>NC_051047.1:16390524-17008857 GCF_904848185.1 Acanthopagrus latus
CTATCCTTTATATACTTTTCATAACAGGGAAAAAGTAGTAGTAAGTAGGTTCCAAATGCATTTATAGCTGGCATAATAGCACTAAATACATTTAAATTTTTTTTTAGTATTACAGAATGACTTGAAATCGTACATTTTAAAATACACTGTAAATACTAGAGGACAGGGTGATTGAAGGAAGAGAGTGTCCTCAGTGTGTTTTAAACTGAAATATTACTGAATATATAGCAGGCTGGAAATAGCTACAGCACTGTTCCTTCATTCCACAGGGACTCGAAACCTCTATGCACACAAAACCACCTTCCCTGTGGCTATATGAAAAGCCTATGCATGTGTGTGTGCTAAAAGTGGGCGTGTTTGTGTAGAACTCCCTCTGTACAATGTCCAGGACAGTCTGTACAGCCCAGCCACCAGCCGCATATGGCTGATGACTTGTGACTTGAGTCAGGTTTGTATGGGTGTGTACTCTACAGTCTCACTAAAAGGGACAAACACACGCTGCTGTAGCACACCTGTCTCCTCTGCCCTTGGTGATGTTGACCAGCTTCTCGATGCCGCCCGTGTCGGCCAGGGCCTTGGCGTTCTCCATGTTTTTGCTGGTGACCTCGTGCAGGGTGCAACAGATGGCAGCCACGGTCTCGTCCGACAGCAGGGTGGTGTTCCCCCCGGGGAGACGGTTGACCAGGTCCCTCATCGCATACTTCCCTGAGAGCGAGGAGGGGTAATGCAATGTGACTTTTCAGCACAGTTGTGAAGAGTAGCTTATGCAGAGACACAGGAAGATTAATTTCAAGCTTTTTTTTTTTTTTTTTTTTAACATGTTACATAATGTATAAGTGGATGTATGCCACAGTGACCCACACTACATTTTGTTCTCTTTATATCATGGATGATACATGGATTTAGTGTAAGACTGCAGTGAGGTAAGGCAGTCTTCCGAAATGACTTTGCGTTACCATCGCAAGGACGTCGGATTGTGTGTGTGTGCATCTTTGTGTTAAGAAAGGATTGTTTCCCCTATCTCTCCTTCAGCAGCAGCCCAGCTGAAGGTCCTGAATACATGCAGCACACACACACACACCACACACACTAAAGCACCTTAAAGCCAACACTGCAACTCCTCCCCTCTCTGCCTACAGGCGTCACCCCTGCATTGCTGGAACTGTAACTCCTCATTATTTCCACAGAGAGCGCACATAAAAACTTGTTTTTCCATTAAATGAGACCGCTTCATGGAACAAAAGGGGTCTGGAGTGAGATGAAATTAAAAATAATGACTACTGGTGAAAATGGTTACACAATACACAATGCCCTTGTTCTGTTTTTACATTTAAACACATTGTTTAACAGTGTTCGTGCTGTCAGCAGGCAAAACGAAAAAGGCGCATGTTGTACCAATTTCCCAGTCCCATGTACTTCCATACTCAGCAGTTAGATGCACGTATCTGCAATGCACATCAATATGTTCATTTTTTTCTGCTGTACTCACTCCTGCTTGCTGGCTCTATTAGCTAACATGGATCTAACCCCACACTGCTCTGACACACGCAGATACCAGTGTGAGGACAGGTGAAACAGCACAGAAGAAGAGAAGACATGGCAATGGTAGTTGTGGAAAGACAAGTGTGTTATGAGTTATGGTAGAAATTGAGCCCAAAAAAACAAAAACTGAATTCTTCTAGGCATATAAACTGTTTCCTTTCTTGACATTATTGTCAGACTGTCTCATCTTGCGAGTACAAAGTGGTATCATAAGACAGGCCAGGCCAGGGCTAGCTGGTTAGCATGCAAACTTCAGCTGATGTCTCAACAACACATTAAGTATATGTCTTTAACATAACGTCAGCACTCTTGTTACATTTTTATGTTCATTCTTTAAATGTTTGCAACAGAAATTCTGACCGTATCTTACAAATCCCCCTTTAAGGATCCTCATATTTGTGTATCATTTTATTCAGCACATCTGAATCCATTATAGTCTGACTTGTTAGTCATTTGGAAGTGTGACTCCTGACCTATGAGCTCCTTGTTCCTCACGTCCAGCGCCATGTTTCTCAGAGCAGTGGCGACCGAACACACCACCCTGTCGTTATCCATCCGCAGCAGCTCCACCAGGATGGGCAGCCCCTTCTCCTTACGCACCGCTGCACGAATGTAGGCTGCAAACTTCACACAAGAAAACACAAAAAAGGCATTAAACTTTCAAAAGGTCTGTATGCCACACAGGAAATAGATGGTCTTTGAGCATGTGTTCTTCCAAGTGTGAAGCCGACATAAGCTTTGACTGACACAGAGGAGGTGAGCTGTTAAATCCTTTTTAACCAGTTGAATAGATGCTTTGTCTCACAGGACATCACATTTAACAGTAAAAACAAAAGACAGTGTGTGTGTTGCTGTTGTTGTGTACACAGATACACAGACATCAGCACAGTACCTTCCAGTTGCCAGCTGACAGGTTCTGAAGAGACCCAGCAGCGCCCTCCAGAGTGGCGGGATTTGAACTCTCAGCCAGCAGTGTCAAGTAAGGCTTCACCACCGCAGGGTGCCACAGCATCTCTGCCCCCTTGGGAGACTTTGAGAAGCCGGGGATGGGTCCCACACCGTCCCACTGAACAGACAACCACAGAGATAAGTCAGGCTGTACACAGGCAGGGATTTACATGCCAAACAATACATAAAAAATTACAAAACATGTAATGAAACTAAGGTAGGGAGGATGTGGAGGAGAGGATGCCTTCGAAGCGAAGAAAATGTAAAATACATACTGACGGACCTCCAGAGGAAGATCGCTAAATCTCAGTCTCTTCCCAAGGATATACTGAGATATTTAATATGTGTGCTCTTTACTGTTTGCACCGTATATTGGTGGTATTTTAGCACTTCAGACCCCATCACGTCTCGACTATTCTTTGTCTCTGTATATGTATGAATTGAATTGTATTGACGTGCACAAATTGTTTTTAACTCAATAGTCTTTAAGAAAACAAAAAAGAACAGAAAAAGACATTTAGATGACACCTATTGTCCGGCAGTTGACATGTATCGGTGAGGACGTTCAAGGGGATATTATATATATTATTATATTATATTCGAAGATAAGGAAACATAATTGCAAGAGTAGAAAAGTTGATTAAAGTTGATTCATCTCTTTTCATGCAGATGTTATTAGGTAGCACACACGGGTTATGAATGCATGCCTTTCTCTGTGTGGTCTGTACTTCTCCCAAAGATTTAGTCAATTCTACTCCCGAAAACTAAATTAGCCCTGAAATTCCATTAACGTTAACAGACCTTATCGTTCACAAATTTGGGATCACCTGTTGTATTTTTGTTTTTCTCATTTCCTTCAATAATTGCTCTTTTAATATGGATACAAAAAAACAGTGTCATTAAGACACCAAATGTGTTTTTCAAAGTTTTAAAAGTTATGGCTCGGAAATGAAGAAGAATTAATTGATTACAATCTTCCATTTTGTCCACAGTGTTTCTCAAAGACAGCGCTAGATTGATTGGTTGTCATTTAAAAAGTTCAATTTCAGTCAGGACTGTGACCTTTGCTTTGAATTTGTTTTGCAGTCCGTTAAAGCTTCAGCGCAATTGGCCTTTAGATGTTATGGGAATTAATTTTTCTGTGGGCTGTCTGCAGTCTACTGAGTTTAAACAAATTTGAAGTGTGATTAGTCAGTCCAGTTCAGCTAAAATTTCAGGTATCAAATTCCAGCAGTGCTAACCTTACACTAACATTTAATTTCTCTTTTAAGCTTGAAGAAAAGCTCAACCAAACCAACATGTTTTTGTAAAGAAGACTTTCTACGACCTAAATGTATGAAAGACCATTCAAAAATACAGTGACAGTACTGAGTCAAGCTTTGGTCGATGGTGAGTCCAAACATTTGTAGACACAGCAGACAATGCAAACTCTTAGTCTAATTTTAAAACCACTGACCGTCTCTTCCTGCAAGCTCTTTTTTTTCTTCTTCTTCTTCCTGCCCCAGCAGCTGGAATCCACCTCTTTACTGGGCGACTCATTGCCCAGTAAGCCGTCCAGCTCCTGCCCTCCTATCAGTCGTGACGGCGGCAGCTCCAGCTCCAGACGATAGGACAGGTTCCTTAGAGTGCAAATACAGTTCTCCACAATCTGACGGCAGGCAGAGGGAGAGGTTTGGGTGGATTTTTTTTAAAAATAGTAGCAGCTTTTCTAAATCACCATGACAAAAGTTTCACGACAATAAACTGTGCAGCAGCACGCTACACTATCTACAGCCAATGTGTGGTACACATGCCTGCTACTCACAGCGTTACAAATCAATTAGTTATGGAACCCAAGGGTCTCCAGTCACATAATATCTGGACCAGAGTAAATAGATTTAATTCCACGCTGTTTGAGTGCTGAACGGGATCGGCCTCAGAGAATGTCAATGAGCATAAAGTCTGTGTGACAAAATTACGATCCGATCTGCATTAAAGACCAGCCATCTGACTTTATATGTCTTTTATGGTACAATTTCATTTCTCCTACTGACAGAAAAGTGTTAATGTACTGTAAAGCAGGTCGATGAGTGGATGCTGAATGTCTTCTGCTCTGGGCAATGAAAGTACATGAACCAGTTGCTGCTGGATGCTCTTTTCCCTACGGCCTCTTATCGTGTGGTAACATGTTTTCCTCCTGGCTATGTGTGTGTGTGAATGTGCTTGTCTTAGTGCGTACCTTGCTGTCGAAGTCAGAGGTGTTTACACAGGCTTTGATGACATACAGTAGTGAGTCAACGAGGCCCTCACAACTGCGCATCTGTTTTCTGGCCTCCTCTCCAGCTGAGCTCAGGTTCCTTTAAAAAAAAAAAAAAAAACACAACACACCCGCACACAAAAATAAATTAGGCCTTTGATTTGGGGCTTTGCTCAACAAACAAACGAGCATATGCAAACACACAAAAACGCAGCTGCCTGGTTGTGTGGGTGTGTTTGTGTGTCCCACTTGAATGTGTAATGTGGGTTTTGCCGTCCCAATACACCATCCATAATGTATGAAGTTTGTGTGTGGTCTGACTCAAGTCATTATAGCACTTTGCCGGGTAAATAAGGAATTAACCAAGTGTGCTTGCACACACAGACAACCATGTCAGCATGGGCAAAGAGGCGCGCGCACACACACACACACTCACACACACACACACACACACTAACACACTAACACTGATGCTAAACCACAGTGTCTTCAAAGGGAGAAGCCCCAGGAGAGAAGCTGAGAGTATTACATCACTGACTGGGATTGTGTATGAAATGCTGATTGCACTTTTGAGACAAAGATTAAACAAGTCAGGATCCAAGCTTCTAATTAAAACCGGCAGAGTTTATGCAATTTTTCTACCTATGTTGTGTATAAAACTTCATGTTAAAGTGCCTACCAGTGCATACCATTACCTTTATTTAATTTCTTCCTCAAACACAACATTAACGTGTTGGTAGGTAAGCTTCCAAATGAACTCTGTATGAATTCTGTGTCTAAGCTCTGCCAGTTACCAGCTATGCTCCATCAAGTGGTTGCATTTAAATGTACCTGAAAAAACATCTGATGCTCTAATATCAGAATCTCATCTGTCCTTAGGATCTTGATTTGGGGAGACACACAAGGTCTTAATATGAGATTATATATATATATATATATAATACTATATATATATATATATATATATATATATATATATATATATATATATATATATATATATATATATATATATATATATATATATATATATACACACACACATACAAAAAATATACAAAAAAACCTTCATATTATTAACAGTATATTTTACAAAACTGCAATTCAGAAATTCCTCCCTCAGAGAGGCAATGTTTAAATTAATTAACATCCTTTACTACAACTAAAAACATCTTGTTACTGAGAGGAGGAAACTAGCAATGTATGAATAATTATGGGCCTTACTACAATCATTACGCCCCCTTGAATGGTGAGTATTACACCCCCCTTGTGCTCTCATTGTCTACTTAACGTTGTTTCATATACTTCAATATCACACATTGTGACTTGGTACTTTTTCAGTTGTGAACAAGGGAGACATTTCTCCAGGGCTGTGGATGGGAGTTTGATTCTCTGTTTGGCTTCCTCATCTGTATTTTTTTTTTGAAAATAATGGCTGTTTACTTCAATAAAACCATCTTTAACATAGCTATTTACAGTATGAGCACCCTCCACACTAGATGTAATAGCGCCAGTCATCCACCTAGGGGTGCTAACACCAAGAGTGTTCATCAGGTGGTTCACCTCAGACAGCCTGTGGTGTTCCTCAACACCAGGGAGGAGTGGAACTTCAGCTTGTGGTCATCGTCGAAGGTGGAGCTGCTCCATCCGGAGTGGGGGATGATCACAGTGTTGGTCAGAGTCGTTAAGGCGTCCCGAATGATTGTCATCTTGACAGCGTCGCACGACGACAGGTTCCACAGCACTCCTGCCGGAGACAACATGGGCGTTGAGAAAACAGGCATGCCGACGTCCGGTTATGTCAGCTGTCACGTGTAGTTAGGGTAACCCCAACAGTAAGACCAACAACTTGAGCTTTTAATAGCTCAGTGTGTGTGTGTGTGTGTGTGTGTGTGTCCACAAAAACAAACAAGCAGAGACAGACAGACAGACTGACAAGACAGATACACAGACACCCACACAAACCCTGTGTGAAAATACTCCTCTTCGCAGATGAAACAACAGCTTTAGCATGAGGGCTTCAGACATTCACATCAAATTTCATCCTAGCAGAATACCCTCTGGGCAAAGATTATTAACTTGAAACGGAGAGAAAAAGAAAGAGGACGGGGCGGAGATCCATATGGCAGAGCCTCAGACATCTGAAATCATGCCATCATTTCAGTGAATTCAAATATACTTTTGGTAACCACTGATAATCATGCACAGTCCTGGAAGCCTTTGATGCTGCATCTGTCAAGGATTAGCCAGCATGTAGCATGTTCTTCTAATTAGCTGCCTCTTGCTAGGCTTATGCTAAGGCACAGGCTGACTTCTGCAGGGCACTTTGGAGGAGGCTAATGCTGGACGAACTGTAAATACAGATATGATGCCGCAACAAAACAGCAAAAGTGCATGCACAGTATGCATATGTGTTAATGTTACAACAGTTGACTGCCTCATGACTTTGCTCAGGGATGGGAGGTAATAACATTTAAAAAAAAAAACACAAACATTGACCGTGGTGAATTTCTCTTATCAGGATAATGTTGAATATCCTCACATAAATGACTTGAAATAGCAGTCCAGCTCTGTGACGTACAGTTCTATATTGATTTACGGATTTATTTTGACTTGCCGCAAGAGGAGCCTGCATCTTTCCAGCCATGCCAAAATCCTAAGCCTGTCACTGAGGTTGAAGGCTCAGCTTGCACATTGTATCCCCCACAAAAAAAAATAATAAAATCGGATGTCTGGAAATACTTTTTCCAAACTAAAGAACAACGGGGAGACTAGTTGCCCAAAATGTATTTAACATGTATTTATCCTTTACTTATGCAGGGGGACCTCATCATTTACATTCTTCACTTAATACTGTTTGATTTTCACATAAAAACGTGTCCTCTCTGTGATGCAACATAATAGATGTCATAGTAGTCAAAATGTAAAATTATGACAGTGTGTTTTGCTGTGATTTTAACAGTTTTAAACAGATTTGAATGATTAGGATAATATTGTGAATCAGCTTTATTTTGGCCAGGATAAAATCGCATACTTGTGTGTAACATTTGGGTCCAGTTTTGCAGTACATGACCTGCAGAGGTCATCATGCATAAAACTCAGCAGGGAATCCACATGCGTACGTATAAATCACCAAATGTACGTAAACCAAGAAATGATTCTGATTTAATGAAATGTGTGCATGTGGATCAGCCTCATATCCCACTCTCTCCACACTCAGATTCAGCCATTAATTATTTTTCCACATGCGCAAGTACAAATGACACTGCGAGTTTGGCTCATGATGATGTTGATCTATAATTAATGTTTGATGTGAAGTGATATCAAACATAAGATCATCATTATGTGTAGAACAATGCCTCTCACATTTAATTTCTGCATTTTGGCATCGATTCACCACTGCTGCCTCTGGTTCACCAATTCCCCCTGCATCGAAAAATGTGTGTATGCATGTGTCAGAGTTTCCATAAATTAACACCATTTCCTCGCGAGCACATTTTAATAAATGCCAAATGCTTAGGAAGGCGCAAGGTTTATGAATGAGACCCCACTGAACTCTACACCTTGTATACAAAGAAACCTCTCTGGTAGAGGTCAAAAATATGCATTTGCTTTCCTGACTTCTCCTTTCTTAACCTCACTGTTTATTTCCTCTCAGCACGCTGTTTCCCCTCTCTCTATAATTGAACCAATGGAGACAATAATAGGCTATAATGTGGCCCCGGAGCCCAATTCAAACACACTGCTGGCAATGAGCTATACAGGCTGATATGTGCCTGCCAAGCAATCCATTTCATCAACAGCCATTTCCCTTACCATTATCCTTATTAACACGACATCAAAGGGCTTTTAAACCAGTTAAAATCCTTAACTGAACTCTGATTATTTCATTTTCATTTTGATGGAGATTGAAGGGATACTTTGAAAGTTAGTATGCAGCATATGCGTCTTATCAGAGCCTGCCAGAAGTGTACGCGGGGCATCATGTGGAAACCCTAGCATCAGGTGGGCTGACGTCTTTGCGCCACTCAGGCAGTGGGATACATTTCAATCAAATCCTTCTGTGGATATCGAGCTCTGCTACTTGCGCAAGCACGTTCCGGTCTTTGTTTGCCTTTCTCACGGGACACCCAGACACACAAGGATTGCCCTGAAATGGGACCTCTAATGCGGCGATAACACATAAATTCTCACGCCAACTTTCCCCCGGTCCTTTTTAACTCACCAATCTGCTCCCTCTCCGGCAAGTTCCTCTGCACACACTTTAATGTCAATCTGTAAAACATTCTCTGCTGGATTTCTGGTCCTATGGAGGCTGTGGCATGCCGGAGAAATCACCACATGAAATCACTGAGGTGTGACTGACAGCACCGTCAGAGGTGCAACACCAGCAGCAATACCCATAAGTCATATCTGACAGTCAAACGGAGCAGACCTGTGTGTGTGTGTGTGTGTGTGTGTGTGTGTGTGTGTGTGTGTGTGTGTGTGTGTGTGTGTGTGTGTGTAAATAGAGTGCTAAACTGTGTTCGCTGCTCAGTAGCCTGTTCTCAGGTGCCTTGGCCTGGCTTTAAAACACTGACCCAAGGTAAACACTGTTGTGACACCAGGGCCGATAGTCTGTCCAGAAGTTAAGCTCTAGAGAGCACAAGGGGAGAGAGGGAGGGCTCAGCACAGAGAATATATGAAGCTCGTTAGAAAGTCTAACAGCTATTGAAGCATTGATCTAAGGACTAACTGAACTGAAACTGGATGGACATTTGCCTGGAACTGTTGGCGTCGTCTGCAACAATTCACCAGTTTTGCTTGTAAATCAATAATGTCACCCCTTTATTGCAGGTTTTCCTTGTTTTTTTTTTAATCGATTTTTCTTTTGCCAGAAGACACACTTCAGCTTAGAAATGCCAGCGCAAAGCAAACCAAGACTTTATAGTAGCGGTTGTGATATTTTATTCGACATAATCTCATTCATATTACGAGCATATAAAGAGACTGCTTAAACAGATTCATAGTGGCATTAAAATGGCAGGCTGAATTACAGAGAGCGAACACAGATTTCCTCTGTCAAAGGTGCAGAATATTCGGTAGGTGTGTGTCAGCGGTCACTAGCGCTGCCCCGAAATATCATTTTTGGGGATTTGAAGCTTCAGTTAGAGTCACCCACGAATATTCAAATCCATAATGTGTCAGCCATAAAGAGATTTCTAGCAATTGCAAGATGGCTGAGCTGTTACTTACTGTTTTCAGGTGATTAGCCAAACTTGTAGGAGACTCGTGATGCCAGTTTCCTTTAGTGTACCTGGAACTTGACTTTTTAGGGGTCATCATTGCAAATGTTGAGGTCATTCCAGACGCTTCACTTTTTTAACGTCTTGCTGGCTTTCCAGCTGTCACATGGTCACATGTCACTGTCCCAGCTTCAGTGCAGTGCCGGTGACTTCAGGTGAGAGCTGTGATGCACAAAACTATCAATCTGAAATTTCCTCATCTAAGAATAACTAATGATAAATAATATGATGCATAATAAATACTATTGCCCTGTTACCATTGGATTATTTGCTGATGATGTAAATCATAAAAAAAAATAATAATAAAATAAAAAAAAATATATATATCGCATCAATGCTGATTCGGTTGTCTATTACCATGGCAACAGTAGGAGCTTCGAAACATTTGTGTCAGCCCTCAGGGTTGGACTAGCCTTTGGCATTTTCACATTTATAACAGGCTCGATGGTGGAGAGACAGACGTCTGCAGTGATCGCTCTTTGAGAGGTTGACTTTGTGTGTCAGGGCCCAAAGTTCACAAACGGACTAGCACAAAACTGAGCTTGCAACCCTAAATCTCTTCCAGAAGAAGTTTTATATTCTTTTTTGCAGAATTCTTCTCTGTAACTCAGCCCTGCAGTTATTATTCTGATTACACTTGGTCATACATACATCAGGCTGTCTACCATTAGTATATGAGTATAGCACATTGTATATGCTAGAAATGTTTCTGTGACATTTTCAGAAAATCTAATCTGCTAAACTCTTATTGTAATAATTACAATGACTCCTCTACCCATTAGGTTTTGTTTGATTCTAATCAAAGCAGAACAGGCTGTCTCTTTGAGAGGGAGATCAAATGAATGATTCATAGTTGTTATCGATATCCTGTTTGTTATACAGGCCTTCCCCCAGGTTGCTAGTGGTAGCAGCGCAGGCTAACTTCTCATCTGATGACCAAAAGCAAGGCTTTTTGGATGGCTCAGAGTGCAAAACACTAGCTGCCTGTGACCAAGATGTATTTTCAACTCTCTGACATCACTACAGCATAGTTATTGTTGAAATATCCATTCAATAGTCATTTTTTGTCCTTTCGTCAGTGAAAGTGACCCTGTGTGACTTCTGTCCATCATGCAGTGCAATTAAATGTCACCAAAATTTGCTTTAGTAACTACAGTGTGTTTTCACCATTCTAGCAGTTTCTCCATGCTTCTAGCATGTGTGCTCACCAAGGCTAAACACAACCTGCAGCCATCTCTCTCCCGGACACACTAAGATTAAACTGATCTTTTGTTGGATGAATCCTAAAATGTCTGACAGTCCTCATCTCTTAAACCACAGGTCAGCATGTCATCGACTTTGTGAGGTGCGGTAACCGGGTGGGCATTTACCTCACTCTGTGAAAAGCTGCTGATCATTCAAAAACTGCCCCGTTTATTAACCTTTCAATTTCTGGGAGCTGAACTGGAAACTTGTCAATGCTGCATTGACTAAACTTCAGACCGCAGCATGGTGTGTGATTTTGAAGTTTGTGGGTGTTTCTAACTTTCTCCCTCATGTAGTGGAAGTCGGTACTTTGCGGCTTACGGCTATAAATGGATTTATTTCTGGATCAAATCAAGTTTCTCATTTTTCTCATGATCAAAAGGTCTTAAACTCCTCATTCAGCGCTCTCGAACAAAACAAACACAGCAATCGATGCCAACACTTGGTGACTGGGTCTATTTGTGTTAATGCCATTCTAATACCCTTTGGAAAAAAGCCTCTTTTTCACAGTAGGTTAAGATTGTCAAACTGAAAAAATAATCAATCAGTCCATCAATCAAATAAATCGATAGTTCAGTCTATCTATCTATCTAACAATATATCTGTTATTTATGTTTTGAATGTAAGTCTGCAGGTTTAGAGTTTTAAAAACAGTTTTGCCATTTTTTGAAGGAGCAGCTGACTCCAATGTAATTACTTATTCAATTTGTCATGCTCTTAAGTGGCATCAAATACAGCTGTGTGTAAATGCCAGCTCCCTCGCTGCAAATCCACATCTCCTCACCAGAATGAGATAACAAACTAGTGCTAACCAAAAAATATCATCTTTGTCATCGTGATATAAACATGTGTGATAAACTCACGCAACACTTCCTATAAGACTCTGAAAAATTATTTATGACCGTGCTAACATTTATTTAAACGGAGCAGACCTGGCTAGCGTTGTGCTACCATCAGATTAATTGATGCAGCTTTGCTGGCGAATGTGTGGGTAGCTGGGACAATGGCTGCGGAAAGAGAGAAGAGCTAACACGGGCACTTTAATAATGGTTATGTTGTGCAAATCATATTCATCACATTATTGTATAAATGTTATTGCACATTGTGTATTTTCCTCATATAAAGCAGGAGTACATGTAACAGGATTAATTTCTGAGAAAAGGGGTATCACCAACAAGATTACAACTTCAAATGAAATCGATGTTTCTTTTCTCTTGTCTTTATTTTCATGTCAGGTATTGAGGTAATCCAAAAATAATGGAAAGTAATCCAGTTACATCACTATAATATCATAATGTGATGTTTGATTTGTTACCGACAGATGATTAGTTACTGTGTTAGAATGTATTTTTAATGTAACCCTCACCATGCTGGCATATGACTGTAATGAAGTACATATGTGTGAATAGAGTGTAACAGTAAAAGAGGAAGGCAATGATGGAAGTGGCTCAAGTAATATCGATAATACAGTTGCTCAACCAAACAAGATGCAGAGACTTGTCACTTCTAGCAACAGATGGGGAGTATAAATGAGTGCACGCCAGTCAAGTTGATGAGCTCCTGAATGAGTGATTCTTGTTACTTAATCTATCTTCTTTAATCTTTCCTTTTCTGTATGAGCAAAGAATATTCAAACAGACTCTCGAGAGCTCCAACACAATGAAATCATAATTAAGACAAATGTAGCTGACTCCATCAAAGTAAAGCCAAGATAAGGGGAGTGATGTAATATCTAACACAGGGTGACAAATCATTGTCATCAGTGTGTAGTTTTATCCGCCCCCCCCACCCTACATGGAGCTAACGGTGGTGCTGTGAGGCCTGGCCTTTTGATCTGAGGGGTTGTCTAAGGACAGAGGAATAACCACAACAGCTGCTGGAGGCCGAGGCAGGTAAGGGAGCCGAGATCACTTCTGTGTTCCCACAACATGACCTCTGACCTGGAGCTAGACCTACTGAAGCACAGGTGGCACCTGGACCTCCCAGCAGAGTTGAGATGGTGCGACTGTCACAATGGGAGCTGTTGGTTTTCCACACTAGCTTTTACAACAATGACGCTGCCTTTAAAGGTGTTACGATTACATGTAATATTTCCAAAACAGTTCTTTAGAAGTAGAAATAAGCAGCTGGTGAGTGAGTGATTTCTGTCTGCACCGCTGAAGGCTCTGATGTGGGATGCCCTTGTCATCCAGCTGAAAGCTCTTTATGTGGATTGTTCTCATCAGCGGTAATTAACCAGAGGTGATGCAGCACTGCTGACCTTTTCTAATTGCTCCACATCCCGGGGCCTGCACTACCAATTAGCCGCAGCAGGCTCTCAAGACTCGTGGATGAAAGCGAAACCCCCCACCTCCAAAAAACAACTTAAAACAGAGCTCACATTAAAGCTGATTGGGCAACACATGTCTGCACAAGCTCCTGATATTTGAATTAAGGCAGCAAAGAAAGACATTTAAAGTGGTTTTTCAGTCATCAACTCCTTTGCCTTAACATCAACACCAGTATGAGCAGAGAGTAATTATGCTCTTTTAAAATGTTGATTATTTTCTCCTTTGATATGCTTTGGGTAAAGTAAACAGACAATTAATTGAAACAGGAAACTACCCCCATTAATATACAAATACTAGAGAGTATTGTGTCCGTACTCTGGGTGTATTGTTTTCCATTGAGAGACCGCTGGACTGTAACCCGAGATCACGTAAAAGCGTGGGCTGGAGTCGAGCTCACACAGCTGACTCAGCCACCTGGGAGCCAAATGTCTTGGCTTGCTTATTTCTGTAGCGCTCCACCCTGATCCTAAACAACATGGATTAATACCCTGTTTGCAGAGCTTAAACATCACACAGTCCAATGCAAGGAGGAGAGTGACAAGCAGACTGTCAGCATCTGTTGTTTTCAGACGGCGAAGGAGCTTAATCTCTGCGTATGACTCCTGATGAAGTGGGGTTTCATTTCTTTGCACGCCCCATAAGCAACAGTGACAGCAGTAGCGGCAATTTAAGGAAAAGCCTCTATGATTCAGGTACTACGACAATCATAATCTGAGGATAGACACTGGTAAAGACTCTGTCTAACTGTTTAGTCACTCTTACTCGTTAGAAGCAACATTGTATGGTTAACCATGACAAGCAGCACCTGATAAACTCCAGCAACATTCAGAGACCACATCAACATAGCCATCCCCCTCAAAACAGCCTCAAGGTTTGTCAGGTAAATAATTCAGCACCTTCTGCACAGTCTCCTGTCCTGCTGTAACCTCACGACGGACTGCCTAGGGAGCTGATGAGGGTGGGCTGTAACAGAAGTGCTATACTGACCAGCTGGTTAATGGATACGATGATCTACTATCATTAGATAACAATTTCAGAAATTGACAAGTATTCAAACACGCATTAAACTGACTTTTTTGGCCGTTTGCAGGCAGCTGAAACAAGTTGTGAACACATCCTCACCTATTAAAACCCCCCTTTCCTGAGAAGGTTGATGAGCTGCACCATTCACCAAATACTTCATAACAAATAACTTAATTTTGTGCTTAATGTTTTGAGAATTTATGTTGTTGCTATAACCCAACTATGACCTATGACTACAGTGGAATATAGGAGTCACACTTCATCATCTTCCAAGCTTTGTTTGTAAGAGTAGCGCATCTCCTTTAAGAAGAGGCAGGTATGTATAGATGGAAAGAGATCAATGATGGCTGCCCTTCCATTAAATATACAGTACTAGTTACAGCTTGATCATGAATAAACTCTGCAGCTCCTCAATACACAAGAAGAGCTTCTGTTTGAGTGACGGCTACCACTATCCCGGCATATCCATGCTTGTAGTGTCTGGCTAGAGCGGCAGTCTGGTTGCGCTGATAATGGATTACGAACGACTATTAACACTACCCCTATTCTCTATTTGAGAAATCAAGCTGATGTTGTTGACTTAATTATTATCAATATCTGCTTAGTTAAAGATCGAGCAGTTACAAAGAAACTATATCACTCATTTTGAGATATATTTGTGTCAACCTGATAAATGTTAATACAAAATTCACTCTCTTTGAGCTCTGTTTTTGGTCTCCACCAACAACAGTGCCTAATTATGTCTGTCAGTGTACAGTAGGTTGACAGAGCTTTAGTTACTGAAAGCAGCTGCCTGCTGAGCCCCCAAAAAACAATTCTAACAGTCGAAAAAACAATAAACTGAAACAAAGGAGAGGGGAGCTGCAGATTCGAGTTGTTGTTTTC
Organism: Acanthopagrus latus; assembly: GCF_904848185.1. Classification (NCBI taxonomy): domain Eukaryota; kingdom Metazoa; phylum Chordata; class Actinopteri; order Spariformes; family Sparidae; genus Acanthopagrus; species Acanthopagrus latus. Next base: position 16,406,019 of record NC_051047.1, read on the forward strand.
ACACAGTCATTTGATTTGTTATCATACAAATATTGATTATAGTTGGTTTATTTACCAAACTTAAACAACAATGATTATATTCCCTAGTCCCAAATTTTTTGTTTTAAAACACTGTGAATGTAATACCTTTGGTTTTGGATTGCTGTGTGGAAAAAGGAGAAGCAATGTGAAGATGTAATTTTGAACCATAGCATTTCTTTATACATTTCTTACACTTTAGCGACTGATTAAATTGATTGATCGATAAAGAAATCAATTATTACTTGAAGCCGTAGATTACAGGAAATTTATCTGGATAAGATAATTTGAAAGGTTAACTTTGCTTCCTTTTTTACCCAGATAAAGGAGTTTTACAGTGCATCGTCACTATGGGGTGGATGGATAAAGTATGAATTATGAATACTACACACTGGGGGAGAAACCATAACGCTCACGACTCACAATTTATACAACTGCACATATATTCTCCACACATTGCTCACTTACCTGTGACAAGCTCCCGCACTTCTGCATCTACAGTCTTTCTCAGCAGGCGGAGCAGAGCTGGGATTCCTCCTGCATTCCGCACAGCGATCTTGTTTTCATCCATTGATTTGCCATAAACGAGGTTCCTTACGGCTCCACAAGAATTCCTCTGGACCTCAAGGACCTTGTGGTCTAGAAGGTCCACCAGGTGTTTAATTCCTCCCAGTCGACACACCTATGGACAATTCGTGAATGAAATCACACATCGTTACAAAAAGATTCTGACCACTAACAGCACTGTTATTAGCTGTGGAGAAGACAGTCATGCATTTATTCATGTGACAAGAAAATCTACACCCCCTTGGACTTTATTCATACCAGACATAAATTATTTGGAGAAGTAATGCTAATCCATGACTACAGGACACGCGGGAGAAGGTGGATTGACTGACTAAATTCACATGTTCATCTGGAGAAAACAGTGACAAGGTAAAAATATTTCCACCAAAATGAGTCTCCCGTTTTTTCACTGTATAGTATGATTCATTTTGTGATATGCTGGCATTTGGCAACTGAAAATAAAAGACAATCTTCAGCTCTCAAATCTAAAGTTCTCTTCCTGCATCTACTAATCAAAGCTCAACTTATTTCACCAAAATGGATCAGAGAGCAAGAGCTTGACTTTCAATATTTGAGAGGGGAAAAAAAGGTGGAGTTCTGTGTGTCTATCTATGTAATTGCTGTTAAAGCTGTTTTTGTGACATGAGTGAGCAGTGTGAATGTGACTTTGTGTAAATCTCCAGCAGACTGTGTCTCTATGAAGGGTATGCTGAATGGTATGCTGAGCAACTATATCCCGCTTTGGACATATTTTTCATATTCATATAATTGTGCTATCCGCAGTTCTGGATATAATGATGTTCACTCACCAAAATAATTGCTGATGTCTCAGAATACAGCAAAACAATCAACAAGGGAAACTGAGATTAGCCAGAAGTTTTGGCAGATTAGCTCTGATTTAACTGGGAGGTAAAATCAAAAAGTGATAATTTCACTGCATATGCATAACTATATCAAGTATGCAAGGCAGTGCTTGATAAAGAATGATGGTTTGTAGACTGTGATGAATGTCTACAACATCCAGTATGGTTTTAACTTTAATTGCTTGCCTTTTACTGCCATTGTAGGCGTCTTATTTACAGCTACTCTGATTGTCTAGACACTTGTATTTGGTGGCCTCGTTTTTTAAAAATTATGCTGCATTTCCGTGCAATATCAAAAATGGCTGGAGCTTCCAAAATAAAAACCCAAGCTGTAATAAAGTGAAGTTTCCCTTTGATAGTCCCATATCATTCAAATGTTATGGGTTTATGGTAAAAAAACACAACATAGTTCTAATACTGCAGCATCTCTATTCACCCACTATCAAAGGCCTGAACAGGGACCGCCCACCTTGTTTCCACCTCAGCACAAAAATACTCTTAATTTTATTGGCTTTGGCTACTTTTGAATACTACAAAAGCAGAGAAAAAAACAACAAGGACACTGTCCTAACTTAAATAAATTCTGAGCTTTACAAGTCAGACATAGGTCATGTAAAAGTCCAACCCTTTCTGGCCCTTATGATAGGCTTGATATAAAGTGGGAAAAAAATAAAAAAAAATATACAGCTGGCACTTATGAATGCATTAAAAAAAGTGATTTTAAAGTAATTTTAATGAGACAAAGTATCAGATCAGTAGCAAAAACCTACCTCTGTCTTAATCCGATTATCGCCATAGCACAGGTGCTGCAGGTATGCAGCTGCGTTGGCCTGCACGGAAGGAAAGTGGTGCTGCAGCATGTGAATCACCTCTGTCAGCTCTGGGTCACGCCACGCAAACTCCCTAAAATTGCAGGTAAGGTGCAAAGGTATCAGCACGACAGCAGAGGCAAAAGAAAAGTTGTCTCTTTAGAAAACTCGGGCACAGTTTCCCTCAAAATGAATACTTCAGCACCTCAGGGCAAACTGATAAGCCCAGGAAATTACATTCACATCCGGTTCTATATAACAATCCACTTTGGTCACACTTGGATGACTGCTTTTCTGTTGGCAGTAAACTAAATAAAGGAGTGAGGAATGCATTGTCTCTCGACTGCTCTGAAACACACTTAAAAAATACTCTAAAGTAAATAAAAAATGTCACTTTTCAAAATTTCTTTAGACTTATCTTTGATAAAGAAAATATGATTTGCAAAGTGAGATACGACATACATGTATTCAAAACTTGGTGCCACTAATTCATTAAGTATGAATTACGTGCAGCAAAACCCACAGTAGGTTGAACTATTTTTCTTTTGGATTACATCATAGCACAAAAAGCCAAAGATGAAAAATAAACTAGATTTCCCCACGACAGAAATCCTGATATTCTTCTGGGGGATATTATTCTTCGATGCGCTTCCTACAGCAACATACGTGAATGCAAAGACAGCTCCCAGTGTGCAAGGTCAGGGGTTTATGGCAGAGGTCAATCCACTCTGTCTGCTCACACACATCTGTACGACAAGAGCAGAAGCAGCACTTCAATGTATGTGAGACTCCATTGTTAAGTGGCCAGGCGTAGTCGAGCCAGCTTAGGCTAGAGCTGCATGTGACTACCCATGGGGCTCCCTGTTTGAATAGTAAGAGGACACCGGTGTTGACCCAGCAGAACAGGGATGCCTTGTAAGCATAAGTAGTCCCTGTGGATGACTGGTTCCTGCAATACAACGCTGGTTACTAACTGCTGCTTACATCTGGTACTGTAAAACATGAGCAGTGTTTACCTTGGATCCTTCTGAATGCTGTCTATCGAGGGTGAGCGAGTGGCACCATCGTCCACGACAACCGCCTGCCGAGCGTAGTTGGGATCGGAGGGCCGGTACTGTGCTGAGCGGTACGGGTCGGCATAGGTGGCTGTGTTGTTGAGAGCATAGTTGTTTCTTTGGTAGATCATGGTACTGCGCTGGCTGGGTGTCCGCTGGAGACTCCCTACACCTGAGGGTCAAGCATACAAAACCTTCAGACAGAAAGTTTAAACAGGAACAACACACACGAGCCGACAAAGCCATGTGAGTAGAGATTAGCAGACCTTTTCAGCTAAACACTGAGCCTTGCACGCCGCTAGCACACAACTTTAAACCAAGCGGAAAACACAAGCATACAGCCGTTCCGACAGACTCAGCAACTTCTAAAATCTGGAACCAATTAATGACGAGGATAAAAACACAGCTCCCATGGTTCCACAGGGCAGAAGTCTTCTCCTTTCAAGGGGCTGCTAGTTGTGTTGTTTTTACAAGACTGTGTTTAAGCAAAGGAATCCTGCTGGTTTTCAAAGAGGACAGGAAGCCTCAACCTGCTCGATGATCCACAAATCCTTCCCTCTCCGTCCTCTGCGCCATTCTGAGGCTAACTTGCCAAACACAGCAAGGAGGCAATGGCACACCATGACGACGTCCAAAAACAGTCAGAGAGACGCTATTAAAACGGAAGCATCACCAACACATGCATGCAGAGAAGCCATCCTTTCAGGCAAGGTCCAATATTCAGCCTCACACAGCACCCCGCTTCAGTCATCTTTCCTCCTTTAACTGCTCCAAGTGGTATTATGACCTAGTTTATGAACACAATGGGTCACAAGCACAGAACTGCATAAACAAGCAGGGTTGGATTTAGCCCTCCTTCTCATCAGAGTCACGTGATGTGTGGCAGCGTGACTGCTGCGTTGGTCAGATCCCTATCAGACCTCCAACAGAAGGACTGGGCATGTGCGCGCTCAAACTCCCTCCTCCCAGAACCCGAGACGTCAACTTGTGGTGCTGCTCCAAATACACAATTTCTCACATCAGTGCACTTGCATGTTGGGCAGCAGCACCGCCACCCTGAAATATGGTTATCTCCCAAAAATGTAACCTAGCAGAGCCAAGGAAGACAAATTATAAACAGCATAGTGGAGCTTTGCAATTTTACCACAACTATTTGGATTCAGTTCCTCATCTTCTCAGCCAAGGATCAATATTTCTACTTAACATGAAAATCTCCCACTTACTTGCACAAAAACAGTGCAGTGCAAGCTTCCAGAAAAAGCCTCAAGGATGCATGCAAAGCCGGTGAGGCCTCATTGAAATTTCATTTCAAAACATAACAAAGAAAATGCTGGGATCAAATTGGATTTTTCTAATGAGGTAGCTCTGACAAAGCCTGCATATTGAGCACCCCCCCCCAACTCCGCCCCCCAATAGCCTTCTTTCAATATAGCTGGCATAGACATATTATAGAGGCTTGTCTCGGGGCTTCTTCACACCATCAATAGCATTTATTAGTGCGCTTATCGGTCTAAGCAGATCTCCGGTGTGGCAAGGAGAAAGCTGAATGAAGCGTGTGCGTGTGTGTGTGGGTGGGTGGGTGAAAGCTATGCATGTGTGTCTGAGGCAGGAGGGATGATGAGATGAGAATGCCAACATCAGGAGAGCTGGATGCTGTGGATGTGGGTAACCAAGCTGTCCCCCTGGCCCCTTCCATCCTTCTTCTGATTCTCAGTGTGACACACGGGTAATGGACTCCTTTGTGGCAGGATGACATATCAGTACCTGCCTATTAACTCATGTCTCACCCTTTCTGCCTGACAGTGGAGGGAGGAACGGAGGAGAGCCAGCGAAGGTGAGGGTGACACAGAGAGAAAGAAAAATAGAAAGCAAGAGAAAAAGGCATGGAAGAAAGACATAACATACGTAGCGCTAAAGGGCAGGTGGACAGAGAAATGGTGCTGTCCAAGAGTCAAGACGGCCTCCGATTAAATGGGAAAGACTCTGAGAGATTTCAGGACAAAGGAAGCATCTGTGATAACACAAACAAGTGCTCCGTGTCTGTTTGAAATGAAAATATTATGAGAAAAGAAACACTGCTAATCTTGACCTGAATGACTCTTCTGCATAAATATAAAGAAACAGAGGAGGAGCAAGGGAATGATGACCAACAAAACACTTACTTGGGGCATATGACATTATTCGAAAATCCCAATTAAATTCCCCTTCAACATTTGAATTTTTAAACGTAACTTTACCTAGATAGGTGCAATAGCTATAAGAACACAGTACACTGATAAATCATCTGGTCATGACAGACTACCTCATGTACCGAAGAACTGTAGATCAAAATAAAGGAAACTGCAACACAAATGGCCAATAAAGTGTTTTACAAAAACATGTTGTTTCCTTGTGGCCTGGCAAGAAATACTCTTGGCCTAGTTTTGGCCTGATTGTTGTACTTCTGTTACTGTCAGCACTGCAAGATGGGAAGTGTTACACTACCACACCAGATGGCTGAAAATGATTGTATTTTGGAGAAAATGATCACCTGCGAGTCATAACCACAAGAACAAATAGGTGTAAATATATAATTTTACAGAACAGGCATTTAAATAAATTGCTGGGCTTACTGGTGCATTCAAAACTGGAGGTGTGGAAACTTCTTGGTTATAACATGCATTGATGCAGAGACATAGCGTAAGTGGGAGTCTGCATGACTGATTTTATGACCTTGGTTGAACACGTTGTAAAGCCCCAAGAACTGTTTAAATGTAATCATGTTGCAAAGTTTTTTTAGGGTCTCTTGGATGTTCATATAGGTTAGGGAGAGTATGACACCTAATCCTGACAACTCAAACGTCTGAATTCATTTGGTTAAAAAAAATAAACAATGGTTGGTAGTGATGTCTTATCTCCAGTGTTAGACAGCTATGGCATTTTATGTCATTACAAAGGGACAGCCCATAATTAGATCCTTACAGTTGGTGGTTCGTCATTTGATTTACCGTATAAATAGTGAGGGACCAACCTGAGGTGCTCCTGTAGAGGGTGCCCCCCTGGGTGTGGCTTGGGCTGCGGTACAATGGGCCCTGGAACGTCCGATCCTCGTAGATTGGTGCGATGTGGCGGTCTGGCGATATGGCTGACCTTAAGTCCTGGCCCAGCTGGCTGTGCTGACTGGCATATGAGCTCCGTACTCCTGAAAATGTAGCAGAGCGGTTAGCGGATAAAGTGGTTAGCAGATATGCATTTAGCAGCAGAATGGTGTACTGATTTGCCAGACAGTCTCATAACTGATGTGTCAAAGGTTTGAGTGCCATAAAAGCAAAGATCGTTCAATCAATTCCCCTGTGTCCTGTCAAAGTGTCATTGAGCAAGACACTGAATGACTTTCATCTTCAACTGTAATTCTTTCTGGATGACAGTATCACTTAAATGTCTGAAACACATCAGAATGCTAAATAAGACAAAGATGACAAGAAAGAGTAGAACAGGAATAGAATAGGAAGAGAAGTGTTTTCACTTTATATTTCCTAATTTTTGATGGCATGCTTGTATTACATCATCCAATCATTTTCCATTCACTTTCTAGGTGGCCATTGCTTTCCATTTATTCTGTGATGGTACAAAAAACAGCTCAAGCGAGTTCAGCCTTGCATAAGTTGGGTAATCAATCATATTAAACAGCATGCCTGCTTTAATTGTTGTCAAAGTTACAGTAATGTCATTGTTCCACGGCAATGCAGTGCACTGATTTGCAAAGTCTGCTCTGCATTACCATACAACAATGATGGGACCCTGACAAAAAATAAAAGCAGATGTGATGTTCACTGTGACCTCTCTCATGCGAGTTCATTTTGATACTGGCTAGAAATTAATGGGAACCAGTATGCTGCAAGAAAGGATTTTGTCCCCCTTTAATTAAAATTTAAAGGAGCTCTGTGGAACTTCTGTGTTGTGCTGGGAGGCCAGTTGTTAGTTTACTCAATTTCTTAACCAATATCAGCTGCTGAGACGAGGCACTGGAGAACATGCAAGTCACATCGTGTCTAGGAAAATCTGACCGGATTTCTTGACAAAGAAATCCACAGTCCGGCAGCATTTAACAGCTTAATGAATTGTCTACAGGCTTGTATAGGCAACTGAGGAAGACAATAAGGGTTGAATTTTTCATGTCACATTACAATCCAATATCATATGGCCCATAAAACAGTAATAAATACATTTAAATTGCTACAAACTGTAACATCAAGGTCCTTTAATCAGTAATCAGTAATGAATACATATAAAATTAAAAGGTAGTATAAACAATAACTATAAATAACTGAAACATCTAAACTGTGTGAATATTGTACAGAACATGTGAGGCTATAATAACAAACCATGTTACCATGAATTTTATTTTTGTCACACTAACTAAAGACTTATATAATATATCTATAATATTTTTCCAATTCTCTATAAAGCTACTTAGCCTTGAGACACAAAGCCAACTTCAAAGCAGTAGCACTGGCACAAACAGACTGCTGCATTGCCCTGTGGTCTCTGTTGCACTTAAAAATGGCACAAAGTCTAAACCTAAATAAATTGCGGGTTGAACGGCAAAATTTAAGTACACTGTGAACTTGCCTGGATGGAAATTGGTACACTATCACAAAGAATACTGCGCACAGAGGGACAGAACATCCAACCACATCATGCCACTGTGGATCTGATGGAACAGTATGGTGTGGTTAAAACACAAATTAAAATTGATGAATGCTGACTAGAGACAAAAGTGCTAGACCAAGTAGGGTGTGAACGCATGGCAAGAGCAGATGTTGGGAAAAGTGGAATATGGGAATCAGCTTCTGTAATCAGCAATATGCTAACCTGACAGGGATGAGGGGAAAGAAACACACAGGTGAGTTCTGCAACTAAAAGTCCCTGTAACAACAGGCTGCAGGCGCAACGTGAAGCGACAAGTCTGGTCTGACTCAGATTCAGTCCAGATGTGAAACAATAACAGCAGGATGAGGCAACAACAAGGTCTAGAATCACAGCTATGAGACTCCTCACACTGAACCACCTTCCATTATGACTCAACCAACATTTTTTTTCCCCTTAGAAAGTCAGTTTCAGATCTTCAATGTTATTCACCATTCATGTTGGTGCCGTTTCCAAAGGGTAAAGGAGTTCAGATTAATATGTTGTCTGCACACATTGAGTTCTGTTTTCTAGTTAGAAAGAAAGACTGAATCCAAACGTCCACCCTCTGGACTTACTGTCTTAAGTCATATATACTGTGATGTGTTCACAGTCATGTCTGCGGTTAAATATTAATTCTAGCAAAATTTTTAATAGAGTAACTGTTTTACACATTCAAAGTAAGTCCTACAAAATATTGCAGTGAATTTTGGGTTAAGTCTGGTGGGACTGCAACCAAAGCAGACTCTGCAGAAAGTAGGGGCCTTGCGGACTGGATAAATTGTAGGTTTGGACAGTCCTCAGTCACTTACGACCTTCCCCCAAATGTGCCTGCAAAGTCCACTAGTCTGATGATGACAGGTATTTACAAACATGTCGGAAAATGTTGGAATTATTTCCATGTTTTAGCAAAAAAAAGTGTGCATGACACAGTAATAAGAACAAATAAGCACATGCAGAGCCATTTCGTAGCCCACCAATGCAGAGAACTGGGGTTGATTCTCAATAGAGTTTGGTTGTGTGTTCCTAAAAGCATATGTAGCTGTTTTTTTTTTTTTTTTTGGGGGGGGGGGGGGGATCCTTGCATTGCACTAGTGAATACTACTGGCAGAGAGGGGTGCCTTCACAGTCATACCAGGAGGATAGTGTGATAATGCTGCACTTTACACCCTCTCATTAAAGCACATCTCTGACAGGTTAAAGGAGCCTGCTGGTTTACACCCTCCCCAGATCAACAAGGTTAAGAGAAACAAATCTGCAGGAAAAAAAAAAAACTAAAAAACCCCATGTTTAATTAAAACACAGTACAAAATTAAAATCTATGTCTCTGTGTATGTGTTAAGTCAGTGAAGCTCACTAAACTGTGAAGCCCAGTGGACCAGTATACAGTTGGCAACTAACTGCTCATTGCACATTTCACGAGCCTCCAAACGTCACTTGGGTCCTCTCCAACTGCATGAGCTCAGACGCAGACTGCTGCTCAACAACAACTCTGCCATGCAGGACCAGCCAAATGAGGGATTCTTGTCACAGTGTTTCTTGTCTGAGACGGAGGAAATTAATAAATAAGAATATTTGCCTCCTGTGGGAGCGAGGGGACCCTCTGGGAGCAGGGCGAGAGAAGATCTCAAATGTAGATAGCAGGCCAGACCGAGACTAACCTCCAGAGCAAAAGGTCTTGGGCGGTTACTAAGCAGAGCTCGGGGAGCTCAAAAGACCCTGCTAACCGTTAGCTGCATAACAGAAATACTTAACATGTTCAATAATTTATGTTAATAGACCTGGCGGGACTGTTTTTCTTTAAATAGTATTGCTGTGAGGGAAACCTTTCAACTTATAGTAAGAGACATCTTGCAATATACTGGTACTATAAGTTTTGATTGGTCACTAGGTAGGTGAATGGTTACCTCTATTGCTCTGGTCTGACAGGGTTAACACAGCCATGGACTGAGCTTACTTCTCATACAAAAACACACACAAACACTGGTAATAGTATAGTGTAGAGTAGGGAGTACAGGGTAAATGAGCATTCCCCACCAAAATGATAACAGCCCTGAAGTCTGAACAGTGGGTGTCCTTGTCAGGTTTGGCAGTATTCCACTGAACGTTTCTCAGGGCGTTTTCAGGCCTGTATTTTGTTTGCTTTGTCCTGACTTGGGGTGTAATTTGATACTGAACTGTTAATTTTTTTCCCTCAATTCATTCAAGAGTGGCATTTCACTTATACACAATGCTACATGCCTGCAAGCTGTTCTCTAATAGTTGTAAATATAACTTAGTAGATTTGCCTCAAAGCGCTTCCTCTTTTTCGTTGTTATCTTCTTTATTATGGACCACTAGCAACCTGTTTTGATAATTGTTTTCAGTTTGTTTATGTGGTTAATACACCGTTCGGGAGAGCATATGGACAGCAAAAAAAAAATAAAAAAATGCTCCGACTCATCTTGTTAGAAGATGTGCTGCTGGAAGAGTTCATTGTTAGAGGTGAGCTCTGGCAGGTGCATACCACTCATAGTTACACGACAATCATTCTTCATCAAGTAAACTAGACCGGATTATCATTAACAATCAGTCTATTATCTGTCTATGGAACAAATTGCCTGACAACATCAAATCTGCATGCTCAGGTCACAGCTCAAGACCTAACTCTTTTCATTTGGCTTTCGATCGTACTTAAATTGTTACTAATAAATGGACTCTCATGATGGTCATTTAATTGTTTTTACATTCCTCTGGGATTTTATCCTGCATTATATTTTATTGTCTGTTCTGTTGACTCTTATTTGTGATTAGTGCAAATTCTAGCTATTCAATGTGAAGCAATGTGTTTTTTACAAACTAAAGTAAAATTTATAAAACAAATACAAGTTTCCTCAAATTTAATTCTTATCAGCAGCTGATGTAGCTGTTAGTTGGATTTTCAGGAAACATAGATGGAGGATTGGGTCTCGGCCCAGAATAGAACCATTTTAACTTCTGATGTGGATTCTGTAACATACAATCATAGGGTGTTTCAACATTTTCGATAGTTGCATTGATCTTGTTGAAAAATCTGGTGTTTTCAGGTGGCTTGTATCTATGTGAGTTTAAAAAAGGACTGCTGGTGGACATATGTGATCTATTGAGTGGCATTCAGCGTGGTGTTTGGTAAGTCTTCTTGTGGTTGTGTCTTTACTACAAAATTATTTCTTTACTTTGACTGTGCAACAGGTTGTCCACTGACAACAGCACTTTACCTCATTTTCCCGACCACCCTACTTCAATAGACCACCCTGCATTGTTTAATTCCTGGGCTGAATGTCAGTCCCATTCCACAGTGGCTACCAGGTTTTTTCTCCATTGTTGCAGACTTGGTGGTTGCTTGGTGGTGAGGCCAGTCATTTCAATTAGCCGTGCAACAAAAATTCTTTTTCAACACCATTTTAATAAAAGCAATGAGCCACTTAATGCAATGCTTTTAAAGCAGCTTAGAGAGTTTCAGGCACTCCAGGGCAAACGTCTCTTAGCTTTTAGCATGTTCTCCTGTGGCTTTGCGCTAAATGAACCATTTTAGCCGCAATATGAATGTATTAATGTTGAACTAAGGTTCACAATACTAAACTTATCAATGGACTGTATCTAATATGCAAACAGCTTGGACGCACAAAGGAACTTAAATATGAACTACATATAAACAAGTACTCTGAAATGGCAGTTGTGCTGTAGTGCAGGATAGGGAGTAAAAACAGAGTAAAAATGAATAATGCTGCTGCTGTAGTGCCACACTCAAAAGCCAAGGAAGGCTTTCAGCCTCTGTGGCAGTGCACACAATAGCCACTAGCAGCAGCTTGGCAGGAAATCAGTTCAGCTTCTCTTGTTCAAAGGTTTAAAAAGAAGAGAGGGGAGGTATTGGGAAGACATAAGGAAAGGCGGGAGCAACGGAGAAGAAAGCAGGAGAGAATATAAGAGGGGGAGAAAAAAGAAAGGATGAGAATGAAAGGAAGGTTAATGAGGCAGCCAAGGACCACCAGAGACTTCTCATCCCGTGTAAAGCCTGGCCACATGAACCAGGCTTTTTGGCACAGCTGTGACCGAGCGCGAGGGACAGAATCTACCAGACACAGGAGCCTCAGTGCATATCTCTTCCTCTCAGCAGCCCCACTCCTGAAAGTAGCAACATTCAAACAACCTTAGAGAAGACTAATCCGTCTGCCTTCTGTATTCTGCTCCCCTGACAGAAGGGTCTGCAGTCACTTCTAAAAGCATCTGCAAATTGTCAGGGAGAAATAACATACTGCTGTCTATGGAGGATGAATGGCCCACATTCCTGGTGCGTTATAGTCATTTAATTCTCCCCCCTCAGCCCTCTCACCGTGGCTTTAACAGATTACACTTGGCAGAGGCTAGATGAAGGGCGGTGGCGGCTTGGCGCGTGCTTGCTCTCTTGAAACAAACACTTAAATGGATGCAGCTGACTGCGTTCCTCAACAAAAATCATTTTCAAGAACCCTCTGCAAACAAGCAGGAGAACTGGAGTGATCACCAGAAAATCATTGAGAATAGCTGTATAAATAGTGAGTGTACCATGGCTGAGACTACCACGGTGGCCTGGCTGTCATGCAGGTATGCCATTTCCCTGTGCTCTTTCCTCATCCAACTCTGTTCTGAAATGGACATGGGGCGTAATGAGCACATTATTAGAGACAATTAGTCTTCATTTTTCAGCCAGGAAAGGAAGGTAAGACTTCCTGCCAACGACAGTGCAAGGGAGCGGAGCCAGGTAGGAGGTAGTAACAAAGAAGGGATTGGAAGGAGAAGAGCAGAAGATAGGTGAAGACAGTAAATACACATGAAGGGATAGAAGAAAACAGAGGAAAACACAGAATGTGTTAGAGGAAAGGAGAGGTGGGTAGCAGAGGCAAAATAACATCTGCTGATAGATACCGACAGGAAGCCACCGACAGCAACAGTATCAAGGTTAGGCTGTCGGATGGTGTTTGCCAAATCCTTGCAATTGAGCCAGATCATGTGATCACCCCATTTCCTTCCACCACGGCTCATCAAACACTGACAAATTACTGTATTAGGGGTAAGGCCTCACTGAAGTGTATATGAGAGAGCAAGCAGGGGTGAGAAGAGGGAGGATGTGTGAGGGGTGCTTTACCAGAGAGAGGAGAACTAGGCCTGTGTCTCTGCTCAGAGGACAGACACTGAAAACCCATTTGTGTCTGCTTGAAACACCATCACTTATGACTCTGTGACATAACTACCTACTTACAGGAACCTGCAAATGCAGTAGAAAATGAACGCCTGGGAGAAGGGTAACGCGTCCCCAAAAGATGAAGAATTCTTGCAACGAGGGGTCACAAAGTCGCCGTCATTTAATCACGGTTGGGATTTCTACAGTCCAATAAAGAGCAGATTGATATCTGTTACAGGCGACCGGTGCCAACAAATCTCCACAGCTATCTGAAAAAAGTACCAACCCACTTTAGTACACTAAAGGCTTGTTTCCACCAACAATCATGGTAAGTTCAGTTCAATTCATTACATCCACTACCGAAAAGTTATTTTGAGGTACGCAGCACACTGATCCGATACTAAAAGGTGGAATTAAAACACTGCAGACCACTGATTAGTCAGTCAGAACAACATGAATTGTCTCGCTGTCTATACTCTGATGTTGGATTTCCTAAATGCCTGTTCTGTGCCACTAGTCTTTTGTCATGCTGCCTGCAGCCCTGTCACAGGCAAACTGTGTTTCCTTGTTGTAATATACAACCACATGTGCGTGCTGTGTGTACTAAGTGTGTGGTAGCTCTAGAGATGTAAATGTGAATGAAGCAAGGGTACAAAAAGAATACCAGTTTTTATGTCATTCAGGTAGTAATGGGCAATTTAAATCACAGTTAATACATCTATCAGCTTCTCAAAAGTTAGGAGCAGTTTCCCTTGTTATTTCCTAATTGCTGGAATAGTTAATGGATTAATATCTCCAAAGATCAAGGGCTGGCAACAACCCTGCCTGCATTTAAGAATTATGTCACAGATGGAAATGCAAAACAGATCTTACATCACAGTACAGACAGTTACCACAGGTTATATATGGGTTCATAGAGTACTATACCAAAACAACTTTTGTGGAAAAGCAGCTTAGGAGTGGGGAGTTTGTGGGTCCGAGTTGCTAGCACAAAAAAAGGGGGGCCTGTGTCAGCATTTTCAGCCATTACACCATATGATAACAACTAATAGAGTGTGTTGATGTTAAATCCAATATATGTAGCTCAATTTGTTTTTCTTGCTTACAAGTTGACCCACATTTAGTATTGATCTTCCAATATTATGCTAACATTATTTTTGTCATACCATCCATTACTAAGCACTTCCATTCACTACAGGAGCTCTGTTTCAGCTACTGTCTCTTTAAGGGACCAACTGCCAAAAAGCGCAGTCTGCTCTGACTGGTCCGCTTTCACAGGTCTGAGCAGGCACTTCCCAAGATATTTCAGCATCAACTCTGCCACACAACCTTGTGACATTGTAACCTTACAGAAACTTGATCAGCCTTCTGATTTATATAGAGCTAAACCAAAATATGAATAAAGATTTGAAATAACTTGAGTCACATGAAATGCTTAAAATGACAAGCTGTCGGAGATGGCAATTTCACTGGGAACAAATACAAGATAGATGTATACAAGCAGCACCAACATGCAAACACAGGACACTGAGGATGATGGGAAACCGATGTCACACACAACGCAAAAAGGTTCACCTTGAATGTCATCATCAACCAGGGCATCTGAGGGTATCCCCAGGCAGCATGAAGTCAAGCAGACATCAGTCCATTAACCTTGTAACAAAAATATTGTGAATTGCTATGCTAATGCTTATTTTACCTTTGGAGGAAAACAAAAATGGACCTCTGCTTTGAGCACTTATAAAACCCTTCTTTCATTTCCCTCTCCTGCTGAAAAGCATTCACATATTACTAACGTATAAATAAACTGTGGTTTTTATTATCTACAGGAGATACCTTAAAAACATGAAGACTGAGCATGAATCAGCAAAGGCTGGCCTCTCCCCTTTTGCTGTGTGGAAAAATTGGTTTTCTCTAGATTTGGGACAAGATAAATGTTTGGCTAGAAGTAGTCAGTGTTTGTTTTTTTGCCTCTCCCAAAAGAATAACATATATGCTAGTTCAAGCAAGCAGGTTATCCAATTATCATCTTCCTGATCACCTCAATGATTCTGAAGAATCACAAACACACACACACACACACACTTCTTTTTTCCTCGGTGAGTGCCAAAGATATAACCTTGATAAGGTACCTATGAAAATAACAATAATGAAGCTTGAAGGAAATCCATTATGTGTGGAAATGTTTTCTTCTACCTTCTATTTCAGTACATAGTGACACCTCCTTTTGTATTAAGACATATTAAAACTTTTCACATAAGTAGCTAACGTTAACCACGTGAACTTACTCAAATTAAAGAGTAACTTAACGGCAGCAGGAAATCCAGTGGTTTAACTTTTCATGTCTTCTCACCACAGTGATGTAAAAGTGTACTGCTAACCACACTGTTGGGTGTGGTTGGAGGGGCAACAGAGTACCAGAAAGGGTGGTGAAACACTGCTTTCCAGACTGGTGTTAAGTTACTCTTGAAGCTAACTGTGTGCAGGCTCACGTGTTTTAGAAAGAAAAATATAAAATCAACCTTATGGGCATATGCACATGTATGAACATTATGTTTTGCTTGTCTTTGTATGATGTGCACAAGGTGTTCAAACATGTGAGAAATGCCACATAATAACTAAGGACTACTAGACTGTTGTTTCCAACTCTATTGTCAACAGCAAGGCTGTGATCAGCAGTCTGATATTATATCTGAGCTAATATTTGTCCTCTTGCAGGAACGATGGCATGGCTAAACTCGAAGACAACAGCTGACCTCACAATCGTCACAATTGTTTATGTTAAGATTCAGTATGCTGAGCACAGAGCCAGCGCCAAGCCAATAAAAGTATAAATGTATCACTGTCCAAATGTTGACAGCCTGCACTACAAATCGTCTACTCAAGGAGTTCACAAGAATGTATAAAAACAATAATATTACAGCCTTCACTGAATTACTTGAGGTTTACATAAAGGAAACACAAAATGTTTAAGGGTGCTTTATAGTTAACTGAAGAGTACTTCTTATATTAATGTGATACAATTAGAATTTCTTGCATATTACATTATTTAAAAGTAAAATAAACTCTGGCGATGTTGAAGCACTTTATCTCTATGAACCGTATGCCCTTTTTATTAATTTTGGAAGTTAGCAGGCAAATGCACAATGATACAGCGATTCACACAGCTATGCCCTAGAGGAAAAGAAGGGATATCGGGGCAAATTAAGAGGAAATCACTATGTACTGTAATCTTTCCCTCTTTCTGATATGACAGACAGCATATTCACTCTTGCCCTTAGACCTTTTTATATAAAACACTTAGAGACATTTGAAAGTAGTTACTCTAAGTGAGTTAGAACAGGCTGTTCGGCCAATACAATATAAATGTCAGTGTGCATGTTTGTGCGTGTTTATGCGTCTGAGCACCTGTGAGGCTGTCAGGTCGCGTCATCCTCTCGTAAATGTCGTAACTCTGGGGTCCATAGGGGTCGGTGTTGTGGAGCATGGAGCGAGGCAGAGTGGAGCTGTAGTGCTGGGGCACAGCGGTCATTGTGGCCCTGACCGGAGACGACGAGTGACCAGGCTGCTTGGTCAGTGGGGGGTTGACCCCATCCACCATCGTCAGAGGCGAGCCCACACGGCCTGAAGTTGAACTCGCAGAGGCCTGATAGGGTGAGGTTGTGCGGCTGGCGCTGCCCGATCGCGAGTTCGTGGAGCCCATGCGCCGCAGTGCAGCAGGGGAGTTTTTCTGTGTGGTGTAGGGCGAGCCGCTGCCACCCCCGCCGGTGCTACTGCTGCGCTGGGCAGAGGGCAAGGTTGTGGAGAAGATGCTGGAGAGGGGTTTGGGTTCGGTTACGATGGGGGAGCCGTAGGCACTGCCAACTGAGGTACGCAGGGAACCGCGGGAGGGGGACATACTGCTAGTGTAGGCTGGCGAGTGAGAGCGAGAAGGCACTGAGCTGACCCTCCGCATAGCACGGCCAGGCACTGCTGTTGTCACTGCTGGAACCTGCGAGTCAGAGAGAAAATAATATGGCATTTGTTACTTCAGGAGCTATAAAATCATGTTGATCTCCCTGCTATAAATCTACTTCTGCAATGATAATAAAATGCTAAACAGCCCTGCATTACACAAACAAATTCATTACTGGGCATGACTTTACTCTGGGCCATATTTATTTTCTCTTTTCCACCTCCCTCCCTTGTGTGTGACAGTGCCATTTGGCTTCTCAGTGGTGCGTGTGTTTACAACCCCGTATGAAGCATGATTGTGTCTCAGTATACTTGTTTACCTTCTGTGCCTTTAAGCGTTACATTGCTACCTTCACAGAAACACATGCAACAGCTATTTCAGAATTTCTGTTTTGTTGTTACGAATTAAAAGATTACAATCAGTTCAGTAATTAAACTTTCAGAGCCCTTGAACACTGTGAAAAGACTGCTTAATTAAAAAAACGCTGTGTATATCCCAAGATAACTCTTCACTGATATATTTGTGCCTGACAACAGCAATATGTTGTATGTGCAGTTGCTGGCAGTACCTGGGCAGAAGCCTGGCCCTCGGCCCTGGCATTCCTCACTAGGGTACCAGTGCCAGCGCCGGGGAAGGAGTGCTGCATCCTCAACTCAGCCTTGCCCAGATTCTGGCTGCTGTGGTAGCCGCTGCTGGCATCCTGGTAGCCGCTGTCCGAGTACGAGTTCATCTGAGTGGAGCTACGTGAATTCCCCGTGGACCCTGAGAGAGAGAGCGTGACAGAAAAATGCAGAGAGATAGAGGCGAGAGGAACGGGTGACAGAGACATCATAAATGGTTTCATAATAGACGCGACCTTTACCTAGACAGGATTACTAATGACAAATGGCACAGGAGGGGGAGAAATGTTCCCCCACCCTATAATTCAGTGTGCCTTGGTACATAATTCAGCCTTCATAAGCTGTGATGATGAATCAGTTGTAAGCAGTGACACTCAGAGTATCGAGGCAAAGGTGCGAGACGAAACAGTGTCTGTATCATCAAAGGAGAAGTAACAGGAAACAATTTGTATCTTAAGAATTGCAGAAAATGAAGAAGTGACTGAAAGAAAAGAGGGCTGCAGAAGATGGAGAGAAGGCAATAACAGACCCTCACTTTCATGGAGGGAGGACTGCTCCGGGGAGTACAGAGACACCTGCTCTGACTCAGTCTTGATGCGGTAGCTGGGCGACTGGGAGCTGTCAGTCACCCGAGATTTGGCTTCCCCTGAGGCAGAGGCATCTGGGAAGACAGAGCAGAGCAGGGAGTCAGTCGCAAGAGGAAGAGCTTTAAGTCTGAAACAATTATATAGTTTTGGCTTTGGATGGAAAGATTATAACGGTCATTAAAGCAGTCAAGAATTGTTTTAGTTGAGAGGAAATGAAAACAGACAATGATTTCTGCAACATTAGTTTCATGTTTGTGTACAGTTGGGAGTCATTAAATTTTACTGCCATACTAATTCGGGAAGGCTAAATTGTGAAGCATGTCACTTCAACAGTGTATAAAGTCATGCTCCAAATAGTTTCAGTGCCTTCAACATTTCCTGTCACCACTCCCGCTTTCTACATACACGACAACAACCAGTGTGGCAAACAAGAGCTGGAATTAGCCTCCTAATGTCCCTGTGCACGTTGTTTACTCATAATCACAATCTAGTTAAGCGTGACCAGTGTCAATGGGTTACTCCGCAATCACTAGAACAATAGGCAGCAAGCGGCGGGGGGGGGCAGGGAGGCAAACATTGGCAGCCAGGGTCTGACGAATCCCGCTTGGTTAGCTGGTGTGAGAATGAGAGCTGAACCCCGTGAAGAAGCCGCTTTGTTGCCTGAGCTGACCTGTTGAATAAACCTGTTGACACATCGTACTAATGTGTCTGACAACCTGGCACCTTGCATTCCCTCCTCTGAAGATCTAACAGTGGTGGCCTGAGGTCCCCAGAAGCCAGCCCCTTTTCAAATCAATTCAGATTTCACTCCACTCCACTACTGCCAGTGTTTAGCCTTCATCGGGGGGAGGTGCTCTGTTTCATCCCCCCCTTAAAATACTATGATGTAATGATGGTGTCTAATCACAAAAAGACAATTCACATCTTGTTGTGTTGGACCAAAATTAGTTTGTGAGAAGAATGAAAAACGATCTTTTTGAAGGATCCACAACATTTTTTTCAGTGCCATTTTATTCATTTACGAAATCAATTCCTTCAAAATGTAACCAAAGCATTACAGCCAACACTTAATTATACTTTTGTAAATCAAGACGGAGGTCTGAAACCTGCATGGTTAAGAAAGATAGGCTACTGAACTACTTTTCGTTCTCGCTAGAGAGACAGTCTGAATCTGGTGTTGTTGTTGTTTTTTTTAACACTTTGCAGGGAATGCACTCTGCGACAGACCCAAACATATAGAGAAAGCTCAAAGGGTGACACGAGGGACTTGACGTTGTACTCAGTATTTACAGTAAAAAAACAAATCAATTCAAATCAAATCAATTTTATTTATATAGCCCAAAATCACAATCACATTGCCTCAGTGGGCTTTACAATCTGTACAGTGAACAACATCCTGTCCTTAGACCCTCGATTCGAGTGAGGAAAAACTTCACATGTTGATGGAAAGAAAAAACCCTTTCATCAGAAAGCATTTATACGTCCTTTAAACCTAAGCAATGACATGACTGAACAAGTCTTTTGTCTCCTTCCATCCAGGCAGTGACTCTGTGTCTGGCACACAGCGTGTCATTTCGGACCACAGGGTTTTTATACTGAGCCTTGACCCTGTTTGATGAATGAGATGCCAAAAAGCCAGAACAGAGGAGGAGCAGGAAGAGAGGGAGACAGCAAGAAAGACAGAAGCCCCTTTTCTTCATGAGATTAAACATTACTGGCTTCAAACATCCATGTATGGCAGCAGGGTTTTTGACATTCACATTTAGCTCTCTTATTTGTAATAATTTAATGCTGTTATTTTAACACACAACACCACTTCTGGATAGAGTATTTCGTTGTACTAGAGACACTGAAGAGCAGAGTTGTCTGTTCTCACACAGCACTGAAATCCCAAACTTTAAGTTACACTTACTTTCTTTGGTAACCCCTGTTATCTAAGCACCCTGTAGCCATCTAATACTTTCTTGTCTATTATTAATATAGAATAATAATGCACAGTTTACACAGTCCAGCAGCATACATAGACAATGGTCTGTATCTTTTAATCCTATTTTCTTCACAGGCTGGTTTACAGTTGCTGTACATGGTTTAAAGAGAAACCTTTAGGTTGTTTGCCTCGTTTAATTCAAGTGTTGGAAAATTTCATTGATTTCCAAAATTATATCCCTGCACTCTACATTACTACAGCAGAGCTGTTATAACAGAGACAGACCACTCAAAGCATTGTGAATGAAAATGTCAGCAACACCAGTCATGGAGGTTGTATATCTAACCCCTTCTCAAATAAAGCCAATCATCTGCTTTATCATAGCCGAACCAGGAAATATACTGTATCTGCCAGTTTCACTGACAAGAGCACACAGCCGAGATTCAAAACAGTTTCAACGGATTTGGGGTGGATGGAGATGAAAGAGGAGGATATCACTCTAATGCAGAGGATTACCGAGAAAGACAAGGTTATTCAAACGTTAGAAATTAAAATCTCAGTTGTTTAAGTGATCTGGTGGGATGAGCTCACAGTGTCAGGTCATGACACTCTGGATTGAGCCTTAAAAGGAGTTTGTGTTGTGAAACTATGCGAAATAGAAGTATAACCTGTAGGAAAAGGTGTTTTAATTTTGTTTTGGGGCAAAGAAATCAAACTTTTTAAGCCTGTTTTTATTAGATTAGATTATTAGTCTTTCTATTGATGTAGTATTTGTGTCCAAGTGACCACTGAAACTGAAGTTATGGCTCTATCGCTATTCATTTAGATAGGGGCTTGGTCTTTTTTAGTGCATAATTACTGCCTGGGGACATTGCCAAAATGGCTGCCAAGTGGCAAGACATACCAAAAAGGACTACAGTGACATCTGGAATCATTATTGTTTTCATGTCCACCCTTAACATTTTAACACTGGCTGTCACATAATGGAGTGTAGCAAACTTAATTAACAAGAAATGTGTATTTTAATGCCAATTTTCAGACTGGTGAGGTTTAAAATATATATTTAAAAGCATATGAAGGGTGGCATCCTTATAATTATGAGCTTGCTAGGCACCCTTGCTAAGAGGGAGTACAGAGAAATAGAGCTGTGTTGAGAGGAGAAGCAGTGGATGAGATGCTACCATATGTGGCAAAAATTGCAATCACACAACAATAGGAAATTACAAAAATCCTCAGTATGCAGATTGCCAAAGAGTTTGCTGTTAAAAATGACAAGGTCCTTTTTTTGAGCATGATGCGGACATGTTCAACTGTCATGTCAGAAAAAGAACAAAACAGCTAAACAAAAACCGACAGGGTACAGAAACAGAGACAGCTTCCATCCTGGCCAGTTTGTTGTCTTCTCTCAGTGGACACGAGGTGTGACTGCATTGACATTTCCTGGGGCTAAAAGGCTCGTTTCCACAGTAACACTTCTATCCCAAACTCTCAGACAGTGGAGACAGACGGTGGCCCACGAGGCCTCCCAGACAAACTCGGCCCATTACACTCTGTGCCACACATCTAGACTTTAATTCATTTAGATTGGAAAAAGTACATTACCACGTCTGACGATCATTTATCATCTACAGCACAATGAGAAATCAATACCAAGCAAAACAGTGATTGTGATTAGTCCCCGGCTCTGTTCAAACACTAATGAAATGTATTCAGCAAGGAAATGGGGAATGGGCCGCAAGTGAGAAATGCGTATAGTATTAAAATTCCCTGTGCATATGTACAACTATAGCCCCCCATGGGCTCTTCTGACAGGATCGACAATAAAAAGATTAATGACCATCGGTGAAATTTGCCAAGTTCCTCTATGCAATTAATAAGCCATGAAATACATTAGTGAATTCAATTCATTATCTGTTTTCTGCTGAAGATCCTTCCAAGGATGTGGACTAAACAAACAAAGACTAAAGGAGTCTGAGAGGGATCCTTCCGCTCCCAATCACTGATGCCGTTGTGTGTGTGAGTGGGCTGAAAAAACAGCTTAGATAAATATTAAAACAAGAAAACGCCTCAGGCTGCCCATTAATGTAAGCTTGGTTGAAGAGGCTCGCATTAGCAATGATTACTGTGGAAATGTAAAACATGCCTGAGCAACACATCCACACAAACACACACTTAATCAAGCCAGTACAGAAAGATGCACACAGTCTCTAATACTAATATTAAAGAATAATTCAAAAGCACTTGGCTGAACAGTTAAGCCTTACTTATGTTCCTCATGTCACTTTTTTATCACTGTATTATTCAACAGAACTGTCTGGGAGAGTTGGACCTCATAAGATAAAACATGAATATATAAGAAGATGGGTATCTATGGTGGTCATTAACCACTGGCTATAGGTCTCAATTAGGGTCAAACAGGACCAGAAATTAATTTACACTTTACAACTAAGCTAAAGTTGCAACAATTAATCAATTAATCTTTTAGTTGATAAGTTAAATGGAAGACTCTCCTCTGTCTCTTTTGATAATCAATTAATAATCTGAGTCATTTTTCAAGCAAAAATATCAGACATTTGGTGGTCCTAGCTACATAAATATGAGGAAATTGCTGGTTTTCTTTGTCATTTATGGATAACAAAAGCAACGACTCAACACGCTGTAGTACATATTCCAGGCCTATAGGTCCATCCATCCATCCATCCATCCGTCCATTGTCAACTGCTTATCCAGAGTCGGGTCGTGGGGGCAGCAGCAAGCCCCAGACTTCCCTTTCACGTCGGCTAACTCTGACTGGGGGAATCCCCAGGCGCTCCCAGGCCATGAGATATAATCTCTCCACCTGGTCCTGGGTCTACCTCTAGGTCTCCCAGTTGGATGTGCCAGGACCACAACCCTAGGAAAGCACCCTAGTGGCATCCTCATCAGATGCCCGAACCACCTCATCCAGCTCCTTTCCACCCAGAGGAGCAGTGGCTCAGCTCTGAGTCCCTGCCGGAAAGCTGAGCTTCTCACCCTATCTCTAAGGAAGACCCCAGCCACCCTGCAGAGAAAACCCATTTCGACCTACCCTCATCTATGACCATAGGTGACAGTAGGGATGAAGATTGACCAGTAGATCGAGAGCTTTGCCTCTGGCCCCTCACCTGAGACCAATTTGCCTTGGGAGACCCTACCAGGAGCACATGGCTCCTGCCAACCTAGCTGCCAGGTTCATTGGGACACGCAAACGTGCCCTATTAACCTTAATAGGCTCAATATCTTCTGCGGCACGAACACAAGCATGTAGTCCACCATTGTTGTTGTTGTTGCTGTTGTTATGAGATGCCGTGGGGTTAAGAGGTCAAAGGCTAGAGGTCGAGAGGTAGGGCGATGGCGTCACCGATACGCAAAGAATGCGGATTCGCTGTCCACGCGAGAACGCAAGGGCGGCGTTTTCATATTTTTCCACCCTGAGACTAGGTTTCAAAAAAGTGTGGTTACAGACACTGCGTTTACAGGATCCATGTGGACGATCGGCCAAAACGATGCAAAACATGTGAGTTTACACAAAAAAGCGTTTCCATGTGGATGGCCCCTAAGTAGGTGGCCCATCATGTTGCAATAAACCTCTATTTAATTAGTAGTATTGCTGTTGTCATGAACACTGTTTTGAAGACTATTTCAGGTTAGGGAATGAATATATACTAGGACCGATACTAGAGTTTTGGGACTGATGTCGATATCAGGGAGTTAAAAATTCTACTATTGACTTAACGTGTGATACATTAAGTATTCATGCACACACTTGCAAACACACACACTCAGAGTATATACACATATACATTTCTTCCAGTGATCCCTTAGATGTGGGTATCAAAAAGATGTATGTGTAATATAGGCAGGCTATTTTGCGGTTTTACAATAAACTTTGACAATAAACTTGGGAGAGGCTCTATCATACAGTGCACATGGGGTTTGTGGTAAGAAGAGGGATAGCTATCCATCCATCTGTGTGTGTATTGACATACCTGCAGTCCTCCAAGGCAGGGACTTCTCAGATGAGCTGTATGGGGGATACAGGGAGATGAAAAAGTCAATACATGCACTATAAACCAGAAAAAAACAGTGAAACACACAAGTGAAATCATCTGGAAGGGACATGTTAGGGCCTCAATACTCTTTCCTTGGGCCTTTCACAACAGGGTCACAGATGATAATCACTATGTTTCTAGATTAAACAGCTAGAGTTTCGGAGTATACTGCCTGAGTGCAGATTTAATGTTTACAACTCAGATATAAAGTCCATTCCTGTCATCTGTGTTTATCAAGACCAAAAGGGGCCTTAGGTGACAGCAAGTGTTTTGTTTGATCCTCAAATTTGGGGTTGGGGGCTGTTCTTTACCTGCAGCTTTAATAAACATGCCAAGCAGAAAAGTACAAAAGGCCAGAGGAGGAGTATACCCTGATCGGAGCTGAAACTGAGCACAGAGAAGAGAGGCAAGCTACTAACATAAATCAGAAGTGATCATACAGCCCATTCGAACCCAACCACACAGTGTCCTGACATCCTTACATAATCCTGACATGCATAACAGTGTATATTGCAAAACAGAGATGCTCAGTCTCCAGAGAATAATGTAGCAAAATAATAGTCCAGCCAGAGAGCAATTGCCGTTTGTGACTATTACTCAGCCACGACCACTGAGGATACCAAGCGAACACAGAAAGGATCCCGTGGCAGTGAGTGGTGATTGATGATGAATCGTCCTGGATCAGTGGGTGAAGGATCATTGGCAAGCTCAGAGTAAGAAAGCGTCAGACCAAACACCCAGTAGACAATGGAACACATCGCGAAAAGATCTCAAATGAATGTTCAGAATGTGCATACTGTCACAAGCCTTTACTTGCTTCTCTGTGTGCTTGATATTATTTAAAGCTGGTCTGACACAATATTCTCTCACAATTGCACCGAAATATGCCTGACATTTTTGTTTGCGGTTTTCTAGTAGGCTACCCAGTCTTATTGACTCTTGTTTTGTTGCACTTTTGACTAGGTTGAGGCCTGAGGCATTAACACCTGACAGCAGGAAAGCTGCAAGGGAAATGGACACAGCTATCTGGAGTTTTACTGATAAACCCACTGATGCTGGAAGAATATCATTCCAACTCATGGGAGCAGGCTTTGGGAAGAATGGTCTTTCCTGCAATCTCACCACGATAGAAAAAAACAGGTCTGCTTTGATAACTGCAGAGCTAGATTTAGATTTCAGCTTCCAACCGTTGATATTGCCATCGCAATTCCAGACACAAGAATGATGCATGTCAGTTATGCATATTCAGTGTACTACAGCTAGAAGCATAGAAGCTTATGTCTTGACCTTCAGAAAAGTAACCCCCGCACAGATTCCAGCAATCAAGATGTGGCTAACAGAAAGCGGAAGGTGGAAACAGCAAGAAAATGACACAGTTCGCACTGTGGCACATTTGCTGCTCTTAGTTTTGCTCTTCCACTTTATTAAAAGCTTCTCTCAGGAGTACTACTGTGAGTGGAGTGCTGATGCATTCAGTGTGATATTGCATTTCTTGTTAGGGTCTTCTAACTCAGTATCAGCAATCATTTCTTTCCACAAGTTAATAATGGAACAAAAACAAAACAAAAGACAATTAATGTCTGTTCAGCAAATTGTCAATACTTGTTGATCATGATCAAGAGACCATTTTCAGTCCTAAATCATACATTAGAGTACACAGAGTGATTTTCAATATGTAACTTTAACCTAAAACAGAAACAACATGAGGATTATTTTTATACAATACAATCAAGCCCTCAACAGAGAGCAAAAATGCTGAACAGCCTAGAAGGCCATCTTAACAGCCACCTAATAATTTTGAACTTATTTATGTACCTATGAAAACACTCCCTGACCAAAGGGAACAAGAAGCCATCCTCTTTCTCAGAGCCATTTTTCCAAGACTGGTTATTATGACAGACAGAGGCCAAGCAAGAGACCTCGGAGCAGTGTTGCTGCCCATTTCTTTTTAATATCGTCTATTTACTGGTCATTACTATCAAGCGGCTGATGTTGCAACTGCGGCTATTTTTCCATCTAAGGTGACACTCAATGAGCTTAAAGACGCATGACTCAGAATTTTAATGAGCACACAGGCAATTAAAAAGAGGAAGTTTGGCGAGTTGTGCTCCAATGAACCATGGCAGATGAAGTAGAAGAATGGCTACCATAATGATGATGCACTGTTCCTGCTGCATGCCGACCGTCTGGCTGAGTGAAGGCAGCGTAAAGAGATTGTAAAGCTGCCGATTTTGATAAACAATAGGTCTAACCCTGACAGGACACTTTATTTCCCATCAACTCTTTTGGCTGAGCAGAGGTTGCATCTTTAAGGATCTTTGTCAGAGGTCATGTTTGATGACCACCCCTCTATAAGCTTGGAGAAATGGGGTGGTCAGCTCTGGTGGTGTCATGAAATGTAATGACTCCCATCAGAACCCTTAAGTGTGCTGTCACCTCTGAGGTCTTCCAGCTGAGCTATTGAGCAAAGCAGTGTGACCTCAATGGTTAAAGCTAATCCCAATTCATACACAAATGTCCACTGACAGGATTTTATTTGTCCTTCTCAGGCTTTAAAGAAAAGGCGTGAAAATGGTGTTACATGTTTTTTTTAAATGAGCCCCTAGGAGGTGGTGGATGGTGACGGGTCCCCCAGTGGGAAAAGACACTGCATTTACACGCCCTTGTGTCTTTGAGATTGCCAAAACCTGCTTTCTGAGACACTGATAAGACAGGATGAAATGAAACCTGGACAGAAAAGATATATTTCTGCTAGAAAGACCTATTTATTTACCCAATATTCAACCCCTTTGTTTCTAGGAGGTCTTGTAGCCATTTTCATTCCAATGAAGCATTTCAAAGAAAGTATTTATGGTTACAGTGAGGCAAGATCACTTAACTTAACTAAGCCATTTCGGGGTTGTATCCAAAATAAGCAAATCCAAACTGAAAAAGAAAAACATTATAGATTTTTCTGCTACAACCAAAAACATGAGCAAAATACATCAGGAAGCAAAGCTACACAGTAGGTTATTTAGTGAATCTGAACACAATCCTAGATGACTTATCGTCCCATTCACATCTGAACAACTGCGACGATGAGGTCATTAATAGTTTCAAAAGCAACTTTAACATGCAATTTTCACACACACACAGTCTTGGTCTTTTTATTTGACAGTTGCACTTATCACACAACAGAATGAAAGCTCCATGGATGTTTCAGTCTTATGGATTGTGGTTGACCTCTGAACACCAACAAAAGGAACAAAGGGGACTAAATTTAGACCCTTGTTGTCTCAGACAAAAATGGAAGTAAAGTGTGTGTGTTCCAGTAATGGCTCCTGGGTTCCTCAAACAGTTCTTAGATACAGAGGGAACCTGAAGATGTGTAAAAACTATTTCCTTTCTTGCCACTTTTTTAAACTACAGTTGTTAAGCAATTTTACAGCATGGAGCAGATAGAAAAAGCAAGGCTTTTTACTACAATTATATAAATTCTAAAGTAAAGAAATAAAAAAAGAATAGACATAGAAATGTCCCTGGCACTACGTATACAATATAGGCATATCTCAGGCCCTACCACGCTGTCCACTGTGTAGCCGTATTATGCAGAAATACATTTAATTAAAAAAATTAATAACGGGGTAGACCTTAGTGCTAATCATTCACTCAGTGTCAACAGATTGATGTTGTCAAGCCTCTCAGCTGCCAATGATGAACTGGTGAATTAAGCCAATGAGCTGAACACTGCACAAAACAGATCTGGGTGCTGATTTTCATTGTGACTGTCACACCGCAAAAACCTTTTAAATGTGCACTGTGTAGTTTTGGATAAGATATTTTAATCAGAAAAGGAAAATCTTCATTGATTAATTTTCATGGCTGAATTAACAAAGTGTCCTAAAAGGTCAGGACAATTTCATTCATATTTACTGTGCTTATATTTGTAGAACCCTTTTAAGTTGCTAACTTTGTAGCTTCAGACACTTTTCGGGAGACCTTCTTTCCCTCTGAGGAAAGCTTGTTTATTCAATCATAGAAGAAAGCTTGCTTGGTCCTCTGGCTTTGATGCTAAAATAAATGTTGAGGTGCAATTCAGAGTGTTAAATGTAAATGTGTGTGAGTGACTACAGGGGACACACCATAGAAAAGCAAGGGTGTTGCTTATATCTCCAAAAATGATCGCTGGAGATCTAAAATTGAGGTCTGAAATACAACACTTCTTAAAGAGGAAATGAAAGTTAATAGCCCCGCTGTGAATATTTTCAGAGAGCTGCTGTCCAGACCTTTTTGGCAGCACTTGAAGCTGCTCTATACCTGTGGCTCTCTAAAAAAGTGATAAAGAGGAAATGGACACTCTCACTCCTGAGTACTGCAATCTGCTGGTAGTTGGTGGGCACTTTTTGCAGGTACGCTGGCTGGAGTGCAAGAATGCATCGTGTCGTGTCAGGGCATAGGGCTCATTATGAAAAAGCAGGAGGAGATGGCAGGGAGCCATTACAGCCCTTGTTCAGACCAAGTGTCATATATCCAGATATATCCCAATTGTATCATGGCCCATTTGAGTACAAATGCAACTCAAACCAGGCATCAGAACACTTAAAATCCTTTAGGTGATCATCAGGCCTCCAGTCTGTCAGCAAAGTAATCATAATCTTCCTCTTGTATAAAATAGTACTCTGTTTCAATGATCATCCAGAGTGAGGAGATATGAAGATAAGATGTCAGACTTCAAATTAAACAGTAAATTCCTAACAGTTAGGTAACTTAACTGTATAAATCTGAAGTCTCACCATTATAGCCTTACATCAGCAACCTTATACACAATCATACACTTTCCAATTAGACACACATGATGAAACAGTTACAATTTTAATGGTTGGTTAAGCATTAGTAAAATAACCACACAGTACAGCTACTGCCATCAAAACTGCTGGCCATGACCGGAGGGAATTAGGACAAGGAACAAAGAACCACCATTTTAATAGTCCCTGAAAAATCAGACTATTTAGCTATCTCTTAAATGTCACAGTCAATTAACCTCTTTTGTAATTTCCCCAGCCGCTTTAAAGAATTACATTTTTAACCAGACCAAAAAGATGGTCCACATTAATACGTGAAACTGCAACTAAAGTGTGATGCATGAATGAATGTTACAAAACACACACACACATGCATGTGCGTGCACACACAAACAAACAATAATACACAACATTTCAAACCACCCAACTATGGCTTAGTGACACTTCAAACTGGCAAGAGACAGGATTTTCACTTAGCATTATGAGGCATGGCTTTGGAATAATGACATTATCTATGTTTAGATTAGTTCCACATGAACCTCGCTCTCATTATTTTTTTGTCTGTCACTGGGCACAATTCACATTTCACAAAAATTAGTGTGTATATTGAGGTTTTTTTTTACATACGTCAACCAGCTACAAGTAGGCATTTGACTCTTTCATACTGCCAGGACCTTTGTCTTTTATTTTTGTCTCCCTTGTGTCATGTTTGTCATCACGAAAGTGCTGGAACATCAGTCACCAGTAGAGCACAGCAGATCATATACCTCATCAAACTACATCCTGTAGAGCCTTGAGTGTCAATCACTCAAGTTATGAACGAGGCACGTTGTTTATTTCTGGAGCTAATAAAGGAATTTGCTTAGTATTGACACATTGCACTCTGTTGAGATTTGTACACATGCAGTACCGACCAGGTAGCTGACGAGCAAGGTGATGTTCAAGCATAGGAAAGTATCAACAAGCAGGCAGCCTTAACTGCAACAGTTAGATGTTGTGTTTTCATCACAGCTGATCGGAGCCAGGGTGGATAAATACGTAAGACTGCTGATTAAATTTGACAACAAAAGCCAGATTTAGTGGGTGCTATGTTTTTGTGCAGTCTGAAAGGCGTATATGTGAATGAATAAACTCACATTTTTTTCCTGTGATTGTTAGTTATTGCTGCTCTGAGAAAAACAAAGAAATTGGGTTGTTGCTAAAGTGACACCAACAATAATTCCACTGTTAACTCCCCACACTAGGGTCTGTTTCAATCTGAATGCCAAGATTATGTCTACCTCGATTTGTTTCAACCTTGGTACATTATCATTTTGCAGTATTTTATTACAAGTTCAATTCCTTGTGGACAAACATCAGTACTGATTTTTACTGCAGTTACTGGTCAGTGCCGGCAGCATCCCTATACATCGCTGCATCTTCTGCACCTTAAACAAATTACACTTAAACCATCAAAGCCAAGTGATGATATAAAACTGGTGTCAGCCCTTCTACGCAGTGGTTCTGTGAGGCCCACTGGGATATTGTACGTGGTATTGAGCTGTACAAATGGACCTGACATGTCTGAGCCACTGCAGACAGGACAGAATGTGCGGTCACTGAGGTGTGATGATCAGGCAGCCCGAGAGCCGTAGCTGATGAAGTGGGAATGAGTTCCCAGAACAAACTCAGAAGCTCCACACTCCTTCCACACTAACAGGAGCGCTTCACTGAGCAAACAACACTCCACTATCATGCACATTCACAAGCTCATACACATGCTGTCACTGATAAACATAGGCTTAACATTTCTGCCTACAAAGCCAGTTTTTATATTTTCATTTCTACTGAACTTAGAGGTGACCCGAGTCAATCCAGCAGGACAAAATCTTGCACTGATGTGTTACTGATTATGTTAGACTAAACTGGAGCAATATGTCTGTTTCAAAATAACAGGACAGGTGGGGAATGTGTTCAGATTTACTGGCCAATCAGATCTGAGCACACTGGGTTTTCTCCATCACTATGCCATAAGGTTACACTATGGAATATGGCCACTGCTGTGAAGGATGAAAAAGCCATGTGTTGGATTGTAGTTGTCTGTATGTGTGTGTGTGTATGTGCATCTTCTCATTACCTGCTGCTACCAGCGCCTGGCGACTCGGCCCCGAGTCTGCATCTTTCCAGCTGACTGGCCACAATCTGCCTCTCCACTTCCAGCTCCCTGGTTAGCCGCTCGAACTGGAGCTCCTGCACATAAACACACACGCACAAAAAAAACAAAAAAAAAATGGGCCAGAGGGTCAGGAATGCATACTCATCAGAGAGAGCTTTACGCACTTCTATTGACAGATATGACAAATATTAAGTCAATATGAGGGAGGGAGGTTGACAGTTTGACAGCTTGCTTCAACAGTGTTGTGCTTCATTGTGGCGTCGAGGTTAATGATCACATAAATTAGAAAACAGGCAATGCAAAAAAGCTAATTCAACATTGAAATGTTTGCTCATGAGTAGCTTTAAAAATAGACACATTCCCATACACAGACAGGTGTACATAAAACAGACACACACACACAGGCTATATGGTACTGCCATTTTTCCAACCCACACAGCGAGATAAGCACCACTTCAGTGGGTGATATTTAGCCTCGGTGGCACTGCTCCTATGGGAGTCGAGTAGAAATCAGCATTGACTAATTATCTAGCCTGAGCGAGGCTATTACTTGCGCAGCTCTCTGCTTCCAAGCACTGCATCGTGACACTCATAAGACACACACAGGGTCTTTTGTACACATAAAAAAAATGACTGCACACACGGACGCACTCTGGTTTTCCTTAAAAATACCTTTTCACTCATCCACACTGCAAACAGGGCAGTATAAAGAGTAAAATAGTATCTAGCACTCCAGCACCAGCACTTATGTTCTCACAAAAAGGCCTCACTCACCATAACTCCGTGTACAGATGGCAGGATTCTTGCCTTGCGATCCTTACTGTCCTTTATAATGTCCATTACCATGGTCAATTACATTCACAGCCAGCTGCATACACACACACCACACACACTTGCACAAAGCAACTCTCAGCTTCTTTTGTGACCTGTCTGAGGAAGTTTAGTCAGTCTTCAGCACTTAGACCAGCCTACTTTTCACACCTACTCTCCAATGTTCCCTGAGGGCACATTGAAATTTCCTTTCACATTGTAGAAATGCTCTACTCACCCCTCCCCCCAAACTACTGCTTTATACCCTCCACGCTCTCCTCTCCTGAAGACTTCACTGCAGTGAGAAGGAGCATGCAGGAGGGAAAACCGCTAAGTCCTATTTCCTTGATATAATGACATTTCTTCGTTGGCAGGGATATGCATGTAGCGCCATGAGCAACCCTGATCTAATCTTGTGCAGCGCATATGCAAATAAGAAGAGACCTTTCTTCATTCCAAAGAAAATGTTTGTACCCAAGATGCTATGCTATTGAAAAATAAATCACACTTTCTTCTTAAAGGTTAAAACCACCAATTTTACAAATTAATGTGTGTTTACAGGCCTTTGGGAGTACTGATGCATATGTACAAAAAAGCAGCATAAAGACCTTTGTGGCTCCAGAGGAAGCCGCATGTAATCTGATAAACTGCCTCCAGTGATATCACTCAATAGCATAGCTGAATTGTGATGTAGGCGATTAAAAGCAGTCCACCGTTCAAGCATTGCAGTCCTATAACACTGTTGGACTCATTGTAAACAGGTCATAACTGATACAAAACCAGAGATATTGCCCCCCACACCTTATTCCCCTTTTCAAACACACTGTAAACAAACCTTCACCTTTAAAGTTGGTACCATTTAAATGTGAATTTTCCTGTTTCCTTTACTCCCCTTTAACTACAAATGGAACATCTTTGGGTTTTGGACAAAACCCAATATTTGGGGACATTGTTTTTGGCTTTGGAACAATTTTCATTTTTACTGACATTTCATAGACAAAACAAATATCGATAAATCAAGGACATTATCGACAGTTCAATCGACAAATACATTTAATAAAATCAATGTACTAAAAAGGACTGCATGGTATGGAAACAGGTTATTGCTGATCTTCATGACCAGAGTTGCAAGGATTAGTTAATAAATCTATTCAAAGAACATTCGTTGACAGCTATTTCGATAATGAATCTTCACTTTCCAATAAAAAATGTCATTAACACTAAAATTGGTTAGGTCCAGCTTCATAAATGTAAGAATTTGCTGCTTTTCTTCACAGTACATTTGAATTATTTCAGACTGCTAGTTGGACAAGATGACAAGAGGCATTTGAAGACATCACTTAGAAACTGTGTAACAATTCTTTGACATTTCATGGACTAAACAATTACTCTATTGATTATGAAAATAATAATCAGATTAATCAATAATGAAAACAATAATCAGTTTGAGCTTTATTCATGACGTGGTGGAGGTGCGTTTGCACAAACAACATAAAAACCGGCAGCTCGCAGTGGCTGTATCCTCTGGTACCATTCTTCTTTTGCAATACTCAAACCCAATCCACCGCCAAAAAAATACACAATATGTCCAACCTTGCTGTGTAGTTTTCATTTGTGTAGCTAACAAAGCACTGCTAATCTTCATGTGAGATAAAATACATTTCCTGTAGCTGCTTCTCAACAAAAGCTTCCCATGGGTTACCATTGGAAAGCTTTTAATGCCAAGAAGCAGCAAGGCATGTTTAGTTTGCATTAGCAGCAACTTAGCACAGCAAATGCAGCTCCACTACAGCTGCAGTGAGACTGACGTCTACTTTGATGTTAAAGTACAATGAGGAAACACAAGAGAAAATAAACTCCAAATCACAGAAATTCAGTTATACTCTTAAAATAGTGCCTTCTGTTATTACTTTACTTGATTAGCACTGGCACTGGCTGACGTGGCTGAAACACAGCCATGCAGAACAAAACATTTAGAAAACAAGTAACAACTATTTCTGCCAAAGCTATTTTCTAAGGTTAAATATTCACTTGTTGATTGTTTGATGTTTGGCCACATATATCTTTATTC
Organism: Acanthopagrus latus; assembly: GCF_904848185.1. Classification (NCBI taxonomy): domain Eukaryota; kingdom Metazoa; phylum Chordata; class Actinopteri; order Spariformes; family Sparidae; genus Acanthopagrus; species Acanthopagrus latus. The sequence goes on from NC_051047.1 coordinate 16,440,154, forward strand.
CTCCAATTTGACTGGCCTTTAGGCTGCCACTTTGTCTGGAGGAACACCTGAGACAGCAGTTTTATTCCCTTTTATACCAAAAGATTATTGAGCATATTAAATGTTAACTTTCAGATTGTTATCCCAGTCCATTTATCACCCCAGCACGAGGCAGTGTTGAGAGGCACACTCCTCAGGAAATAGCAGGGATCATTCTCAAATGTATGCCTTTTCCTGACACAAAAACACAACTTACAGGAGTGCAGATACAGGTGCACAGATACATCTTGGAGCAGGACAGGGATAGAGTGGCCAAAAACTGATTTACTTAGAGGAAGAAATGAGCCATCAATCCTGTGTGTGACACATAACCCCCGTTGAGAGATTGAGTCGCATGAAAATTGCCAATTTCAACCTTTCATTTCAACCAATCATCCCCTTTTTCACTCTTCTCTCGAGACAGATGTGACTCAGTATGAATAGTCAAAATAATGAAATGTAGTTGAACACTATGCATGTGCATATTAACAAGGGGAGGAGGACATACTGAATTCATGGGCTGCTTTTGACACAGCATTCTTTTTAAGAAATTGGCTGTTACAAAAACATGTTATAGCTGTAAATTTTGAGATCTAAACCCTTGATCGCGCACATACTCAACCAAATCCTTCTCAACATCAAAACAGAACCTGAAGGTCACCGCCAAAACAGATTATTCTCTTGCTAAGGCTCAGGATTGAGCCCTTTTAAGGGATAGACTATATGGCAGTGCTAGTTTCCCACAAAATAAATTGAAGGATTGAACTATTATGACACCATTTCAGCACAAGCACAAAGACGCCTGTATCTTGTATGCATTCGAAGGGCCTGAGGTGGCTTCTGCCCGCTGCTGGTTCAGCAAATTTAAGATGACTTTTACGAAGGAAACAAGGGATAAGAAGTGCGTTTAGAGTTGGATGTATAGGAGAGAGAGGAAACAGAATAATATAGGAGCCTCACATCATGCAAAGAGAGAGACAGAGAGGTGATTCAAACACAGTCTGACTGCTGCTTATACAAATCTGGAATTACTCCAGTGTGAGATTCTGCACCCAATATACGAGAGAGAGAGAACATAAGGTGAATGTGACGAGAGGTATATAATTCGCATGGACACACACAGATAAAAGAGGCAGGAGGGAGAAAAATCGAACATTCAAACTTTTAAATATAGTTCAGTACATGTGGGAGTCTGGGAGCAGTAGGTGTGTGATTATACAGGAGAGTAATACAGTGTAAATCAACAATGATATACTATACATATGCATTTTCTTGCACGTGTAAAGCTTACTGACTTACGAAATGGGTGTCATGTATGAATATGTAGCAGGTGCTTATGGAACAAAGATAAAAAATATATGGTGAGACACAGACGAAACCATTTTGTTTACCGTCTTTACAAAAACAGAGGTTTCCTGCTCATTCTTGGCAAACCTGTGCAACCTTCTGTGCATTCTTTCTTTTACGCTCATTATCCAGCTGTATTGTTTGGCAGCGTGTCACCTTCTCAAGTCAAGCAACTTCATCTTAGGCGGCACTTCTCATTATGCAGTGCTACAAGCAAGCATGGGAGGAACAGCTATTCCTTTCTTAGTACTTTACACACAAAAGTGTGTTGGCCTTCAGTCCTGCTGATTAGATGATCTGTGATCTTGATCAAGCACAGAAGAGCGAGACATCTGTTAAAGATATCCGGCACAGAGGTCTCTGTCACTACTGATATTCAGAGCTACCCCGAGCCCATAGTGGATGGGCATCCTGCCCGCATGCCTGCAGCAACCCTGCTGTTACAGGCTGAACAATTAATAACTATTATCAAAACTGCAATATGGCCAAGTGCAACAGAGAATTCACAAGAGCAGCAATCTTTTTTGATAAAATGCTTGACAGCTTCATGGTGCTTCAGAGACATCATAGTCTCCAGATGTGAGGAATATGCTTACAATCATCTGCGTCATTGTAATTTTTTTTTTTCCAGTGAAGAATGACCATTCCCACTGAAGATGCAACTAATTTTAAAGTCGCAATATCTGTCAAAAACGGTGTCATAAATGTGTCATATTGTTCAGCTCTCCTGCTAATTCTGGCGTGGAGGCAGTCCAAAGGCTCCTACGTGGAGCTCTGTCCTCCAGGTCTTTTCTATGGCTTGACAAATTGGTCGAGACTCTCTTCTCAGTTGTACAACCCTTGTGTCTGTTGTATTGATTTTTGTATGAAAGTTGTTTTACACTAAATTGCAATTTTTACTATAGGAGCACTTCAGAGAAGCAGGAGAATAGAAGACTTCGGTGGCATACTCTGTCTGATCCTGCAGCTATGAAACAACAATGCACCCTTTCTGTAATGCAGATCTTAATGGCCTCTCTGGTAGCTTTGCAGAGCTACAAAGCTTCTGCATTTGCAGGCAGACAGTGAGATTCAAAAATCAACTATCCATTTCAGAGCTGCGTCAGAAGTTTGCCTTCATAGTGTTGCTTTAATTGTCCAACTCAATTCACATACACTAACTTGCCTCCCCTTTCTGTTTCTCTCTCCCAGCATGTGGCTGCTCTGTTGACCTTGGCAGTATGGTTAATCAAGTCTAGGGCTGTCCTGAATGCAATTTTTTGGGCTTTGGAACCTCAGTAGTTATCAACTGCAAATATTCAATGCTTTGTTCTGGCTAATTAGTGTCTGGTCATAAACTCATTTAATTTGCTCTTCCACCTCTTAAAGAGAAGGTACAGGAATGGGAGGGAAAGAGTTGTAGGAAATTGTCCACTAGTTAATCAAGTGCATATGGCATTATACTATCATACTTATACAAAAAAAAGAAAAAGTACTTCAACAGGTATTAATATGACTGGGCAGCCCACCCAAGTAAAATCAATACGTAGAGGCCTTTTTTGCTATTGTAGCGGGCTGCCACAAAAAAAAAAAAAATATGGGGAATCCTGTCCCCGTTGGCATGCACTTGCTTGACATGCAACAGATGTAAAATGAATATGCAAAACACAAACTGGAAAAAAAAATACCTACCCAAGACACCAGTATCAGAATAGTTGAATATTTGGTTGTAGCTTTAAGAGTCGGCCAAAAAACACACGTCATGTTTTGGATTTTTTCACAACAGTAGGTGAGCTTTATGTGGAGGAAGCTTATTGTTAATTATGAAGCCTATCAAAATGATCAAATACTTAGTACTGCTAGTATATTTTTTTATACTGTACATACTGTACCTAGACCTATTTACACTCTCTATATATATATACTGTAAATACTGTACATCTGTCTATACTCTGATGCACTATTCATTTGGAACACACTTGCATTTTACTGCTTTTTGCACTACTTTTTGCACTTCTGGTTAGATGCTAATTGCCTTCCGTTGTCTCTGTACTTGCACTGTGCACAATGACAATAAAGTTGAATCTAATCTAATATACCTTTGCGCAAACTCACCCTGGTAGAATGTTTGTGTGGGAAACACTGCACTAGCCAAGATCAGTGTATGATGGAATTGTGGCATCAAAATCTGCCCGAGGCCACCGCATTTGGGTCTTACAGGAAAAATGGACCCATCTAGATGGCTACTTTTCCCCATCCAGCTGGCCACTCCATATCCTTGTGCATAGCCCTGCCTTGAGGACCACTGCCATCCCTCTTTACTGTGTCATCCTCAGGCTTTCATTGCAAAATAGCATTTTAAAACTTTCTTTCTCTCATACATTTTCCAACAGATCTTCATTATTCTACATGAATCACTTAGACTATTATGAGTATGGATCCAATATGTCCATAATTAGCTTTTGATAGCACGGGGCTATGTGACCCTGGTCTGATGAAACAGGGACAAGGATCACACTCATAAGTAGGGCTCGCATTAGTAATGGAGAGAGAGTACTCACTGTCCGGAGTAATTCATTGCATTTGCCATGCTTGGCCCCTACACAGAATGGGACACATCTATTCAGCATAACGATCAGACTGAGCACAGCAGTAATGACCATTAAACAAGGCCTATGCTTATTTAACGGGTGTGGGCCCAGCCTTGGTCAGTACCAGGCTTAGTGTAGAAAGAGAGGACAGGGACAATGGGTGGCCAGCTTTCCTGTACCAACAAGGCCTCAACGCTTTTATTTGCCATTATAATGAGCCTGTTGGGCCTGATCTGCCTGTAGTCCAGGAGCTGATTCAGATCCTGTCCCCTTGTGTCCTCAGACAGGCCCTAAAGAAACAGATGACACATGGCAGTAGACCACAGAACCAATATACAGGCTCCCTTGTCATCTTTATGGATGCTGACAATACAAGACCCATCTGAAATGCCTGAAGTGGCTTGTGCCTGCTGCTGGTTCAGCACAGAGACTATGGTGCAGCAGAGATAAGAGGGGCTTACGCACACACAAGCCCCAAATGTCATATAGCCATATAACATACACATATATACTGCAACTAGGGATTATTTTCAACATCATAATCTGCTGCTGATTTTCATCATATATTATGAAAATGCTCATCAAAAGTTCCCAGAGAAAGCCAAATATGCTTCATTTTTTCTAATCAGTAACAAAAAAACTGCAAATTCTGCACGACAGGTTATTGTTGCAGCTCAGGACGATCAACAATAACCTGTTTCTGTTTCATATTGTCCTTTTTTCCTTTAATTACCACGTCACATTAAATGTTACACAGTATATTTGAATTCAGCACTGAAGGACAGAACATTTAGCACAGTCAAGCAATCAAGTATCCAACAGTCTACTGAGGATGTTCCTTATTTACCATCTTCTAAAAATCCCAAGTTTTAATTTTCAAGAGAGGCTGCTGACTCTGAGGCAAACAAAGTTTCTAATCAAGCCCAGCTCTTCAACCAAGATAGGACAGATTGCCTGTGTATCTAAAGTGTCTCCATACTACTCGGATTTCGAACATTTTTCACACACTAATTGGTCAACAAGCACACACTTGAATTGTTGTTTCCCTCCCTCAAATAATCATTCAGTTGGGTGTCAGTGTATACTGTACCCTGGCTTGTTTGTCTGCTTACAATTTCCAATTCTAGGGAGCATGAATACATTATCCAAAACATTTTAATGCATATCTAATGCTTTGGTGGGTAGGTTTGGGTGCATGACTGTAAAGATTGATTATGGAAGTTTATTCTCCTTAAGTCAAAGTAAAATTGTATAAATTGCAGTTGCTACACATTTGTCTTTGGGTGTTTATGCAGAAAATATGGTCTTGGTATCAAATATTCTGACTTAAACTTAAACTTTTTCTTTAATTTCAGGTTAAGATGGACACATCACCTTGTTCAAACTCCTTCTACTTTGCTATCAAGACATGTGACGCCAACTATCAAACTGGCGTGTCTGTACAGGAATGCATGTTCACATCAGTTCTGCACAGACACAACCTTGTTACTGAACAGATGCATCCTTTCACCTCCGGTATGTAAAACAAGGAACCTACAACATCACACATGCCACAGTATGACAGATTACAAAAATGTGATGCAGTGCTGTGATGTGTGAAATTGCGCTTAAATATTCTTGGTAACTCAGCACCTTCCTTTATATGACAGAAAAATAACTGAGAGGTGTACATCATGGCAATCTTTTGGAGTTAGTCTCGGTAGTGCGTGTCAAAATCTCACTATTAATTAAGACCCGAGATCTTATCATTAATAGTTCTTGTAGCCCATGTGAGCCTGTGTCTAATTGTGTTATGGTACTGCTATGGTACTAGTACTATTTGGGCCTGGGCCTGGCAAGAAGGGGCTGCACGTTAATTTATAATATTCAGATGCATTCTGCATAACCAGTGCAGATGGCTTTGCCTCTTAACCAAAGACAGGAATCTACCAGAAATATGTTTGTTCATTAAGTGGCAATGAGGCTTGACAGCTCTGCATCCCCACTGCAGCGTGGCAGACCAGTTCCAACAAGAGCCCGACAATGCAGCGCAGTGGGAGAATGACAGCAGAGGTTAAAGGATTTCTGCAGCAGCAGGGACAGAAAAGCAGGCCTGAGGTGTGAGCGAAGAGAACAGGCCTCAGAACAGTCTGTGTGACCAGACCTGAAGGAACCACACAGTGCAATTACTCACGAAAACTGCCACAAAGTCACCTTGTTAAAATACTAAGGTTTTGTGGAGACTGGCTGCAGCGTCATGCCACCATAGCAGAATTATTATAATAACCGTGTCGGATGGAAAGGCATTTAAAAATACAGTAAAGTGGCTTGCTGAGGTAAGAGAGTGTACAGCTGCAGGCGTTGCTATAGGTGAATCACGGGGAGAAAATTGCTTTAGCACCCACAGCTGCACCATAGCTTTTATACTGTATAAGCTGATAATGTGACAAGAGGCCACAAACAGGAATGTGAAACATCATTCACTCTCAGATAATGGAAAAGCAAGTTTACAATAGAACATCATTTCTGCCAGGGTTTCTAATGCCGCATTACAAGCATTTGGAGCAGCAAACTTGCAGCTCTACGAAAATTATTTTCTAAAATTCTCACTGCAGTTGTATACACAGGTCAAAGCCGGATAACACAAAATATGGGTTCTTATAACGTGGTTATCTGAATCGTGTCCAATTTTTTGCTAGCTCCCTGTGACTGTCCAATCATGGGTCTCATCGTGGTGACCTCCATGTTGTACCAGTACACATATGCCACTTGTGATTCTGAGCTCAACACTTCACATAATGACTATAAGCAAAAGTCATAGTAATGCTTAACAATGCATATAGTTAAATCAATGCCTGAAGTTTCTATGTCCTAATAAATTTCTAGGTCGTTTTATAGAAATCCTATGTAGATAGAAAACAAGAAAAAAAACTTCAATAATCTGGTGTATGGTGCTATAACAGAAATCATTTTGTAGCATACAGTGCCACTTTCTTCTGACATTTGACAATTGGACTTTACTGATTCAATACTTAACGGAAAAAAAAAACACAACAACAAAAAGACACGATTGAAAACAAGACACCTACCCAGTGAACAAATGTCTGAACAGTAGCATTTTCCAGTCCAGACCTATCAAAGATCCTGCATATATAAACTGATTTTGGGTGTAAAATTCTGACTCGTCCCTCCCTCTGCTACAGTGGATGCTAAAAACAAGCAACGTGCAACATAGAAGAGGACCTGCTTCCTCGGTAGATAAAAAACATAACATTTCTTACTTTCAGGTGATTATAGACTGATGAAAAAAGTAAAGGACACTTTTTGAATTGTTGTGTCTGAACCCCCGACTTAATCCTCCACGCTGGACCTTTAAACTGAGACGTGATCTGCAGACATGATGTGGAGTATTCAGATTACTCTGTACAAAGATTAGCATTATTTCAAACCATTACTATAACAATGAACTCCAGATGTCATCACTCCAAAAATAATCTAACGTTGTAAAACATGCTGGCGACACAGATAAGTAAGACTACAAAAACATCATTTTCCACATTTGAACATGAAAAGGAAATTTACAACTTGGCTTGATGATTAAAATGTCATTGAAGAAACTGTCATTTGTGCGTTGATTGCTATTAAAGGAGCTGTCATCTGCACTGGCAACTGCAGCAGCAAGCACTTTCTGCACAAGAGATTGACAACAAAAGAAAGACTGTCAATAACAAAGATACAGACGACTGACTGTGCAAAGAAGAGAGAAGAAAAAAATCCTCAGCGCTCACAAGCAGATCCACAATTCAAATTTTGTTTCCAGGCGAAATTCTTTTTGTTGGGAGGATTTTCCTTATTTATTTGTTCATCCACTTTGACAGTCTTGGCTCATTTACAAGCACTAAGTCATTTAAATGCAACAGATTTGTCAGTGAGGCATGACAGAGACAGGTGGTTTGAGCAAGCAGAAGACGCACGCTGGAAATAGACAAAATGTAAAGGCTGGTGGGTTTTTCTGTTCTCCACAAATTTAACTCACCAAAGTAAATGCCTGTTTCTCTCTCATTAACATTCACAGTGTGACGCATATAATTACACCTTAAAAGCACAATTTATGCACCATTAGCAGTTCAAGTGGAACCAGCAATATGCATCATTTAAAATAATTTAAAATTTTAGCAGACACAAATTTTCCAAAGAAAACTTTCTTCTAATGCACATAAAACCTGATTTTTGTGAGGGCCATGCCTTACACATGCTACTGGAGCTTTTAATCTAACTCCATCATCTTATCGTTACTGCTTTTACCACGTTTTTAAAAGCCTGAATTTAAAAGGAGGATTAACAGCCACAAATTACAAAAGTCTTTCCCTACATTAAAAAAATCCAATATCTTTCTCTTCATCCACCACCTTCTGATCTAAGTTCTCTCCTAGACCTGCTGTTGTTTTTGTGCACTTACAAGTTGTTGAATTCCAACAAAAGCCTCTTACGTGATGCCGCTGATAATAACGCCGAGGCAGAGTGGCAGTAAATGAGAGTAACTCACAAAGGCAATCTGTATCTCCTCTATTGGAACAAAAACCAAAAAACGCTGCCACGGTGCAATCACACAGCCAGAGCAATTCACGTAGACCTGTGAACATACAATTCCTCAGAGAGATCAATAGCGTTGTGTCAGACAAAAAGAACATTGCTCCCGGCCAAAATGAGGAGAGTAAGCAATCTAGGGAGTGTCAATCTGGAGGCTGCTGCTGTGAACAAAGAATGCAGTGACTTGGCCGATTACCTCAGGATCAGTCATTTAGAGAAACTCATCTGAGAGATGTTTGGGCAGGAGATGATACGGAGTCATAAACCTCATTGGTGATTCACTCAGACAAGTACCTGAACTTCCTCAGGGGGCATATGCCAGTCCAAGGACAGCCCCACAGTATTTACTGTGCTTCCACCTTCCTGAGTACAACTCCTGCTCCCCAGTGACCGGGTCCTCTGCGTGTGCTGTTGACGGTGGCAATGATTACAGTGATAATGATGATGATGACAGTGACGGTGATGAGTATTAACAGGCTAGTTTGGGGGAGATCTCCCGGGGCTGGGTTCAAAATGACAGCGCAGTGCCGTGCCAGAAACACACACCACTCTTTTGACATCATGTCACATTGGGGGCAGATTATCTCCTCTTCCCCTTTTCCTTCTTCTCTGTTTTCCACTGCGCTGACAGCCTCCTGCCACAGCGCTTTAGAGAACCATTCACAGGTGACAGCCTCTCTGACTCTGCCTCCCTCCATCATGCTCACACTCTCACTTTTGTCCTTTTCCCTTTTTCTCACCACCCTCTGTGCGCTCCCTCTGTATCGGAGCTTTTTGTCTTTCCACTGTATATCTGAGCACTGTCCTTCACCTGTATCCCTCCCCTCTGAATCTGTCTCACTCTTTCCCTCTTACACTCGTTCTGCTCCCCCATGGGGTAATTGCTCGGAGCCCGGCTTCCATTTTTATGACTATAATCGAGGCCAGAATGCTTATGCCTCTAGATTTCTCCTTGCCTGTGTCACAGCAGCAGCACAAGGGAGAGGAAGGCAGATAAGACCCTGAGGAGCGGAGAAAATCACTAGTCGATTGTAATTAGAGTCCTTATTTCGCCTATGGAGGTGGAATAGACACTATCGCCTGCAGAGAGAGAGTTCAACCTTTCTGCTGCGCTTATGGCATGGAAATGCATAATGGCAAAAGCGCTGCCTTGAAGTTTTGTCCTGGCCCAAACTATTAACTCCTTAAGCTGGGTCACTTAGACAAAGATGACTTTGGCTTCATTAAAACATGACAGTGTCTTGCAGCAGTATCTCAGGTGGCTTATAATTCAGTCATCTCATCAAGCCTTTAAGAGGGTGCTGGAGTTGTTGCACTCCTAGCAAGGTCAGCTCTTGAGCTTTGCAAAGCAGGATGGAGTCAGTCTATGTGTGTCTGTGCCTGATTCGGATGAAAACCGGGTCACAGAGTGTGACTCCAGTTCGCCATGGTGAGGCAGGAGGCAGACAGATTTTTCATGTGTAATGGACTTTAACAAAGTGGGAAAATTCCACTGTGGTGCTTTCTGAGAGGCAGTGTGTTGAAACACCACAGCGCGGTGTGCCTGAATGGCCCTTTTTGCCGGCAGTGTGGCACATATAGGCATGTCCAGGCACAGCTAATAACAACATCACTCTGAAGGCAAAGCCTCATAATGGAGGAGGAAGAGAAGCACAGCAAAACACAGTGTTTCCAAGGGCAAGAAACCACTGTCTTGATACTAGAAATTATCTGCGCAACAGTGCTTAAGACTGCAAGGACTAACTGACTACAGAATTACATTTAAGTTTGACGGGAAATCTCTCCACAACACAGAGAGGATAAATAACTGAATCAACTTCCTCTTCTGACCAACTGAAGTTCTTATTTCAGCAAGAACAACTCAAGTAACCGCCAATTAAAAGGCACGAAATTCAAACTGGGCTACTGATCACGATCCTGTCTAAAGCACAAACTGTGCTTGCTATCAAATGTGGCAAGTGTACAGCTGCTAAGTGTTGACAACAAAAACAAACAGTGCTTTGATTCCTCCAGATGACACCTTAAGTGTTTTTAAAAGTTAAAAACCATCGCTAAAATATGACAAAAAGTCAGAAAACTATTTCTTGGAAACCACTTTATATCATTATATCAACATTTCAATCATGATCATTACATGAGAAATAATCACAGAGGTACACAAGCAAATTATCAAAAATGTTGTAGTGCAGTGGTTGCCAAAGTGGGGGGCATAGAGGCTAAATGAATGAGGCCCGATTCTGTAGCCTAGCAAAGCACCAAATCTGACAAATACCAAAACAAAGTAAACATGACGAGGCATATCTCCCCCTCAGCTTCACCAGGACAAGAGTACAGTATATTTCTTGAATAGAAAATGATAAAGTTTGTTCCCAGATAGTCTCCATTTTTGTGCAGCCAGGCAACTTTTGAGAAATCTGTTGAAAGCAATGAGTGCTGCTTCATGTTAATAACTGAGAGAACATGCATGCTGCACTAATATGTCAACTATAAAGATGACTTGTTCCTTATTTAGTGTTTTCAGTGGGATGTCACAGTGAAGTGGCAGTTCCATTTTAATTACAGTCAATTTGTGAGTGTGGGTAGGGAGCTTGAAAATATTATCTACAAAAGAGGAGCCCTTCAGAAAAGTATGGGAACCAATGCTGGAGTGAAAGAACAAGGTATTAATGACAGGTATATAGGCCTATTTATTTCAACAAAGGAAAATGAGAGAAAAGATGTAAACTTTCCTGTTTAACTTTGTTTTTTTTTATTTCAACTACTAGCACTGGCTAACACTGAGAACAAAAAAAAGCGAGTGTCCAATTCCTTTAATGTGCACACATAATTGGCTATGTGATTCATTATGTCTGCAGTGTTTCTGCAATAAGCTTTGACATTTCAAATTAATAACCCTTAATATGCCAACCATACATAGCAGGTTCATTTTCTAACAATATGCAAGCTGTCAGGAAGGCATAAGCCTCGTCATCACCCACCATCCCTCCCACTCATTCCATTTCTCAGCTTACTGATGCTGTAACACAAACATAACTAAAATAGGCATGCTGGGGATCCATTGAAGACGTGTGTGCACATTATGCAGTGTTTGGTGAGGATTAAATCAAAGTTTAATCCTCAGCAACTACTCTCCTGGGAGACTCGGTAGAAGGCAGAGATGAGGACAGAGTGATCAATGCGATGCTCTTTAAAGGCCTGACCTCACACTGATGTCTTCTATGTGGGTGCTACTGGCTCCCTTATGAGACAACCTAAGGGCACGTGTATACTTGTTTTAAGATTGAATTTGGCTTGTTCACAAAAGGCTGGTAAATATGGTGCTAGGTGCGACAGCCAGGAAACTTCTACTTCTACCTATAAAGGCATTTGTCCATGTTCATGTGCAGTATGTCTATTTAAATGTGTGCATTAGAACACCTGAATAGAAATGCCAGAAATGCCCTAACAAGTAAATAGTTCCTCTGCAATAATCATGTATCCTCTTTGCAGTGGAAAGCTGTTGCCCAAGAGCTAAACTTTCTTTATCTTTGAGAGTTTGCAAACAAAGACACTGAACAACTTCCTAACGATCTCTTGTATCAAGGTTTAAAGGTGACCTGAAGAGTTTACTTGTAAACAAACACAATGTATGATGTGTATCCTTGAGGCCTCACAAATGCGTTGAATGCATTTCCTTCCTAAGAAAGCAATTTCACAGCCAATTTTTTTAAAAACACATTTTAAACCCTGCATTATTTACATCTTTGTTGGCATGCTTTCTTTGCCCTGCAGTGCTTTCTGTCTGAAGGATGTATGTTGTATCTTCAGCTGTTCTATCAATAAAGGCCAAAAGAATACTTTAAAAAAAAAAAAAACAGCCCCCAAAATGTGACAATAAATTACAATATGGATTTGAGGTCATAACATAAGGTTTACACCCCTGTCTTGGGCTTTCTTGGATGTCATCTTGTGGCAGTCTCTTCCCAATATTTACATAAAGGCAGTTGCTGGAAACACATTTTGATTTGCATTTTGTATAACATGTCGGAAAGTCATTTGAAATTTGCATAATATTTGGGTATATACAGTCACATTATCTCAAAGGATGAAAAATAAAATAAACATGGCAATTACCTTGCAGCTTCATCAATAAGACATAATCTTAAAGCCCTTCTACACTTTCAGGTTTTAACTACATTTCATTATCTGTCCACTGCCATTTACAGATTCTGTTCATTTCAACTGAAGCAAATTGCTGTGTTCTGTTGTCACACAGTATTTAAACCAGACAGAAAAGAAAATGTCACATCGATTTTATGTCATAAACGTGGGTTTTTAGAGGTCTTGTAATCAGAGAATGATATGGCATTGTTTATATGCATGTAAATGCACACAGTGTAAGCTCTGCCAAAATGCAGTCAACCATTTTATACATTTAACAGTTGTAAATCGCTAATGGCCAAGTGGTTAAAAGCCACTTGATTGAATGTGGCTGTTAACTAACTTCAGCATCAGTGAACATGCTGACCCTGTACCTGCGCTCCTTGTATGGCACACGGGATACATGCCTGAGTTAAACTGACCATGATGAAAAGCATTCAAGTATGATGCAGTATTATCCAGCTTGAGTTCTTCAGCTGTTTTCTAAAATCTGGGTTATGCTAGAGGAGAATAAGTGAATAAGCTTATCAGACATGTTGTCTGACTATGTTTGAAGGCAAAAGTGTTGATAGTTCTATCGGTGAGGTAGAAAACGTCCTCTCATAGAGCGGGGGGGGGGGGGGGGGGGGGGAAGCTGTTAGCTTCACTCAACTTGATGGTATAGGATGCTTTTTAGTCAGTGATGTACAGTATATGAAAACATTACAACTGAACACAAACTGAACAAATCCTTTTTTGGACAACAGGGCTTTGTGAAACAAACATTTTTTTAAGAATTGATCAATATTGACGTATAACCCTAGCCTATCACCCACCTGCCCCTTTTCAGTCACTAAAGCAGAAGGAAACCAGACTGACAGCAAACAAGACATGCACTATGAATGATGAGGCAAAAAAGCAAACGTTTTAACATATGGTTGCCATGTCCCTGTATTGAGGCAACACTGACATCCAGTGAGGCAGTATCTGACATCCATGTCAGCTGCCATTAAATCAATTAAAGCTCTGATGAAGAATCACCTTGAGAAGGCATGCTGCTCATAATTTTCAGTTTTTAACTCAAAGCTGTTGCCCCGTATTAACAAAATCATCATTTTTTCTTACTGCAGCGTACAATGAACAGGCTCCTCACCTGGTTAGATGGAAACTGCAAAAGAATTGGTGACTACACTGCCAGTTCTGGAACTATAAGAATATAAGTAGTACTTTAAATTACAGCTTATTGGTGGTAAAAAAAAAAAATAAAAAGGTAATGAAAAGGTAATACTAGGGTAACAGTTTGATGATAAGGAGGTAATAAAATAAGTTGTCTTATATTACCCCTATATATCCAGTGTTAACACTGAAAACACAATACAGTAATTACATGTTATCAATTAATGATTACCTATTTATTATCAAATCATTACCCGACTCTTAACAAGCTGTACTGTTAAGTGCTACCAAAACTAACAATAACAGCTATAGGGAATAAATCTGTTGTATGCGTTGTAACTACATGTGCTACAAATGGTATTTTGTTAGATATTTCTCATACAGAACTGCTGAATATTGATGTTTCCCGAGCTATTTATTCACATATTCAAATAAATACAAAAAACATCAGTGGTCTTTGGAAATTAAAAAAAAGAAAAATACAGTCAAATACATTGACATACCAGAGCACTGCTATTGCTGAATCCACAGAAAAGACAATCTGTCTGGATGAGAGCCACAGCCTCGCACTGCTTCAATTACACTTAAGATGAAACAGATAAAAAACTAGGTCTTAGATAATCCTCAAAACAACCCCTTCGGTTAAATTAATTTTTAATGAGAATAAATACTGACAAGGGGAAATTTGTTAAGTCAATTCTGAATTACAGCACAGTTTTAGGTTATGTGTTCGTGTCAGACTTGGAAAAATATCATGTGTGATTATTCAAATCCAGCAGGAATGTGCAAAAGAAAAACACTGACATTTAAGCACTTAAATGGGGTCTGTAATAAACCATTATGGATGTGACATCCAGATGGTGGATCAGTGTTATTAAAGAGGCGCAGTGCAATGACAGGACTCTAATAAGCGTGAGCTTCAGCACACAGAACCAAATCCTCAAATTAACGACATAAAGACTGGAGCTTGTTAGCAGTCAGAAGGGAAAAAGGGAGAAACACAAGTCCAAGCGACTGAACACACAAGGAGAATGCAATCTTAAGATGTTGGTGAATCTGTCCTTGTTTGGGCATTTGGGCAGAGCCCATGCAGCCGCAACTACAGCAGTGACAGAAGCAAAAGTTTAGTAAGAAAGACAGAGAAATGAAGGAAGACCAGGAGTGAAAAGGACAAGTGAAGGGGGAGAAATCAGCCAAGGAAAAAAGGACATAAATTAAAGATAGTAAAGCCAAAGAGTAAACACTTACCAAACACTCAGTCATCCTAAGCCCCAGCCCTAACCACGACCACAGCTACAGCACAGCAGACTTGCATGTTTACAGCGACAGCAAGATCCCTCGAAGGTCTGCCTCTCAACAATCACAGGAAAGCCTCGCGCAAAAGCACAGAGAGAAGAAAAAACCCTCACACTAGCCCAGTCTGACCTCCTCCATCTTTACATTATCACTCACCCTCTGCTTTGCCTCGCCAACTCTGCTAAATACTGAGTAGAATGATCATTTTGCAGTCTCTACTCTTAAGCAGGAATCCCCTCTGAGCCAGTCGCTCTGAAAAGCAACGGCTCAGGGAAGCTACTCGCTCTTCCTGCTCGCCTGCATGAGATCTGCTCTAACCGGACGAGCCACTGAGGAATACTCTAGGGAAGGAAGTGACATCGACAGGTGCTCCCTCCTTCTTTCCTTCCTTCCTTCCTTACTCCTGTAAACAATACCCATTTTCCTGCAGTAAGCCTAAATGACACTTCTCTGAGTCAGTCACTAATAAATACCAGAGAACGCATTTAATTTCAGCTCAACTAAAGTGTCACTCGGGAAATAGAAAGGTATGTCGGATGTCATAGAGGAAAATTAACATCATTAATAATGAGCAAAAACTCTTTAGCCTGGTTTGCCTTGTGCCGGATTCCCAAGAATATAGAGAGCTGGAGCAAAGCCAAAGAGGAAAGGAGAGTGTGTATGTGACAGAAGGGAGTGTGGATGAATCACAGAGAGACAGGCATGGATGGAGTGAGTCAGAGGGCATGTCCCTCCACAGGCGTGCTGCTAGAGATGATCTTCCTGGTTGTCCATTCATGCATGCCAGGCCATGACTGCAGGCAATAAACAACCAATAGCCCGTAGTCAAGCTTATTACATTTCAATTTTCCACAAGATGAGTGAAGGAAGTCCAATCTGCGTACAGTTCTGCTGTAAACAAATAAAAATCCTTTCATCATCCTACACGCAGAGAGACAACAACTTTCCGCTGCGAGCTCTGAGCTGCAGAGGTAAGTTGTATGATTACTGTGACAACAAGGTTCATGACACAAAGTCGCAGAAAAGAAAAGTCCACATGCTTTGCCAGAGGGATTTCTTCTTAGTAGAATTTGTGAGTCACTGGACAATTTAGCGTTCTGTAAATGTCACTTTACAAAGTGGTTCATTAAAAGCTTTAACAGAGCCGTTATATGAGAGATGTAGCATGAATCAGTGGGTTCTTAGCAAAGTGCAAACAGAAGAGACACACTACCTGTTCTTTGACAGAGGCCAGGATGTTGTTGGCGGTGTTGTCAGCCTCCATGTTGCGGCCAGTTGAACTGTCGCGGATGGTCAGCAGAAGCCCCTCCTCCGTCACTGGGCTCTGCTCAGGAGCTGGCATTCCTCCTGCGCGAAACACACACGCACACACACACAGACACATATGATCTGGTCACCGGGGGCGTTCTTCTGAGAGAAAAAAAAACGACACACTCTTGAACACACATACCAGACTGTGTGCATGTATGTGCAAACAAACACAACACTCGTTTGAGTAAACCACTCCCTGAAACACACAGGCGAGTGATGAGGAGTGACTATCGATGGCCACGCGCCGCAGCCACCACCAGCAAAACACAAAACACACACCCACACACGCCATATGGCCCGAAGAGGAAAAGGCTGTCAATGTTTCACGTCTGTGACAGTGCAAATCAATGCCATATGGCCTTGAGATAACACACAAGTTAAATAATGATTTGTGTATGTAATACAGTCACATTAAAAAATACTACATGACAAAACGACAGCCAAGGCGCAAAACAATTGAAATAAACAGTGCAAAAGCGGCTTTATAATACTAAGCATCTGTGCACAGTGGTAGTTCTACACGTTCATGTTTAAGATGCTGTGGAAATAAGTAGATGGGGATGCGCGAAGGCAGGCCTTTGAGAAAAAAAAGATAAAACAAAAAACAAGTCAGCAGCCCGACGGATGAGATAAGGTGTTCCCTGTCTCCTTCGCTCTCTCTGGCCTCTTGTCCGGGATTGAAATGAGAAAGTAGAACGAATAGTTATGGTCTCATTATATCCGTTGACAGGGAGAGTGTCAAGGGAACGCTGCTCAAGGTGGATCCATATTTACTAGAAAGAGCCTGTTGAGCCAGACAGGGCAGCTAAAGGCTGTGATGGCTGCCTCACAGCTCAGTCCTGCAGCAGGAGCAGCAGCAGACAAAAGCAGCGGCTCTAATAACACAAGAGTATGCGACTTCAGGGAAACAGGGATTTTACCATGACTTTTACTGCCTTAGAGATCCACTGTCGCTGTCATTTCCAAGATACGAGCAGAAAGACATATTCCACCCACTGGTTCATACACATATATCACAAACTAGATGATTTACTAACCCCTTACCATAATGATGTTGTGGTGAGCTATCTTTACATGTGGATAGGTCGGGGAATATTAGCTTCTAAACCACCATGAAATAACCATATGGTAATTTACAATATAGCCTTGCTGCTAGCAATTGAATACTCCCCCCATTAAAGAGTCTATTATAATATTCTTAATCCATGATGGCAGCCTGAGGGTGGGAAGACCTCATATACAGTAGCTTTACCGAATGAGACAATGTCACGCTGGCAGACATCATTTATGGGGTTAAAGGGTCATATACTGTGATGTAAAAGCACTCACTGACTTGAATCTGTTCGCGCGCGTGCACACACACACATACACATACACACACAATAACACAAACACATGGACAAGCAAGGAATCATTTAGCTCAGGCTGACAGCCAGTTTGTGTGAGCTGGTTGGCTTGTTTACACTGAGAACATAAAAGTTTTTGGCCAGGGATGAGGCGGCCGAGGAGAAGGAGGAGAGGGGTGAATGAAGTATGTGGGAGGTCCCCGAGACATTTGGACGAAATGTGACCCTGAGGTATTCTGGGAGTCTGTCACCAAGGGCTGCCATGAGCATTTCAAGGTGTCTGAGCCATGTGCCAGCCCCAGTGTTAAATGAGGGATAAGGTTTTACTACTACTACCAAGTATGTAAGTCTGCACAGGATATTCCATTTATCCCCCTGTCAGTCTCACAAATTCCTTTCCTGCTCATTCACAGCGTTGCAACACACCGCGGTGACTCCCGCCCACTTCTACATTGCAGAATCAAGGACATGGCACTTGATTCCCAGAAAACACAGCAACAGGAAACGGGAAAAGCTGTTTGAATTTGACAGAGCTCCTCCTCCCTGACTTCTGCACAAACACAGGGGAGAACAACGCAGACGGGACAGACTGAGTGCACATTTTTAAAAGTGACAGAAGTTGCCAACCCGGTCAGGGTGGACTAAATCCTCTCTGCTTCTTCTCCGTCTTCTCACAGAAAGACAAAGAGAGGTGTGCAACTAAGGAAGCTAGGCACTCTCGTCGTAATTGTTGTCTAAATCACCACAGATTAAGAATAAAACAAGACTTTTCGGGCCTTCCTGTAGCCCTTCGCTGTTTGATAAAAGATTCACTCGACTGCCAAAACATAAAAGAAAGGAAATTCCTCACGCCTTGACCACAATCTGTGTATATAGTCTATCCGAATGAAATCTAAACTTGACTGTAGGAAAGTGCACACTAAGCAGACTGCAGGAAATAGAACCACAGAAAAAACGACATGCCAAAAAATTAAATAAAAAGGGAAGATATTGAAGGCACCATTAAGCAAAGAAAACTGTGATGTGTATCTGAGCCTACCTCTGAAATTCCCCATTTCTCTTTTATCTGCTCAAGAATGATTTTTCTCTGCTTGGCTGGGAGTTCTCAGCAGCCTTTGTGTGAAGGAGTAAAGACAAGGATGCTGCCGCCAACCTACCACAGTCCTATAGGCACACGGCTGACTGGTTCTTCGACATTTCTCTTTGTGTTTACCTCCAAATGCTGAAGGGGGGAAAATATCCTTGCTGAACTGCCTGGCGGTTAAAACCTGTGGTATGTCCAGCTCAAGACAGTTTGAAGAGCAAGCTGAGAAGTAGGTGAGGAGCTAAGGAGGCAAGCTCGGTCTGTGCAGATTTCAGGGTTGTCATTAGGTTAATACCTAAGGGCCGTACTGCATAGTTCCCACAGAGTAAAGATGACCTCATCCTGGACGCAACAAAGAGTCAAACCAGAGTCTAATTATTACCATTAGGGTTATTTCCCTCGACTAAGCAGAAAATAAGCACTCTGTAGACGACATCATGACAGGATCTTTGAGCTCATGACACAACAAACATGATTATTTCTGACAGTATTTCTCTCAGTGAAATTTAAGATAGACTAATAAGCATCTCTTTTACTAGACACTCTTTCTGGTTGTAGCTAAATCTCCCCTTTAAAGTAACATAATCCTCAATGTCTGCAAGCCTGCCAAGAAAAGTCTTAGACTGACCCCACCCTGACTCGTCGGATCACGTGATCTGATCCACTGACCTCAGACTCCGGCCACTCCTCTGAGCTTCTTACACAACCACTCTTTCCATGACTTGATTAAATGCAGTCTATGGAAGGAGGGAAAAGGGAATGGAAGCTGACAAATTCTGTTAGCGTCAGATCTTAATGACGGGGCATGTTTCTGAAGCGAGTTTAGACAGATCTACTGTCCCAGATTCAAATACTGCCTCACTGCATCAAATTCAACTACAGACATGAATTCATCAGTTCTCTGATCCCTCTGAAAGCCACCTGTACCACGTGTCACATTCCCCAAGGAGCACTGCAGAAGCAAGCATAGTAGTGGCGGCCGCACAGGCTACGTTTACACGTACACAGGAGAAATCAGGTTAAAGAAGGAAATCAGAGAACACAATTTTGTAACTTTATTAACATGCATCTGGCCATTAAGCACATTTTTCACAAGCAGTAAGCAAATTCAAGTATATTGGTGATTTAAAGTTCTGGACAGAAAAAACCCATTTGTTCTTTTCAGCTTGGAGCATTTGGAATGATGCTGGTTGATGTATCTGAATTTGAATTGAAATATCTTGTACTTAAACAGTGAAGCTCATCTACACTTATTTGTATCAGCTCCTGTTTCAGTCTGACTTCTAATTTGATTACTTTGGACTCAAAGAGGAGCCACGATGAGTAATAGTCTTTCCTGTCATTTTCATAAATCCCACAGTAACCAGGAGGCTTAAGTGCAGGTAAGTCCACTGAATGATGTATTCCTTCATTTCTCACTTTTACATCCAGAGCAGATAAACTGCTGCCACCAGTGCACATTCATTGTCCCTGTAAGTCAAAGAATCCATTGTCTGCCAGACAGCGGGAGAAAGATTTGTCTTTAGGAGGCTGCGTGACACCAGGTCACAGACATTCAACACAGACAAATGGGGATGAGCTGAGAAATAATTACACATTAGCCTAAATTTCAATTGCAGGGAGTCTTGGAGCAGCAGAAGTTCAGATGTTGATTGCTCCAACTTGCTGAGCTAAAGAAATGCCCAGCAAATCTACAGCACAAACAGAGCCAAGAGCTACGTGAAAAAGTATCTTGCTGATGGAAAGACGGGCTATCTATGCAGTAAAGAAACAACAATTATTGGAGTTGAAATTGGTGCTACATGACCAGAGGAAGAATAGCAGTTGCATTCTCTTCTGCTCAAAAGGTAAAGAAATCTACAATAACCAGAATGCAGTGTGCCACACTGGCCTAACAAACACTACCACTACCACTATTGATGGGTAACACAATCGAGTTGGGCGTCCAAGCTGGGCAGTGCTTGGTATTTGCCTATTGTCAGTTTTGACATAGGAAACAGTGAAACTGCCAGCTGGTAGCAAACAGTATTGTATTACAGCTAAATATTAAACTATGTTTCTGAAAACACTTTAAGCAGGAAAACGATAAACAGGATCGAGGTTTATACCTGATCAGCACTGCCTTATTTTACAGTTTGACCAGAGTTTTTTCAGTCTCCATATTCTACAACAATATGGCGCCACAGCTGGTTGACGAACTTTATCTATTGCAGCTAAATAGAATATCAAAATATGTTTCTGAAAACGTTTTGGGTGAGAAATAGGCAAAGTTCTGAATGGTGTTGTCGCGATGCCGGAATATGACTATCTAACACCTTGAAAAGATTTAATCTTTGTTGTCATGGCTAATACAACAAGGAATATTGGCACAACATTGGGGGCACACAATTTAAAAAAAAAACGATAAATAAAACAAGGCTACTGTGTGTTAAACACAACAGCATCTAAGTAAATTTAAAGGGATATTCCGGTGTAAGTTTACTCCATGGTCTAACACACCTTGACACAGAGTACGACCCCCCCTCGAGGGATAAAGTTTGCGGACCGCTAGCTTACGTAGTTTTAGCATCCTCAGAAACGACCGCACAAAACTCACCACTTGAGAAGCCTCCTTGTTGTGGGGGAGCCCTGCGAGTCGATTACCGAGTGAAGTAGAGTCCCACAGTAATGATATTCCTGAGCTGCGGAACTCCAGAGCACTCGGTAATCGACTCACAGGGCTTCCCCACAACGAGCCTATAGCTAGAGAGGTGAGTTTTGTTTATCTTTTCCGACAAAGCTGGCAACGATATCAAATGTTTGAAGCCTTGAAATATGTGCTGGGACCCTGTTTCTAATGTTGCTGAAGTTTGGTGCTGTTCTGAGCATTATTTGTGGCTTTTTGATGGCGATTCATACTTGGATCCATTTGCTGCAGTGTATTGTTGTTGTGCTGTCGTTTCTGAGGATGCTAAAACTACATAAGCTAGCGGTCCGCAAACTTTATCTCTCGAGGGGCGGTCGTACTCGGTGTCAAGGTGTGTCAGATTATGGCTTAAACTTACTCCGGAATATCCCTTTAATTCAGATGGAAGTGGGACTCTGTAGGCAGTGGCACCGTAGCTGTGCATGTATTGACTCGCTGAAAAAACACAGCTACTATTGGAGTATCAATAGCACAAAAAAATGTGTATTGAAACCATGTCAAGTATTCACTATCAATATTTTAGACAGTTTGGTCAGAGTTTGGTGGGATTTCACTCTCTTTCTCTATGTCTTACCAAACTCTGATACTTTCTTTGTCTCTCTCACTCAGCCTGACAATACTCTTTGTGTAGGTGTACAAAAAAGTACAATCTATTGCTTGGAATAAGTTTTGCAAACTAAATAGAGAGAAGTTTACGATTGTTAATTTGCATAGTAAGACTACCAACATTGTAGCGATTCAAACTGGATTAAAATTGGCCTGTTTAAGGAACCTACAACAGGATATATCATCCTTCCCCATTGCACCTCTTTGGCGGGACAAAATAAGTGACAAGTAACAGTTCATTACCATCTCGGCAATCCATGAAGTGGAATCACAAAACAGCTTCCCGTAAGAACTACAACTTATGCAGTGATCTGATCAATATTTAATCGTGTATCAAGCTTAACATCCCATTAAACCTCTTAGGCAGCATATGCGCCTCACAGGATGTCTATAGCAACTGTGAAGCGGTCAAGTGAATACTTGTTATATCTTAGCTGGTTTGCAGAGATGGGATGACATTCTGCAGGTGTCCATCCAAACAGACAGAATTAGATATTCACTGATTAACTTCAACTTGTGCAGTAAAATCATCTTGTGTATTTGTTATAAAACACCCACTTGCTCTTAGGTCCCTGTGCCACATGGTTGCTCAAGACATAGCTAGGGTGACTGTAGCATGTCAAACTTTGTGGGGAAAAATAAAAGTCCCATTGCTAATCTCTCAGCAGCTGCAAAATGGCCCCAAAGACCTACAATGCTTAATTGCTTCTTTCAAACAGTTTAGTGACTTTACTAAATAAAACTAACATTTATGGTCAAGTATAATTTATGAACAATAAGATGAACAATAATATATTTCAGCCTCAGTAAATCCCGAGAAAGAGATGGAGGTAGAAAAACACTTTTGCATCCGCTGATGAAGCATTCACAACAGCAGCTTTATTTTTTTCATTGACAGCAAGTCACTGAATTCTGAAACAATTTGTGAAATCCCCGACTGCACAGACTATCAAGCTAAACAACACATGGTTAGGAAGTGCTGACTGAAGCCCTGACAGAGTAATTGCTCTGAGCTGATTTGAGAATGTGGGAAACACATATACCAGTGGTCCTGTACACACTGCATGTCTCAGATTAACCTGAAACTCAGACAGTACATTGTTAAGTGTCCATATACTGTGACGTCCTAATACTGAAGGTGCCACACAGGGAGATTTTTTTTTAAGAGAGGAGGATGACAAATTGTTTGGTAAGCACAAGACTGACTCGCCAGCAGCAAAACACAAAAAGTTATTATTAGATCCCTAGATGTTTCACTTTCTGCTGCTCTCAACGGCTGAAAATGTTCATATTGACACACCCAATGGCAAAGGAATGTCTCCTTTCCAGAGCAAAAAAAGTCTTACATGCTTCTATCAATCATTAAACTGCAGAGAATCATGCAGCCTAGAAATAGACACATACCTGTCCTTCTGTTGATATATGATTAAACAAGGTAAGAAATACAGCGCTGGATGGAATGGAGACGAAAGTCCGACAGCATCTCCTTCAACTCCTCAACAAAGTGGGCATGCAGAGTAAATCATTTCGAAGCTGCACCCATGCCTACCTCACACCTTTAACCTCACCCTGACAAATGTTGCAATAACCTGCGGCCTATCTGAGCATGTGTATCCACAGGGCAGGGCTAGCCTCTGACTAAAGACAGGAAACGGAGTCATTTTACAATCGATGCAACACAGAAACACACACAGACACATGCAATAAACTAGGGCTGCACTATATATATTGTTCCACTGACACTGTGATGTGTGCATGCGCAATAGTTACATTGTAGGACATGTTCGTGTTTATTTTCTGATATCGCACGTCCTACAATGCGACTATCTTGCTGAGACAAAACTTACAAAGTTTTTACAAGTGTTTATAGTCTGACATGCTGAATATATATGTTTCGTTGGACTTTTTGGGCGTATGTGAAACTATAGTCATTGCAGCCTTTAGTCCTGTACCTGTGACTCGCCAGTGTTTTTTGATCAGTTGAGGAGAAATACGCCAGCTTTTATTGGAATTAGATAGTGTTGAGTGCATCATTGTTGCAGGTTTGTGATAAACCTAAGAATTTCCTCCCATGTCAGGCAGAAGAATAATCTGTTTGATGGGGGAAAAAAGCACTGACATACAGGTTGTGGGGGTGCTCACGGTGGTAAAGTGGCACACAGAGTAGTTATTTGGGACTGGCCAAAGCCAGAAAAATCATAAGACACAGAATCATAGATACCTCATTGGCCACTGCTCTGCATCCCTGCAATGCATCTTTGCAAATTCTGCATCTCTCAATAACATTGTATTTGTCTAGTGGTGGATCTTTGACCCACTCAATATGGTGACCATACAGAAGCATGTCAAAATGTGACATCGTTTTTGTTTTCAACGTTCTGTATCTTTGGATCCAACTATGTTGGTGGCTGTGCATCCTCAGACACTATCTCCCATCTTTCCGCATGTATGTCTGTCAGACCGACAGACATACATACGGGCAGAGAGGCGCAGGCATCATCACATAGTGCCTCTTAATAATGCAGTTTATTCAAGACCATTACAAATCCCCAGAGAACCTGATATGGAGAGGGCAGAATAGAGTACTGACAGCTTGTGAGACGTCTGAGAAAAAGTTACGGTACGACCAAGAGTAAAATGTAAAAGGACAGATATTGCGTACCAGCCCACTTCATGTACTTGATGAGTTTATTCAGGAGGTACCTGGAGCTGGTTTGTGGTAAAAACCCATAGCCTTTTTGGCTTTATTATAATACCTGTATTTCCACATATTGGAAAATATATTGCGGAAAGTAAAAACCGCTCAATGTGCTGTGCAGCCCTTTCACAAATGCATGCAAATTCCCTGCTCTGCACTTTATCTTGCATGATATGTTTACACAAAGAGGACATGGGGGAGATGACTGCAGACCAAATAATCCATGTTTGCACTGTGCAGCAGTAAAAACACAAGACCAACTTTCCGTGAACAACTTCCTACAACATTCATTCACCCTTCCACACAACAATACCCCGACTAATGGGGAGCAGAGAGGCCCAACTGAAGTCTCATCAGCTGTTTCCAACATGTCACCGCCACTAATATGTTGTGACAGAACAGGACTTAAATTATTCTCATTGCATGTAAATCCCTAAAACAGAATGAGAGTTTCTGCTAGACGGACTTGCTACATCCTGTTACACGTTGTAGGACAAATACATTTAACACCCTAATGCCTTTCTGCATACAATTACAATGCAAAGACAACAACTGCAGCAACATAAAGGAATTACTGTGTAATATTCTCTCAAGAAAAGCCTGATGAACTCATTCCTTATGACATTTATTCACTTAACTAATTGACAAAATTACATAAAAGAATTTGCTCCTGGTTTGGATGTTCATTATCAGACCTAATATAACAGTTTGGTTAAAATGTGTTTAATCAATGCTGCAGTGTAATCAACCCCATGCTCTCCACGTGCTGTATCAAATATTTCCCCAATGCTGAGCATATCAAATGGTTATCAAATGATCACATTTCAATTTAATGTTAACGCAGGATAGAGAGAAAGAGAGGCAGAGAGAGGAGGAGAGAGGATTGACAGAAATAACGAGATGATTCGAATGGGAAAAATTGAAAAGGGAAATTAGCATAACAAATGTTCAGCTATTGGCAGTGCTCTGGCCTTCACAATGTAAGGTGTCTCTGAGGTGAATAACTGAGCTCACTCAGCACCTTCTATTAAGACTGATTACAGTTAGAAAAGGAACTGCCTCCAGAAAAATAATCAATCACAAAGCTATGAGTTGTATAAATTCAGCTTAGCTGACTACGTCTTCATAAAAAGGACAATTTTGTAGGTTTGTTGTGATGAATTGGGAGATAAAAGAATGATGGCTTTGTCATTTACTACCTCTCTGAGACATATTAATGAACATTTCATGTGCACGAGTGACTGTGTGAGAAATAAACATTATGGGTACAATTCATTTCAGTTTTGTTCTGGTTGGATCCATGCGTTTGGCAAGGAGCTCAACTTTCACTCTTAAAAAGGGTTCCAGTTACAAATAGCAAGTTCTTACTCAATGATTTTATACGGCGACAAATTCAAAAGGTAGTGGACATACTGAAGCTACTTTCTGTGTGCTATGTGTCTGATTAAAATGGCCCCTAAAAGTGCTTTGGATGCTTGTTATCCTAGATAACATTTTGGCGGTAATTTTTTTTCTTGATATTTAACTTTTACATTTTTTCCCCTGTAACTATCGGGCAATCCCTAGAAATGGAGCTGCGACCCACTTGGGGTCCCCACCCAAAGACGAAGGAAAGAAATCTCTGGCTTTGCCTGGTTTTCTGACAGCTACAAGCTAATGAGTAAAACTCTGAAGACCTCCTGCAAGATAAGATAAACGTACTTTCTCCGAGTAAAATATAAATCATATTGCCACTAAAAGTATCAGTCAGCTGTTTATCAGAAATCTCAAAAAGTTTAGTATCAAATTACAGAGACAGCAAGATATATTGAACCCTGATTAGAATCCTGTCTCAAATCACATGTTGCTGTAAGAAAACAACAGCATTGTAAGCTGTCTGTCCAACCTCATCTCATTTAAAACAAAGCCTAACCCCCAGCCTAAGTGTAGCTGCTCGACTTGCACAAGAACAACTATGTCTGAAGTGATTGATAACAGATTGAAAATGTTTTCTCACCCTCGATTGTCATGTACATTCTATAAAGAATGATAAAGAATGTGCAAGGAAATGCATTATGTAAATCATAACAGCTTTCCTGCTGTATGATGTAAAGATAATTAGTTCATATTGACACAAACTACTCTTCTTTACACTTTAATAGAGAAGCCCCAGGCTCTACATCTGTGCAAATACACTCTTCTGACTTCTTGTTGCTAAAAAAGCTGTTCAGAGTATTTAACAAGCCAATGTAGACAGCAGGAATAAAATTATTGAGACTGAGAGGGTGAATTCATCTGCGCAGTATTAGTGACTGATTTCTAAACTTTGGTAAACTTGAAAAACTAAATCAAACGAGAGAGGAAACTATGGTTCATGTGAAGTATTATGAAACCAGCCGGAACAGTGAGATAGACAAGCAGAGGCCCTGCCATGTACTTACCGATGTCTGATTTGCATTGCCGCTGCCTACTCGATGCTCAATGTAGGGGTCATAGAACAATGTGCGGTGATCCATTCAAATGTGAATGAAGCTACTGATAACTGCACAAATGAAATTTTAAACAGGAACATAGTGATTGACTGAATTAAAAGGGCCAAATTATCAATAAGTTCTGTTGCTGTTAATTTGTGGGTTCTGGGCCTGTCCCTCAACTAACACTGTAGATGCATGGCTGGGAATTGTTTTCAAGTGATAAACAACCATTTCAATAGGCTTTTTGGGAGATAGTCATTTTCATTTCATTGCAATGTAACCCTATTTCCATCAGTATTGTGGCCATGCAAATGTGCTGCTTGGTCACTAAAACTAAGAATCTGCCTCATTAGTGATTAGCGACTACTTATGTGTTGCTTAACTCTACACTTAACTCTACTGGGTTCTGCAGTGACTCAACTAATTAAATCCAAAAACAGAAAACATTAATTTTGGTGTTTGTTGGTAAACACACTTGCCTTTAGTAATTTCTAAAGTAGGGAGATCCTTGAAGGTTTGCCTGCTGACCTGGTGCACACCTCAAGTCATTAAAACTTGCCAAGAATTTTTCTGTCAATGTTGGCAAGACTGACAATTGAGCTTGTTTAACTGTGCAAGCTTAAAATACCCCCAAAGCTAACAGTGTACTTTTAAGTAATTACACTGAATGAAACAACCTGCTCTCCAACACAGTGTTCTTTTAGCCTCTACTAGTTCTGGCCTGCAGGTTGGAAAGTGATCTCTGGAACTCCTTGTGAAGAGGAAAAACCTCATCTATAATTCTGTCCCTTCACCAGGTGGCCTAGAATTGGCAAAATCTGGGCTCTTCCCGAACATTTGCCTGCACCTGGAAATGAGTGATGAAGCTAAATAAAAGACAATTGTAAATTGATGAATGAATGATGAATATATTTGTTCTGCACAGTGATTGTTTTATCTGGTGGTGGGAAGAATTGAGATGTTTCAGGGATGGTAAATGATACAGTTAAAGAGGCAATGAGAGTTAAGTAAAACAGCTGGACGTTGAATATCAGTCATCATCTAATCGCCCCCATGCCGATGATAAGTTGGATTTTGTAGTCCACAAAACATTTATAAAGCTTCAAAGCAAAACAGCAGTGCAAAATTTTCCTAAACAACTAAAGTTCAAGTGGACTTGTTTTATAACTTGTTTAATTCATAGTTGTTGATATAGTTTATAGCGTGTCCAGTGTAATCCAAGCCTTAAGATGGCAAATGAATTTGAAAAGACAATATTTACACCTTTCATGCATGGTTGAGCTCATACACCCACTTCAGCCGAGGAGTTGCACCCTTTTAGCTTAGCAGCTTCAGAGAAGATTTTGGCTTTATAGAGGCTGTAAATATGGTTCATCAAGTCAGTTTGAGATCATGGGGCTTCTGGAGACTCTGAGATTATGTTAGGGAAGCTGTATGAAACCATTTTATGCATTTTTTAAAAACATTTTGAAACAAGTCTCCAACTACTTCAGCTGTTCAAGAGAATGGTGCAAGGCTCTTTTGCTGTGAAGTTCCAGAAATATTTTGTGGACTATAAATCTACACCAGACTTTCCATTGACACTGTGATGAGAAGATAATGACTACATTTTTTGGTGAACAACCTTTAAAAAAATTAATTCCAACCATAACTAGGGATGTATACAATTAGTTTGCAGTCAATTAAATATTTCCCCAAGATTTTGTGTTCAATTGGATTCTATTTGTCAAAACACTTGTGAAGTGTAACCAGTAAGATAGTGTTGTGGGCGGAACACTGAGCAAGACCACAGAGACTGCAGATTACAGGCAGAGAAATAATGCTGCATCAGAGCAAAATTAGTGTATTTCTAAATTATTTCATTGGCAAGCAGACACAAAAAACAGACATAACGATATTTGGAAAAAATGCTGAATGTTGGACCAGTCCGTCCCTAAATTTGCATTATCCGTAATGTTTGGCGAAAATATGATTTGGATTATGAAGACTGTGATTACGTGTTTCAAATGGTTTTTATAATATATGAAATGTTTTTTTCCTACCATGTTTAACCTTAATGATTAAATGTGCTCCATTTTTTGAGTGTTTTCTTACTTTTGGTCAGGGAAATTAGTCCTTAGGAAAGTTTAGGATTAGAGATTCTAATGACTAAATACACATCTTGAGAAAGACTTGAATATTTCAGTAACATCCTAATCTACTTTGAGACAGTTGGTCATAAAACTCTCAAAAGATTGTCAAGGACTGTACTCAAAACATACTGGGATAACACCACTTGAGAGGAAACCTTGGAGAACCAAAGTAATAACCGGAATTAATGAAATGTATAAAATCAGCTCTTCACTTCAAACACAAGGATGCTAATGTGCAGTGAACCATGATGCAGAAAGAATGAATGTGGTCACTAAAGAAAATGTCAGGTCAGCCAACCAGCATCGGCTGACCTTTTACACATCAATTTAGTTCAGGTGAATATAAAATGAATTGGGAACTTTTTGTTGATTTATTGGCATACTTTAACAAAAGCTCCTGGGTCCCTCACAGATTGGCAAAACATCTCCAACTGCAATGTCACTGAGTACCAAAGGGAACGTAGGCTCTCTGAGAGGTGGCACCATATGGATAATCTATCAAAGGGGATTTAATTGAAAAAATAAATCACCTCCTACAAGTTGGTAAAAATAAATTCCCCTTTAGTTGTACTCTGTAATGATTCATAGAGGATGTGCATGACTTTGCAGTTCTGCAGAGGGACGTATGGTTTTATTTGAGGCATTGCTTTGAATTTATATCCTTCCGGTGCGGCAGACTAAAAGTGTGGGTGCCATCACGTTCATCACATCACAGTGATACTTCTGCAAATTTTCAGTATGCTATTATTTCTTATTCCAGTGGCCACAAAACATGTGCAACTCTTCTACTAGGTGTGACTAATGTTTTTCAGCATTTCTGCGTTTTATTTCAGCTATAACGGGAAATCTTAAATGATGTGTGAGCACCTGGGAGTGAATGTCTATCCAAAAATAGGAGGGCTTGGCATTGTTCAGGGTTAGTGGTGCATGCAGAGGAGAGTGCACTTTAGATGCCAAAGAAAAAGTCCTTCCTAACATGAACACAAGCCCATTAAGTGGTTGTATATCTTTTTAAGCTAGTGGCATAGAAGTCATAGTTTCTCTAGTGTAATATCAACACTTGAGGCACGAGACAGTAATTATTCTGTGACATTCTGTTCCCTGCTTCCTGGTGTAGACCTGCTAACTAGGCTATTTTCTCGAGAGTGAGGAAAACTTGAAGAGCAGGGTCTTCTTGTAAGTTGCACCAATCTAAGGAACATTGCCTTAAGGCGACAGGAATTTTCAGCTTTGATGCTGTCACGATATCAAGTTATTCTGACAAAGAGAGAAAAAAATCAAGTATAAGCTTTGATATCATACAGCCCACACCTGCAAAGCTTAAGATCTATAAATGCCATTTTAAATGTCATGTGCTTGAACTGTATTTGTTCATTCCCAATGTGAACAACTCCTTTTTCAGAGTCAATTTTACTTCATAGCCATCTTTTAAATGCTTTGACACATAAGTGAAGTGAACATTCGGCTTTTTGGCAGTGTTTTATGCTTTAACAGGTGAGGCAGACGAATCATGCAGATTGTTTCAGTTTTAGTCTGGGTACAAGCGTAACCCTCTTGGTCGTGTAACCTGACATTGGGGAGATGCCTTCACCTTCTGACTAAATTCAGACACCAAGTGCACTCACATACCACTTTGGGGTGATACCTGATCCCACAAACAAGCTATTTGAGTCTAAATCGAGAAGCACACAGCCTAAATTTGTGTTTGTAGCTTGTGTGCCTGAAACAATAAGCCAATTAAGAGATTAATCAATTGGCAAAGAAGTTTCAGAATTAAATAAATACTAATGAATTATTAATCAAGCAGAAAATACCAGACATTTGCCTGGATAAAAGTAATCACCTTTGAATATAGTGTCTGCCACTTTTAACAACTGTTTTACATTTCATTGACAAAACACTTAATCAAACAAAAACAAATACACATATAAATCAACAGAGGGAGTAATCACTAGTTGCCACCACTGAAACATGTCTGGAACTAGTTCTCTCATTTTTATCAAAAGCTAGGTGTGTAAGACTGTTGAGTTATTTACAGCAGTACTGCATCTGGCACAAAACTATTCAGCATTAAGTGTCACCCAGGTCATGACATGTTGTTATGTCTACAGGGGCAACTGTAGTTTGCTAATCTGTTATGTCATGCACTCTACCAGGATGGACTCTTGCAGCAAGATGGACTCTCTTTACCATCAGTAAAGAGAGTAGTCTCTTTTGCCTGGGGTGATAATGTGAGCAGCACTTTGAAATATTCAACAAGGTATTATGTGCCCTGTTGAGGTAATTCTGCAAGCCAGCCAGGTTTAGATATATGGGATTGTTTGAGCCAAGAGCTTGTAGGAAGACTCCAGTAGTAAGGCCGCATGTGGAGCATACGACAGTGGAAAAGCTCTGTCCCTTCACCACTGCTGTCCACATAGCAGAAACTGACGAGGGGGCGTCTTTCAGACTCAGCATGTCAGGCCTATGGAGGGCTATTTTGCCGGACAAAAATCTATTGTGCGCCTAATCTCTAAAAGCGCTGACATGCTTTGTGTTCTGTATTATCTTTAGCTGTCCGGCGTCCAACCAAAGCATGAAATCTGGGGCTCTTTCAGGAATCTATCTACATATCCAGTTAGATCAACAATCAGCCAGCAGCCGCAACTGCCAAGGCTTATCCACAGAAGCCAGTGCAAGGCTGTACGTACTCTATACATGCAATGTGGTTCTTTAATTAGTTTGATTTATACATGATAGGAAACCATGATGAACATGAGAGTGCATGAATAACTGTTAAGCTTGAATCCTCCAGTAAACTAATTCTGTTTACAATATACGTTCGATATTGAGTATGAATTATTATCTAATCATTGGTTGGTTTCCTCTATAAGTCCTCAGAGTGATATAACAAAGCTTACCAGTTCACAATGGAAATCCCCTACTCTTGTACATGTGGTTTGTTCTCGGGGAAGGCAAGAGAGACAGATCGGGTCTCTTTAGACCACACCATGCAAATGTGGAATGGAAAAAAAGAAGCTATGTGGGGTGGGAATTGGAGGGGGGGAAGCTTTCCATGCCAAAGGATGAATAAAAGATTTTCTTACTTTTATCGCCACTATGAACTATTATCATCTCACACTAGAGCCACACCACAGTAGTTGTGAGTCCTTTCGAGACAAAACCTCCCAAATCTGTGGAATCTCTCCTAGTCTCTGGAGCAAATCTGCATCATAATGCAAACTCAAACTACTCACTGCTTGTAAGCATAAGCAGTACATCTGTTTTTGTGTTACCATGCAAACAATGCAGCATAAATTACAGCTGCTAGCTGTAATTCATGCTGCATTGTTTACAATACGTCACACAAAGAAAAGCCATGTAATGTTATTTATCCGGTCAGGACGGCAATCTAGTTGGATAAATCAGTCTGTTGGTTTGCTCACAAAGCCCGAATCCACTAGCCACAGCATGTCCTCATAAGAAAATCAACCACATAATCGACAAGTACAAGGAGTTTATTACAACCCATATTTCCCTTTTTTTTTGAGGCTGTGACATCTAGTGGGTGTAGTAATTATTATGGCAGCAAAGGAGGAGGTCAGATAAGGTAGTATTAATTAGAGCCTGGCCGATAATTGATTTTTGGGGCTGATGCCAATACTGATATTAGGAAAATTCTTTCATTACTGATATCATATCAGCTGATATACATACATTTTTTGAAGTGATCCCTTAAAAATGATTATCTGATCATTATCTAATTATCTAAGTTATATAACGGAAGCAGGATGTTTTACAGTTTAACTTCACTGTCTAAAATGACATCCATCCAAAGAGTGGCTAACTGCATTAGTCAATGGTGATATATGTCTTTCTGGGAGTGACTTGCAATTGACTTATTCAGTTGTTTAGGTATTAGGATGTGATGGCTAGTCATTGCTGATATGTGAAATCTGGAAAAAAAAAAACATGGCATATACTGTGCCAATCTCAACAACAACCTTAAAAGTAGATTGTGGACACACATCAAGATCAATCATGACCTAAAATCGCCCACAGATATCTGTGCCCGGAAATGTATGTCATGAATAGAATTTTATCAAAAAAGATACATACTGTTAATTCAAAAAATGGTAAGGGAACAAATAAAACTCAAAAACCTGACTGCCACCCAGTACAAGCTCTACTCTTAAAAGCTTTGAATTGTGCACAGGGGATGCTGACCTTCTCTCGCCTGACTGAAGGAGGAGGTTGACATTTGAGCACTTTACTTAAATACACACATGCATGCGCAGGCACAAGGAAAATAACCATTTTATTTCCATGAGGCTGGAGAAGACTGGAAATATTTTCCTTTTCTTAAAAGAGGGAGAAAATGCTTTTTGATCATGGCAGAAAAAAAAGTAAATCTGACATGTAACACAGGGGTGAGTGCTTGAGCCTTGATGTCGGTGCCAGAATCAGGGCTTGAAAGAAATACAAGGAGGAGAGGCCCGCCAAAGGGCACTAAACTATTCAACTGTTGTCGGTTTGCATTTGAAAGAACTCACCCTGAAGACTCGGTCAAACAATCGTCCCAACAAGATTTTTTTTTTGTGAGCATGTTTGTGTTTTTGTTGTTCGCTGAGGCACAAGATTACAATAGATTACAATACAGAAAGTTGGACTAGCACGCATTACTATCTTGTAGATCATGTGTGATAACCAACATGCAGCATTACAAACGAAACAGGCAATCAGTTGGCTAAATGTCCAAAATACTACAACATCTCTCCTTGTGCCAAACACCATTGTCACTGCTTATCGTACAGAAACTACTAAAAAACAAAAAAGAAGGGAGAAATGTGCTCTTCAAACCAGCACCCCGCTGCTGTTTCAATCCCACAGCACACCACCCTCAATGGCTGTCAGCCGTGTGGCAGTGTGTGTCTTGTGCAGTAATTTGAATCACGAGGGGAACAACATAGAGATTCCTCTGGAGTGCGAGAGAGAGTTCACGTATGATCTCATCTGCCACATGCACTTCTTCTGCCTGCTGCAAGACAAATAAATAAAATAATGGTGCTATGGTCACATCAGTGATGCAGGCAGGTGACCTTTCCCCACCTGCATGGCAACAGGAGAGACTGTATCACTGCTCCCAGCATCTTTGGTGTGACAATTGGAGTATGAAAGTTGACCTTTGGTGAATATCCATCAGAACAAAATGAGTAATTGTGTTCACTCTGCCGCAGCTGTAGTCAGACATGACACAGAGGGATGAGAGTTAAATGGCAAGTTCCTTTAGTCCCTTTGCAGTTGCATTCCCCACCGTGGCACAGTGATGGACAAGCACTGGGTTATCACTGAGCACAGGTATATGATTGTGCATTTTCAAATCAGACCTAGTTTTTGAAACCAACCAAAGTGGGGTAAGGTAACATATATATGCCTTGCATTCTGCACTTAAATGCATTGAAGTCGGGTAATTTGACTAGTTTTTTTGCAGCACACCATTAAGGCGAGTCTTAAAAGGCACATTATCCTCGCGCAGCACAGTGCAAAAGCAGTAAAGATCACGTTAAAGTGAGCGCCAGTGCTTACAATCCAGATTAGGGTAATTAAATATGGCGTAGTTTGACTGGAGCGAGTGAACGTGAGGGTAAAGGTAAGCTTATCTGTTGGGAGCGCAGTCTCTGGATCTCCGCCCCTTGGCGACCTCGCATTCCTGAGATTCCCACACTCCAACCTCACCTGCCTTTTTTCCTTACAACACTCAGCTACACACTCTACAATTGCAGTATCACTGATAAAAAATGAGTTGTGGGACTCACCCGAAAACTAAAACAGTTTGTTTATGTTAGCTAGCTAAGTTTTTCATCCTAACGGCACGCCAACGAAAGGCGGCGCGTGAAGGTCTCCCTCAAAAAGGTGTGCGGTTGTCGGTCACAAGATCAAGATTAGCCTCATATTAGAGTGTCTCCCGCTGTGGAGAAGACTAGAGAAGTTTATCTTGTGCCACACACACGTACAAAAGGGATAAGCACTCTCCCAAGACTTTCTGAGTTCCTCCCACATCGCGCACAGATGCTTTTATTTTCTCCCAATTACTCCGCAGTTAGCGAGAAAAAAAGCTGTTAAGCTTTACCTTAAGGAGGACTGGTGGAGCGCTGGCTGAGCTGCGTCTCGGATCTACATCGGAGCAGGTAAGTTCATCGGTAAAAGTCCCGTCGTTTAGTTCCCATGCATGTGGAAGAGTGAAACGCGCCTCCATATATATTTAAAAAAACAAAAGCTACAGCCGAGAGAAGAAGACAACCCCTCTCCGCTGCTCCCTGCCTGCTTCAAGCAGCAAGCACAGTCCTAGGCACTGCGAGAGCGCGTGCATGACGTCAGTGGGAATATGGGGAAGCAGTGCGCACTCCTGATTGGCTGCGACACGGGAAAGGGGCGTTCCCGATGAGGTTGGCATTGTTGAATAGAGCAATGGCAGAAGAGATGACAGTTGCCTTGGTTACAAATTTTGTCAACCCTTACGCTGTGCAGAGAGGGATAGCACAAGGTGAGCCGGGGTTCAGCAGGTAAATGTTTGTTTTATTCGCATAGAAAATATTTTTTACTAGTCGTGTGTATGTGTTGCCTTTAGTTGTAAGGAGGCTCTAAAAAACTTACAAATGTCCTGTTTAAAATGGTTACCATATTGTCAGTTTTCTGACTTCAGAGTGAACTAGCTAGCTAGCTAAGTTACCTAACAAGATAATAAATCTGCTGCTCCTCTGTGACACCTTTCCAGCTCACCTGCTTTAATGTAGGTTTTTGTATGAGTTTGTTGCTTTACTATGATGAAAGGGACACTGTGCAGTCTTGGAGAAGAAATTCAAACTCAGAATTTTAATATTTTACAGTATTAATGTAATAATACAAACTAATGATAACTAATTCAACAAACATTTATCTTTTCCAAAACTGAATAAACAAGCTGTTCTCAGAGGAAAATAAGAACTCGGTTTGGAGCCAAGTAAAACAGTATGAATTTATGTTGTCCTTCAAGGTCAGTTCATTTATTCAGTTTATTCAGTCATGAAAACAGGGACATTTTGTTTATTTTTTTTGTTTAAGCATAAAACTTTTTTTCAGTCTCCCCTCATTGCACCTTAAAACTAATGGGGTGACTATTTCCTCGATTAATCAAGTATCTTACTTATGAAACGTGCCTATCACAGTGTCTGTTGATTGGATTTGTTAAACTTGATTGATCAATATCCAATGGTAGGTGATTAACCTAATGCTCATAGAGGAATGAAGTACCCTAAAGTCAATCATGTGTAGAAGAAAAGATATCATGTTAGAATACTATGTTTAAATCCTCCATAAAGATATTACTTGAGAAAAGCATTAAAGATCGTAAGTATATAGTGGCAGAAAATGGAAATAGTCAAGAAAAGTGAAGCACCTCAAAACTGTACCTAAGTACAGTACTTGAGAAAATTTACTTAGTTACATTCCATTACTGGCATGACCAAATGTTATCTACCCTTAAAGAGTTGGCTATCTTGGCCTAAATAAATCTAATTTGTTGTTGTTCAGTTTATTGATTAAAAGCCCTCACTCTTAACTGTGTTTTCAATGCTACATGTCTTAACAAGAGCGGACAATCATCCTTGGGACATAATGGCAGCCTATTACTTGTTCATTTTCTGATTGTCAAAATTTGCTTGCCATTCAGAGTAAATAATGTGAAAAATGATAATATTGCTCTGTGTTTAAAAAAAAATTGATGGCTCTCTTTTAGAGACATGGGCAGAAAATAACAATTATCTTCCACTGAACCATAACAGCAACAGTATTCATTTCACACACAGATTTTATCTGTCCCTGCATATTCCCTTCCAAATACTAAAACAACTGAGAGTTGACAGATTTTCAGCAGTGTCATGTAGACCTTGATTGTGTGGCTTTTGCTGAGCTTTATTGCCTTTGGACCAGAGTCTCCTATTAATTATTTGAATGACACCACCAGATGAAATGTTTTCTTTTCTCATTTTTTGCACAACCTCTATTTTTCACATGCAGTGATCTTTATTTTTGCAGCCACTGTAGTTCATATAGAGCCCTACAGTCATGAGTGGAAGGGATCTGCAAATGTTCATTACAAGCTACAGAGCAGAGGATGTTGGTAAGTCAGCACAAAATGGCTTTTGAAACATTGGTGACTTGTGACATGGTGTCCAATTGATACCTTGAACAGATGCGACCTGAAGTCCCCATGTTGAATTCTCCAGGTACTGTCAAGTCTTTGATGCTTGTCAGCAGCAGCATTGCTTGTGTTTATTCACCTGCTACTCTGAGTCACAGCTGAACTGCTCAGAAAACTGTCTGACACAGTTAGTTTGCCGACACACACACACACACGCAGACACACACACACAGCTTTTCTAAATTACCCATACAATCCATTAGCTCCTCTCTGTCTGTTCTTCTGTCTTTTACCTCTGTTTCTTTCTTTGCTGAAGTCAGCACAAAGACTTCACTTCAGACATTAA
The DNA here is from genome assembly GCF_904848185.1 of Acanthopagrus latus. Classification (NCBI taxonomy): domain Eukaryota; kingdom Metazoa; phylum Chordata; class Actinopteri; order Spariformes; family Sparidae; genus Acanthopagrus; species Acanthopagrus latus. Next base: position 16,478,069 of record NC_051047.1, read on the forward strand.
AAGTGATGAGTTTTTCAACAATTCCAGTGATCCTAATTCAGCCATATCATTTGCTTTCATCCATGCAGAAAAACTGACACTGCGGATGAAAAATGGTCTTGGCAGCTCAAAGTACAAACCAGCTGAATATAAAAGACTACAAGCCATTGTTGATGCCAAACGCCAGGAGTCTGATCTAATTGGACAAAAGGTACATTTTGTTGTTATTAATATCATGCATGTGCTTAAATCAGCAGATTTATGATCAAATCCATTCCTGTTACATGTAATAATATGGGGATTCAGCAGCAAATGAAGAGGAATGCGCTACATTGCTATGATATAAAATGCCTTTTCCAGAGCAAACAGCCCTTATTACCCATCACAGGAAGAGCTTGAATTGACAAAAACCTTTTTGTTTTAATGCAAGGTGATGAAACAGCACGTTTACAATAGTAATAAATAGCTCCCTTTCTTTCATTTTGTCTACCTTTTTTTTCTTCTCTCTGACATGCCACACACTGTAAAGGGATTTTGTTCCATATATAACAGGCATTGCATAACCTTTACAGTTTGTCCAACTATGTGAAGCAGAGCAGTGATATCGCAGCTATACACAATAGCATTCTCACTTTCATGAATATTCATTTGGCTGCCTGGGGTTTTCTATAAAACAGTTTGAGGTTCATAGTCATCTGACTCAGTGCGGAGTAAAAGTTAATGCTGGGGGCAATGGAGATAAGGCTGTTAGACCTGCAGTGTTTTAATTGGTAAACTGTGGCAGAAGCCTTTTTGTATCATTATGGTTGCCTGTGGCTCCTTCCAACCCTGCTCTCTGCATAGCCTAGATAAGACGGGGTATGTTCACATTTGTTTGCCCTGCTAAAAGGCAGGCTCTCTGAGCATCTCCCATTGGTCATGTAATAGAGGGGAAATAAATGGCCATGAGTTGCCTCAAGCATGGGATCATTTTTGCTCTCCAGGAAAGACCAGCGGCAGAAATAGATACATAAACCTTGAAATTTTGTTTCATGATAAGATTCCCAGCAGCACTGTATGAAATTGTAAAAATATAGCTACCTTGCATTAGATAAATGTTCAGAAAGAATACATTTGAAAATGAGAAAAAGAGATGTTTACATGATACAATGAATAATAATATCTTGGTTAAATTGAAATATAAGAAAGAGCAGAACTCAAACAGCAGTGCTTGTCAATTATGTGTTTGTATGCACACAGATAATCTCCATTTCAAGAAAAAAAAAATTAAATAGCTAGAGAACACTAACAGGCAGGATTCAGACACCACTCACAATGTCAGAAAATCATTGCAAAACAATGTAAGTTTAGAAAAAAATGAAAATAAATTTTTTGTCAGTCATCACATCATAAGGAACATAATATTTAAGCCTTTTCACACCCATGATAGTTCACCCGCACAGGTGTTTTCACTTATTTGTCTAATTAGGCTCCTTCTCGGGACAATGTGTGCATGTAGGTGACTGAGCTCCACTGAATGCTCTCTGACCGTGATGTTAGTTTTGCTGCACTACCTGGAAGGGGAGCGGTTACACAATTAATGATCCTCTGTTCATGAAGTTTGTTAAGCGATCGTGATTCCAGTAAGGCTCCACTTAAGCTGACCAGATGTCTAATAAATCCTGTGACCTGACATCATACTTACAGCTTAGATGAAATCTGTCAGTGAGAAAGACCCAGTTTTCCAAGAAGGGCCCTATACAGTACCTTTTCCCCACTACTCAAAATGACCATCTTGTCTTTTCTTCAGGATACTTTAGACCGTTTTCATGGAAGACATTTTTAACATGTCACAGTAGGAAAAGCACAAGTATAAATAATACATTTACTTTTCTACTGTGTACTTCCTACAAAGGGGGTAATAAATGTATGAACAATTGAACAATGCTATTGTTAAAATGTGAGCTTTTCCTGCAATGACAAGCTAAAATATCTGCTGTGAAATAAGCTTACGACAAGCAAGAAATGTGTAAAACACAGTCCAAATTGATATTGGCGTAATGGAGAGAGGGCCATGCATAGACAGACAATATCTTCATTGTGAAGTATAGATATGACTTGAGTGGCAGAGGAGCACCATTATTTGTAGCTATCAAAATGTATTTTTGAGTTTCTATCTGAAAGGCATCGAGATGAGCAAATCTGCAATAGACCATCTTCACAGGGTGGCCACTTCCTCTGACTCCACGCTCAGTATGGGACATTTGAGATTGGACAGTTTTTCAACATATTTGATTAGCAAATATGTTGTTTTAACTTGAAATACTGCCCAATGTTTCTGTGGACTTTTACTTTTCATGGTCATTAAGTTTCTGATAAATCAGGAGGTAGTGATTCAACAATTTGTCAGAGTCCTGATATTTATATGACTTGAACCTGGAGCACAGAATTTGAGCCTCCCATCTTGAGTATAATGTGAGAGGAAAATGACTGTTGTGTGAATATGGTCCATGACTGGATTAAGAGATGAGATTTGAGATAAGTTATAATCAGTTAGAATCAGCCAAGCAAGTTTCAGCATACAAGGAATTTCCCTTGGTATTTTGTTGTTGAACAGAAATTATTTTAGAAGAAATGAGAAAATTCAAAAACAAGGGCTACAAATATCATGAATCAAATATATGAAATATCTCCCCTTTTTATTGATGCATTGATGTGCTTTGATATAAAAGCAAAAAATTGAGGCATTGATTGTCTCCAATTTGACACAAATGATGAGAAAGTACTACCCATTAAAATGGTGTAAATGTCTTTTCTTGATATGATAGGAATGGGAGTCTGACTGGCCACTGTGTGGTTTAATATTTAATACAAGATCGATAAGAATGGATATGAATACTTTGCTTTAATTGGCATTTAGCCGAGAAATCGCTTGATCTAAGTTCAGCTCTGCACACAGATAGTGTTGAGCTGAGTTAAAGCTAAAATAGCAAATCACTATTACCTTTTTTGGAATTGGGATGACATCAATTTGACCTTTTGCTTTCAGAGCAGCTCTGTGTTCAGATTGAGCGCTGTTGATTCCAATAACTATAAGATGGACGTCACCCTGAGGGCAAATGTCCGGCACAATATATTCAAGCTTCTTTTGCGACAACAGCAGCAGCAAATTGACACATTGATAGACAGACACGACATAAATCAACACCCAAGCTCCTTTAGATATACTGATGATAGGAAATACACTGTAGCCATTTATTAGTTATGCGAGATTTTTCTTTGTATAATTATCTGAGCCAGTGGCCTGTGCATGAAAACACTGATAGGAAACAATGAAAGCACTCTGAAGGAGGGCCTTGTTCCGTCATGATGAAAAAGAAAACAAATGATAGGAGATTAAGTCTTCTACCTCACCCCTTCATTTCCTTATAACATGCTTCATGCCTGTCATGCATGTTCTTACTCAATTTTTTTTTAATCTGCTGCTGTTTATTTTCTTTTCAGTCTTTAACAATGACACTGTTTCTGGTGAATTACCACAGTTTATAAGCCTCTCACAGACACAATAATGCTGGTAAAGCCTCTGTTGAAACATCCCTGATGTGCGAAGAGGGGCAAAACAACTCATTTTTAACTATAGGACACAAAAATGACCTGTTTATGTTTTGACATCATGATTCATTCACTTTATAGTTGTTATGCTTCTCTGATATTTTGAATTTGTCCAGATAATTGATGCAGTAACGCACTCTAGTATAAGCTCTGTTCAGATTGACTTAATTATTTGCAGGAGCAAATAAATGTCATGGCTAAAGTGTATTTAAAAGCAAACACTCAGTTTGTTTTTTGCCATCCTTATTTCAGCTCTGGTGAAACTGTTTATTCCTGCTGTGCATTAAACCTTGTCTTATAGGTTCAAAAGACTCGCTGTGCAGCCAAGGCAACCAAGGAGAGCTCCATATTACGGCAGCACAGACAGGTGTGGAGCAGAGAGTGCCCCAGGCTGCGAAAGGCTGAGTAAGAGCCCCATATTACTCCCTGTCATTATCTGCTGCAGTTTTCTGGATCTGCTATTACACCATGCAACCGTTCCACTTAAGCCCCATTGAGCCCAGGCAGGAACCTGCATGAAAAAATAGGGTCTAAAGAGGCTAGGGGACAGAAAGTAAGCTCAAATTGAAGAATGTACCATGGAGGAAACAAGAAGAGAGGAGATTTGAGCTGATTTTCTCCTGGTGATGACATTGAATTAAAGGGTGAGAAATAGAGAGAAGTGGGGGAGTTGGAGCCGTGTGGGGACAGTGGGGTATATTGCGTGCTGACGCAGAAGTGTGGGACTGAGGCCCCAGCGGTGTCATGCCTTGTGAAGTGAGAAGGGCAGCGCTAGCTCTGGGGTGCAGCTTGTTTGGCTGCGTAATGACTGTGTCTGAGCCACCCAAGGTTAATGATGTACACAAGCATGAGCCTCGGTAATGAGTCTAGTCATAAAGATGTGCCACTGCTTGCAACTCTCTACACATATTTCTAGTTAAATCACCCTGGGATTCAAAAGCCTCATTGTCAAAAGCGAAAACAGGCAAATACATCTCTATGGTTACTCTGCCTTTATTCACAATCATATCAACCCCTGGTTCTGTTAGTAAGAAGTAAACAATTACCGTAACACCCTCTGTGGGCCTGTTAGTTTGATACATTATGTCCCCCAGTTGAGTCAATGTGTGGCTCGACTATTGGGTCATACACCCAGAAGAAAACATAGCAGTGATTGAAAGTAAAGTTGCTCCGGTACAATGCTTTAAGAATTAGTTACTTTGCTGATTTAGAATATTTACACAAAAGGCAATCAACAAATACATTTTGCATGTATGTAGCAGTATGTATGGTAGTTACAATGCGTCTGCGCTGTACCAGCTGAAACATTGCAGTGATGCCTCCATATCAATACATCAATTATATTCATTATTCTAAGATGGGACAATGTGTGTGTGATTTGTGCTGGTGAAGGTGTGTCTGAGCTGACCAGTCAGAGGAGACACTGTATTGAGGAGGAGGGGTCTTAAAGAGACAGGAGTTAAAACAGAGTGTTTCTGATGGAGGGAGAACATTGTTCTGCTGGACTGAACAGTATGAGAAAACTGATGTGTTTTTTTTTTTTAAGCACACATAAACATATTCTAGTAGTAACCCAAGATTAAACTATGAACCTGAAAATTGGAATGATATGTCTCCTTTAATAGCAACTCTTTCACTAACATTAGGTTGGAGACCTAATTTCCCTCTTGGGTCACGGAAATGACAGCTTTAATTTAGCCCAGACTAGCAGTTAGTCTGAGATGTGGCTGCTGGGCAGATATCAAAGATGCACAGTACGTGAAATAAACAAAAGTCGGACCACAGTGTTTAACTACATATATCTAAATGATACAGTTATGGCTGAAAATGACCACAGAAATAAACAAGGTTGGTTCCAATATCTTGTAGCTAAATGTTATGTGGTTGTATTTCTCTTTCTCTCATGAAACAGGGAGGCGGCAGAGACTGACATCCATGAATTTGTAGAGCAGCTCAGACCAAATGGTAGAACAGACACTGCCATTTTCTCTCTTCAAGACTATGGTAGACAACACTAACAGTTTTAAATATTGCTAGTAACTGTATCTTCGATAGTCTCTGCTGTTTATGAGTACTGTACTAATATTTGTCCTCTGTATGTCTGTGTTGGGGTTTAGGGCTGGACCTGGAGAGGGAACGGGAGGCATTCAGGGTAGCCACAGTGGAGCCTGTTCATCAGCTCAGGGATGACCTGCGCTTCAGACTGGGTGAAGCACAACATCAGCAGCTCACTGCTCATCGATCAAACTGGGAACAAGTAGTACAGCAGGTATCTGTGTGTCATTTGTGCCCACAGTAGTGACCACAGTTAGCCTCAACAGAGTGGAGAGATTTTAAAGATCTTTTCAGAAAAATAAATTGATATAGTCTTTTAGTGCACCTGGTTCAAAACATATAATGGTCTAGCTTTTGAGAATCCTCAATCATACAACTCTTGTCCTTGACTGTTAGCGTACCATTTGGAGTGTTATCCCGTAGGTGCACTCAAAGCTTTTAACAGTGAATCTTAGCTGTTCTCACTCGCTGCAGGTACTAAACCAAAACAGTCCATCGTGCACGTCCAACAGAAGCTGAAACTCCCCTGCTTTTTCTCACAATGGCCTCAGCATGCGCATAGCGCTGCATTCACTGTCCATGAATCTCTTGTTTGTCTGATATCCACAGTCCCTAAGTCACCAATGCTGCCTTTGACTCTGAGAGGTTTTTTACAAGCTCTCGAGATGAATGGCAAGATTAAGGAGTAAGCAGGGGTCTTTAAAGACAGACCATACTTGGAATGAACCGTCTGCCAGCCATTTTGTCTCCTCTGTGTGGCTCACTCATGCTTGTTTCTTTCCCATGACCCCCTCTACTCTGGCTGGCCCACAGCCCCTAGCCACCTGATTGCATTGGCACAAAAGGAGAACCCCCGCCTTTTCTCCTTTTTTTTATAACTTTTGTACATTGGTTCTATTTCTCATTTCACCACAATACTTCACACTCTGACTCACTAGGAATTCAGAGGGAGATCCTTTTCAGGTGTTTTATAATTACATGTTGATCCTTGAGTCATTAAATGAAACTAAAGAGAAATCAGAGAAAAATGGGCAAAGTGAAACACCGCTTTACAAAAGGGAATCAAAAGGTATGATAGGGTGTAAAATTTACCCCATGCCACTTTACTTACTAAAGATTTTTGATATGTTTGACAGCTCACTACATAATTCAACATTTTCATTCATGATGAGTAAATAAACTCATCCATCTGACCTTCCATCCGTAATCCTTGTATCCCTCAGTCCATCCATCCATGCATCCATCTGTCCATGCACAAGCAGAACTCCACTAACTGTTGAATCCAGAGTTGTGGAATACCAAAATATCCTGCTCTCTTTGGCCCACATTTTTTCTTTTAATTTTCCTATGATATTAATTACAGTGTATTTTCTTTGAATTTACAGTAGGAGTCCACACCTGTATCACGGTGCTTGAATCCAGATGAGATTTATGGCTCATTTGTAAAACTTGTTGATGATAACATTTTTTGTTGGAGAAAATTAAGATCTGCTTCAGTCTGTCTTCATTTTACCATACTTCATCTGCTGAAATACAGCAGGAGATGCAACATTGCCCCTGCTCTAGTGCTGAACTCTTGTGTAGGCGGTTTAACAGTTAACGGTGTGCAAGTTAAGTGCGTAACCACAATTGACAAGCGTCTAGTCATGGCTGTAGTCTGCAGTTACGTCTGTAGTCATGCTTGGACAAAATGGGTGCTGGCAGGCATGTTATCATTCTGTGGAGGCAAACAACATGAGGCCAGGAAGGAGAATGGAGGAAACTGAGATACATGTCTTCAGTGAGAGGTCTGAAAAGAAAAAATGTGTTAGAGAGGAAAGAGGAAAAGGTACCAGATAAGATATCAAATAACTGATTTCTTTCACAACCAATTGCTCCTATCTGAGTACAATCAGAGGAATGTGTTAACGTGGTCTTTGTTGTGTTTTCCCTCCACCACTCCTCCACAATGTCCAATCCTTAGAATTTTTGAAAATTATTTTAAGTATGTCTACTCCTTCACTATTTCTGTGAGTAAAACAGAGAACAAGGAGAACAGAGAAGCAGGCCTAATTATTTGATAAGCATTGTCTCCATTTCTAACCAGCTGTTCCCCTCCTTCTGATACCTAACATCTTAGAAAATAAACCGTTTCTGATTACTTGCTATTATTGAATCACTCTCCTGATAAATGTTTTTGAATCGAGACATCTGAGAGAACAGGGCCAACCTGAGTTCAAACAGTGCTGTTGATTTGAGCAGGCATAGAATAATGAGCAGAGAGAAAGTGTTACAGCTCTTTGTATCCCTCAATCCCAGATTTGTAGCTGTTATTTTTCTCTGTCTTTCTTGTCTGATATTATGGTGGCAATTCATAATCAGCAGTTTGATTTCCCTGCACAGAATAAGGTCAAACTGTCAGTCATGTTTGTTTTCAATGTAAAAATGTAACTGTTTTTTTTTTTTTTTTTTAAATCCTTGAATCACCAGATACGCTTTGTTAAAGACCAGCAAGTTGAGGTAAATGCAAAACTTCAAACAGAGTACCTGGCCTTGGAAGAGGAGATAATTTGCCTTGGCTTGGAGGTAAATATCCCACTGCCTCTGTTTCAGCAAATCCCCAATTTCTTATCCATATTTTAGCTTACACTATATCTTAAAAAGTGATTGCTACGGTGTTTCACTAAACTTTTAATTTTAAATCTCTTAAAAATCATATTGTTCTCTGCAGAAATATCTCACTAACACTTCAGATAATCTGGTGGACATAGAAAATGTTCCTGAAGAGGTTTTGCATTCAGACTGCCCTTACCCAGAGCTGAAGGACTCCTTTATCCAGGCCTTCCACTCCCTGTCAGGACGGTACCAGAGCAGGCTTCAGAGACTCCAAGAGCACGCGCAAAGAACTGACAGGTAAGCCTGAGGACAGCTGAAGTTCAGCTTTAACTACACATTGATTGAATAAGAAGATTTTAGTGACTTTTGCAGCTAATATGTGATGAGTGTATGACGATCCCTTCAATATCTCCCTCAGTCTTGATAGAAATAGGCTTTTAATTATATTCAGCCCTCCAATTGGGTAAATTCATGCATAGGCAGAGCTGGGCAGATCTAGATGAAAGATTAAAAGCTCAGCAGGACATCGACAGTATGTAGAGCCCCTGTCACTTCACTCCCAAAAAGAAAGCTGTCGAGCATGACAAGTTTTTCTCACCAGGAGTTTGACTATATCAATGTCTCAGAGCGACTTCATGACTTGACTTTCATATGGTGGCTTTACAGTATAGAACTGTTCGCTTCTATGAGTAGTATGCAAATTATCACAATGTATCCTTCTGAAATGAAATGAAGTGAAACCAATTCAGGGGAACATGACATCATAGTTCTGATTATGTATTTTCTGGGTTGGACTCTGTTTCAGGTTCTGTGGTTGGTGTGCTGATGACCACCAACGCTTCCAGTTCACTGCTGCTCAGTACACGAATGACATACCAAACCACAGAGCCCTCTACATGGACATGCTGCAAAGACTCTTCCCTGATAAAACTAAACAAGATCTGGTCAGTACTTTAGCAGAATATGTTTAACTTAACTCATTTATATGATTATTAAATAGATCAACTAAGTTTTGCAATTAAAGAAAAAAAAGAAGCGGTATGTGGACAGTAAACACACATGGATGTCATGGCCAGGAATATTGTATGCAAAGTTATGTTTATTATAGATAGATTTCCACCAAATAAGCACTGTGTCTTGTTCCACTTCCAGTCAAAATTATTTGCTATCTAGCAATCCAGCCTTGCTTTTCTCCCATGTAACACCGTAGAGCTTAACTAAATGTTGTTTTGCAGCTAGTTTGGTAAAACGACAAACAGATTAACCTTGAAACCTTGAAACCCTTTAACCTTGTTATCAATGTGTGGGCGTTGCACAATGCAGAGCAACCTACAGTATACGATATCCACTTTGGTTTGCACATCAGGCCAAGAAAAAGTTGTTATTTTTTGGTTCCAGCTTCAATTCTGAGCCAATTTATTTTCTTATTAATTTCATTTTATTCTATTACACCTCTAAAAAAATATCATAACAATAACAACCACAGACAGTGTTGTGATGGGATCACACCAACTGCTGAGCCTGTCAACATGTTACTGCATTATTATGTGAGTAACCAGTATTCATGGGTCGGAACAAATCCATCTAACACACACCCATGACTGCATGTTGCACGTCTGTGATGTAATGTACTGACAAAAATCTGTCCACAGACAGACAGGCAGACATATAAGCACCTGGTAAACTACTCAGAACTGCTACAATAATTTTACCAAGGACCACATTTTGCCGTGATGACACACACACCCACAAGTTGAAAACATAACGACTCATAACAATTAAGGATATTAATTATAAAAAAAATACAGTTAATAATTTAATTGTTCTTTACCCAGAGAAGTTTTACTGAGATCAGTATTCATACTTATATTGTACAGTTAGATTCAGACATTCAACACAATCTGATCTGCTGACCTCTGAGCAGCTGGAGATTATGTGTGTTGCTCAAGAGCACTGCCCACTGGCCTCTTAATTGTTGTCCATGACTGTACTGCACACAATGTACACGCCCCAATTTCACAGATGGAAACACACATGCATATACTTCACACTGATGCACTTCCGCACAGACACCCATCTAAAAATGTAACTCTGAAGCCTCCCTGCAGTGTGAGTCCCCGGCTCCCTGATCAATGTAGCTCAGTGGCCTGAACCGAGCACACACAGATAAGCCTGGACAATGATCCGCTCAGCGCCCCGCAGGATGTGCCATGTCACCCACTGTGGACGACTGGCTCACGCCACCGCCCAGCATCACCATGACAACCGCCAGCCCTGCTCTCCTCCCTCACCCGCACCCAGAGACCTGTCCTCATATCAGTTCCAGCTGGGTGCTGCATTTAGAGCTGTGATCGTTCAGCCTGGGGGAGAAGGGGAGGGAGGGCGAGAGGGATAGATGTGTTTCAGTCTACAATTTACACTTCCTCAGGAACAGACCCAGAGTTGATGTAATGCTGACTCCACCTATTAGTCATAATTAAGCTCACTTGCGTGCAGTGGATAATCAGTGTGGAGATTGGGTGGCTGAAACCCCTCTGATTAAGTGCATAAATGCTTTTCTGATATCAGTTTGTAAAATCTTGATTGTATACAGGCATTTTTCCCTATCAGAACAAGCATGAACTTGATTGTTATCCAGTAAGCTCAAAGGATGGTCTCCTACTTAAAGTGAGATCTGCTCTGCACGACAAGTTTTGGCTCCATTAGCAATAAAGTGAAAAAAGAAACCTATTTGTGAAGCTGCAGTCTGCTTTGTGTAGATATTTTTCTCTGTATTTGTTATGTGAAAAATAATAATAATACTTGTACATGCAGACAAATGGGTCGATTGGAAATTCTATTGTTAGAACTTTAATTACAAAATCGTTTCTGTGAAGTCGACATCTCAGGAGGTTTGGTGTGCTGGTTTTTCTCCTCAATTTGAGCATTAATATGTTGCTTACCTGCCCAAGTTCCATCTGCATTCAATCATTTCAGAAAGATTGCATAATTTTCTGTTGCTTTTGTCAGTCTTTAAATTCTAGAACTTGAGTCTATAACGAGATTACAGGTATGACATATTACCACAGTTTAAAGGTTTGTGAAGTGTAGCAATTTAAGACTGTTGGTGATAAATGAGCTCCTATGCTCCCTTCAGTTGCTTGCAGTATCTGCTGATATTAGTTTTTTTTTCCATTTTGATCAAGGAACCTGAAAAAGGAAGGGTCATTACATCAGTGAATCTCAAATCTCCTGAAGGTTAAATCAGTGGTTAACCTACTCTCTGAAGTGTGTTCTTTTATTTTCTGAAGGTATTTCTTCATCAGAAGTCATATGACATAGATATGTTCTTCATGCATCTTCCATTGACTTCAGTACAGTTGTCACCACAGCCTGGCACTAAAGCAAGATTCGTAAAGACCCTTCGTTCTTTTTTAAGTCCCTTGATTTTGATTAAGATGGAGAAGAATATGTTGAGAGAAAACAGTTCTTTAAGAGTTTTACTTTATGCTGAGATTTGTGAGATTTAGGCATGGGACAAACAGGACTCACACTTTTTTAGTCAGTGTCCTTTTTCGTGAAAAAGAAAATACATTAAAAAGACACAGGAAATCAATAGAGGACTGTACATTATCACATTTGACTGTTTTTAAGTCTCTCAATTGGGGATATTCACAATTATCCTGATTTATGATTATTCCGATAATGGAGATTCACCACAATCAATCTATCCCGGGTGTCTTATATTGTCCCATCCCCCAGTCTTTGATTTTGAAGTGAAAAATAGACAGAATAGCAAAGTGCTCCTTTACGCTGCATGTAGAAGTATGTGGACATGTTCCATCACCATCACATGGTGACACTCCAGCTAGCTTAGAGTGGGCAACTCCCTTTGCTGGATGGGGCACTTTATTGTCTATTATGACATAGAGTCCTGTTTAATGTTCTCTCATAATAAGCAGGAGGCCAAAAGACTACCAGCAGGTTTTCCGAGTGACGCACTCATAATGGACTGAGGCAGTTATAGGAATAATTCATACCTCTCACCTATTCTGACCGTACCTGGGAAGCCATTTTCATTTCTTCCTTTTGTATGGCTCAATTCTTGTGGAGACAGCCCTCCGGTGGATGCAGCAGCTTGAGCTGAGAGTCGTGCCACTTTAAGTGTGCACTGCAGACACAGTGCAGTGGATGCTTCAGTACTATATGTAATGTGTTGGCTAAAGTGCATGCCCGTGTGCGAACACACATTGCATGACAAATGCAGGCCTGTATGTGTGCACAGACTGTGCTCCTGCTCACACACTTCAAACAACACAAGAAAGGTAAGGGTAGTGAAAGCGAGGACAAGGGAAAATGAAGAACAAAGGGTGGATCTTCCTCAAGTTCTGAGGCTGTGCATTAATAAACAGGATTTGCTCGACTGCCTCTGGCACTTCTGTTCCGTTGGCAGGTCTGTCAGCTCACTCATTTTCAATAAAACCAGTCAGCCATCTAATGCCATCCCACCGTCAGTTAGCCGCTATTAGCCCATAGATGAATATCATTCCCTCTGTTCCAGTGAAGCAGCCAAGTGATGCAGCCTCTGTGAGTGCTGACACAATGATGAATAGCTACAGGCATCCCTCACACAGAAAGGAACTGTTTTCCTTCAGGACGTTTCACAACCAGGAGAGAGGGACCATTTTAGATCCGACACAGAGCTTTCCCGATGGTCCTGCTGCCATTATAGTAGACAGTGTATCATGTTGGGGTGTTTTTGAGTTTCTGTTTTCATGTCACTAATGTTGTGCAACACTGTGTGGTACATAGCTGAGTTGCTGGTTGCACTGCAGTGCTTCAATCTTGCCATTTTTTCATATTTTCATTTATCGTCACAATCTTTTTTTGATGCTTATAAGAGTAATTGGTATTGGGATACTGCACTGACATCACTGCTCCATGTACCAACTGAGATTCTGTAGTGTGATTGATTCAGTTCCCCTCACACTCTTTGAAATTCTCTCATTACTTTTCAACACGTGTAGAGAAATTGTTGTCAGTGTTCTGAAAAGTACTCTTACATCCTACTTCAGTAAAGTAAGTAAGTACTTTACACTTGTAACCTTACACATTACACCAACAAGAACAGAAGTAATAATAGCAATCATCTTTATCATCATAATCAATCATAATCATACCAATCCACAAGAAAGAACTCTGGTATCTTATCAGAACTGTTTTTGGCAGATGTCGGACCTGACACTATAGATGAGTTTTGAGTAATGTCTTTGTATATAAATGCCTTCTTCATGCATGTTGTTCCTCCAGATGGAGCATGAGCGTGTGTGGGACTGGCAGCGCTTCACCCAGGCACAGCTGAGAGCCGTGACCCAGCAGTGGCAGCGGGACCATAAAGAGTTGCTGGTCAGAGCGCTGGTCACCCTGCAGGACGCGAGACATGCCCACCAGGAGGAGCTGGAGCTCCACAGAGACCACCAGCACCAGCAGGACATCTGCTCGCATCTCAGGGAGAAGGTTAGTGTGTGGTGTACCTTCTTCACACCAGGAGCTGTCACAGTTCTCACTTTATGAGATGGTGCTTTTTATGTTCTCAATTAAGCTACAGTTCTGTGTCTCAGAGCCATATTTAATCCCTGCAGGAAGTGGATCTATAACTTTAATATTATACATGTTCATTGTTCTGCTGTTTTAGTCAGTTTGAGATCTCTGTGGTCTACTTCTCCATCATTCTTATTTATAAGGCTCACTCACTCACATCTGCTGGTGTAGTGAGCTGGTTTCCAGTTTCTGCTTTTCTTGTATCCTTTTCAAACTAAGTGTAGTTGCTGGGAGAGATGTGTGAGGAGTCAGACAGGCAGAGGCATCTGACTGCCTTCTTGTGTACAGTATATCTGCTGACGGGGCTGCATACTACGCCAGGCTGCCTGACAGCATCTCTCGCTTTAGCAGCCACTCGGGATGGGCTGTGAATGCAAACAAGCTAATAAGGATGGTCTTGCAAACATGATGTTGCTGTCTCTGAGGGCTGCTAGTTCACATTCACACAACAAACAAGTTACTCATGTGAACAAATCTGAGTCTTGTTGATGCAGCGCTGAAGAAATTGAATTAGCTTTGCCTGCCAGTTTGTTTGTTTGTTTGTTTTTTTTTAATAGTGCTTATGTCCTTTGGTGTATTAGATAACAAGACACTCTGATATACTGGGATAGGGTCTGTGTGAGCAATCATGACTGATTCTAGTTTTGCCTTGGGACATGTAATACTAGTCTTCAGGGGAACAAGCCCAGTCATGAGAGGTCAATTTGGGGTATGTTCCCTCCTTATACAAAAGTTGTTGTTTTTTTTTTGTTTGTTTTTCTTATGTCGGACTTAAATGTTGTAATATTGTCTGGATTAACAAGCTTCTGCAAATATCGCAGAGCCAGACACAGACACATTCAGTAGTCTACATGATCAGGGGTATTTTTGCAAATGGGGTTTTAAAAACAATAAAATCTCCAGAAATCTTGGAAATAAACTCTGTCCATACTAAGACCCCTTAAAACACATATCATGTGGCCCTCATGTATACTGCCAGTGATCTAAAAACTCATCGAATGTGTTCGCTCTAAGTCGAAACACATAGAAAAAGCTTTGTGAAAAAGCCTTTGCACATGAGGATGGGACCTTTGAATACATTTTCACACTCAGCCCGCAAATACATTCAAATTTTTCCTGTCTTTGATTTTAATGTCACCATTTCATTTTCTGGCAAGGCTGCAAATGTGTCCATAAATACTGGCTCTTTATTTCACAAGCTGCGCTTAACTGTACAAACTTGTGACTATAAACACCCTGATTTACTGCAGCGTCCCTGATGCCTGACACCAGAACCTCTCTCTCTAAACCTAAAACAGAGATTGGATTGTGAGGCCATTTCAAGGAAGTGACAAATGGAGTTTTATATGATTGCCTCATCTTTTAGCGGGAAGGTGAGAAAGGGGTACAGTCTTAAGTGGAATTACTCTGCTTAACATGGGGGGGTGTACAGAGTTAAAATGTATTGAAGATAAACACTGAGGGTTTTAACTCTCTTGAAAATTCAGACTCTCACTAGAAGAGAAAAGCTTGGCCACTATTAAAGAAATAGTAGTAAGTGTCCGTGAAAAGCATAAATTCTTGCATATTTATCAGAGTGAAAGTCTGCTTGATTTCTGTTTAGCTGTATGTTCACTTTAATTCCTGGAAGTCATACTGTTTCAAACAATCAACAGCTTGCAGCTTCTTTAATTTTCACCAGCGTAGTACGTGACAGGACTTCATCCTACTTGCTTTTATTATGCAGCTGATGCATTTACTCTGACTATTTACACTTTATCCTTCACTGTGCTCTTTCATTTACTTCTGGTGTAAGTGAAGAAGCAAATTCAAGGGCAAAAAATCACTTCACATTCAGTTCTGCCAGAGAGGAACTCCTTCAGATACAGCTGCAATGACTGTAGCATTATTCAGATGTGAAAGACATAGGTTTTTAAAATGATGTTATTCAAGACAGCAGTATGTATTTCCAAGCTTCCTTTTTGATGTATTTTCAAAAATAACTTCAGCCTTTGACTTCTAGTAGATGTAAATATTGCAGTACAACATAAACTACAAGCCTCTGAATATGGCTAACACATCCCTGAGTTTTGTTTTCATGGCTCTCTGAGGCAACAAGAAGAAATGAAATCACACAGCCATTTTTATTCCCTCGACTTTTCCACATCTTCGTTTTTTGTTTATGCAGTGTTTGTGCACATATTTGAGTTTGTTGTGGAGCCTCAGATGGACGCCTGTTTGCATCCAATCATTCTTTCCACTGCCTTTATCATCCCAGCACAGAGACACAGCGGCGAGACAAGATGGATTCTCCTCCCTGTTCCGTCTGCCTCTTTAACGCTTTCTTTTCTGCAGCTGCTCCCTGCGACTGAAGCAACTCTGCTGTCTCTGCTGTGAGCCACACAGCCCTCATGAGATCAGCTCCTTTTTATTTATTTCTTATTTTATTACCATTTTATTGTGTGTGCTGTATTATGTCATAGGATTTAGTAGAAGACTTGCGCAATGTAGCTAGAAGGCCACCTGTATCAGAATGTATATTTTATGGAGGACCCGGGGTCAACATAGTGATCCATTATTTAGGAGAAATTCATCCCCTTTTGCTCGTTTGTATAGTGTATATGCGAGAACTTGTACCTCAGGGGGTACCCAGGTGCAGTTGCCAGAGGTCACATGGAAAGCTCAACTAATTAAAACTAAACTCGACTTAAAAAGGGTGAGAATGTGATTTGATAAAAAACATATCCATACATCTGTGTTAAGTAGGCAAATAAAAGCCACAGAGCCAAATTTGCCCAGGACTAGAATTACCTTGGGACCTTGAGTAATTGGTAGCTAATAATTGCAAAGGTCACCTGTGATCTTAATCCTCTGCGCATCTGACATGTTCCTAATGTGTAAAGCATTCCACCCTTTATTTCCTACAATATTTCACCAAACACGGCGCTCATATGATAATTTTAGTCTTGTGCGAATCTGCATCTCTGTGGTTTGTATACATCTGATTTCTGTTGTAAGGCAACTTAACAAGCTTGAAATTCGATCACAGCTCATAATATGTTTGACAACAGTCAACAGTTGTGCTAGAAGTAAGTGTATCTGTTTTTCAGCAGCCACATTAAAGTGAAACTCTCGCCAAAATGTAACCTAGGCTTTTTTTGTGAATGTATATGAGGCAAACCTTTGTGTAAAAGCATAATTACGACAAAAGAGGCACTTTTAAGATTTACCATGTTTTCGCTTTCGGCTCAAGCTCATTTTCTCGGTGCAAGGGGCACTTTTACAATAGCATCAAAATTGCTGTTTTTAAAACAGTAAGAAGGCTCGACACAACATGAAACATTGCTCGTAGTATCACCAGGGTCTCTATATATGAACACGAGCATTGAGAACATTGTTTGTGTACACAAAGTTTACTAAAGAGAGAGTGTTTGGACAACTCACATTAGCAGATGTTTACTCCGCTCGCCGCCGTCCTGCCAGTGAGAAGTATCGATCTGTCAATGCGATGTAACATGGAGGCGAGTTAAGGTGGCCCATTCCTAAAGCTTAGTTCCATATAAATGCATGGATAATTCATTGTTTTGTCATTAGCGAAAAAATGTTGACCTTGAAGTTGAAAAAGGAGCCTCATATAAGAAACAACACTAAAATAAAAGGCCAGAAAAGTCACGTGAGATATCGCGTTGATAGTTGTGGCCGGAAGACAGTAGCATTCCACCTTAACTCTCTTCAAAGTTACGTTGCGTTCTGAGATCGATACTTCTTGGCTGCCATGAGGACTGGGAGCGGAACAAGCAACTGCTAAGGTGAGTTGTTAAAAAAAACTTTCTTTTTGCAAACTCTGTGTTCACAAACAATGTTCTCAATGCTCGTGTTCATGTGTAGAGACCCTGGTGATACTACGAGCAAATTATCATGTTGTGTCAAGCCTTCTTAGTGTTTTAAAAATAGCGATTTTGATGCTATCATAAAAGTGCCTCTTACACTGAGAAAGTGAGGTTGACCGGAAAACAAAAATACGGTAAATCTTAAAAGTGCCTCTTTCGTCGTAATTATGCTTTTACACGAAGGTTTGACTCATATACATTCACAAAAAAAGCCTAGGTTGGTTTTTTGGCGAAAGTTTCACTTTAATGTGGCTGCTGACAAACAGATGCCTTGCTCCTGGAAGTTGATATTATGCAGAGCCTAGACATCATATCCAGAAGGTAATGTCCACAAACACAAGTAAAATACAGACTTTCCTTATCCTGAGCAAATGTGTCACACAAAACACAAACGTTTGATTGTAATTTCCAAATCACACAAGGTCCCCTGCCCTGAATACTAGTTCTGTGTGAATAGAGTCCAAACTAGTGAGCGTGCTTTTTTCTGTATGAATTAACAAGCGGGTAATTTGCTGCGTGGGTTAATGGTCAACATTAGTAACACCCAAAGGTTAACCTACAACTCACTCCACAGAACGTTTGCTAAGTCTGCTCATCCACTGTAGCTTAACATTGGCTAAATAATGTTGACATTTCAACACATTGACATTTCAGTGACCAAGACCTCTAAGCGATCTTTAAAAAAAAAATTCAATTAACACTGATTTATGTCCATGCATATATGCTGAATTATTTCAGTTAGTTTCAGACCGCCATTTCAGCTGCTTAACGGTTGCTGAAAGAAGAAAAAACTAAGAAAATTAAATGGCTAGCTAAACGTAAATGATTCTAAATGACCTAGCTGCCTCAACCAATGCAGCCATATCCACTTTCATCCAAGTGATGCAAGTTAAGTGCTCATGCAACAGGGCTGTGGAGGTATGGTAAACAAATACGATTCAGAGCCACTGGTCTGAATGATTCATCTTCACAATGATGTAAATTAGTTAAACTAGAAGCTCCAGTGTTTATAGCACGTTTGAGGTAGATTAAGAAGATAAAGGACCGCTGTGATGCTAAGGTAGTGACTTGCTATATTTCCTCACTTATGCAAATAACCACCTTCCACATCTCATCTTCTCTGAGCCTCCGTGGGTTCAGATGAGAGCATATACTGGACAGTGTTTTGGTCAGCGCGGTTCTGGCTCTTACCTCATTATACTTCTGACGGCCGTGTAGTGGGAAGAAATCCAGGATAATTGATTTCAGAGTTACCGTGTACCCTTCTGTTTTGGAAAGGGCAGGGCTGTCACACAGAACATCGCTTCTTCTTGAGAACCACAGATTGGCCATGCAAGGATGACTGGCTGGATCCATGTGTCTGGAAGGAGATGACATAACTGATCATAGCAGTCTCAGAAGGCGCCCTTGATGTGTTATATAGAGGGGTTGTAGAAGGTATGTATTTTAACGTAAAAGTAAATAGATGATTAAGATAACTACCTAACATATCATGCATGCGGTACGGCTTGTTTCATCCCAGTGGATCTCTGTCAGACAGACTCTTCTTCTCAAATCATCAGCTGTTGTTCTGCAGTGTTCTGGTTGCTGTAATTAGCTGGCATTGTTCTCCGTGTTACTGTTCACTCCAGCCTTTTATTCTGTCCTTGCTTTCGTTTTGCCTCCCACTTATATCTCACTCCCAGGCATCTTTGATGAGCGATTGTGTTTTCCACATGAGTAAATAAAGCCTGGAGGGATGACAGATTGTTGCAACATGCTCAGGTGGGGAAGGGATGAGCAGGCCGACAGGACAAGCGTCACAACAAGGAAGATTTTCATGAGACGGGAGGCTTTTTTTTTATTGCAAAAGCTCATTTTTCATTTCCTGCTCTCCAGAGTACTTTGTAATATACACAGCGCTGATGCAGATTAATTTATACCCGGATGATCTGTGTGCCCTTCCTGCAGTAATCAGTGTATTCTCTAGGCACTGTTTGTTAGCAGATCCTCTGTCATTGAGTGTTAGTGACGAAAAAAGTACAGCTCTTTATCCCTCTGGTGGCTGAACTGACACGACTCAGAGTCTCAGTAGTTCAGACAGTGCGTGGGCCACACAGTTTTTCTGCCGACAACTCTGAGGAGTTAATTGCTCATATGCGGCTAATATTTTCTCTTCAAAGTGATGTGCTTGTTACGGACTTCAGGAGAATTCTTATAGTGCTAGCTGTGGAAACAAAGATAATTGCATGGTTTAATTTTTCCTCATCTCTTAATGGAAAATTAGCTCTTGTCCCTGTAAAGATTCTTTAAATCTCATGTGTCATAAATGGCACTCAGTAGAGCTGTTCTTATGAATAGTCCACTCATTCTCATCGTTTGCTGCTCTAGTTAACAGAAACGATACTGGTTGAAGGTTTGAAGTTTTGCATGAGTTTACTCCTAATCTGTTTCACTCATCTGTTACATATTGAAGGTTTGCCATTAAATGACCCTGAGATGGAAACTTTGACAGCTGCTGCGATGCCCCGTGACAGAAAACGTTGCGATAACTGTACAATTGTATTAACAAAGGCTTTGAGCAGGCTGCAGTTCGGAGATAAAAAGGCTATCATTCTTTTTGTTATTCTGACATCTCTGCAGTCATTTATGTAGCACCATGAAAGAGTATGTCTTTCCATTTCTCTTTGAATTCCCTGAAAATGAGATTCCAGTGACAAATTACTGAAGACTGTTCATTTTATTTCCTTTGTGCTTCCTAAAAGGCATTTTCAACTCTGCCTAAACAAGAAAGAAAAATACAAAATATATCAGTTCTTAGTGGATCTAAACTTTAAAGATCCATTTCAGATTAGGTGAACACTGCAATTGAACTTTGAACTTTGTGCTCAATGAGACTAAAGAGAAAACAAGAGTGTTATCACTCACATATTAGCCTGCATGTCTCCAAAAATATGCTTTCCAGGCCCGCCCATCAGGTTGTTTACACAGCCTATCTCTCAAGGTCCGGAGCATCAAACACTCAGGTGTCTTATCTGGGCCAGGCTGATAGCTTGATGGATGGTTTAATTATGTGTGCTTGTTTTTCTGTTAAAAAAAAAGGCACACACAAAAACATGAAAAAAAACCAAACAAAGCTTTTTTAATTGTATTTTCAGCAGGAGAGAAGGACAATAAGGGGAATGACATACAGCAATGTTCCCCTGCTGGACTCAAAACAGGGCTGTTGTAATTACTGTACATTGTCAGCTTCTAGATGCCACTATTACATGAATAATTTAAAATGCATTTAAACTCTTTATATGCACTGCATGGAAAATAATCTCAACTATTTTATCACTTTTTTTCTTAAGGCAACAATAATGTTGCAAGAAAAGATCCCCTCGATGCACACTGAAGTGTTTCACTAGCCGTTTCAACCTTTGTTCAAACTTACAGGGCTTTGGGGGATTTGTATGAGTCTGGTGTTTTACTCCGCGCAGCCCTAGAATCATTCACTGGAATCATTCCTCCGACATTCCAAAGATTATATTACATTGAAATACTGGAATAAAAGTCAACAACAATTCTTAAAGGCAACAGGAACTCCAAAGCAGGACACATGTAACAGTTACTTATGGCATATGTAGCATCATAAAGGTGACATATTATTCTCATTTTCAGATTTATAATTTGATTTTAGGTTACCAAACCTTGAATATGTTTACATGCTTGATGCTCAGACCCTCTGTTTTAGTCCTTGTCTCTTTCAGACCCCCTAAGTCTCTTCTGATTGGTCAGCTCAGACATGCCTGACTCAACACCTCTAAGGACAGAGCAACTGTGCTTCATCAATTTTTCAACGCCAAACTAGCCGCTAGTCATTAATTGTGAAAATGTGTGACATAGTGACGTAGTGTTATGGCACAAAGTTGCAGAATTAAAGGCGGGACTATTGACGAGGCGTTTCGGGGCAGAGTTTTCTGTGGGAGAGTGGAACTTCTGTTGGTGCAGAATTAAACCTTTGTAACTTTCAAGATCTTTTACATGCACAAGAACCTGCATACAAAAAGAAAAGCAAAGGAAATAACTCGAAAAGCATTATCATCTCCTTAAAGGCTGCAATTAACAATTATTTTCTGTGTCGGTTAATCTGCAAATTATTTTCATGATTAATCACATTAATCACAATTCACATAATTAATTCATCATTCTATAAATGTAAAAAGAAGATGTGGGTAAAAAACCCAGTGTCACATCCTCAAAATACTTCTTTTGTCCAACAACAATCCAAAACCTAAAGATTCTTCATTTAAAATCATGAATCTGAACAAAGCAACACATTTTTACATTTGAAGGGGCAACATGTGATAATTTTTGTTTAAAACAAAATTTACTGAAACTATCAACATAATGTGAACAAACAGATGTGACCAAGAAGCTGGATAGTAGATGTATGACATTTTTGCTTGGAAAATGGAAATTATTAATCAATTACCCGACATAAAACAGAACTACTTTTATCTACACCTAACAGATTGCAAGCCTAATAGATATTGACACAATGCTGTCACTATTATTACTCAGTCACTACTCACTGTCTCCGAAAATTGCATATTGAGTGCAGTTTTGGGGAAATCAGAGCCCTACATGTCCGCCTGAGAGAACATTTTGATTTTCAGAGAAAAATCCCGTTGTGTCTCCTGCTTCAACACTGTCAAATGCAGCTGGATTAGAGGCTGTATTTGTTTTGATTCCTCTCTCAAGCACACAGCTGCTACTGTTTCTCAAGCGCACATCGAGTATGATTGACTTGATGATACTGCTGCTGGTGCTAATGTGTGTGTGACCATGTTAATTTGCAGTTCATTCCTTCAGGGATTCCTAAGCTCTCCTCTGATAGATCTGTGAATGTGTCTGCCCCGTCGGAATGCAACACTTTAATACCCGGCACACCACCGAGAGGCTGCTGCATAACGAACCTGTCACTCACTCGCTGGCAAAATGTGAACTGTGTGTGTGTGAGAGATAAGTTTAGACCATGTGTTTCCAGATAGCTACGTAGCTGGGTGATTGCTTTCTCTGCAAACATATGAACACAATTTTAGAAGAGTAATATTTGTCAATTTTCTGCCAAGACATTGTTTCTCCAGTGTTTCCTCTGTAATTGATTTGTAGCAGTGGTAGCAGGGGCTCATTTTTGTTTTTTGCTCCACGTCCATCCCTGTTGGTCTTTGTTGGTTCTTGTGCTGTAAGTGGTTACAGGAATAATATTGTTCAAGTTTTGTTACATGGTCAGGATGGGGTAGGACTCATTCTTATGTGTTTTGAGCTTTCTTTGTTTTGTATTTTTGTCTTGATTGTCAGTGTTATTTAATGTAATAAAATATGTAATTTCGCATTTTCTAGCTGTTGTAGCGATGTTCTTACTGTGGTGGTCCACCACTCCAGAATGATGGACCACCATTGATCTCCATGTTTGATGACTGCCATATTCTTTTGATATACTCATGGGGTTTTCACACTCTCTTAGTATCATTAAAGTCCTTTTAACTCTATTAGTAGTGACACCAATCTGTAGGTTGCTTTTGTTGTGTTTATCCATAGAAATATAATACTTAACATTTTTGGATACTACATTTAAACTAAAACTATACAAGTTTACCTCCCCTAATTTAACACATTAAAGTGTGTCTACAGGTCTCTACTGCTGCATTAGTGAAAAAAGTAGTATAAAGCCTTTTGTAACTTCAGAGGATAAAGTCATCAGATTTCAAGTCAAATCTTTGAGAATCAATACAGCTTACCAACCATGCATTATTCTCAATAGGAGACGCTTGAGGTTGCCTGTCAAAGTTCTGAAAGCACAGCAACTGACTCTAGTCTTTTTACCAGTCAGGTAACTCATACATCAAGGCATGGATGGGGATCGAACCCATGATCTTTGGTTTACGAGACCAACGTCTTACCACTTGGCCACCACGCCTGATGAAAGCCACAAACCGTGGATGGGTATCTACATGTGAATGAGTGTTGACTTTTTGGAACTGTGTATAATACCTGAGTTCTGTTAAAAATAGAGCGTCTTTATTATTCAATGATTTGATGGGTCCTGTGGTGATCTAAAGCAAAGTGTGAAAGGCAGTTTTGACACCTCCTCTAAAGTTCAATCCACGCTTTGGCACCGTGGCACCGGGGCCCAGCTGGCTGTCTCCCTGTGAGTGATTCTTTCAAGACAGCTGTTGATGGCCAATAACCTGTGTTTTGTTTCTCCCTGGTGTGTGTTTGCATCTGTGTTTTGTAGCTGCGGCAGTGGCGGGCCCAGCAGGAGGAGGTGGCGAAGCTGGAGGCAGTTATAGCTGCTAGACAGCAAGAGGAGAGGGAGGCGAGGTTAAAGAGAGAGCAGGAGAAGGAGACGGCCATCAGATCGCAGCAGAAAGAAAAAGTAAACACGTCCACGACTCACCCATCACATTAAATGTGTCTTCCTGAAGGAGTTCCTTAATAACACCATATAAGCATATGGATGGGTGCAAGCCTTTGAATAACTGTATTCCTTGGATTTTAATGTTTGTGCTGTGCTCACAGCATCCATATGAGGTGTGCATATATTACTATCCCGTGCCTGCTAGTTTATAATCTTGTGGGAAAAAACAAGATGATTCCCTTCAAATTCATCTGCCTTGATATTCTGCAGCAAGGCCGCTTGAGACGCACACAGCCAGCTCAATATGAAGAGCGCTCTGTCGAACAAAAACACAGGACTGTCAGCAGGAATGATCTCAAATTATCTTTAAGGACACAAAGAGCAACCATATTATCATATATCATAGCATTTTAATACATGGCAGCCATTTGATAAAATTACACTAACTTCAAGTTGCTCACCATTGACCATCCATACGGTGGACACTTTGCCTTGGTGTCACGCTGAGGGTGGAAAGCTTCAGGGAGGGACATCCAACCATATTTCAAGGTAAACCAACATTTAATAATCAAACATGTTATCTTACCCTGAAATATGGCCCCATGTCTCCCTGGATTTTCACTGCTTGTCATTATTTCATTTGCTGATCAATCAGGAAGGGATGAAATGAAAACAATTCATCAGATTTCCTACATGTGTAACCTGTAACATCGCAGTATGAGCTCTTTAGCTTTCCACTCGGAGTCAGAGGAACGTGGCCGCCATGTTAATATGATCTTTTAGTGACTAAACGGTTTAATTGTGGGCACACATGGAGCTCAAATTGAAAACATACATTGTTACAATTATCTGGGTGTTCTGATCATTTAATTTAGTTATTGTCCTCACAGGTACATGAATACCAGGATGTGTGTGCGCGTGTCTGACTGTTTAATTAACTCTCTCCTCAAGGGTCTGCTAGAAGAGCATGGGCAACCTGAGACACTCTCTGATTAATGAGAGCATTTAGGCTGCATTGGATTCCATATAATTTAGCACAATAGTCCGTCAGACATTGAAATATCATCTCATTCTCTCTATTTACACTTATCTGATTCCTGCTCTGTCGCAATCAATAGGACATGACGATCCGGGGAGTTCCACGGGGAGTCAAATTAGTGGGAGTGTGGTTACAGTTCTCGCGGCTGTTGTTAACTTTTTGTCATTATTCTTTGTAAACTGTTGTTTTCCCCCCTCCCCCAGGTCAGGCAGTTTTATTTAAACCAGCAGAAGAGGATGGAGGTGCTGGAGCGGAGGGATCGAGAGAGACTCGCTAATCTACGGAGTGTTATGGAAGAACAGGCACGGCGAGATAAAGAGAGGTGAGTGTCGCACCATGGGAGTTGTCACAAAGTCGCTAAAAGAGTAGCCAAAAGAGAATCCACAACTCGAGAAAACACTATGATCCTGTCCGTTAGATGCAATTACCTGATTTCTTGTGGTCTTAAAACAGCTCACAATCACAGATATTCAACAAACACATATTTATGTTTTCTATTCATATGTTCAATATCAAATCATTAACACGTCAAGCCACTGATTGCCATGGCAGTAGTCATCTGTGAACATGAGCTCTGTTAAGTCTACAAAGATAAACCTGGTGATGAAGACAAGGTTACTTGATCTTTGACTTGAAGACTAGAAATGGGAAACTTGCTTATTCTGAAATGATCACTTTAATAAAGAGCGAGAACAAGCTGATGTTTCACAATATGTATGGGGTAAGATGATTGTACAACTATAGAGTATTTTAAGATGAAATAGAAGGAGGGAAGAAGGAGTTCAGTTCTGTATTTAATGGCTCGAGATTTCTTCAACTTCATGCAGCACTTAAGCTGACTTGTTTTTGCTGACCTCCAGCACTGCGTTGACGTGGAAGTGTACTCCAGAGTGTGCCAGTACATCACTGTTTCACTCAGAGAGAGCAGTTCGCATTTGTTCAGTTACTCTGCTTTTAAAACGTATCCCGTTTTGGTGTGGTTCGCTTAGCATTTCTCTGCAGACACTCACAGAGACTGACATTAATACCAGATAATGGTGTTGACTCACGGGGGGGGGGGGGGGGCTGAGAAAGATATAAAAACAGATGATGGGAAAGGAGCCGCGCTCTGCCAGCTCCATGAAACCCTACACAGCCTGGAGGCCTGCTGTGTCAGGAGTGATAGGTAACTCTGGTTGTGGCAGTGGCAGAGGCAGAGGATGAGAGGGGCTGCCCAGGTCTGATGTTCACACCCTCTGCTCTCCCTCTAGGGTGCAGTTTCGGGCAGAAATGTTGCAGCGGCGAAGGGAGGAGATAAAGGCCCAGGAGCTTGAGCGTCAGAGAGAAGAAGAAGAGAAGCAGAATCGTCTGGAAGTTCTCAGAAACCAGGTGGATCGTTATCTGCTCTTAACCTTTTCATCCACTCTGATTTTCTCTATCGACTCAAATGACCCTCAAGGGAAGACTTAAATTGTCCTTATCTGAGTCGAAGCATCACTGCCACCTCATGGCTGTGTGTATAAAGACAGTTGTGTGTATCGCTGTGTTTAATGTTTTTTTTTCTTCTTATTAATTAGATCAGTGTGGTGGCAGAGGCAGACCCAGAGAGGATGATGGCAGATACAGAGGCTTGGAGGAGTCGACACTTGAATATAAAGGAGTTTGAGCTCCAAAGACCTCTCTACAGTATTAACACGTACACAGACACACAGGTGAGGCACGATAACATCGACCCTCTTCTAACCTTTAGCTTTGTATGATTACAAATGCTCCACCCTTTGCCTGCACAGTCAGTTGTCCCAAACTCCATATCTATGCTGTGAATGTTTTAAGCCTGTAAAGGCCTTTCTGCCCAGTTTCCTTGATGATAATTTAGCCATCTACTGGCAGTAGTAACAAAGTAACGAAATGCAAATTTGTTTTTTAGTGTACTTACATACATATTTACCAGTGCATTTTTAACACAAACATCCTTACTTTTTAATCCTTACATTTTCAAAACAGGCTCCCTGCTTTAGTTTTAATGCATGTTAGGGGAATCATCCAGTATTTTTTATTTTGTCTCTTTCCAACATCACAAGACTGATTCCTCATGTAATAATTAATGCAAAAATGTATTTCAGAGACTGTACTTTATTACTTTTACTTGAGTACAGAAGTTGAATCAGTACTTCTACTTTAACCAGAGTCCCTTTTACACATCTGTTCTTCCACTTGAGCAAAAGAATGCATGTACTTTTGCCAGCTCTGTTTATTCTCCTCTTGTGTGAGACTGACCCAGTGAATTGAGGGAAAATTATGCAAGGTGGCTGGCTGGTCAAACAATGTTTGTTCTAATCTCAGAGAACTTTATACACGGCCTTGATTTCAAGGCCACACAGTAAGTCAGTGTACTTTAGAGTCTCTGTGTGGGAGATTTTGTCAGCACTGTAGAGAACAGGTTAGAATTTTGTTACTGTGCAACGCAGGCAGTGACTAATGATTGTCAAGCTGCGCAAACGTTCTCATCAAATACCAAACTATAAAGGATGAATGATTCATATTGTTTCAAGTGTTACCGTTAAAACAAAGCATGATAACATAGTGGGTGTATTATCTATTTATTTATTCATTCTTTGTTTTTTTCGTCTGTTTTCCAGATTGTGTCTGATCCAAGGGTGCGAGTTGAGCAAGCTCTGCGGGAGGCTGGTCTGCACCAAAGTCATTATGCCAAAGAAGTTCTGAGTGTTATAAAGCCTCCAAAACCACCTAGACGAGACACATCATCCATACTCAAGTTCTGACCAGAGGCATGTTTGGCATAACATTGAATTAAATCCAAATAAGACATTTCACTTTGTGTAAGAGCAAAGTGCTACACAGTGGTAACAGTATTGAACATCAAGTGACACACTACAATGCTACTGTTGACTTTTATTGTAGGTTTTCAACTCTACAGGCACTCATGAGAAAAACATAGTATGGTACAGTATTTCTGATGATAATATACATGCATCTCCACTTTCATCAATATTTTTTGTCTGCTTATGTAACATTCAGGAAGTTTGTATTTGCATAAACAAAACTGTATGGCAGAAACTACTAAATGTTATCATTCGATAACACAATTATCACTAAAATAACATGTCAAGACAGTCCATATTCTTAACAGTCTCCTTGCACCATAAGAGAAATTACAAGAGAAAAAACCTTTGAAACAAAAGGCCACTAACACATTGCAAACCTTGACCAGAAGTGAATAATTTCCTGACATGTTAAAGTTTTACGTGGGTGACCAAAAGAGTTTTGTTCCAATCATTCAAAATGTGAAGTGGTTCCTTGATCCTACAAACACCCCCTCAGATTTTGGAAATGTCTTGTTAAATCTCAAATGATTTTTGTCTAAGTAAAAGACTTGGATCACCACCAAAAGTTAATCAATGGTACATTTTTCAAATGTCAGTCTGAACAAACAAACCACTAGGTGTTGAAACTTTGGACTTTCTTGGCAGAGTCAAGTATTAAAATTAACATACAGAACACATTTCCTTTTGGAAAATTAACATAACTTTACAGAAGTACCAGAGTATTAAATATTAAAATCTACAACACATACTTACATATTTATATCAGAAATCAGACAAATCTAAACAACCTTTTAAATAAGAGTCTAATTCACATATTAACATGTTAAGTACAGTACATACACTATATATACACACATATCAGTCAAAGCTATTTACACTCTATTTGAGAGATGTGGGGGTATTTAGACAACAAGTCCCAGCCGTTTCTTGATAAAGTGAGACACCAGCACTTGGGGTCTCTGCTGGTACTCCACCAGAACATCATGAGAGGAGGTGATCTGGTCTCCCTCGAAGCGGTTTAGCAATGCAACACAGATGACAGCCGCTGGAGATAAAAAAAAAAGATTCACATAGTATGCTAATGCCACCCTGTATCTATTCTGAATTCTGTAAGGTTTATGTCTTTTTTGAACAGCGCTTAAGTCTATTTATTAAAGGATGTAGAAGTAAAAAAAAAAAGCATACCTTTGAGGCCACAGACACGGCACATAGCAGCAAAGACTGTTGACTCCATTTCAATATTTCTTACTCCGGCCTCGTAAGCTTTCCTCAGATACTCCAGTTTTTCTTCATGAGAGAAGGAGCACAGAGCCCCGTCCAGTCTGCCTTGACCTAGAGAGACACAGCACAGGATTATCACTACCTGAACTTTTTGACCTGCACGTCTCATGTGGGATGAGCGGGATCACAGACAACCTGATTGAAGATATTTATACCTTCATAGAAATCATGGGTGCACATGGTGTTTCCGATCACTGTGGGAATGTTTTGAAGTTCTGTGGAGCACTGCAGAAGCTCGTTGGCCACTCCTTCATCCAGCTCAGTGCTCCTGGTGATGACTTTGCCCAGAACCACCTGCTCAAACTGGGGGCGGAAGGCATAGTCCACCGCTTTGTCCGTGACCACCACTGTCCCTGGGGCTAGACCTAGAGACGAGACCAGGCAGATAAGTAAATCTATTTGTTTAATAGAGAGCCAGGATAGAGACAGAGATTTAAGGGAAAGGACAACTTTCTTACCGACTCCACCAGATGTTCCCAGGCGAAACAGGACCACATCGTGGCACTGAGCATGGTGCAGCAGTTTGATGAGCTCATGCAACATGATGGAGATGGAAGGAACTCCCATGCCGTGCTGTGATGGAACCAAAATCAGGATGGAAATTACTGTTAGGAAAACAGTCATGCAGTAGGCTTCTAGGACAGTAAATGCCATTGATGATGTAATGCTTACACTGATAGAGAGCACTGGCCCCACTTTATACATGCAGTAGCGATCAGTTCCCTCGCAGATGTCTCTGAGTTCCTCTGGGTTTCCAGATAGATTCAGCTCCTGGTGGATGAACTGGGCGAACGCCTTCATTCGATTCGCGCTGCCACCAACACACACAAACTATGGGAAGCAGAGACAGAAAGCTAGTAAGTTTCATTTTCTAACTTTTGAAATTGTAAACCCAAGTTTTTAAATGAGCAGTTCACAAACCTTAATATCTCCGAACATTTCTGGAAGGTTGTGAGTCTTGGTGCTCAAGCTGAAGTGGTAGAGAATATCTTCCTCCATGTCGTCCAAGTAGGGGTTTTTGACTTGGACAGATTCTCTGAGAGGAACACAGTACAGTATGTTACTAAAAAGACAGATTGCTCAAGTGATTCATGAGTATATGCTTTGAGTGGACAACCTAATATTAAATTTTGAAGTGGAACATGAAGAAACAGTCAATTCAAAACTTAACTGAAGTTCCCAAACACTTACTTGATGTACTCGTTGTGGTCATTCCCCATGCAGTTGAGTAAAATTGGTGCCATGACTGCAGTTGCTTTAAAGTTTCAGTTTAAATTGTCTTCCAAAGTTTCGCTGCTGTAAAAACTTCCAAATATGCTTCCCAGCTGTTTTTGAATAAGAGTTATAGTCCCGACTGCTCAGCTGATAAAGCGTTGACCTCTGAACCTGCCACTGATTGGTTCCAGAGAGAGGAGTAGCACCTGTATTCACTCTGACAAAAACATCCACCCGCCCCAGACAAATAGAGCGAGAATCACATGAAAACAATGATTGGCCTCTTCCAAAGTGTCATTGCACCTTCAAAAACAAAACCCCACCAGCGGCTATGAAAACAATGCACATTACATAAACTGCTGTTACGACTGAACCTTGCAACACCAGAGGTGGATTTAAGGTGGAGTGTCTAAACCCTAGCCAATCTGAAGCCAACGAAGTTGCAATGTTGTAATGTACAGATTTCCCATAGAACACTGAGATAACGTTTGACTTTGACATGCATTACACTGGAATGTCAAAGCAATGACAAACAGAGATTAACGTAAAACCAACAGACATGATTGAGTCATCCCAACAAAAGGAAACCTGTAAGGGTCGTAACCCATTTTTTAAATGTATTCATATATATATATATATATATATATATATATATATATATATATATATATATATATATATATAAACTAAATAACTAAAATGCTTCCATACTGCACCATAAAGAACAATAATACACTTTTAATGTGTGCCAGAAAATGCTGTTCTAATGTGACAATATTATGAGGAAGATAATATAACAATTTTAGCCTATACATTTTTTAGCATTTGGGAAAAAAATGAAACATCTAAATAACTTTGATTTTATTTAAATAATCAAACTTTTATTAATTAAAGCAGCCTTTAGAGTTACAGACACTGCAAAAAACTTAACACAAGAGTTACTGGTGCCTAAGGAAGACAGTAAATGAGGCACCGTAACAGGCACAAGAAATAACAGGCCCTAGCTTTAATTCAATTAAGCACTTTCACACTTGAGTAATACATCTGACATGACAAAACAATTGAAACGAGGGAAAAAACATTTGATGTGACTCAGCATGAAGGTGTAGAGAAATGATTGTTGTTAGAGGAGAGGATGGCAACTATTCCTGTTGGAAGCATTTGAGTTTGGACATCCTTTTTCCCGATGCACTGGCAGTCTTCTAATCTGTTGACATGGAAATATATACAAGCCTGAGTCATTCAACAAATCGTTATCACATCATTAACTTATAATCACTACATTATACCGCAGAGTGGCGTCATAAATTTTTAATGGCTGAAATATTAATATTTCACACATCACATTTTGTGGCCATCATTTCATTATATACTGCAGTATATTCACTTATTGGGTCACATAAAACTAATGTGCTGGTGTACTTTCCTTTTATTATAAATGGAGGTGAATTTCGATAGTTTGATTTTTTAAATAAGTAACAAAGGAAATGATTTATATCAGAAATACGCTGTGCTACTTACTTGACAAATCTGCGTTGGCTATTGGTTTGTCTTCCTCTGCATAACCAAAGCTCAACAGCTTCGACATGTCGACAGGTGCCGGTCTCTTGTCAAAAACTCTGAGGACAACAGAGACATTAAGTCTACACGTTAAGGCAACTTTTAGACAGCTTTCTTTAGGAAATCAAACTTGATGACACTGGTGGTGCAGGGCGATATGGGAATGTACATTACTGACACCATTTTTGCAGATTGCAGATTTTTTGCAGACTGCAGCACATTTCCTTCTTTCTCATCAGACTAAATTTCCTACTTCTGTACTTCTAACTTATTTTTGTTTGTATGTATTTTACTTGTCTTTTTTTTACTTGACCCTAAAAAGACAAGGATATTTGTTCATGCAGCGTACCATGAGCCTTTTCCTAATATTGTTCTTTTTGAAAGACTCATCAAAATCTGAATGGCAAACAAATCTAATGTTGTGTTTTGTCATTGCCCCAAAGTGCCAATTAGACAAAGAGAGAGGCTAGAGCAGACGCAGTTTAAACATTAATTATGTACCTTACCCTTCTGACATTTAGATTTTAGATTCAGACAAACTCTGGCTCCTCTCCCATCATAGCTCACAGAGTCAACAACAGGTATTTACAATTGTCCGTTTTCTCTTCATCTTGCCAAGGTTAACAACCAACTCTGGAAAAAAGGCCATCAAAACATTTACGGGTACCCCAGTGTCTCAGACCAGAGAGCACGCACCCCGTGAACAGAGGCTGTGTCCTTGCCACAGCAACCCAGGGTTCAACCTTTGGCCCTTTACTGCATGTCATCCCCTCTCTGTCATCCCATTTCCTCTCACTCTCACAGCTGTCATGTCAAATGAAGCCATGAAAGGCCAAAAGTAATTACAATAATATTAAAACAATTAGGGGCATCCCAGTAGCTCAGTTAGTAGAGCAAAGGTTTGAATTAGACCTGTCGCCATTTGCTGCAGTCGTTCCTCTTCTCTCTCACCCAGTTTTCTGTCATCTGTCTAAGCTGTCCTATCTAATTAAACCATGAAAAGGCAAGAAAAAGGACATTTAATCTCAGGTTTTGATTTCTCATCTTCAAATAAAGCAAAGAAAATGTGTGAAATTACACGCAAATGTTTCACTTACTTGGTCACACTTGTTTCAGGACTCTCTGTGCTGTTGACTCTCAAAGTCAATATACAAAGGAGAGGCTCTTTGGAGATCATCGCAGAACGGCAATGACGCAAATTATTGATTTTATTTTTGCCATTTATTATAAATATGACTGGAGGACTTAAATAGCTTTTTTTGGGAGTGGATCCTTTGAGGACTTGTTGATGTAGAGTATCAAAACAATACATACACCCTGACCACAGTCTTTATTGTCTTTTCTCTGTAGCACTTTATGTGAGGTTATTTCAGGTTTGGACAAGTCATTGACATTTCTGTAAAGGAACACAGCTATGAACAGATGTGAGCCAAAGCAAACAGGTGAATGTTCTCAGTCGTCTAAAAGCCATCGCTCTGTATGCTTTTTGAAATAAACATGCAGTCTGGCCATGAGTGTTTCTGCTTAGTCACTGACATGGGGACACAGGGTCCAGAATTTATTGACAAAACCCTCTGAACCACACAGATCTTGAGATATGTACCAGTCATATACTGTGTATAATGTGTTGTAATGCTAATGAACAAGTTATTGCGGCAAATAACACTCAACGGTTAGGTTCACAATTCTTCAAAGCTGTATTAAAAGAGGAATCGGGTGCCCGTGTGTAAATTAAAACACGTTTTGCTTTCAGTAATCTTTCTGTGATCTTAATGTGTTTTCAATGTACTTAACTAAATGATGGGAGGCAAAATACCCCGTTACATGAAAGTAACATGAAGCTTCAGACACTCTAGTTCAAGTGGATATCACTTGCATCTTTCATTAGGGATGCAACTGATCACAAAACTTGCAGTTGGAAAACATCACTGTTTTGAGTCACTGATCTGATCATTTTCTTAGGATCAACAATAAGGAAAAAAGGGTAAGGTATAAAATGAATTTTAAAATGTGCTACTTTGACTCTGATGTAGCCCTCTCTCTCTGTCTGCAGTCAACAACATAGGTGTATTAAGTATAGTCATTGAATTATTTTAATTAATATTTATTTCTTTACCTACGTCAAGTAGGTCATGTTTTAACCTGTGTCCATTTGTTGGTTTGTTGGTTTATCAGCAAGAATACACAACAAACTATTGTATAGATTTCCATGAAATTTGGCTGAAGGATGAGTCTCAGCCCAGAATAGACCCCGTTAAGTTTTTGCATAGATCCAGATAAAAAAAGACGGATCCAGGAATATTTCATCAATTTCTCAGACATTAACGGCTTGTGTCTGTAAGTGAGTACAAAAGGAGACTATTAGGCCTTGGCAGAAGTATACGCTCCACTAACATTCTAATTTTAGTGATTTTATTATATACTGTTCACAGTCACACTAAATACCCCGTCCACAGCACTATCTGACAGGACAGGGTTACAGGACACTGGCCTTATCAATTTGAAGGCTACTATGCTTGACAGGCAAACAGTGACTGGTGTTGTGAGCTGACAGGAAGGCAGCAGATATTGTCAAAGTTGCAATAAACACCACATTCTATTAATCAGTGACTATGATGACAAGCAGGCCCAATCTAAATAGGTCAAAACTGCAACAAAACTAAGTAGTATATAGAACAACTTCATTGTAAAAACAGTGCATTATGCTTACAGTCAACAACAAATAACATTAAAGTAAAGGTATCCTATTAAATATTTAAATCTTGTTTGGTAATGTGTGTCATGATGACCCTGATGCTTTGTTCTAATATACTACAAGCATTGATGGAGTTTCAACCTCTTTCGACTAAAAATGAACAGCTTTCAAATCAGTCAGTCATTCTTCTTCAGGGTAAAACACAGCAGGCATATGTCGTATATGTCTTTCCACAGCAACTCTACATCCAGATTTAGTTTTAATCATTACATTAGCAGCAAAACTCTATTTCATCATATGATGGTTCATTCACATCTGTACTAAACACTGGGGGGCGATCCATATGGTTCATGGATCAAGCGTGTTCCTGAACAGCACTTACATTAAAAGCACATTAGGAAGGGGTCTTTTAATGGCGAGCATGAGCAGTTACAATTACACAAAGCTGTTTCAGTGTCATGAAAAACTGTGAACCTATCTTTTAATAATGCTATCCATCATACTGATTATAGATTAGGTAGATTAGGTTAAATCTGTATTAGGGTAATTTAACTGCTTTTTACTGATGAAACCATTTACTTCTTTTACACAGTTACTTCCACTCAAAATTACTGGTATACACTGACATAATAAGATCACCGGTGTATAATAATGTATTTGCGTCTAAGATGCATGCTGTTGTACCAGCAACATACTGAATATTATACAGAACAACAGCACCATCTTGTGTCCATATGAACTTACATTCGCTTGAATTTGCTGGTCTGATAATATTGACTGGGTGACTGCGATTTCTCCATCTGGTTGGAAAGAGTGTCACCATTCTGCAGAACACAAAACAAAGCCACAGTGTGTGATGGTTATTTCTGAAATGTAAATACAGCCAAGAAAATATGTATGTATCAGTTTATTGCTTTAATTCGGCAGTATGCTCTTGTTTTTGTATTTAATCTTATATCTCATAGACAAGTGCCTGAACCACAGGGAAGGTTTGCCTTATCAAGGAAAAACTAAATAAATTATGTAAAATGGCAGCATCACTCACATTGCTTCTAGTTTGTCTTAATGCATAGGGTCATGACACGATAAGCCAAGAGATAAAATTAATTGTTATTACAATGACTTGTGTGGCTAAATTACTGCTAAATTAGCTTGGCATTTGTTTGTTTACCTTCTCTTTGCTATTGCTGTTGCCATCATCCCTCTCCCAGGCTGACATACTGTCAGTTCCAAAGGGAGGCTCTAGCTGTTGGAAAGCTCCAGGGTGTTTCTTCTCATCACTGTTAATTAGACTGTTGGAAAAAAAAACCAATATAGGGATATGAAATGTATCTTTCACTTACTGATATCTAGAATATATACTGAAGATTAAAAAGGAAAACTCTGATGTTACAGCGGCTAACTGTTCCTTATATTTTACAGTACTTACTTTAAAATTGTGTTACAAGATTTCAGCAATATATGGTACAGGGACTAGTGATGGCAGCAAACGTGTAATAGTGTGGTAACATTATTAGCACTAGAAGTATCATTGCAGTGGGAGTGCTGGCAGTAGTAGTATACTGGCTGTAAGCGGTAGTGTCGGTAATGGTGGTGGACTTGTTTTTCTGATATCATAAACTGACAACAATTCAGAATGCATGATAACAATAAGACAAATGTTGCAAGTACCCTGGTTTACTATTGTCTGCTGATGCAGGGCAGAACCAGTCTGGAGGTTGGTATGGACAAGCTTTAGAAGTAATTGCTTCCTCATGCCACAAAAGTCCTGTTGAACAAGGATGAAACAGGCACAAAAATAATGTGTTAACCAGAAGACTTGGTGCAAATACTTAAATACTGTTCGTAAGTACATTTTTCAGTTACTTTGCTTGAGTATTTCTTTTTCTGACAACTTTCTACTTTACTCCCAACATTTTAACAAATATATTGGTACTTTGTACTCCTGACATTTGCGAAACAGGCTTGTTACTTTAGTTTTAATGCATTTGAGGAGAATTATTGACTATTTATGACATTTTTCCAACCCACAACTCTGGTATTTGATATCCTGGGAACAACATTCAACAATCATTTATCTTTCTGGTGAGTTTACAAACAGCTCAGACAAATCCTTAACTTTAAAATGATGTGAGGTTTGGTTATCCCTCTGAAATCTCATTAAGAGGGATAGTTTTCACTCTTATACATCGAGTACATTTCAGAGCATGTACTCTCTTACTTTTACCTGAGGACATAAGTTGAATCAGAATCCTTTTTTTTTTTTTTTTTTTTTTTTTTTTACAAAAGCAAATATCTGTGTTTCCACTTGAGTAAAAAATGTGTGTACTTTTGCCACTTCTGTGACAGCAAGAGTGATTTGTGCAGATAAAAAATACCAAAGGTGGCTTTACCCTTATGTCCTCCTTGTTTTGCAAGTTTGACATAGTCAGTATCACTCTCCAGGACTCCGGCCCTTCGCCCCCGGGCCCTCTCCTCAGGAGGAGTGCAGATGGCTGGGGACAGTCCTGGGATCTGGGAGATATGACCATTTATCCCTACGTACCCAGTTTTCACACCTGCAATGGTAAAACCACACACGTACAATTTATATTTGATGCTTCATATTGTCAACAACTTCTTCCCACCATGACCAGGATCCACGCAGGCATTCTTCCTGCTGACGGTACACAGACATCAACATGGAGGAACTAAACTACGTCAGTACACACAGTTGTACTTGCCAGATTTGGTCGACTGAAGATCGTCACTCATGAGAACTAATGAATTTCTGGTGAAAATGGGGGAGAGAAACGGTCAAACTGTGAACGATGGCACGCACGAGCGGTTAGCATCAACACTACGTGAACGTTAGCTTTGATTAGCAAAGATAGCTGACTGAGGTTAATGTGTTCGAGCCTGAAATTAAACACAAGTTGCGGCGGGAATAAGTCCTAAGAACAAGGGGACAAAAAGTTGAAAACACAGCAAATTTAAATGTTCTTGAAGAACTTAGAGAGATAGAGATATTTGTGTCGCTGTACTTACTCTGAATACATTTTGGGAGCAGAGCATCAAACTACCGTGTACGGAGCTGTTTGGAACTTGTGACCGCGTTGCCATGGAAACAGCTTCAAGGTACATCCTGCGGTACAGCAGCTGCTCTGTGACGTGTGGGGCCGACAGAGGAGCACTGTGGGGTAAAATTACTTCTATTTAGTTAATTAATTTGTCGGCTTTCTAAGAATATGGCCAAGGACAGTGATATCTGACGAACTTATCAGCCCGTTAAGTGTTCGTCAAAACCGTATAACAGCTCCTCTCAAAGATACTACTGGTCAATAAAGTGGTGTAGTTTGTAGCATAGACATGGGTTGTATTCCAAAAACCCGGAAGTCAGTTAGCATCGTTTTGCACATCCAGTTCCCTCCCTCAAAGTCAATGAGTATTTTTAATTGGTTTTCAGTTGAAAATGACTGAAAGAAGTTCTGTATCTTTCTGTGTTGGGGGTAACGCGTTACAGTAATAAATTGCTTTTAGCTGTAACAGAATAATATAACACTTTACTAATAATATGTCAGTAACATAGTGGTACAGAATATGATAAGTAACACCTTACAATCCACATTACAGACCAAAGTGAAGCATTTATTGTTGGGTTTTTAAGAACCCATCCACACCAACTTGACCATATTAATATAGGCTGTGCGTGTGTTTGATATATGCGAGCCTACAAGTTCTTTGTTTGCTCTCTTTGCTTGTCTCTCCAAAACCTGGTGCCTGCATAACCCACAATGCATGTATCAGATTACATGGAGCTTCCTCTGGAGCCACAAGAGTCTTTATGCTACTTTTTCACACATGCAGTTGTACCACCGAAGACCTGAAAACAGACTGTAATGTCTAGAATTGGTGGAGTTACCCTTTAAGCACAAATTTTACAAAGCTTACTTGCACGTGCTATTTGCAGTATAAATTGATTGTAATACTGTTGTGCTTTGTATCAAAGTTCATTCTTAAAGGCAGAACTTGTACTTACAAGCACTGGTTCCCCCATGTTTAAAAAAAGTAGATAAATAAATAAAGCAGCGAAAGAGCCCTCTTGGATGCCCCTTGATAAAATATGATAATGTGTCCTCTAGTAGTCCTTCCAGTTGACAAAATGTAGTGAAATGCCCTCTCTTTACAATAAATGTATCATGACTTTCTGTGCACTGCTGCCCCACCATATGTGCTGAATTCTATAGTGATATTTGAAGATTTGAGAATGCTGAAAAATGTCTGCAAGTGTTAAGTAGCCGTTAAAAAACCCATTAATGCACTGCACGCTCCGAAGAGATGGATCTCTCGGTAGTAGCAGTGGAAGAGTTATTACTGTGAAATTAGTCTCTTTTAATGCAAATAAGCCTGTCTATTGGAGGAGATATGCAGTGGTTTTATTACGGATAAATCACAATGTGTTCTCTCTGGTACTAAATTGATTGCTTTTTTAGTAGCCCAATCTCCATAAGTGTTTCAACTATGTCACACTACTTAATGTTTTGGCTGTTATTATGAATTATCTGAGGATAGGACTATCTATTATCCCAACCCATACTGAATCATTTGTCCATGCACAGTAGTCTGACTATTATAATCAATAAGGTAGTGCTTCAAACTTTCTTGACATGACTAGATGATAGACATTCTTTCAGCTCATTGTCCAGGTTTTTTGTTTTGTTTTTGCCTTTATCATTTTTAGTGGCTGAAATACAACCAAAAGCTTGAACCCTTGACTCCCTAAATGCAGAGCCAGAAACATGGGCAGAGCAAACATAGCAGTAATGGTCCTTTAATTATGGAGCATGTCAAGTTACCCAGAAAGAATACATCAGTGACAGGAACTGTACTCTTGAGCTTCAACATAAAAGCACAGTGTAGGCCTATCATTGAAATATAATTGGTAGATCAGACAATCGAAAAATTGTAGGTTGCAGCATTTTGGGTGTACAATAGGATGTTTCATTAGGGATCTCATTTTGAGATAGTTATGCTTAACTTGTGTATTTTTCTCGATGTTAACCTCATACTCCTACTTGACTTCCTTTCAGACAGAAATATTGCTGGCTGTCTTTTATTCCATTATATTTATTTATGTTTTACTTTAGTGTTACTCTGTAGATTCTGGATTTTTAAACAAAATATTGCAATTATCTTCTTTGTAGACTTAACTATTTAACAAGGCTGGATTACCAAAGTATTTCAAGATGGGATTGCTGTAGAAAATGCATAAGGTATACCTGGCCATTCTGCATAATTGGTGTTTTGACTATTGATACTTCAGTACATTTAGCTGAAGTGGTGGAGGAAGTATTCAGATCTTAGGGCACTTCAGTAAAAGTAGAATCACCAATACCCCATTGAAAGTCAGCTTCCTGCATGAAATTCTACAAACTAAATAATAAATGAAATATTCAACCATTGTACACAAGGACAGTGTTGAGTTTGAAGTTTTGCTCTTTGAACTTATACTTAAGCAAAAGAATAAATAGCATTTGATTAAGAGTATGCATGTATCTGAAGTATAACTGATTGCGGATAAAATAAAGTCATACAAAAATACACTACTGTGTCTCTGATACAGCATACAATCTGAAAATGAACCGGTAAAGATAAGTAAGTCATCCACACAAAACACTTAAAGTATCTGATATTGCATGTATTTGACCATCACCGTACACCTAAAATTTAAAAAAGTATGTATGTATACTAGGAACTGGCAAATTTTCTCATCTTCAATTTTTCTGACTGTCGATAAAATGAGTTGATTTTAAAATATACTGCTTTGGCGCTGATGCAGGATGCTGTCTGCTAAGTAACTAGCAACTAAAGTTATCAAATAAAAGTAGTGAAGTAAATTTTACACTATTTCCCTACAAAATGTTGTATAGTGTACGTATAAAGTAGCCGAAGGAAGGAAACGCTCACTCACATGTTCTAAGTTACTTTCCATCACTTGTGAGCAGGTAATGACTGCATTTTTGTTTTTTGGGTGAATGTAGTCTTTCACATTAAATGTTTTATTTTGAAACATGTGCCCGGAAGTGCGCGTAGTTCCCCCCCTGGCTTGACGCGGGATAATTACGGTGAGTTGTTGCAAGGTAACTTCCTCCTGCAATCCTGTGTTTTCCTGCCGTCGTGGATCGGGGTGCGAGTTGCGTGAACCTCTCGGCAGCGCTAACGTGTGAAGAACAAGAAGAACAAGAAGAAGAAGAAGAGCGTTCACAAAAAATGACTCTTCGTTTTCTCTGTCCGCTAAACATCGAGTGAATTCGTCACTTTTTTTTCTTTTTTGTCAGGCAGCGACCGACGGACGATAATGTTGGCGTCACGTAGGTTCATCTTCTCAGACTTTGGAAAACAAACCGGGTATTGTCGGTGAATCCTCGGGAGATGGCAGAATAGTTCGACCTGCGCCTGTTTCTGAGCCCCCCTTGTAAAGCACTTCTGAAGAGATAGACCCCGAGGTAAGTTTAATCATGGCGCACTGAACATGTAATGTGTTGTAACCGTGCTGTTTGTTGCTTATCAGCTTGTATTTTGTTTGGACGTTTCGGGAGACGTGGTGGCGGAGAAGAAGTTTGCTCATTTGCAAAGGGGGGAAAGAAAAAAAAGGTGTCGTGACGTGCTCTCAGAAGAAATCGCCCTCTGAGATTTGTCTTCTTCAAATCTTGGCCTGTTTTGTTCCCGGTGCCACATATATTCACATCTTAAATATGTATATAGTGAAGCAGAGAGGCACAGCTTGTTATTCAGTTGTTATTTTGTAATATAAGTGAGATGTTTTCGGGAGTCTCTTGGGCTATCACTGCAAATCTTCGTGGTTGTAATTTCACAATCAGATCAAGCTTCCAGCCTGGCAAGTAGTTGTGACTTCGTGAGGAGTTCTTTTTTTGTTGTTATGCAAAAACGAGTCATTGGGAGGGTCGTTGGCGCTTGATCGTGTGTCTCATAATCCCATGCTGAGGACTTTTAACATCACAATCGCAGCCCCTTGAGAGGTGGGGAGAAGAGCCCCCTCCCCAAAAAAATAAATCACTGTTGAACACAGAGTGCTTTACATGATCTGTAGTTTAATTGTGAACTAGGGTTACAATTTAATGTCAGCAATCTTAATTCAAGACAAAACTTTTCCCCATCAGCCCAGACAGGAAATGATTAGATTCCAGGGCTATTAATGTTAAAAAGAAAAACAGTAGAGCTGCTGCTGATGAGAAGGTGCAAACTTCATTACGAAGGTGTTAACTTGAGCTGAAAACATTCAGAGATAATTGTGCAGATTAAAGAAAGTGTGAATGGGAATGTCTCACGCCGAAGTGTTTCTTCCTCAGAATCGACTCCATTGTACTGCAAAGTTGCTCCCGCAAAATTACAGTCCCACATACTAATCAGGGTTTCCTCCAGATCTCCTACTTCAGAGTGCATTTGTTGTCAGCCAAGCTCCCTTTTTTTATTTTGTATTTTGTGACACACTCAAAGCTTCACCGACTAAACCGTTCAGCTTGAACTGACCACACAGTTTACATGCACAGCAGACTGACATGCAGTAATAGTGTCTGGCACAGGAGACTGTTTAATCAATATGGATTAGCCACTCAAAGTGAATCCGAACCACCAGTTGAAGCTGTGATACATGACTTGTGTTGGTGATTTTTCCATTATAGTTTGTTGAAATCAATGGCTTCTTTCTTTAAGTGTTGGATGGAGAAGTGCTGTAGTTGTTCATATGTGGTTGGTTGATGATCTGGAGAATGTAACCCCACTCGCTTGAGGTCTGGCCCCTTTGCTGGGCGCCTGCTGCTCTCAGTGGACTGATAGTGGTCAGATAAAAACGGACGTCAGACAGTCTGGGCTCAGATATGGTTCAACTCCAGGGGATCTTGGCGATCCTGTTCTGTTCCAGCCGAGGGAACGGGCACCAGGCTGATTGTGACCCGCTCGTCCTCCTCCTTCTCCCCCCCACGTCTCCTTTTACAACAATGTTATTGCTTGGCTTTGGGCCTGTGCCATTGTTTGAAACAGCCTATCTGTGGTAACCTATTCCTCAACCAGGCAGGAGGTTATCTGTCTCTCAATGCAAACCCAACAATAGGACTGGTTTGCGATGTCTTGGTCACTGTTTAAAAGAAGAGCAGACGCCTTTCGTTTGCTTTAAAAGAGGCCTTATATGCGTCTTATTTATGATGCTCGATGGTATTGTTTTTTCAAGATGTGTTTATGTTCCTGTCAACAAGTAGTTTAGTGATCAGTTAATCAGTTGGCTGATCAACAGAAATGTAATCAGGAACAAGTTTGATTAGTGATGAATCCTTTAAGCCATTATGCCTGAAACTAATGAATTCTTTTAAGTAGAAATTGTAGTTTCCAAGTGGTATTATTGTTCAGGCTGCGGTGGCAAAAACAACCAAATGGCTTTCCATTCTCCTCATAGTAGCTTCTACCAACAACACAGGACAAAATGTGAGTTAATTCATTCAGTCACTCTAAAATGGAGATGTGAAAGTAGACAGAAATGGTGCCAGGCTGCCAGCCTGTCATCAGTCAGCCTTTATTTTCTCTGGAAATTTCATGTCTGGTGGAAGACACAATAGTGAAAATGAGTTTTATAGAA
The DNA here is from genome assembly GCF_904848185.1 of Acanthopagrus latus. NCBI lineage: Eukaryota > Metazoa > Chordata > Actinopteri > Spariformes > Sparidae > Acanthopagrus > Acanthopagrus latus. The sequence goes on from NC_051047.1 coordinate 16,521,367, forward strand.
AACATTATTCTGCAGCCATTACTTTGTGCAAACAGCATTTATTGTGACTCGTTTAAAAAGATGTCTATGGCTCGATTTATCATTGGCATAACTGCCAGTTATTTTCTTGGTTGATTATGTGATATTGATTGTCATAAACTGGTGAAATGACAATTTTTCATGTTACTTCCCAGAGTGGCATTTCTGCGTCCAAATAACAGTCAAGAATCCCAAGATATTTGTTTTACCACACAGAACACAAAAAATAACAGCAAAGGAGAAACAAAAAAAGTGTGATATTTTTGTTTGAAAATCAACTTAAATGAATAATCAGTTGTCAGAATAGTATATTATATACAATGTCTTCTCACAAATGGCAATGACTTTCTTATTGAATAATTAAATCTAAAATATAAAAGGCTGATATGAGAAATTGTATTTAATTGAAATAGGAGTAATTTGGAAAACACAAAAATTTGTTCTGTACAAATGTTTTGGCCATTTAGTAGCGTCAGTATGAAAAGGATTTCGTCGGCCCAGGTGTTGAATAGCAACAGACAGGAGCTCTGCAATTAGAGTCATTATTTTGTGTTACTCAGTTTAAAAATAGAGTAGCTTGGTGTTAACTGATCTATTATTTTAACTCCTAATGCAGCCTCCTCTGATTTCACATCAAACAGGGATCATGTCAAGGGTCAAAACTGTTTTTTTGTTTTTTGTTTTTTTTTTAATGAAAAAATGTCTAACATATATTATTAATGATTCAGTGGTAATTAATTGTTTGGGAAGAAGACGATCAAATCAAGACATTGTTTTAATTTGTTCATCCACAGTTGGTGATTGAGTTTCTTTAGATCAAGTGGCCGATCATCTATTAGCTGTAGATCTAAAGTAACTTATTGTATGTGGCTTCCGATTTCTCCCATGTTGATGATTTGCTGCTTTTTTATCATTGTTTTCAGACCCCAATGGAGAAAAATAAGCTATGGTGTCTGAAAATTTCATTGTGGACTCTTGGAAGTTGTTATCAGCATTTTTACCTTTAACTAACATCTCGTAGACTAATTGATACATCTAAAAAAAGTACATGTCAGATTATTTGATAGTGAAAATAATCAGTAGTTGCGGCCCTACAATGAATACAAATGCGGGTCCCGATCGCTGTCCTGCACATGCCTCATTCAAGTTTTCATTCCTACGTTATGATTCCCGAATTCCTTGGCTGCAGTTTCCTTGACCGCCAGTGCACTGCTGTACCCGTTCTTTATGATGGGACAGAAAGTGTATAATTTTGTCTGATCATTTCAGAGAGCACACATATTATTGATGGGGGCTATGGGGGGGGGGGGGCTCTGATAGTATCATTTCTGTGTGCACGATAATTTGGCTGTCAGAAGCAGCTGGCAGTTTGGGTTGGAACAATATGCAAGTGGAGGGAGAGGGAAGTGTGAGCTCCAAAAAACCCTGAGAGAGTGGGTTGGGGGGTTGGGGTGTGTGTGTGTGTGTGTGTGTGCGCGCGCGCGTATGTGTGTGTGGAATCAGGTTACACAGTCTGTCATTAACAAGAGAACTGCAGTTATGAGACCAAGATAGACTGCTTCAAGTCTGAGCAAGAGTCTGAGGCTCATCACTCCTCCATGTAGGTGGCTCTCAAGGAGGGGAGGGGATTGTGTGTGTGTGTGTGTGTGTGTGTGTGTGTGTGTGTGTGTGTGTGTGTGTGTGTGTGTGTGTGCGTGTGTGTGTGAATGCAGGTGGGAGGCAGTGGCTGAGGGATAGAAGGGGGGCAGGATTTGGCTTCCAGCTCGGTGTGGCACCCTTCAGCTATCTTGCTTCAGCTTGTGGCCATGTGTACGTCCTTTCTATCCGTGTGTGCACACGTGCATCCATGTGTGTCTATATGCTGACTTACCAGAAAGTTTGACTAGCAACAACCCTGGCATCAGATGAGGCAGCAGGCTGCAGAGGAACACAGCATGTGGGTTGCATTTTGCTTCTGCTCTGTGCTCGTGTCCAGCTTTTTAGAAAGGGGCCCTCTGTCTGCGGTGTTATTTTTAGTCAAAAAATCCTTGAGCCTTTTTAATAATCATCAGCCTTATGTAGCCCAAACATATCACGATGAGAACGGCTGTCTGGGACTCTCGGGCACTGCAGTCTCAGCATGACACTAAAAGTTAGAGGGAGAAAGAGAACGAGATAAAGGACTGTGTATCAGCCAGATTTTTGTCTTGTGTCTCTGGCTGCAGTTTGGGAGCTCATTCCCTTCTTCCTCTTCTGGTGGCTGTGCGCAGACTTATTGATTTCTATTATTCTGTGTTTTCAAATGTGGGTGAAGGCCAGTGGAGACAGAGAGAGGGGGAGACAGGACACTACCGTCTGCACAGATGCACACACATGGATCTGCAGGGCTTGTGGCTCCTCTCCTGTCTCCAGACTAACCCCAGACTGCACTGGAGACAGTCTGCAATACACATTTTATGAGCCCTTCACTCGCTTCAGTGCTCTTGTCTTATCGCTCAGCTGTTAGAGGGAAAAGTTATGGCTTTGTTTCAGTTGCTGCCTCTCTCTGATCTCATTCCCGGGCGGAGGCATGGGCTGTTACTTGGTGTGGGCACTTTGTCTACGAATTGTGAATAATTTGTGCTGCATCTCTTTGGGTCATGGGGTCGTAAACTGAAGTAGCTCCGACCTGATGGCAGTACTACAGCATCACGTTCTCTAATTAATCCAGTCCGTTCCGGATGCTTAAACCAAATAGGGCAGTTATAATTACAGCTGAGCAATATGGTTAAAATCAATATCACAATTTGTGTATTTATTTTTTGTGATATCTGCAAAAAAAATAGTCAGAGAATAATTAATTACACAATTATATTCCCACTTTAAGGTGTAGTATGTAGCAACTTTTTTTTAAGCAACTTTTTGATTTGAACTAAAATTACCAGTGCTCCAAGCTCCCTGTCTGGACCACTAGTTGCGCAGCTAACCAGTCTAACTCGTGAAAGGCATCTACAGTCAGCAGCAATTAGCGGTTATCCTGATGATATGCTGCTCCCTGTTAGTATGGATGGTGAGCTCAACAGGTGCCCAATTCTAAACACAATGCACCTTTTTAATCTTTTTTTTTTTTTAATGCATTTTTTACAGTGGCCATTTACACAAAAACAAACACAAATTCTAACAACTATTACTAATCTCTTTAGTTACAGCAAGATCACTTGATAAATGGTTAAATTATATTTGATGCAAGGAACCATGCTTCACTATTTCAGACAAATCAATTCCACCAGACATTTATAAATAATAATACCCAGTTATCAGCCAGCCCTGCACGCAAAGCCTTTATTTCCCATTTTGTACCTGATGATTAAAGTTCTTTTGAAACTCTTAACTACTGGTCATTTTCATCAAAAGTATCTCCTCCCTGAAAGGCCAGGAAGCTCCCGGCCATAAAGACTCCATTGGCAGTGGGATGTAATGGCCTGGGCCAGTCGCAGTACGGAGCATTGCGCTGTAAAAACGTTGTGTTGTAGCAAGCTGTTTGCTGAGTGATTATCATCATGGTGGTGAATTGTTTGGTTGATGTCTGTGGGTCGCACACCAAAGGTTATCATGCTAGCCCGGTGACTCCTGTGGCTCTGCCAAACAGGATACATAATCAATCAAGACTAAATATTCCCCGAGCTGTGAGTATCTTAATGCAGAGTTCTTTGAGCCGTTTGCCTGATTTACTTGTTTCACAAGAAGAAAAATATGTTTAAAGGGTGTACTGTGATACAAATCAAGGTGTCCTTTTGAGAATAGAATTGGCCCAGAGCGGTGAACTTTGTGAGATGGTCGTTTGGAGGGAGAGTGTTTGTGCATTCCTCTGTTGGCAAACATAGCTGAGGGCCATAAAGACAGTGTTTGAATTGGCTGTTTCAGATGTTTTTGATGGCTGTGTGAAAATGAATGTCTAATTGCTATGGTGACCATTGCATAAAAGACTTTCTAACAGTGTCTTCTGAATGCCGTAAAACAGTTGTGTCCCACAAGACTCAATTAAACAAAGAGCCATAACATATACTCTTTGAACCACAAAAACCTCCGCATCTCTAATGCAAAGTAAGTGTGGTTGCTTAAGTTTTGGATCTCTGTGCAGGTGAGGCATCTCGTGATTGTCTGTACACTAGACTCCGCCAGATTTCCGTGTCTGTCTTTAGTTGTCCTCTGTCTCTCTCACAAGTATGTTTTGTTCGAGAATGAATCAAATTCTATCTCACGACTTCAGTGCAGACAAAAGTGTAATCAAAATCTTCATCTGTGTTGTGATGGGGTGCCTGCCAGAGTGCGCCATTGGTGTTGTCGATACCGAGGTGGAAGGAAGAAAAGGCAGCCATTGTCTCTGATTACATTTGATCTAGACCGGGTACACTGTGTGTGCGTTCCTCGGTTATACTGTATCCAAGGAACAAAAACCTGTCACGCTCTTGCCTACTACAGTGAATGTGTGCGCAAGAATCGAACACAAGTAGGGGGCATTTGCATTTGATTACATTCCTCACATTGTGAAAGGTGGCAGCAGCTGAGATACCGTAGGGTCCTGAGAGATGGAGCCTGGCTCAACCTGATGGAGCACTGCGGATTCCACAAGCTTTTCCAAGGGCCACAAAAGTCCCCCTTTCATCTCCCATTTGATGAGGCCTTTTGGCCAGTGAGGTGTGTTTTCAAAGGTTAATGAGCTTTGCTTTCTGCTCAGTAGAACGATCCGTCTTTCACACACAACCCCAGTGTGTGAGGCTGGATATCGAGAAGGGCGTTTCGCTCTTATGCCAGACAAGGTCACAGCACAGTTCAGAATATTTCAGTAAAGTACAAAACAATACCTGAGTTTGGTTACCAGAGTAAGTTTGCCAAATGTACTCTGCTGGATTTATAATGACAACACCTCATACATATACAGATCCCTTGTATACTCTTTGACATATACCACAAAAGTTGGTCAGGAATGGCTTGAGGAGCATGGCAAAGCTCACTGCGTTGGCCTGGTCGCCAATCGTGTTGCTACAAGACCAAGTCTGATCTGAGATGTCACCTCCATAGATCAGACTAGCCTTTGACCTGTCATGTGATGGACGAAGGACCTCTGGGGCTGTCTTGTTGGGTCCTGCACCAAGGTGTTGGCAAGTCCTGCCACTTGCTAGCCATCTTGGGAAACTCCCCAGGCAGTTATTTCTTGCTAAAAAGACCAGACCTCTATATAAGTGAAAGGGGAAGAAGCCACAACTTCACTTTCTGTGGTCATAAGAACAGAAAAACTGTATGATATCTTCCTCTTCAAGGCTTATGAGAAGTCCGTCTGCAGCGACACTGGATTTGTTGAAACTGATTTGAAACACAACTGTGCACTCATGAGTGCAGCAGCTCAATTGGCTGATAAGTTTTCCAGTTTGGCTGTGATAAAGCAGACGCTTGGCTTTTGAGTAAATGAGGGTTGGATAAGTGTCGTACAAGCGACGCGCTTATGTTACAGATTTATTTGATAATAAAGAAAGAAAAAGGGGTTACATGGTTTGTCTCCTCTCTTATAACATCTCTAGCGTTGCTGGGAGATCTTGTGAGTCCCGTGTGTTGCGAGGTGAGGCCTCCATGGATCGGACTTGTTCCAACATGTCCCCCTGATGCTTGATCGGATTGGGATCTGAGGAATTTGGATGCCAGGTCGACACCTTGAGTTCTTTGTGACATTCCTCCGGCCATTGCATTGTCACAAGTTGATCAATGTTACTCGCTCTATCTGTCAGTGTTATGGCTGATTGATATCAGTATTTGAAGGTGAGAGTTTTAGACAGTTTTGGTTCTGTGGAGAAGGGTTTTGAGGAGGTGGTGCCTGTCTTGTTTGTATTTTATACTCTACTAGCATGCAGCTTAAAGCCCAGTTGAACCAGAAGGAGGCTGTGAAGTATTAGCTAGTGGTCTCATGGCTAGATTCTTCATGACTCAAACCATCTGCTCGCTTTATTCCTCTGACAAAACAAATAAGAAGAACCAAGCAACCAAAATATCTTTTTCTATTATTTGCTGCCTTTTCTTTTATGATGACCTGCAAGTTTTGTTGCCAGTGGCTGGTTTGCCTAAAGATACCTAAAAATAGTCCAACAGTCCAACTGCTCAAAATACTACATGGAATTTAAAATAAGGTACAGGCAATTGTTCATTGTTTTGCTGCATTTTTTGAGCACAGTAAAAGCAGCACACACAGATGATTTGACGTCATCTTTAGAAAATAGAAAAGAAAACTAACAAAACAGTTCTTTGCCATTTTGCCATTGGCTGGCCTGATGCTTGCGTATAGTACCCCGATTTGATTCATGAGAAGTTTGAATCCAACATATTTGATTCACGTGTGCTTCTATTTTTTTCAATAAGATTAAATGTAATCTTATATTCTACTCACACATTTGCATCAAGTTTTAATGCGCATTCCCTCAAAACCCACTAAAAAGTTAAGATTGTGTATTTTTTTGACTTAGTTTTAGTCATCCCAAGTGTTGTATTTTACTGTAGGCAGAGAGTGTTTTTTCAACTGTGGTGAACGTGTTGATTTGCTGAGCTGTAGTGTGAATATGAATGTGGGCTGCTGCAAAGAGGAGGACTTTTCGCCCTCAGGTCTGTATTACACCCACATCCACCTAGGAGCAAACCATCTGTGTGTCCCTGATGGCATGCTGGCACTTTGGCTGTCTGGGTCTGGAGTTGGGGACGGGGGACAGGGACACGAGCAGCAGGCTCCGCATTGCCCCAGTCTCTGCCTGTTTCTTCCCTCGCCACCCCGCAGTTTGCTGCAGTTTCCTTCGGTGCCTGGGCTATTTGTGCCGCGGTAACTGTGCCAGCCTGCCAGCTCAGACACAGATTCCACCTCTCGTCTCCCCCTTTGCCAGCATGATGACTCAGCAGCTCCTGCAGGGCTTCCAGCCTCCTCCCTCCGCAACCTCAGTGATACACCATGCTCATCAGACAAAGTAGTGTTTTGTCATTCTCTCCTTCGTCCTGACCTGAATACAAAAACAGACCAAAAATAAGAAAGCATCCAGCCAGACTAAAAGGTTTTGTTTGTTGTTGAAAGCCATTTCAGCAATCAGTTTGAAAATGTCACACAGAAACAACAAATGGTGATAAAATAATAGGTTTAATGTGACACTTGAAGACGTAGAGGTGGGATGCGTACAGACTCTTCAAATTAAATCATCCTAACTGTCTACGTCCTTCTCTTTTTGGGTTCAGTTGTCTCAGCATTTGAGTGGCATGTTTAATCATCTCCATCTAATCACTTTAAGCTCTGCTCAACTTCTTAGACAAGTGCTTATCTAGATAGCCCTCTGGAGTGGGATGACTGGAAAGAGTCTGGGGAGGAAACGTAGCGTCATAAAATGGGAGCCTTGATATGCAGGATCACTTTCAAGTCCCTCTAGCAGTGCTCAGCGGGAGTCAACCCCAACATACTTTTCACTGGGCCAAGTCTATTTCAGCTATTCCTCTCAGGGTTGTACACACTTTGCCTACCTTGTGTTGAGCTCAATGTGGCCTCTATGTTTCCATATGCAAGGTCGGTGCTTACGCATCTCAGTGGCATTGATATCCTCACACAAAATACCTGTGGTGGGAAATGTATTCAGATTATTTACCCAAGCGAAAGCAGAAATCGTACAAAATAGACCATTTAAGGTAATAATGCTACATTCAGAATGTTTTTCAAGTAAAGGAGCAGAATTATTATCACTTTAATTACTTAAAATAAGTTAAAGTACTGATTATTAAGGGTGGGAAAAATATCAGTACAGAAATATGTCCCTTCCTCTGGCAACACAAGATCAATACACTTGCGCCCAAATTAAATTAAAACATGGAGGCTTTCTAAATGCATTCCCCCATTAATTTGACTTAGACATTACTATAAATCGATCAGTGTGCAAGTTTGAAAGTTATAATGCGTTTGGCTTAGTGACATTTAATGTCCTTGACCTGTACTGACATTGCAATGTTTTTTCTTTACTGAAATTTTCTCCAGATGACTTGAACAGCTATGTATTCTTTCAAGCGTGTGTATTCTCATAATCAGCAGCTCCTGCCAATGCTGGTTAGAATTAAAAAGGTCATGTGTAGAACAGCAAGATTTAGTGATCCATCAAAACCTTTGACTCACTTGAATGATTACCTCCCATGCATAATTTCAGCTGTGTTTAGTGGATCATAACACATCTGGTACAGAGTAAATCTGGCCTGTTGACTTGAAGATGAGACCACACCTTCCTATGGATGAGCCTTGTTTGTATGCTAGCAGCCTGCCAAAAAGCCTTTCATGCCTTAACTATGTTCCAATGCATGTTATAAAATGGCCAAGACTGCCCTAATTGACATTACACTTCCTGCAACATCACTGTTGCACATTGCGATGTCGATGTTAAAACAATATATTGTGCATTGCTAGTATTTTCTATTCGAAAAGCCAATGACCTCAAGACGAGTACGCCAGAGGAACTTATTTCCCAGGGGTTAGGATTCATTCTTGTGGTAGTCTATAGTAAGACCAATTCAATTATTGGTTTCAACAGCAGTTGACGTAGGAAAATATTTCTTAAGTTATAATTACCACATGGTTTCCTATTACAACGCCACATCAGAGGACATAGGAAGAGGGAATAAAAGTAAAAGACGGGGGTTGAGACAGATAGAGAGGGGGGGAAATGAGAGCACACCCTTGGCAGGATGTCAGCTCTGTGAACACACACTGCAGAACACTGCCAGAGAATTCAATACGCAGGGATGGAGGACTTCAGCAAACACACATACACACACACACACACACACACACACACACACACACACACACACACACACACACACACTCACTCACACAGCGCCATAAAGTTGTCTGTTCAGATCGCAATCGGTTCTGCAGATGCTGCTAGCCCTGCCTCTCTCCTTTCCAAGAATCCCTTCTGAGGTTTCCAATATCAGGACTCGTCCTCCTCGCTGTGTATTCAAGCAAAGCTGTTCGCTGGCTTGGTGATATGTTACCAGCTCGATGTTGAGTAGTTTCTCTTTGCCTTTGTGTAAATAGAATACATACACAAATGCATACATGAGCACCTGCAGGAGACCACGCACACTCAAAAAGGCCCTCAGGTTTTTTCAATGCATAGAAAGACATATTTGCTCTGTACATAAAGAGCAAATGCATACCAGAGCCACAGAGCTGCTTGGCCGTCAGTGTGCGGCTCACTGCTTATGATGGCTTATTCAAGACAAAGTGTCTGCGTGGGAGAGATGAATGGAGACGGCGATAATTTCAGTGCCCCATCGAGGGTCTTTCAGCGCTAAATGTAAACAAAAACACAGCAAATCATTTACCTGCACTAATTGAAGCCATTAAATGGAGCCTCATGTCATGCTCCACTTAGTTAATTGAGGTGAGTTATTGATCTGTCAGCCAGTGTGTGAGTCTGAATGTTTTTTGCTCTTTCTACATGAGTGATATGAGTCAGTATCAAGATAACCAGTCAGACAGAATCACCCTTTTTTTCTGTGTTCCAGACTATTGTCTTTTACTCCTCTGCTTATCTCTTTATCCTGCTTCCTCTGGCCCCCTGGCTTCCACCGCAGCTCAGCCGACCGGCCCCCACCAGCATGGTGCCCTTCTTCCCGCTGTCCCCCTGGGCTCTGACACCAGACACCTCCTTGTCCCACTTCCTTTCCTTTTAGCCTGCCTCGCTGTCGCAGCCCACACGCCTCTCCCACATTGGCCCCGTTCTCTGCCCTTCTCTGACCCACTGTCCCCCAGTTGCCCCTTGGCTATACCTCACTCGCCTCCTAGTGCCCTCCTGCCCGTTCCCTGCCCCCATTTGCCGCTCCCCTCTTCCCCCTTCACCCCAGTCCAAAGGGAGCAGACAGAGCTCCTGATTATCTCCGTGTGGCAGCCTCTGTTTTGTGCTCTGATTAAAGGAGCAGCATGTGGTCTGTGTGTGAGCGGGCCCATACAGACGCCGCCGTTGGGCTAATGCTAACATTACGTGCTTAATCATTTATGTCTGGGAGACGGGCACAAAGGCCTGGGGGGGGGTGGAGGTAAGGGGGGGTGTATTTATCATTGGCACAGATGCACTCAGGCTCACACGCACATGCTTCCAAGATAACGGCCCTGGCATAAGCAGGGCACGCTGCGGGCTGTGATGCCTCCCGAAAACTCGCATATCATCTTTGTAAAAAATCTGGCACGGCGTAAAGCAAACAAATAAACATAACTGCGCGGCGTATGTGGACGCCTTCGCAGACGCATTAAATATTGAAGGATTAGACCGTCTCCAGGTCTCTAAACGATAGTATTTGGGCACCCACACTCATTCTCCCCGCTGCGCTCCTCTCCTCCTCCTCCTCCACCACCACCTCCTCCTCCTCCTCCTTCTCCTCCTCCTCTGTCGTCTGTCTGCTCCTCTCCCCTCACTGCCAAGCAGCCTGTCCCTCCAACACACACACACACACACACACACACACACACACACACACACACACACACACACACACACACACACACACGTAGAGGCAGCCAATAGGAGAGCACCAGTCTCCCCATTGCTTGCCACTCAATGCCTTGTTGCCAGGACAACAGGAAGGCATGAGACCCACTTTACTTGAGCGTTTTAAACTTGGTGTTGACTCTTTTTCTGAAAATAAGAAAAGGTCTCCCCCTGTAAAATTGCTCTCTCTAATACTCTTAGTTCGTGAGCCAATTCCTTCGTGATACGTCTGTCTCTTTTCTGTCTCACTGAACAGTGTCCAGAAAAAACAAATACTAAAACTCATTCTAATGCTTCAGTATAAAAGTCGCCTCTTAATCTTGTACTTTTGATACAATTTCAGCCTATTTATTAGAGTGCAGCCCTCATTTTCGTTTTTTTTTTCTTTTCTCCCCCTCTAGGTCAACGATGACGGCCGAGGGAGTGTTTCTTCTGGTTTTGATCGTCATTGTCTTTCCGTGTTCCAGCTTGGAAGGTAAGTGTCACGAAACACAGCTTGTCACGTCAGACCTAAAGCGAGGGCTTTTGGCTGGTGCGAGGAGAGGTTCCTGTTTGCATAGACAGACAGATTCCGGTTGATTTTAGCCGTCTTGCTGTTGCAAAAGATTACAGTAGGTCATACACCATCATTAGAGGGTCCTGAGCACGGAAGTTAGTTGTAAAGATGTGTAATGGATGTCTGTGCTCCCCTAGTCACTGCGACTCTTGTGAACATACAATCTTTCAGCCTCTCTGTCTTTTTCTGTCCCCCCTCAAGTCTCTTACGTGCACAGACCAAAAATTCACACAATTTTTTTTTTTCCTTTCCCCGCCCCTCCTCAGTCTGCCTCCCTCTCATCTGCTGTCTCTCACTGTTATTTTAAACAACTGCAGTGGCAGTGGATTGCGGTGGAAAGTGGAGGGGTTTTTTAGGGTGGGAAGCAGCATTTGTCCTTGTGCTTACATTGGTTATATGTACATGAATCCTAACAAGAGGGTTGTCACAGTGCATTTGGAAACATGTTAGAGATTAAAGTCCCCCTAAAAAGCTCTTCATACAATTTTCAATGATGTATGCTGGCTTGCTCCAATAATGATTTTGTTCTTTTGTAGGTGATGTCAGCGTGAGAAGCTCTGAATGTCTGTGTGACGGAGAGTCCTGCAGCAGTGGGAACAGGTGTCTCGGCCAGCAGTGCTTCACCTCTCTCTCTATACTAAATGGGACGTCGGTTCTTCAGAAGGGCTGCGTTGAGGCTAACGACGAAGGGTCCTCACGGTGTGGAAACCCACCAACACCAGAGCTGGTGGTAGAGTGTTGCTACGGGGATTTGTGTAACATGAACATCTCCTTGCAGTCACCGGTGAAAGGTGAGGCATCTTAACACAGTGGTGAAAAATATCCTGGCTCCCATTGGGACAAGTCGCTTATCAGAAGTTCATCATGGGGCTTTTTCATACACATGTGCTGGATTGGCCTGACTGGATTTGACTCAGCAAAACAGCCCCGCGAGGCAGGGATTTGCCTTTCCACTGCAACATGGCTACCAGCTTGAGGGTGTAACATAAATCAAAGATGCACTTGTCTTCACTCGTAGTACACTTGTGTGAAATTATTTTGCTTAGAGACTCATCTACAGAGATGGCAAATAGCAATTAGTAAATAAGTTCTATAGAAGAAATAATAATACAATAATAAATAAAACAAAAAACAAAATCGAGTATGTGGAATAATGCACAGAAATAAGAGTATCGCAGTTTGTTTGAGGGGACGAAATGGGTGGCCGCAAGACATAACCACAGCCCACTTGAAAACAGTGCAGCGCAGCACAACCTGTCGTGCTTAAACTGGTAATGATTACACAAATCAGTGCAGCATGGATTGACTGGCCGCAGCTGAAAGTGCCAATGGAAAAGCCCCAATTGATTCTTTTTAATAATGCATGCAATCGAAGGAAGACTGTCTCAGTGTTTTCCACAGTTTTCAGGATTTATTTGTGATAGTTGACCCCTAGCAGAGAACTGTGCTGGTGGGAAGCACAGATGCTGTATATCTAACATTTCAGAGTTGGCTGCAAAACAGCTTTATTTACAGCCTACCACCAAGTTGTGAAATAACTTTACAAACTTTTATTGCAGGCCAAGGAACGTTCCTGTTGACTTGTTAGTCAGTCAGCAGAGTGGCTGTGTTTTCATTGCAACTGGGCAACGTGGTTGAAATCAGTAACACAGTATTACAGCAGTCTGACCTAACATAACATGATATGGTGAATGTATACTGTAAAAATAACACTGCAGATAATCTTAGCTGTCTTCGACTGTTCATGTGTTACAGCAGAAAGAAATCTATGGATGTGTAAAATAAAAATTTTAATATTACTCGTTCATTCAACTTTTAATTTTCAATCAAGTTATTATTAAGGCCAAATTTCAATGGATTTTTTTAAAGGGCTATGTACAAATCCTACAAGTTTTGTACAGGTGCTCTTAATCCTTGAAAATGCTTGAATTTTAATTTGGTGTTTTTAAGGTTTAAAAAGTGCTTGAATTTTAGATGAAGAGCTTGAAATTGTAGCTGCACTTCAACTCCTTCATAATAAATTGCGTATTTCAATGATTAAATGGGCCCAGACAGGTTATATATTAAGTGCCAAGTTTACAGACAAGTGACACATTTTGAAACATTTTGTGATTTCCATCAGTGTGTTGCCCAAACTTTAAGTTGTTTATTGCACAATACATCTGATTTAATGTGGTGAAGTGAAACTGTAATTTTGAGTGTGAATGAATATGCATACATAGATTAACACACCTGTAAGGTGCTGGAACATTTTGAAAATGCAGTCAAGTTGGGATGATGTCCGTCTCACCTCAGCTATGTGGAAAACACTGATGTCAACCTGTTCAAATTAGCAGGTTTTAGAATATCCAGTTTTCTGTCAGAGCTCTTATATTTAAGCAGACTGGATTGGTCCTTTCAGTAAGCCATACCAACTTGCGTGTTTTCTGACCTGAGTGAATGCCATTTAATTTGATGGGGTACTAATGCTATTGCTCTAATGGGTTTCCCCATATCTCTGTTTCCTTTTATCAGATATAGAAGTGTCTGCTGCCAGACCGGTCCTCAGGGAGCAGTTCTGTGTGTGCGAGGGCGGCGTGTGTGAGCGTGACCATCGCTGCACAGGCCAGCAGTGTTTCTCCTCTCTGAAGATGATTGATGGGGCGGCCGTCCAACAGAAGGGCTGCCTGAGGGACGACGAGGAGGGCAGAGCCACCTGTGCCACGCCACCCTCATCGGCCCATGTTGTCAAGTGCTGCCAGGGCCATCTGTGTAACATGAACGTCACTGTGCAAGCTCCAGGGAAAGGTGACTTTGTACACACTGCACACATTTCTCTTGGCTGCCGTTCACCGTGGACCTTATGTCACTAAAGATTGTGCAAAAGTTCCGCTTTGGAGCTAATGTTCGGTTTAATTCATGGCAAGACTAAAAAGCTGTGCGTTTTATAGTATTCCAAGAATAACTTAAATTATTTCTTGTCGAAGACTTACTTATTTACCAGCTGTGTCTCCTTCATTCCTTCTTCATCTTCATTTGCAGAGGAGGAAGTGAAGCCCCTGATCAAAGAGGAGCACGAGTGTGTATGTGAGGGCAGCACATGTGCAACAGGGAATCGCTGTATGGGCCAGCAGTGCTTCTCTTCTCTGACAGTCAGCGCCGGCTTACTGTTGTACCAGAAAGGCTGCTTTAAGATCTACGAGCAGAGCACGATGACCTGCAAGACCCCGCCTTCCAGAGACCAGATTGTGGAGTGCTGCCACGGGCACCTGTGTAACATGAACAGCACTGTGCAGCTTCCTGTCAAAGGTACAGTAATACACTACCCAGAATGCATCACGAGTACAGTCTGAGAACCACCAGCAGATGTTCAAGTGCTCTATCTGTTGATTGAACTCTTTCTGCATTCAGAATAGACATGATCATGTGGGTTAGTTCTTGCTGGTGTAGACAAAGTAACACGCGTTCATTCCCCGCCATCATTCTCCACTGAGAGGGCAACGCCGTCGCCTGTGAAATTGTCTGCCTCGGCTGTTCTGGATGGTTTCTGTTGGCCTGAGTTACACCTCTGTGTGGTCACACTCCTGGCACCTTATGAAACAGAAATGGGGGAGACAGTGGGCAAACCAAAGAGAGGTTTTGAGTATGATTTAGTCATGGTCCACTTCCCGACTCTGTCCTCTCCGTCAGAGCCGGCTGACAGGAGCCCAGAGGGGGAAGTCACCTGGGAGTGAAGGAGAGACAGTTATACACAGAGCCATTGTTGCCCTTTTTGTTTATTGTCTCACCTTAACTTTTGTCTGTATGGCAGTATTTTATATTTATGCAAATATATTTATACATTGAGGGATTCCATCCCCTCAGCATTGATTGATTTATCAATAATAAGACCAAGTGATCAGTCACAAAGGCCTTACTCAAAATGTCACCATCAACACCATGTCTTGAGAAACCTCAACCTTTCTTAATAAACGTATCAATGCAGAGGTGAAGAGTGTGTGCAGAAATGTACTCTTTTACTCTGGAAGTAGACTTTTTGGGGGGGGTATGATTCCTTGTGC
This sequence comes from Acanthopagrus latus, assembly GCF_904848185.1. Lineage (NCBI taxonomy): Eukaryota > Metazoa > Chordata > Actinopteri > Spariformes > Sparidae > Acanthopagrus > Acanthopagrus latus. Next base: position 16,536,492 of record NC_051047.1, read on the forward strand.
CACAAAAAAAGAGACGAAGCAAGTGCTGTGCATGTTGCTTTTGTCTCGTCCTCACAGCATTCCCATATGTTGTAAACCTCCATTCTTTACAACGGCCAATATCAGTGTCAGCAGAAGTTACTGAGGTCATGTGCACATATCGATAATGCTTAAGTCTGTCTTGTTACGTTGCCACAAATACAACAATCAAATGAAAAGTACATTTTTTAAGCAGTCTAAATACATCCCTTCCCACGTCTTTGGTTCAAGTCTAGTGAGTTTCTTGAGTGTGTCGCTAGTTGTGTTTATGTGGGAGAAACAGTTCATGATTGGGGTAGTTGAGAAAAGGGGATCATTGTCTGTGCTGTAGGCAGAGCTGAGCCGTCTTTCCCTTTGGAATGTTTGGAAAGTGTGAATGGTGGTCAGTTCCTTCAGCTGGCCTCCACTGACTTGATGAGATTCACTTTGTGTGCTTGAGTGTGTGTGTGTGTGCGTGTGTGCGTGAGTGAGTGAGTATGTGTGCGTGAGTGTGCGTGTGAGTGCACATGTGTGCTCTGTGTGCACCCCCGCCCTTAACTGGATTCTTAAGATGTTCTGTTGTGTGCTGCAAACTGTGATTTTGGTCGAGCGTCAATGCGTGTGGTCCTGTCAGAGGAAAAGCTACAGGAGTAAACAAGAGATTTTCCGTCAAAGTACGGTACATAATTTTGGTCACCTCCTCTTCTTCTTGTATCCTTGCAGAGTTCTAGTGGACTCTCCCAACTGTTACTTAAGCAGCTACACCGCCCTATTCATTTGGCAGCCTTGAGGCCACATCCAGCACAGAAGCAACCTCAGAGTGGCTCTGCATACATGAATCTGATATAAGACAAACTATGTAATCTACATATATATTGTATATTGTATCCATGTAGGTCTCACATGCACATTCTTATAGATGTGATTTACATTTAGAGACCATATACTCATATCATGTACCTCACCAGATTGTAACAAGAACACGTTGATGCAATGCAATGCAATACAATAATAAATGCCAGATCCCCCAGGGTGGAAACTGAGTGCTATGTTACATATACTGTAGGACAGGCAACAGGGGGGACAATAGAAATGGCGTACACATCTCAAAGAAGTACAAAATAAGGGGAGAGCACAACACCATAAATAAGTCAGTAAGTTAGTTGTTATGTATGTCAATATTATTCGTGTCTGGATGGTGCTATGGTATAGAATACCACACACCAAACTTTACAGATAAACTTAGAATATACCTTGGTATTTTTACTACATAAATTTGTGTTGGTTTAATATTTGTCAACAAGAATGCTAAAATATCGGCCATTTTTAGACCTTAATCAACCTTTGTGTTCTGAAATTATGGCCCAATGGTCTGAAGGGATGTCACACGTTGTAAATGTTTCTCCCCCCACACAGCTGACGAGGTGTCTAACTACAGCGTGACCACACTGGCTATCGTCATCGTGGCACCAATCATCGTCCTCATCGTCCTCTCTGCCATCGCCATCCTGGTGTTCAGACGCATCCACAACAACCAGATGGAGAGGCTAACATCACGAGATGCCGAGTATGGAACTATCGACGGCCTCATAGCATCCAACGTGGGGGAGAGCACTCTGGCGGTGAGTAGTGGAAACCGTGTAGGAGGAGGCGGCCTCCACAGCTCATTAGAGAGAATCGTAAAAGAGCAGCTCAAGGCATATTTTAATTGACTGCCATGTTGAATATTAAGCCAAATCGAATCCCAGTCTTTTATCTTAACCCACCTTTTTCCCTTTGGGGTATAAATTGACCACAATCTCCAGTGAGGCACATCACGTCTGCTTGTTTGAAATGGTGAATACAAACCGTGCAGTGCCTCCATGTTCGGAGAAACAGAGTTGGTTTAACAGAGTGTCATCAGGCACATGAAGAGGAAACTATGGAATGAGACCTAAATCGAGTTGGTTTTACTGACTTGAAGCATGTGATATGTACAGTACAGTGTGAACAAAGCTGTGTTGTGTCAGAAACTGTGTATTCGTCCAGAATTCAGTGACAGGTTATGAAATATTAAATAACCTGGCTCAGGATCAGTGAAAAGGCTTTTTGAAATCCTATACGGTAGATTTTCTTTTTTTCATGGAGAAGACTATACCATTTTTAACCATATGCATTTCAAGTATTCTTAAATTATGCAATTGATTATGGATGTGAACTTGTCAAGCTACACGTTCTAAACAATTTACAGCAGCAGAAAACCTCAATAATTTAGATTTAGTTGTTGTCTGGTTATTTAAAGACCGTTCAGTCATTCCTAGAGTGATACCAGATCCAACCGTTTTTTGTTTTTTTTTCTAAATTTTGGGTGGCATGGTGGCTCTTTTCTGTACACTTTGATCGTAGAGTCTTTATAGTTAAATGTGTACTAACAACAAAGATGGAAAACCCCCTTTGAAAATTATGTGTTGTGTTAACCAAGGGGATTCAGCTAAAGAGTTAAATTGCAGTTGCATTAGTGGGGACTTCTGCCCATTCTTTGTGCAGAAGATCATATACGATGGAGACATGATTGCACAATAAAGCCTGTTTGCCTCTTTTTTGCAGTTTAAATACAGATTTCTGATCAAAGCAGGAATGTGGCACTGCAATCAAAAGTTTAGTCTGCGATTGTCTTGAATGTGGCACAAGTACTGAATGCATGACACTTAAAGCGGTTCAAAGGAACCACTTGTGTTGTAGTCATGAACATAGTTGTGAAGTTAAAAATGCTACTTAATTTATCTGAATGGCTTCCTTGGTTCTATTGTTTTTCCTTTTAACACACCACAGTGGTGAATTATTTAAAGCACTGTGCTGGGAGCAACATTTTAAAGGCTTAATTCACTGTATTGTTATTTATAGTGCTATTTATCCATCTAAAGTGCTCGGAATAAGTTGCAGAGTTTAGGGCATATCGGCCGTAGACATGTCTGCCTTCTCTCCAATATAATGGAACTAGATGGCACTCGGCCCTCTGGTCTCTTTCCAGAAATTATGACCCACTTTACTCAAGATAATCCACAAACCTTGTTGTGAGCAGTTTCATGTAGGAACTGTTTTCTTTCATCTGAACTACACCAGGCACTGTGCAGAAAGAAGCATCAGTGAACACTTCCTTCTGCATGATGATACGGTTTGCAGGTGTTGTTCTGAAAAGTGTCATCAAGCTCCGTCTTATTCACAGAAGGCAGACATCTCTGTTGCCAATATTTCCAAAACTCTGCATCTCACTCCCAAAAATCTAGAGGACTAGCCCTAGAAATAAGAGGAGAAATGTTGTTTTTTTGGGTTTTTTGGGGTTTTTTTTTTTTTTTGGTGCACTGTCCCTTTAAGCCTTAAAATATTATAGTGCTTAGAGTCATTGTTGGGTCAACATGTGCGACGCCTGTCTCCCAATCTAATTAAATTCACCCATACAGACTAACACTTCTGACCTTTCCAGAGCAAAATCTCAGGAGCATATGGTCATTCTCATGCAAAATATATTTAAAACAATGCATAGTTGCTGCATATGCATGAAAATGTGTGTGTTTAGGTGGGTGGTGCAGTTGCCGGATTTAAATTGTTGTTTTGCTTCTTCTCAGTCATTTTTCCCGACTGTGAGAGGACTGTCTCTGGCTATTTATTTTCCCTCCACTCAAGCATGGATTGTAAGTTTTCTGCAGAGTGGTTTATGTTTTGAGGCCCGCTAAACTGATCCAGAGTCGAGGTGGAGTCCTGTGGTCAGGGTTTAGCCAGAAAGACAACCCAGCACATTCACTTGGCTCTCCCACTGTGTAATCAAGTTCAGCAGCAAACCGCTCTCAGTGTTATGACTGTTACCGTCCATTTTGTGATTCTGTTTCCTCACAAAACAAACATTGAACATTAAGATATATTAATATACCTTATTTGTTTTGTAAGGAGCATTTATTTGACATTTATAGCAAAAATGTGTCTTCTTTGGCTGCTGTATAACAATGAATCTCTATTGTAAGCATGTCTAAACTCCTCAAAGCCCAGATTATCTATTTATCTGTAATTTGGAAACTTGTAAATAACATGTACAACTGTTAAAGTCTGATCATTCAAGAGTGTGTGTGTGCTTGTGTGTGTGTATGTGTGTGCGCGCGCATGTGTGTTGGTGAAAGAAAAAGCAGATTTTGGCATTCTCTCAGACCATTTCCAAAGTCTATCAATGCACTTGGCAACGGAAAGCCCAAATATGGAGCCACTGAGTGTTTGTTTCAGCATAATTAAAAACTGCTTGGCAGCACCATGAGAAAGATTATTAGGAATGGTGGTGTGGCTGTGAAAAAGCAAATCGGACTGAAACACATGTGCTCGTCCCTCTGCAGCCTGCTGCCCAGAAGTCATCTCTGATCATAATGATATTGCAGCGTTCTGATTGCATCCCACCGCTTAATGGCCTGGCCCAAATATACCCTCCTAAAAACAATCCTCCTGTACCAAAGAGAGGGATTTAAACTCTCTGCAGAGTAACTCATCATTCATTTTATGGCCTCTGCCTTGCATTCCTCTGTTGTGATTCCAAATTGTCTCTCAGGCAGCTCTTGCATTATGCATCTGTTTATCTGAGGCATCACTCTTCTCTGTTGTTTTCAATCCTCGTCCTCCCCTCCCAGTTTAGTCGTTTGTTTTTGCTAGGCGGCTGCTTGCTCCACTGCTGTGCACTGCCCCCCTGTGTTGGCACCAGGATGCTGCATGTCTCATAGCCAAGATAAAAATAAAAGGCTTAGCAGCATTGCGCCTGTTTTCGAGTCTGGCCCTCGGATTAGATAAAATCTCCAGCGCCCACACCAGTCACCAGGGAGGGGGGTGGCACTTCTGTTGTTTACTCAGCAGGGGGCACCCTGCACCTCCCAGCACAGACACACACCCACTCACACACACAATATCCTGGTACACACACAGCTTGCCACCCTCCATCCCGTGTGGGTGCCACATCAAAGGCAAGTCTCCATCTGAGTCCCAGATGCTCCCTATTTCATCATTTTTTAAGACTGGAGCCACGGGATTCCTTTGGGGAGGTTTTCATTCAAATAGCCCACATGCAAATGCACGCACAAACACATGTAAATATACAAGGTCTTTACCCTTTTGTTTCTTTCCTCTTTCCCAGGATCTGCTGGATCACTCCTGCACTTCAGGAAGTGGCTCAGGACTCCCGTTCCTCGTTCAGAGAACCGTTGCACGACAAATCACACTCAATGAGTGTGTGGGTGAGTGTCCTGTTAGAGGCTGTTTTCATAATGACAATAGTGCTGGCTCAGAAGACTCAGCCTCCTCATTCATTTCAATGAGGCACTCCTGCTGTGCTGACACAGGCAGTAAAGATGCAGTAAAGTTCTGCTATAGAGGATGGCTGCGACTCAGCTCAAGTAAGCCTCAGTTGAGCCATATTTGGTGTGGCAGCATGCTGTGACGGACAAATAAAGTATGTGTAAAGGCATATAGATAAAATACTTTGTAGGACGTTATGGTTCTAGAGTTTACCTGGATGTTATTGACAGAGGAGATAATTATCAATGCTATAATAACTTTTTGGAGTAATCCTTATAACCCGTGTAGCATTTTGCTGTTTGATAATCTTTCAGTTTGGATATTCTCATTCAAATTCTCACAGATCCCACTGCACATTTTAGATTACGTCCTTAGTGTCAGTGACCTTGGGGAGTACTATTACATATGTGGAAAAAAAGCAGTAGAAAGCCTTTTGTGTCTGAAGACTGACTATCTATCTATCTATCTATCTATCTATCTATCTATCTATCTATCTATCTATCTATCTATCTATCTATCTATCTATCTATCTATCTATCTATCTATACCTCTATACCTCTATACCTCTATATCCAAGATCCATGAACAACAATTCAACAGATCCAGTATGCATGTTTTACTGGCCACAAGGGGGCAGCAAAACAACGTGATATTTACAACAAACTACCGGGTCTCTTCTTCTCCCTGGAAACTGGAAGTTCAAGAACATGGTCACTAAGCATACACGTGTTGTTCCTTTCATGCTGATAGCAAAACAATCATTTCCCCCATGTTTCTTTTCTATCTAGGTAAGGGTCGCTATGGTGAAGTATGGAGGGGTCAGTGGCAGGGAGAAAGTGTTGCAGTCAAAATCTTCTCCTCCAGAGACGAAAAGTCCTGGTTCAGAGAGACGGAGATCTACAACACAGTGCTGCTAAGACATGAGAACATCCTGGGTACGTACTGTAATTGATGTAATTGGATTCAGCTAGTAGTGAGACACAACCAACAATTGTTGTTGTTGTTGTTATTGTTTTTATATCCTTCTGTCCTTCTGTGCCTGTGTGTGGAACTTAGTAAAACATGGAAATACTCAGAATAAGTATACTCAGAATTTTGACATTCAAGGCATCCATTTTTACTGCAAATGTACAAATATTGGTTGTAAATATCTGTTATTGCTTTGCAGCTCTGATAAAAACATATTGGTTGATGACTAATATTTGCATAACTAATAGATAATTAAACCTACACAACAAAAAAATCAAGAGGCTCTCAGTGAAATACATAATATTTTAGATATTTCTCTTAGAATTTAAATTGTATTTAAAAAATTAGAAAATAAGAAGTAACCTTTCTACCTCCTCTATACTGAGTATTTATTGTCCTCTGTTAACCCAACCTGTCCCTGTTTCGTACAATGATGTGTTAATTAAAACATGTAATGAATAACATTGTTGCATTTCTCTCAATTATAGGCTTCATAGCGTCAGACATGACCTCGAGAAACTCCAGCACTCAGCTGTGGCTGATCACTCACTTCCATGAGATGGGCTCCTTGTACGACTACCTTCAGCTCAGCACCCTGGATGCTTCCAGCTGCCTCCGCATGGCGCTTTCCATTGCCAGCGGCTTGGCACATCTCCATGTCGAAATCTTCGGCACTCAGGGCAAACCGGCTATCGCCCACCGAGACTTGAAGAGCAAGAATATATTGGTCAAAAAGAACGGACAGTGCTGCATTGCTGACCTTGGTGAGATGACTGACTGTTTATATTTACATACTAGTTTTAATTTCATAGCAAGTGCTTATGAACTTCTCTGTGGAGGAAGACATCCAAAAATCTAAAAATACATAATATGGCAGGTAGAATTCTGAGTTTTGGATGTGAATATTTCACTCCTTGTTAACATAAATCAGCATCAGTAAGCAGCTGATACAAATGTGCGCTGATTTTAACCACCTTAAAGCTACTGAAGGGGTTAACTGAATGTTATTGTTCATGGGCACTGCATAGGAGATGCATCTGCACTAATATCACTCTGCTTGCTTCTATCTGCTCAGCCACATTTGTTGTTAATTTAGGAAGAACAACCGCTGCTAAATGTACCACTCAGCCTTTAATCAAAAACACATTTAGAGGAACCCAGACCACTTCATCTAATACACCAATGTTCCATTTTGCAGATGCTTGGGTAAAAAAATAATTCAGGTACCAGCCATAACTGGGCAACAGGCCTGACATGTTTATAGGCTCGATGTAATGAAGTCTGTTCTGGATGACGCATTTTGCTGTCCTGACAAACATGGTGGCTGTTGTTTATCTCCTACTGGAGTTGTTCTCATCATCTGAGTACATCCTGAGTGAGGGAACAGGGCTGTTTACAACGACAGGAAAACTCAAATAAACTCAAAACTCAAGTCAGTCTCCACTCTCCACTCCACTCATTTTCTTGTTACTTAACTTGTTTAAATGTCTGCACAAACACACGTTTGTGGGCCCTTGGTTGGAAATGTGAATGGTGTTGGTCATGTAGATCACCTCCGTCAGGAACCATGAAATGGGCTGCAATGATAGCAATCCTGCAGTACTTAATTCACAACCAAAATGTCCTATTTTGACACTGATGGTGCTCAGCTAGTAATTTCAAAATAAAACTCTGGATTTGGATCTAGATTTTTCAATAATTGGGAAAAAATACAAAAAAACAAAACAAGAAAACCATTTAAAACTATTTTTATATGTCTGTTGTCTAAAGAAGTGTTCTGTGTTTTCATCCTAGGTCTGGCTGTCATGCATTTTCAAGACACCAACGAGTTGGATGTGGGGAACAATCCTAAGGTGGGCACAAAGCGCTACATGGCCCCTGAAGTGCTTGATGACTCAATCCAGATGGACTGCTTTGAGTCCTACAAGAGGGTGGACATCTGGGCCTTGGGCCTCGTCCTGTGGGAGATTGCCAGGAGGACAGTCAGCAACGGTCAGTATGATTTTTTTATACGACACTGTGCTGTTGGATTCAACATAACTGTGTCTTATTTAAATCAATTACTTTCATCAAGTACATCAACTGGGCCCTGTGTTGAGCTAGTAGGTTGAGAATTTGCATTGTCTACAGGCAGAGTATTGTTTGAAGATATAGATAAGCAGAAAATGTATCCTAAAATTGGTGTTGATGTGTTAGTGATGGGAAATAAAATGGTGGTAAAAGTAAAAAAAAAAGAAAAAGCTTTTCTGACATTACTAGAAAGACTTGGCCTTGAAACACACTTCAGCACACACTGTTTGTGGGCATCTTATGAGTAATAAAACCTTTTCCTTCATTCACTGTCAGATGAGTTTATTGCTTGATGGTAAGAGCTGGGCTTTGAGCAACACTTCAGATATTGATTTACCCCCACCACAGCGACTATCTCTATTTTGACCCACAGCTGCACTTTAGAGCAACTTGAGGTCAAAACAATCCATTTTGCGCCTTAATGTAGTTTATTTGTTAGTCTGTGGTCAGTATAACACTTAGTTTCAAGAAATGCGATCTTGAAATTGAATTCTTGTCTGCTGTGCTCTACCTGTAGGTATTGTAGAAGACTACAAGCCACCTTTTCACGATGTGGTCCCAAGTGATCCCAGTTTTGAGGATATGAAGAAGGTTGTGTGTGTGGACCAGCAGAGGCCCAATATCCCAAACAGATGGTTCTCAGACCCAGTGAGTAATATTCAAACGGTTAATAACTCATGCTTTTGATATCAAGGAATACAAGCATTGATGTATTTCTCCACATTCATTTCCAGACTTTAACTTCCATGGCTAAACTCATGAAGGAGTGCTGGTACCAGAATCCTTCGGCCAGATTAACGGCGTTACGCATCAAAAAGACTCTGACAAAGATCGACAACTCTCTGGACAAAATCAAAACGGATATTTGAGTCCGCCTCGAGAGGAAGAGGCAGAAGTACTAAAAGACTTTGAAGACATCCAGAGGGTGGACCATCTTAGAGAAAATCTTAAAAAGACAAAAGACTTGATGGGTTCGGTGCCCTTATAGTGGCACAGACCTGTATTTATTTTAAAAACACTTGGCGGGACACATTTTGGCATCCAAAGATGGCCGACTGGGCATTTTTGAGACTGCCAATGGCCTTGGAAATAGGAAAATATCTATTCGACTCATGACATAGGGGCTGGACTGTTAGAAACGTTCTTCAAGGAAGAATCTGTTACCCGGGCATTTGAGTAGGATCGCTTTTGTTAAAGCCGCAGATTCAGTTTGACACATGTTTTAGTTTGAATGTCTGAGCATATTAGCAGTTTCACTTTCTCTCTTCTATCGTACCGCAATCGTTCATTTATGGCGAATTCTTTTGGAAAAGATTTCAACTTGCCAATTTAATCTTGTTAAACAGTGATCACAGCAAGCAGTGTTACGTTTTACTTTTGTGTGTCGCGCACCTGTGTTTACAGTGCTGTCGGAACAAATCTCAACAATCCTGTAACGTTCTGTTGTACGGGTGCATCAACGGCACTGTTCTTTTTCCTGAGATGTCGTCCGACTGAAGGTACTCTGTTGCAGACCTTTTGTATATCACCATGGATTTTACATCAAATTATGTACCTGTTCTATGTTTGTTTCTTCAGCTTTACAGAGACAAATGCTAAAAGAACAAATAAAATATCTGCTAGATGACGCTGAACTCTATTCCTCCAGAGGGCCTGTAAGTAAAGTCTGGAAGCCTGTATACTGTCTTAACGCGTGCATTGTTGTCTTAATGCGTGCATTGTCAAGTAAATGAAGTCAAACTTCAGCCTTTTTTATTTCTTTAACATTTTATATCAATTAGTGATTTATATTAATTAAATAGAAAAACATGTGGTTTATCTGTCTCATTCGTTTGTCTTGTCAGTCCATCACTTTGGTCACAGCAGCTAGAGGTAAGAAGGAATTTAGAAATTCATGTTCCCGTGAGGATGAATCCTTCTGACTGATGATTCTTTTATTCATCTATAAAATTCGAACGAAGCCTTGAAAGTTCAGATTTTTTTTTTTTTAACCGTTACATTCTCAAAGTTAAGAACTATGCTTTCATTTCAACATACTCCTTGCAAAGTATTCTGGTCATTCATTGCTCACTCAGGTAAACAAAATATCTTTCAGTATCTGAAGTGAAATTATCCCATCGTCATTTTCATTTTGCCCCCCTGGCATTTCACACCAAACACAACACTGAATAAACGTGAGCAAAAAAGTCAAACTCCATATGAACAGCTGGTAAAACAAACAAAGTGAAAATGTGTTTACAGCCTGCTATAAAGGACTTCTTTTAACTTTATTATTCACAATTACATTCATTGGAAAGTGCTTTTCTGTGCAAACCCTGCCTTCAACACTTCCTTTAACACCACCGACAAGTTGAAAGTACTTTATTATTGTCCACAACTTTTGTATGAATTGCCATGACATTACTGTAATTTCATACCAGATCAGGAATACCTGGAATCCTACAGACACTGGTGATCCCCTGATGTTCGATGTAGCACCATCATCAGGCTAAACTTCTAGTTTGCTCAATATTTTGGTTTATGACCAAGTGCCACCCGAACTAACAATTTTTGATGCCCCGTTATCCTCAACTACAGATCATATTGAGTGCTTATTAGTACGTAACAGAGCCAAAAAGAGTTTTATCTGATTTTACTTTGTTTTTACTCTGCAGAGAACATTTTTGATTTCTCTTATTTTCCTCAGAGATCAGCTTGTTTATTCAGTTATTGAAAAAAAATATAAAACATATAATACGTTTGTATTATTACCTCATTACTACAGTAAATATTACATATCTGAGTTTGAATTTCTCCTCCAGAACTACGTAGCGTTCCCTTTTAATAGACAATTTTAAATTACAGTTGTAGTTGTGAGAGAAAGACGATAACTGTTGCTCCCATTGGGACATCCTCTTTTGAAATGAACAAATCACTGACTGGTTGTTTCAACAGAATAATATATTTGCACACTATAAAAAGCTCAACATCTGCACTGACAAAGCACCAAATTAATTGAAATTCATTTTGAAAAGGTCAAAAGCCCAGATATTTTCCCTGCCAGCTGTAAACAGAAACTGCGTGCGCAGCAGCTATCTTTGGCAGATGTCGAACAGAAACTGGGCTCCTGACTCTTCTCAGACTGATTTATATGCAGATAGAGGAGTTTCGGGCCAGATGATAACAACGCAACCGTGAATGTCTGATGGTGCTAAGATGCCCCGCTCGCATGTATCAGGTATCTACACAGACTGTCCTCATATTCAGTGTCACTTGATCCATCCGGCACCCACAGAGCGCAGAGTTCTGAGTCAACAAGTTTAAAAATCACATCGTGTTTCGTTCCCCCCCGTTTGGGATTGAGCTCAGTTCACTCCGTCACTCTCCCTGGTGGTTGCTATGCAGCCTGAGCAGCAGAAACAAGTCTTGGTGACATATGGCCTGCTGTAAATAACTTATCGCTTGCAGGTGAGTTGAATGTACAGCATGCTCATCTAGCAATCACCACCTTAGAGTGTTTACTCTCTGCATGGTTGGACAGATTTGGTATCAGTGCTACCTGTCTAAGCTCTTTTCTTTAGTCGCGCTGACCTGAGCGCTGCTCACATCCAGGGAGAAAACCACAGGGGTGCAACACAGACAGGATTACCAGCCAGGCCAAAGCAGGAAAGTGCCAGCCCCTCAGGGGCCTCAAACATGTGAACTGGTCTTTATTGACTGCAAATTTATTGGGGAATTTGCACCTCTCAAGTACAGCATCAACAAGGGTGGCTCCTGCTTTATCACCTCATATTGATCCATCATTACACCTTCATTAGTCTGCCTTATATTAGGCTCATGTGGCGCCCCTTCACAAAACTGGGGCAGATAGTTATGCAACATGGGAGTACTGGCTGGTTACTGGGCATATAATGAGGCTGCGGTGATGAAGTACATTTACTCAAGTACTGTACCTGAGTGCAATTTATAGGTACTTGTGCTTAATTTAATTTATTTATTTTCTGATACTTTTTTACTTCCACTCCACTACCTTTTTGAGGCAAATCCTGCACCCTTTACTCCGCTACATTTATTAGATACTGTAAGTTGAGTTACTTTGCAGATCAAAGCCAAAGCAGCACATTCTAGAAATTAATTTATTTTATCTACAATCGACAAAGACTGGGAAATGCTGAATGTCTGATGAGAAAATTGTCTGACTCATAAATAAAGTATATACCTACATGTGGATATATGTATATGGTAATTTACTTATTCATTCACTATTCATGTGGGTGACTTACTTTTATCAGAGTAATATTTTAACTACTCAAGCGTGACTTTGGGATACTTTCACAGCACTGTCAGGCTGCCATGTTTAGTGGGTCGTGTGTGCTGTATGTGATGAGAATCTGGAGGTAACAGGGTACAAACACTGTCGGGAAATGTTTTGCCCCAGTGCCTCAAAACAGATTAATCCAACCATAGCCACTAGCCACTGGAAACAAAGGCATGGTTCAGTGAACTGCTTGTTCACAAACTTTTTCTCATCAACAACCTCACACCACAGACCCCCATTTGATACTTTTTTTTTTAAATAGATTGCACAAAAAAAAGTGCACAAAAGCCTGACCAAAAAAGTCATGTAGATACTTATGTATGGAATGATACTGAAAGAAAAGCATTCCTCTTATTGTTGGTGACCCTCTGAAGGACCCCACTGTGAGAACCTCTGCGATAAACAATTTATTTGCCCTCTTGTGTTTAATTATGGAGTTGGATTAGAGTCAGTGCATCTTCCCAAAACAATCACTAATATTCTCTGGGCCTGTGTGTGTTTAGTGACCTCAAGGAGGAGTTCAGTGATGTTGTTCTTTAATTGCAGTGTTGTAAAAAGTACCCGAACATCACACTTGAGACATCGTGTTGAAATGTGACTATGGGTGACTTTTAGGAGTAAAAGTCACCCATATGAAAAGCACTGGAGTAAAAGTCTTCAAGTGTCTGATATTGAAGATGCAGTATGTAAGAACCGACCACCTGTCACAGTCATGCTCAAAACAAACAGGGGGCAGCATCTCTCTAGAGTAACTTCTAAATGCTGCCATCTGTAGCTGCTGTTAGCTAGTTAGCTCAGTTAGCCGTGCAGCTAGCAGTCCGAACTAGAGGGCTGGGAGAGTGTTGGTGCTTGCACCGCTAGCACAGTAGCTTTAGACCAGGATGTATCGGGGCTAGCTGGTTAGCATGCTAATTCATATAACTTGGAGTTTGTTGCAGATACGTGGCGCATAGTAACTGAATGCTGCTGCTGCATGTATAGTTCTGACTGTAAGCAGAAAGCAGACTGGTATCTGACGATGTCAGAGGTCTGGATGGTTCATAACGTGGCATCGGATCAGGAATGTATTTTGGCCCAAAACTTTTTCTGGGTCTTGTTAGGACTCGAGCAGCAGCGTTCTGAATCGGTTTTTAGAGAGTCCTGTAAAGACACTATTACAATAGTCCAGTCCGCTAAAAATAAATGCCCAGACAAGTTTCTCCAAATCCTGCCGAGACATAAGTCCTCTTATCCTGGATATATTCTTAAGGTGATAGTAGGCTGACTTTGTAATTGTCTTAGTGTGGCTGCTGAAATTCAGGTGTGAGTCCATGATTACACCAAGGTCTCTGGCTTGGTCTGTCGTTTCCAACATTACAGACTGAACCTGGGCAGAACCTTTTAGTCATTCTTCCTTGGATCCAAAAACAATTATTTCAGTCTTATCTTTGTTTAACTGAAGAAAACTCTGACACATCCAATCATCTACTCAGTGTTTGTATGGGATTATAGTCCCCTGGTGATTTGGTTGTATGGATTTGTGTGTCAATGGCATAACTATGATAGCAAATTTTATGTTGTCCATTATCTGAGCCAGAGGGAGCATGTAAATGTTGAACAGTAGAGACCCCAGATTGGAGCCCTGGGGTACTCCGCTTGTGATTTTTATCCGTTCAGATGTGTAATTACCAATAGACACAAAGTAGTCTATGTCATTTAGATAGGATTTAAACCAATTTAGTGTTGTACCACAGAGTCAAACCCAGTTTTCCAGGTGGTCCAGTTGTATATTATGGTCGACCGTGTCAAACGCAGCACTGATATCAAGTAATACTAAGACTGAAATTTTCCACTGTCTGAGTGCCCCCCTGATGTGCTGGTTGGCACATTGCAAGGCAGCCACTGCCATCAGTGTATGAATAAATGCTTGTCTTTTTTCTGATATTTTACAATAGAAACTATTCATTTACAGTAAAGCACAAATTGAAAATGATTTTAAAAATTAGACCCCCGTCCAGGGGCCCCCCTCTGGTTCCCCCTAATGAACAAATTCTGGGGGCGCCCCTGGCTGTAGTTTGTACTTCTCATGGTGCACAAACAAAAACTGTGGATGAAAATAAAATGGATCAACAGGACTTTAATGTGAATAATTTAGATGTACGCGCTTGTAATTAGGTGACATCTCCACCAGTTGAAGACGTGTCCACGCTGACGGGACGGGGGGGGGGGGTGTTTTCTGTCTCTGGACGCGCAGCTCTTAACTGGATGTGCTGCACACTTTCCCTCTGGCTCTCATTCACATGTCTTCATCAGAGGTTTGCAGCGCTAATCCTCTCTAATCCCAGTCAACAGAGGCGGAGCGACAGCCCTGTGTGCGTTTCACAGTTCAGCCCACCACCAGCAGCAGCAGCAGCAGCAGCCCGCTCCTGCATTCAACTGCGAGGCGTTTTGTGTGCGGGGCTGCGTGGCACGACCGGGACTTCACCGCGATGTGTGATGTTGTGTTTTCTGTTTTCTGAGTAGGAAAAAAAAAAAAAAAAAAAAAAAAAGTAACCGGCGGACACGGAGCAGATGCTGCTCAGGCCATGACCGGTCCCGGGAGGCAGAGCTTTCAGGCGGCGCTGATCCTTCTGTCCGTCGCCCAGCTGACCGCAGGTACAGTGACAGGCTGCACTCCGCAGGCTGCACCGCGTCCATCAAGTGCGCTCATTAAGTAGATTACATCATTTCTTTTTTCCTTTTTTTTTTTTTTTTTTTGCGACTCTCAAGCGAGTTATCAAAACTGTGTCTGATGCACGTTGTTGGTTTGATGTGATGAGCGGACTCATGGAACACCCTCGTTGTTGAGCAAGTCAACACGGTTTTTCAAGGATTGCGGCTCCAAACACCAGGAAATGAAGTTTACTTATTGATTTTATGCTCTCAAAAGTTATAAATTAGCCTACTTAATGATTGTTTTATAAGGCTGAATGTTTTTTCTATCAAGCTTTTAAATGCAAAGAGCAGGTGGGCTATTTGAAAGGAAATTACAAAGAGCATGTGTCTCCAGGTTAGATCACCTGTGGGACAGTAGATACTCACAGACCATGTGTTGTGAATTGTTCATAACAGTGGCTGATATCTAAAACAACAGTCTGGCAGACCTGCAGATTAAACCTAGCTCAAAAAATATGTCAGATCATTGTCACTTTTATTCTTTGTTCCCCTCTTGCTGTCAGATCATGGGGTCAGTGTTAAAGGCAAAAGTTAAAACTCTGCAGCTGCTTTAAGCAGAACACCTTTTTTTTGATTGATTGACACATTATTGAGATATTTTATATATTATTGAGACATATTGATTTATAGATGTATACTGATGCCGAATCAATTATCCAATTCATTTACTGTGAGATAACTGATTGCTTGTTTCTAAAAACAAAACAAAACAAAACAAAACAGAAAAAAAACACCACGCGTCATTCTCTGATATTCTGCTTCTCCAGTGTGACGACTCGCTGCTCGTCCTCGTCCTTGAGATGACAGCAGAAGATATTTTAGATATTTCAAAAAAATCAAAATAAGGCAATTTGAGGATTTCACCTTGAGCTGCACGTGTCATCACTTGATGAGTCAACAAACTAATCAGCAGAACACGTCGATAATGACGAGAACAGTCAGTAATCAGTAATCAGTAACTTTAAGCGGTCGCCCCCGGGCTGCAGTGCTGGATCAGAGTTCAAATAAAGGACGTTCTACATACAGTCTGTCTCGTTGGTGCTAATGACTAATGACATTTCTCTTCTTTAAATTGGAGCTCCATCTGAATGATCAGTTAACAGGTTGTCGAGAACAGTTTGTCCAAACATATCGAGCATCTCGCTGAAGGAGTTCAGTCTCAGCCGACTCTCAGCGATGCATATTTGGTTAGTCTAGGAGTAAATACTTTGTATAAACATGTGTTCACCCCCCCAAATCTGCACATCTCCTCCAGAGTTTAGAGCTGCAGAGCCATACAGACATCTTTGGAGAATGAGGAAACGTTCACACGTTCCAGGATGTGTGGAAATAAGCAGAAGTGTTTGATTTAAAATAGCATGAAGCTTCCTCAAAGTCACTGATGGGATTCAACTTTTTTTTTTTTGTGATACATGTTTTCCTGAGATACAGTAACTGCTCCATCTACATTGCCGCATCCACGGCGCTAAAAAAAGAAGGTCTTGATGCCTTTTGATGACAAACAGTCATCTCAAATACAGCCTGCATGTATCTCAGCACAAAGCTCCAACTGTTATTAATGTGTTTGTAGATCTTTGACTTTCTGAGTTGCTGGTGGCGAATCCTTAATCAACAGGAAGTCACATGTAAGGGGACTCTCCTGGACGGACGCTCGATGTCTGTCATAAAGAAGGAGGCAGAGAGAGAGAGAGAGAAAAGGAGGTGAAGCTGTGAGACGTGGCGATGTTTGTGGAGTTAACAGCTAAACTTAGTTACACTGTCCTGTTAGACTCTGTGTCTAACAGATCTGGTGAGGACGTATTTTCTGATTCAGTTTTGGTGTTTTGGACACCTGATTGTCTAATAATGCTAAAAGAATATAATTGTTTTGTTAGTCCCAAGTGTCCTTCACAGGGAGTACACTCACTAAACTGCATGGGAAACCACAAATGGGCAGTAGATGGAAACTCTCAGTGGAAAACAGCTCCAACACAGTAAAATACTGTATTTTTAGTATATTACTTAACTGCCACCGTACGTGATTAAGTAAGCGATTAAACTCAAACAGACTAATGCTTAATGGGTCGTCTGCTTTGACAAAGCTTAAACAAAACAACCAGACGCGTTTAACCTCAGTGACAGCGCTACAGGATATTCAAACTTCATTCTGTGAGCATCGTCCTTGAGAGAGTTGTTGCCAAGCAACTCCAAAGTACTCGCTAGGATAAAATCTTTTTTTGTAATTTTTTCAGTCAGGCATCCCCTGAACCAAAGTCCTGATCTCTCTTTTTTTTGTCCAGAGGTTTGTGTTCCCTCCAGGAGCGAGCTGTAGAGAGTTATTTGAGAGGTTGGTGATATTTTTTATCATACTGTAAATGTCAGTAATCCTAAATAAATACCCAATGCAAATGCTGGGTAACGCGTTCCTTCCCTACAGCGAACACTGGGACAATGCTTTGCCATCCCGATGCGGTAGATACTCACCGGTGCACCAAATGTATATTAATCTGTGACTGAAAATAGTAGGAAGGCACCATTTGCCAAAAAATACAGTGCCCAGCTGTTTTCCGGGAGAGATTAGTCCCGGCTGTTTAAAAAACAATTGCATTTTCAGTAAGTACAGATGGAAGAACATTGTCTTCATGTATAGCACTCAGTGTAAAGTGAAACAAAATTGCCTCTCTCCAGAGCTCCAGTGTACAAAGAAACAGAAAAGGGACGTAAGATACTTTTGAGAGGAGAGCCGGTTATTTGCGTTTCACCTGGGGTGTCTTGACTTAAAGACATAGAACAACTCAAGGCTTTTATTTTGAAGCACTTAACATCCTGTCTGGGTTGATGAGCTGCAACACTCACATCTGTTGCAGGGATGACCCTCACATGTTTCCTTCTATTCAGTAGTAAAGTTGCATTGCGTAATTGCGTCGCACCCCAGGGATCAACCCACGGCCCCATTCTGCTCTCTTTTCGAGTTGTATTAAACGAGACTCACAGCTCTATGTTTCATTTGAGCCAGAGAACCTCCTCCCTGAGCTGCTCATCATCATCATCTTCAGATCTCATTCAAAACTCTGACGTGAAAAGACACATACCAACTGATTTCATGCATCCGACCTTAAATATTAGATTCAAGCTCCAGTTGCGGTAGTTGGAGTCAACAACATCGCGAACTTTGACCGCCATCTCACGGAAAGGTTACAGATGTTGTTGCTTCCAGTTGTGAAATGTTTAATGCGTGGTCATATCTGTCGAGCACTGGAAAAAGATTTATGAATGTTTTTCTCCTTCTTGGAAAGAGTATTACGTGAACAGTATATGTGATTTAGATTGCTCCACTTCTCTTCTGGGTGTCAAGGGGTCAGAGACACCGCTGCAGGATTCAGTGTGTTTTAATATGTCAGGTTCAACCCAAAAATGAAACACTCAGCCTCATGCAGATGGAAAAGCTGGTTTTCGTCGTCCACAAAACATTTCTGGAGCCTCGAGGCAAAACAGCTTCGCAGCATTCTGCTGAACAACCGAAGTAGATGGGGGCTTGTTTTAGAACGTAATAAATGAAAAAAAGCAACTAAAAGAAAACATAAAACGGCGTCTGCTTGTGTAGTCCAAGTCTCTAGAAAGCACAGAGATCCCAAATTGAAAAAAAGAAAATGAGAAAATCAGATCTTTGCAAATCAAATTGTAAAATCAGGCCTTTGGGAAACGTGGATCACCCTGGACAAACTGAATGGAGGCACATATTGCTTTTATTTCAGCTGTTTTTTTTGTTTTTTTTTCTTATTTTAAGCCTTAAGTCTCCATCTACTTCAGTTGTTAAGAAGAATGCTGCAATGCTGTTCTGATGAATTTGAAACTTTCCATCAGAATGAGGGTGTGCAGATAATTAATTGATTTTATTGTTTGGATGGACTTGTCCTTAAAAATAAGAGCATATGGATTTGGAATTGCCCCTTGAAAAACTTTTATATATACCAAATTATGAGTTAAGGTTCACAAGTTAAGTTACATCTTAACAGTTTGTCTTTTCTGCACTCCAGCTTTATGAACACTTACAAAAATGTCTCTCTAGCAATGTGAGTGACATTTGCTTCAAGACTGTCAGGATTAATGATGTAAATGTATTGAAACCTACCTTTTCAGATGTCATAATTAATTGAAAAAAAGTTATTAGATAAATGACAAATACAAGCTGTGAGTGTCAGGTGAGAAATCTGATTTTTTTCTGGTGATCCATTCACAAGATCTGATGTAAATTATTTTCTGTTTATAATTTGGGGTAGGATCCAAGACCTGGTGGGGAAAAAGAAGTTTTGCCAGGACAATCTTCATAAGTTCCTATGTTTTTTAAATCGTGAAAACATATGAATTTCTTTAAAAATAAATGATTACATTAGATTGTAGGGGCAAAAAGTTTTTAATTTATTTTTATCATGACAAACAAAATAAAAAATCCACTCACACATGAAGACATAAAACATTCGACAGTCATTTTTTTGCCCTCCTGAAAATATTTTCTGTTTTGTTTTTCACAGATGGAAAACAAGAATTAAGGAATTTAAGATTATCCTGGCAAAAAAAAATTTGTCCCATCAGATCTTAGATCCTGACCCAAATCATAAACACAGGATATAATTTAGATCAGACTTAGAAAATGGATGACCTGGAGAAAAAAAAGAAAAAAGAAAATAAATAGTTGCCCCTCTGGACTTCCATAACAAGGATAAACCAAATAGTGGAAAAATAAGGTGACATACCGACCATTAGTACTGTATGAACGTATGGTCTTAATGGTCACATTTAAGAGTAACATACAACTGTATAATATGATTATACTTGGACATCATAAAGACCTTTACTTACCTCATTATTTAACCTACTGGCTGTATTATAAATAGATTAACTGAATAACGTATAATATTCTTAGGGTTTGTCTTTAGGGTTCTCCAGCGAGTAAGCAGTGCATCCTTGCTTATCAATCACTCACAGTCTTATCAAACAAAGCATGACAGCAGCTCCAAGTAGAACACGAGATTATCTGGGTGTTAAACTAAGAGGCATTACTCCGGTTCCTCCACCTCGGGCCTTTTAAGAGCATGGACCTTTCTTACGTAACAGAAGAATCCTGCTTGACGGTTTGAGAGTTAAACTGTTTGGTGTCATTTTGACCCTCAGAGGTTTCATGTTTTACGAACCATTGATTGAACTTTGTCGAGAGTAGGTATCTGAACATAACGAGCAATTCCTTGTGTTTTTAGGCCTGAAGTGCGTGTGTCAGCTGTGCGCCAACCACACCTGCGAGACGACGGCGGACGGCGCCTGCTGGAACTCTGTGATGTTGATCGACGGGAAGGAGGAGGCGGTCAAGTCGTGCCTGTCGCCCTCCGAGATGAAGGGCCAGGTCTTCTGCTACAGCTCCAGGAACGTCTCCAAGAGGAACTGCTGCTTCACCGACTTCTGCAACAACGAGACTCTGCGCCTACACCCAGGTATGACGCCGCTGAAATAATGCCACCCTGCATCCTATGTCTGGTTGACTTTTTATTGATTTGTTGATACGTTGTCCGATTTAGGCGAGCAAAGATGAATATCTAACTTGTGTCGGGGAAAGAAAGGGGAAAAAAAATTAAAAAATTCAGAGTCAAGACGGATTCATTCCCGCCCCAGACAGTCATCCCATGTCACGTTGCTCAGTAGTTACAGTTTTCATTCGACAGCAGCACCGGCCCAGTCTGTGTGGGATTTCCCACTCATTCTGGCCCTGGCGAGACGACGTGGATGCTGATCCTACTAGATCCTGTGACATAACAAATCTGGCAGAGGCAGCGGGACGGCGTGTGTGATCCTCCCTCCCCTCCCCTCCCACGATTTATAAATAAACACTGTCAGCCATGTAGTCCTGCTGCATGTTAAAGCCTCTCATGTGTCCGCTGGGCTGAGGCTGGCCTTAACGCACATGGGGGATTACTTACACCTGTGGAAATTTCAGTGGAAAAAAACCCCCCAAGAAACAACAACACCGGAACGTCAGAGCAACTGGTTTCTGTTTATTCGAAACACTTCCAGTTGTGGTTCACGGCGATCGAAACACTTGTTTTAACGCGCCGTGTTAATTGGATCATTTCTGAAGAATGTGAATCAGATTTATTAAAGCTGCAGTAATCACTTTTTTGGCATCGGGGACAGAACGCCGCGACTGGCTGAAAAACACACATTATGTCCTTGTGAAGGTGACGTGGTTAACTGTCATGGAAGTGTCTGATGGAGTTTCTGGTCCAGCAGTAAGTCGCTCTCCTCGTAGCTTTGTTTTTTAGGCTTCCACTGACTCATGAGAAAGAAAGAAGAAAAAAAAAGCCTTTGTTTCAGCTGCTAAATCTCCACTTTGCTCACCAGTTGCTCTCTAACAAATTCTATCCGCTGTTTGGCGCTAAGTGGCTGGAGAAAAGGGGGTTGAGAGAGGCAGTTCGACTGACCGAAGATGCTGAAACTCTCACTAGAGCTGCGTGGAACTGCAGAGAGGGTTTAGTCATCATGAGGGGGCCTGTACGCATTTGAATAGATTTTTGGCGTTTTGCTCAAATGAATATATTGATGAGTGCAGCTCTGAAGGTGCAACAAGCGCTCCTGGAGAAGGATAGTTGATGGTTGAGTCTCCCTCCCAGGTCGTTAAATACTGAATCTCTTGGTTTGTATGTTCGGCCTGCCACCAGCATCTTGCAAGTGTCTGCTCATGTTGGGTCTCTGTACATGAATTGATTACAGAGTATGAGACTTGAATAGACTGAGCGTACCGCACCTTATTGGAACTTGTAAAACATTATGTTACATCCATAATTAATTCAGTGCTTGCAAACACCTCAGTGAATTCTTTATTCCAGTCCATTTATCTGCTCATGAATACAGCGTCCTGGCTGACTATTGCCGTTAGTGATTAATCTACCAGCTATTTTCTCAGTCAAAGCCTTAAACATCCTATAAAATATCTGAAAAAAAAGTGAGAAATGTCTGTCTCAGTATACCACAGGACACAAAGATGTCTTCAGATGTCTTGTTTTGTTCAATCAGATATTCAGTTTATACTTGTAAAGGATGACATAACACTAAGGTTATTCTGATACCAATTCCAGAGTTTGAAATGCCTTCGATGCTGCCTCAAATTCAAGTTATGCACTCAAATACCACATCATTTATTTATTAGATGCTACCATTCCCCGACCTTACCTGAAGGTCTGTTTGCAACTTTGCATTTTTTACTGAAGAATTTGACGATAATCATTAGCAGCAAGCGACGTGTGTGAGTTCAATCAAGTCCAAAACATAACACCCACCCAGGGTCAGTTGTATAAAGCAGTCAAATATGTATAAAGATATCAGCCAATACACGAAGTATTATGATTATATTTATTTAATTATAAAATAACTGCTTCTAAATAAATCATGTCGATGGTTTAATGTGGTGTCTCTGTCACTTGTTTCTGCACTATGTAACTTTAGGGCCAGCGGGTCGGATCACGGCGTTACATACATGTTCATGTCAACATACAAGTTTTCAAAACACAGCATTGCTATGACGCGAGGAGTATTGTTTGCAGTTGGTGATTTCATGGCCTCTGTCAAACTGTTACAGACCTGGGAAGTTAGAAAACAGATCCATTCAAGTGTGACAACCAAATCAGTTCTTCTAGAGTGAAAATCTGCTGCAGGTTCCGGCGCCTGTATTCATATTTAGTGCTGCTGCTGCATATGCGCCTGTGAACGCAGCGTTGGCCCATCCATAATCTTTGACACCTAATAAGAGCGAAAACTAAGTGTTCCCCCTCCACTGATTTATTCATTCAAAGTAGTTAGATGGCACAGTCAGACAGTGGTCACTTTCATTAAATGCAGAGGTGATGCAGGAGATTTAAAGTGCTGCAGACTGTTGATGAGATGGGTCAGTGCTGCAGCCTGAGGCTGTGATGGTGTTGACTGTGAATGAGGACACCAGAATCAATCTGTTCCACTGCTCTGCTAAATATCAGCATGTGAGCTCAGCCACTCTGTTGTTTATTCTGTACACGGACGCATAAATGCTTCGGTTCAAGCTATGGTTTCCTGGTTTTGTGAGCTTTGACGGCGTCTGGGTTCATCTGTGGTTAATTTTCAAATGTGTACTTGTGCCAAAAAATCACTTAAAAACGCGAAATGACTGCTGAGATTTCATCCTCGACCTGCGCAGCGCAGCTCACCTCAGAGTCGAAGGGACGGCTGAAATTTGTGTCGCCACTCGCTCAGAGGAGAGGAGGGTCTTGTTTTGCAACATGTCTGCTGAGCTCCAGTGGGACACATGGCAGGAGATGTATTTAGGTAAAAGGTTAGAGATGTCTTAGGAAACTGTGGTTTAGGTCAGGATGTGTTGCTTTGCACATTTAGCCTTTTGCAGATGTTTAGGTCACGCTCGTGATGAGGACATTTCGCGCTTTGGGGATTTTGATTTGGATGAAGGAGGGTGAAGAGACGTGGAACCGCTTTGTTGGGTTTAGGTTTTTCAAGTTTGTGTTGTAAGAATCAGAACGAAAAAAACATGAGCATGCTGACCCTTAGTCTTCTTCTGTGCGCCTGTCGACCCACAGATGTAAAAAGTCTGTATCGTTATATTATCCACATGGTCGTGTGTATGTTTAGAAGACAAGTTCTGCGTATTTCCCCGAAACCCTGTCTTTCAACTCTAATTCTAAGCTACGATTGCTACAGTGATTTGTTGATTCATCAATTAGTCGAGCACACGCTAATCAGCAGTTGACCAAATTTAACAGGTTAAACATTTGACCTCAAAATGGAGAGCGGAGAGGTGGTTTGGTTTTGGAAGAGATGGTTTTGGCAACAGAAAAGTGTCACGGTTTTAGTTTAGGTTCTGTTATTTCCTCTTTTATTTTGAAGTGATATCCTCCTGTGTCGTCTCTCACTTTCTGCTTCCTCCCTTCGTCAGTTTTTCTGCCCTTTTTGCTCCTGGCATGTATTCTATCAGTTAATCAACCCCTCTGAATTTAAGTCCTCATCTTCCCCTCTGGACAGTTCATCCTGACTCTGTTCCTGTGTTTCCATGTCGCGGCGCCTCACGGTTCACGCCGTTTTATTCCTCGTGTGGTTTGTACTCTGCTTTAAATTTGAACTCCACTTTGGTTTTTTTTTCACTTTTGTTTCCTGGAGTTCTCCGGTTTTGTTATTTGCCTTGTCCTGCTTTGTGTCGTTGCTAAAAATCAGCCTAGCTTGACCAGTCTAGGACTTCATATGGCAAAAAGACATCATGCTGCCAATGATTCATTGGAATGATCCTTTTTGTGTAACCGTTTTTCATTTTCTCTGAAAACAACTGATGAAATCATGTCGATGTGACATTTGTTATTGTCTGTACCGAACAAACAAACATGTTTGTTACATCTGGAGAACAAGATTTGTTGGCCAGGACATCTCTGCAGCTCTACAGTGCTCCATTATGATGCTGCTGTCACACATTTTACCTTTATCCAAAAAAATGCAGCTTCTGTGATTTGGGATATTTCACATATTCCACATTGAGGTTTTTATTAATGCGGCTTTATTCAGGTCACAGTCCGCATGCGACATAGATTGGCATGTGGGCAATATGATTGAGTTGAGTTTGAGTTGATGTGCATCCTGCGTTGCTATGGATATTGGTTGTGATATCATCAAACTTCATCAAAGTGACAAACAAAGATTGAACATGCTGAACCTGACCAAACATATCCAAGCAATTCCAAACAAGGACGGACAGCTGCGGCACAATTCAAACGTCTGCGTTTGTTGGAGAATGTTTGATTTGTTTTGCTTCTTTTCTGATCGTACAGAGTCTTTGGGCTGTTGGTTGGACAAGAGAAGCAAGAGAAGACGTCACTTTGGGCTCTGGGAAGTCGTGATGTGCGTTTTAAACCGCATTTCTGACATTTTATAGATCATTAAACCATCGGGAAACTAATCGGTCTTGAATGAATGTAATTGTGTAATGCTGTTCCAGTGTTCCCGGTACACTGTTTTCTCAGCAGGTCTATAAATCGCACATTATCACAGCACCCACGGGCTCTCCTGTTTCTGTCAGAGTCCAGGTCTCCTCTGTCCACCCACAGACAGACTAAAGGTCAGAGATAGAAGTGCTAGGTTAGGTTGTATTGCTAAACCCACAGTTTTATTACCAGGTGGAGTAGTGCACCTGTTTCTGATCCGAGCGTGTCGCTTATTTTAAATGAAGAAGAAAAAGAAGAAGAAGAAGCCTGTCATGAGAAAAAATATATTGAGATTTCCACGTTATGGAGAATTGGCACTGGAGGATTCTGCTGCTGAATCTCTTTATTACATTTAATTACTGAGATTTATGGTCAGACACAACTTTGTGTCTGCCACATGCACGTTTTCTATCTCTCTAAATTTTAAGAACATTGACAGGGTCATGGCTTAATTCTGCTGAGCTTAAGGTCAGAAATGTGTCCTTGTGAAATGGCACATCAGCGCGTTTAGCAGTCGCTTCTGTCCTCTTTAGAAAAACCACTTAATCTTTTATCACCATTGACCACCAGAGGGTGCAACAATCATGGAGAGCTCAGTGATGAAACACAGCTACAGATGACTTCTCATCCTACTTATCCTGTGTATTAAGTATTCAATCATATACAATATCGGCTACCTTCTCATGTTGGATGTTTGTGTGTGTGTGTGTGTGTGTGTGTGTGTGTGTGTGTGTTATCAGAGAGGCCTTTGGAAGAAGAGCCCGGCTGGAGCAGGCTGCAGCTCGCTGTGGTGATCCTGGTGCCCTCCTGCCTGGCGTGTGTGGGCATCCTGCTGGCCGTGTTTGTCGCGCAGGGCCGCCGCTGTGACTACAGCAGAGCCCACAAACAGGACCCCGAGGAGCCGCTGGACGACCAGATGCTCATGTCACCCGACAAATGTCTCAAGGATCTGATCTACGACATGAGCACCTCGGGCTCTGGCTCAGGTAGGAGCAGAATGTTTGATTCTGTGTTAACTTCAACTTAATGATTACAAATAAATATCAGCTATCATGGTCTTGCTGGTGGGAACCATTGTTTTGTGTCACACAGGCCTGCCCCTGCTGGTCCAGCGGACTATAGCTCGGACCATCGTCCTGCAGGAGACCATTGGGAAGGGTCGATTCGGGGAGGTGTGGCGGGGGAAGTGGCGAGGAGAGGACGTGGCGGTGAAGATCTTCTCCTCCAGAGACGAGAGGTCGTGGTTTCGTGAGGCAGAGATTTATCAGACAATCATGCTGAGACACGAGAACATCTTGGGCTTCATTGCCGCTGACAACAAAGGTGTCGCATTCAGATCCAAACATAGTCAAGTCCACTGTTATTATAGTGATGAGGTAACATGCTGACACGTGATCCGCTGTGCGCTGCAGATAATGGCTCGTGGACTCAGCTCTGGTTGGTGTCAGAGTACCATGAGCACGGCTCCCTGTATGACTACCTGAACAGGTACACGCTCTCTGTGGAGGGCATGATCGTCCTCGCCTTGTCCATAGCCAGTGGGCTGGCACATCTCCACATGGAAATCATCGGCACGCAGGGTAAGGCTGCGACTATTAAAGTTCCCGCAGAAATTAAAATTCACTCATTGTCTTCTCACCCTCATTCCAACAGAAAGTCAGGTGAAATTTTGTTTGTCCACAAAACATTTCTGGAGCTTCACAGCAAGACAGCGTTGCAGCATTCTCCCAAATAAATGGATTTTTAAAAACATGTTAAAGTCTCCATACAGCACGTCTGGTGTTATACCTTTTACTTGATTTGAAGTCTTCACTGGAGCTGCTAAGCTAAAGTGTTAGCATGCAGCACATCTGAAGTAGGTGGACAAGCTCATCACAGGTTGTAAATAACGCCTTTTCAAATTAATTAGCATTTTAAAACAAGTCTCAAACTACCTTTGTTGTAGTACTTGTACTTGACGTTTCATCTGCATGGGAGTGAGAAATGTAATTTTTGGGTGAACTATCCTTTAAGTGACTTAAGAACGTGAATTCCTGCCTACTGACGTCTTATCTAGGGATTTGAACAATTTTGGCACAATAAGTTAGGGCTGCAACTAAAGAATATTTGTATTATTTGATTGACTTATTAGATGATTAACTACTAAAATGTCAAAAAGTGTTAATTTGATTACATGATGTTATACAGCATGATGGAATACTGCGAGTCACTGGTGCAGATGTTTGTTTTCCATCAATCAAACCTTGAAAATGTGTCACCGAAGGATGAAAAAATATTGATCTTAACATGAAGAACATTTTTGAATCTAATCAAACTCTTTTTTTTTTTTTAAATTTTAGGGAAACCTGCCATCGCTCACAGAGACCTGAAGTCTAAAAACGTCCTGGTTAAGAAGAACGGCACGGCGGTCATCGCAGATTTGGGTCTGGCTGTGAAACACGACTCCAACACCAACACCATCGACATACCGTCCAACCACAGAGTGGGAACCAAAAGGTTGGCGCACCTTCACAAGGCAACATATACGTTACACATACCGAACTTAAAGTGAAGTGAACGCCCAATTTATTTTCATGTCCTCGACTTCAAGCTTACAAAGCGGGCTGCCTCTGCATTGCTCCAAAGTCAACACGTTTTAACCTTTTTGGCCAAATTTGGTTGTGAAAAGTTCACAACATGTGAGTGAGTCAGCTCTCTCAGACGATGAAGACAAGACGTTGGACGAAAGTCACAAAACCTTAAAGAGTTATATTGTATTAAAGAGTAAAAAGAATTGATACAGAGTTGATATAAGTCACTTTAAAACATCTTTTCTTTTCTTCTTTTAAAGTTTTTGATAATGATACTGTTAGTCAGCCAGGTGTCACTTGAGTGAGTAAAGGTTTTGTATTTGTTCATCAGTTTTTAAAAGATACGTAATGTTCGACTCTCTTCACGTTGATGAGCTGAGAACTGTTTTGGACCGGCTCCATATTCAGACGAGACACAGATCAACAACAAACCCACTCACAAATCATTTAAGGATGTTTGAAGCGCTAGCCTTCTTTGTATTTCATTAGGCTTTAATCACTGTTTCCTCTGCAGGTACATGGCCCCGGAAATCCTGGATGAGACGATCAATCTCCACAGCTTTGAGTCATTCAAGCGGGCGGACATCTACGCACTGGGCCTGGTGTTCTGGGAACTGGCCCGAAGATGCTCCGTTAGGGGTACTTAAAATGACACGCGCACACGAACTCCTTAATTTTTTTTTTTTTCATCGAAGTCATACTGTGGCACAGATATTACACAGATGACACCACTGATGAAACCCATCATACATCACCAGTTAGGTGGGGGCGGGGGGGAGAAAAAACAAAATTAACTGACTCTCTGTCGTCTTCATTTTCCCCCCCAGGACTTAATGAAGATTTCCAGCTGCCTTATTACGACCTGGTGCCTTCAGATCCGACTGTCGAGGACATGAGGAAGGTGGTGTGTGAGCAGAAACTCAGACCTAATGTTCCCAACCAGTGGCAGGGCTGTGAGGTGAGACAAGAGGAATCTGTCTGATGATCATGTGAGATAGTTATACCGGATAGAACATCATCACTAGGCTGTGTGTAACTACAAAATCATACTGTGTTGCATAATATAAACCAGTTTTTGACCAATTTGATGGAAATTACAGCTTATTATTATTATTATTATTATTATTATTATTATGTTTGAATCATTTTGTGCTACATTAACAGAGAAATAAAACCTAATCTATTTTACAAAAAACCTTTCATCCACAAACTCAGCTGAGTACTTGAGCTCCCCTCGCCGGTGACTGACATCACTATTGTCAGCTCAGTTGTTTTACATTTTAGCTTATTACATGAGAAAAAAGTGTGTTTTGGGAGGGAATGACACTAAAAACTCCTCAAAGTCACGTCAGCACTGGTGGGATGACACGCCTGACACTTTTCCTTAACTTCACCTTCACTTCAACCTTCAACTTAATGTAACTGACCAAGAGTGATTCACAGGCGGAGGTCAGGCCCTTTTTATTTGAACCTCTTACTGCTTGCATGGGCTTTCACTAATTTCCCTTCAAATTAATATGTAACAGAGGAGAAGCAGGACTAAGACTTTTATGTAATTCCGACACGACATATGATTCATTTTTGGCCACCAGATAAATTGTTATTCCACAAACTTTACCCTCTGTGGTGGGATATTCAGCATACATATGAAGCTTTTAGTATTTTTATTCAAGGTAAGAAGCTTCACTTCACGCTGTCGGAAACATAAGTGACATTTTCGTTTTTTTTTTTTTAATAAAAAAACACTGTGTCCTTGATGATTCTCCAGGCTCTGCGTGTGATGGGCAAACTGATGAGAGAGTGCTGGTACGCCAACCCTTCTGCTCGACTCACTGCTCTGCGGGTCAAGAAAACTGTGTCCCAGCTGTCCGCCATCAAGGACGTCAAAGATTAGACCGACTCGTTGCCCTGCAGATCGGCGCTGGCGCAGGAACCGGTGCAACACGACCGACGGAGCGCTTGTCGGAAGGAGACGGGGATGAAACCTCTCTTTGCAACTGCCTGAGGCTGCCCTCTGCAGGACACAACCCCACTGTTCACCCTCAGAGAGCAGATTCAGTTTTTTTTTTGGTGCCAAAGTATTAAAGTAGGAGGGTGCCTGTGGCTGCTGCTGTGCACATAGACACCTTATAAACCAGACGGTTGAAGGAAGAGCCATATGATATAAGATTATGTATAATGTATATAGAGATTATTTTGCTACCTCAGACATTTAAGTGCCCAAAGCTTAAAGTTGCACATTGTGACGTTTGTTTGTGCCATATCTTGTAGCAAACACAGCACTGAAGCGGAGGTAGTGTGCTGACAATCACATGGATACTGGATGAGTCGCCCTGGTATCGACTTGTTTTAAACGACACACTGTCCCTGATAATTTGAGCTGTAAAGTTTGTCGCTGAAGATAAACGGTTTGTTGAAGGCTCAGTGGAAAGGTTACGAAATACTAACAGGGGAATACACATGTGCTTTTCCAAGTGGAAGACATCCTTCAGCCCAATCCAAGCAGGTTTTCTGCGTGATGAGCTGCTTGTTCTGTTGGTCCAAATACTGTGATGACAGTGTGATGACATTCATGACCCCCAGAGGATGTGTCCCAATATTTGTGATGATCGTCTGACTTCTCTGTCAGTCCAGCTGAAACTGAGAATTTTAAAATTATTATTATCTGCGCCGCCCACTTTTATGGCAGAAACTGCAGGTGAAAACATGCGCGGATCAGTATTGAGATTTCCGTAACACAAGACCTTCTTTCAGACTAGTGGAGAGAAAATGTTCAAAATACACATAGAAGTTATTGTTTTAGTTCATTCTGGAAATATCCTAATGTGCATATATAGTAATTTAATCATAACATTCCTGAAAACTTGGAAAACAAAAATAATTGTCTTAATTTAAGTGATCAACTGTGGAAGTTTCATCCATTTTCACCCCATTCACCTGTAGTGTCTTATGTTTTTGTCTAAAAATTGGAATTCATTTTACAATACATACCTTTTAAAAGGTCAAAAGTTTCTCTTTTTTTGAGGTTGTTGACAGCATTTACTAATTAATGGAGTGAGAAAAAGAGATATCCAGAAGTCACTCTTTAAAAACCTCGGACACTAATATGTCAACAAAATTAAACAAAACAATTGTGGACCTGACTTTATCGTATCTTAAGATTTGTGTTCTTAAAATATGTCCAAAGGATTACGTGTTTAATAGTACATTAACACTATGCATACATATACATTTTATTTCAGAAAACGTTATTTAAATAATGAATTATTTGAATAATTTTGCTTGTAGTGTTGCCCTTAGATATGTAGATTGACTAGTTTTCAAAACTAAGTTGTCTCTCCATATTTTTAAAGCAGACTTTTTTGATTTGTCCTCAAATTGTACTGCTATAAATTTTGCACATTTAAAACTTTCATTTTGCTGAAAAGAGCTGCTCTCTGACAGGTGAATGATCAAAGGTTCAGTTATGAATGTGAAAAGTTATTTATCAAATATATGTATCCACACAGGAAAACAAGCCTGATTCTGTTCGGTTTTATTAATATGATGAAAGCAAAGATCACTTCTTGGTTAAGCTGAAGATAAAATAACAAAAACAAGAGGATAATGACAAAACACAGAACAGACAAAAAGGCAGATGTAGAAGTAAATCACGTCGATTGCTTTTAATGACGCTGGTGGTAAATCTTTAAATTTCTACCTTAAAATGTCTAAAAACAGCTGGGGCTTTCTTTTATATTTTGTTGACCGACATGATCATAAATGTTTCCAACAAATGTTCAAACCCAGAGAAGTCATTCATTTAATTCGTGGTAACAGGGTAACGCCAGAGATAACAGGGTAACGCCAGAGACTGAGGAAGGAAGTCGATGAACATCACTTAAAGAAATGTGAAAAAATACTTTAATACATTACCTGTTCTGTGAAATCTCTGTAGATTTTGATCAGCAGTGCTGGTTGTTTAACAATGGAGACAAAAACTCCCATGATCCCACGTTTTGTTTCTACCAAGAGTTACCTGTAGTGGCAGATGCTACACGCGTGTTTCAGACATTTGACTTCACATTTGGGCGCCTAATGAGGCCTGTAAAGCCTCGTCACAACAGGTTTAGGGACAATCCGTGCACCATGTGTGCCTGTGCGGGCCCGTATGGGAGCGTTTCATATCATGTGAAGTGATCCCGCATTCAAAGATGTGAATGTGATTAATCAGTGTGGTGTTTGTGAAACTGGTGCTGTGGAGATAACCTTTCCCATACATGATGGGGTTAAATTCACGTCTAGCTTTATGTAACGCAGTCAATGTTCATGTTTTTAGTTTGCTATAAGGCGAGTTACATATTTTCCATGTAGCTGCTTACTGTAGGTGTTGACATGTACACGTGTTCTACTGGATGATGTGTAGCATCAGCTGTGTTGCCTCCTGAAAATAAGCTATGTACAGTAGCCTGTTGCTCTCTAGGGAGATATCCAACCCAGAAATCTCCACAATAAAAGTTGACAATGTACTTTTTCTGCAAACCACAGATATGTTACAACTTTATGTCTCTATAAATTCTGTTCTGGTTAAAGCAACATTATGTAGAAATTTGCATTTTGTGCACTTTGGTGCCTCCCAGAGTTCCTGAGTGCGTCACCACTGTCATAAATACAAATCCCTGGTCTGTTACAGTTTGACAGAGGCAATGGAATTGCTAACTGCAAACAAAACTCATTACGTCATAAAAATGTTATGTGATGAAAACATTTATGTTGAAATAAGTGATCTGACCCTCTGACTAAAGTTACATAGTGCAGAAACAAGTGATGGGGGGCGGAGTGACTGAGACAGAGACACGATTCACC
Organism: Acanthopagrus latus; assembly: GCF_904848185.1. Taxonomy (NCBI): domain Eukaryota; kingdom Metazoa; phylum Chordata; class Actinopteri; order Spariformes; family Sparidae; genus Acanthopagrus; species Acanthopagrus latus. The sequence continues at coordinate 16,569,215 of NC_051047.1, forward strand.
CTGTTACAAGACACTGAACCATCAACATGGTTTAGAAGATGATATTGTAGGGTAAAAAAGTTGCGTAATGTTGCTTTAAGGCTTGGTGAGTGTCAGGAAAAGATAATATTTTTTGTAAAATCCCTGATTTGGTCATCGCAAACACAGCTGGAGATGTTACAAGGTCCCTGTAAAATTGTCCACTGGTTTCACTCTTGCAAATGTTGAAACGCAGTCATGCTGCTATGAAAGTCGGGTTGTATACATATAATGTGAGCCTGAGCACGAATGTCAATTTGGCGCGTATGACACATACAAATTTGAGAGTATCGGTGGTTTTTCAGAAATGTTGACTGTCAGCGTTTTATTCTACCGTCTTGGTTCTCCTCTTTCTGTGAAATGAAATGTCGACTTTAATCGTGCAATCACTGGACTTTTTGTGTTGCAGATTGCAGATAGGAAATATTGAAAATGCAGTATTCAAGCGTCTGGCTCTGCCTGTGTCCATTGTTAACATTTGTAGTGTAATTAAATTAGTTTTATATCTCATGTTGGATCTGTGCTGAGCCAAGCTTCTGTTTTGTCTTTTGTGTCATATCTGCTTCTCCAAGAATCAGACAGGTGACACGGAAGAGACTGATCGCTAAAAGACTTATCAGTCATTCCAAAGAGGAGTGATCACCATGTGCAATTTCTGACTGGCGTCTTTTTTTTTTTTTTTTTTTTTAAATATGTGTATATATATATATATATATATATATATATATATATATATATATATATATATATATATATATATATATATATATATATATATTAATACACTTTTGATTCTAAAACCGTCAACTTATTATTTAGATTCATATTTTGGATTCATGTATGTGAATGTTGTGTGTTGTTGCTCAGACTTCATGCCGTTGCACTGTATCTTTTTCTCTTGCACTATTTATTCTGTATAGAAATAAGTGATATCAGTGGGTCAATAAACTGTTTTTCATGGAGTCAACTGGTTCAGTTTGAAATGAGTCTTCTTCACTACCACCAATGAATTGACTCTACAATAACCCTGTTATCTACTGAGGTAAGATGCTCCGTTCCTTTGGTATAAAATCTCTAACGCATCAGTTGTGATTGTGAAAGCAATGATTCTGCAGAGCTCTGCATGCTGACAGAATTTCCCAGAGCAACTTATCTGAAACAGGCCTTTTTACATTTTCCCCAGCTCGCTTACCTTAACTGACGTGACTCATCTCCACTCTCTGTTCTGCCGCTCTGTGTGTGTGTGTGCTGTTTATGATGTGGATGTGTCCGTTATACAGAGGAAATCAGGCCGTACCACACTGAGGCTATCAGCACTTTGCAGATGAGTCAGAGAGGCCTTAAGATTGTGCTGCGAGATGCTGTAACAGATTTTTTTCAGTGCATTGAGATGACATTGTGTCACTAACAGGAGGATGATGGACACTTTCATATTAAAAGTCTGCAAGAGATCTAGTTGCCAAAAATGTTTACCACATTTACATCTTTTCTAGTCTGTCATGTCAGCATTTAGACACAAAACACACAGCCGGAATGGACGTGAGGGATGATGACAGTGACCAATAATTGTTAAATGTACAGCATTGTATTGAGACAGAAGAAAATCTGCCCTTTTATCTCTGCACAGCCTGATTCAGAAAATGCCTCATGTATGAATCATTGTTTCATTATGAAGCAGCAGGAGACTTTCTACTGTCAATGAAGAGAACAAAACATGTACTTTTTTGCTGTTTCTTTGACGTTTTTGAAATGTGTACTGGAATTAGCAATGTCCGGGTGAAATGGGATATCTTTGTTCCAGACGGTCCCGTGGTCGGTTGGCCAACTGGTCCTGCTGAGGGTCAGTGGGGCAGAGGGGAGCGCTGTGAGGCAATCTGTTAGTTAAGGAGTGTTTCGGCCGGGTTTAAATACACAGCAACAAGGCTGAAAGTGAAATGGCCATTTTATCAAATGCTGTACAGTAAGTATACATTTAAGGTACCTCACTTGAGTATTTTCATTTATTTTACTTTTACTCCACAAGCCTGAATTTCAGAGGCTCTTAACTTGACTACACTTAGTTGACAACTAGTACAGAAGATATATACAATGCACTGTTACTGATTAAACTAACCATATTATATACCAGATTAAATGACTAGTCGCACTTTACAAGTGTATGTGTTATCAATATGACCTTTAACTTGTAATGGAGTATTTTTACAATGTGTTATTAACATTTAAGTAAAGGAACTGAATACTTCCTCCACCATGTTCTCTGTCAGGTCAAGAGAAAGCTTTTGCACACGGTGAAAGATGATATTGTTTTTCCTGCAGAGTAAACCGCGTACCCTTTGAAGGCCTGGGTGCGGTGGTGCATTGTGCTTCAGTTTTCTTTAACCCATCAGCTATTGTCTCCCTGACTGCCGGCCTGTGTGTTTGTGTGTGATTTCCCTTTTGAACTGAACCATGTCTGATGCCTTCTGCCCAATGACCCGTGCCGTCTGTTTGGGGAGCGTGACACTGGCCTTTTGTCTGCCCTCATAAGACAAGTCTCCCTGCTTGGCAGAACACAGGACTCAGGCTCAGACTGAAGCTCAGACCATTGAGAAACTGAGAGTGAGAGAGGCTGGAAGCAGGTGCTGGTGGAGGCGTGAGGTGGCAGTTTCTCATGCATTGCTGATTTCTGACAGACCATAAATCGAATTGCTAAGACTGCAAAAAAGGGAAAGGGATTGTTTGAAGGGGACTGATGAGAAAAAAAAAAAGCTTCTTTCTTTTGCTTTTTCACAGCAGCAGACCGGCTCTTCTCAAGAAAGGGAAAAAACAAGCACAAGTCAGAGAGGTGAACAGGAACTTAGGTATGTAAAGCTGTGATCTGCAGATGCAGGTCCACCACAACCCATCACATGACGTAGATTTCCGCTTTGACACACTTTGCTGTTGGCTGCATAGCACAGCGGGGCAGGGCCACACAATCGCTGAAGAGCTGCTGCAGCAGGACATGATGGTGCTTTGAGGACCAGTCTACCATGCAGTCCACCATGAATTCCAATGGACTTCAGCGGCAGAGCAGTCAGGAGAATTACATTCTGGATAATACTCTGAGGAAGAAATGCTCCCTGTGGTACAGGCGCTCACTGAAGGGGAACAATGATCGACACCGGCAGAACACAGGCTCTCTTCCCAGAGTGCGAAAGGTGAGCGTGTGCAGCTCAAAATATAGAATGCAAACACACACACACATACACACACACACACACACACACACACACAAACACATGCACACTTCTGCAATCAAAATTACATCAAACTATCCTAATTATTCGATTAAAGCTGCAACCTTTCTTAGTTTTCTAATGAGAAGCAGTTCACTGTGTAACAAAAAAACAGCATTTTCCTGCAAACAGCTTAAAGCCCTTTAACAATTTTAATCTTTTGAGTTGCAACATTATAGGATCAACACGTTCTCACATAGTTTCCCTAACAAGTTAAATCGATTATATTGTTTTAAAGAGGCATTTCTCCTTTTGCAGCCCAAACTAAGCCACTCCAACTCACTGGTGGATTACTCTGACCCACAAAGGTAAATATATCAAACCTGATTAGCAATGTGTGACATGCAAAAAGCTATCATTGTATTTTCTTTGTTTTTTAAAATTTGAAATATAACCTAAAATATTGTTTTCTCTCTTTCTTTTTTTTTTCCTCTTTTGCACAGGATCACAATTGCACTCGAAAAGCAAGACAATGAATCGTTTGGTTTTGAAATTCAGGTACGTTTAAGATCAACAGCATTCGGCATGCATCATTGTCAAGCCTTTAAATCTCCTTTAAAGCTCTTCTTTAGTGACCAAATGTGCTTCTTGTTGCAGACCTATGGCCTGCAGCTGAAGGACAGCTCTGCAGTGGAGATGTGCACGTTTGTGCGCAAGGTGCAGGAGGACAGCGCAGCTGAGAGCGCTGGCCTGACCGCAGGTGAGCCACCCACATCCTCTGCACATGTTTCACACACACACACAAAACCGTCAGACCTTATGACACGCTTCAGTTGAACACAAAGATAGACAGATATGTCACTTATCAACACGAACCCACCCACACATACACACGCACACAGAGATGGACAAACACAACGCAAAGTCATACTTGTCTTCCCGTAACTGATGAGTTCCTGTTTCCTGCATCCTCATTTATTGTAGGGGACATCATCATCACTATAAACGGTGTCAGTATTGAAGGATCATCTCATCAGCACATACTTGATCTGATCAGAGAGTCAACCAACAGCTTGAAGTAAGTTTCAGAAATGACTTCAGTGACAACAGAGACAACCTTCACAGAAATATAATAACACAACTCTGGTGATCGTGTAGATAACTTTGTGTCATAATGTGATTGCAGGATGGAGACCGTGTGTGGGAATGTAGTGAAGCAGATAGAGCTGGAGAAGAAGATGAATCTCCTGAAGGTGAGTCTCTCGGATGCCGCCCCTGCTCGCTGTTGAAAGACTGCTGCTCTGTAGTTGTGCTAAGTAACCTGCTAAACCACACAAAGCTTCCTGGTAATAATGACAGCAGAGCTGCCACAGTGTAGTTAAATGCAGGTTGACCTACCGCTGCACCACAGTGAGGAGTTCTCATACTGAGGTATTGTATTTGCTGTGGTGGAGGAATAATTCAGATCCTGTCTTTAGGGGTGCTACTTTGTAAGAAGAGTTGACTTTTGAGTCTCATTTCCAACTTGTCAAATAACACCGCTCTAGGTATCCCATGAAATTAAAAACACCTTTTCCTATAAACAGCACCTTTAAGTAAAAGATAGGGTGAAAAACTAAATGTCCTGAATTGAAAAACATACTTAAAGAAGCAATATTTAAACTTACTTTAGCTGAAAACTCCACAGGTTGCAAATTCATAGATATCACACCTTTAAGTAAAAGTGTCATCAAGAAAATGTAATTAAGCAAATATGTAGGATTTTTATGTACTCCACCAAATGTACACATTGAAGTGTGTTGACAGGTCTAGGGGGGCTTCGACTGGATTTGTAAAAAAGTAGTATAAAGCTTTTTGTGGCTCCAGAGGAAGCTGCTTGTTATCTGATAAAATGCCTCCAGTGATGTCACTCAGTGGCTAAATTGCATTGTGGGTATTGTAGATACCAGGTTTTTAGTCAGGAAGATGACTACGTGGAAAAAAAAAAAAGCGATATCACTCCATAATGAGTCCCACAGTGTTATAGGACTGTAATGCAATGCTTTTTAAAACTTGCCGCCTGCATCACCCACAATGCAACTTTGCCCACAAGTGACATCACTGGAGTTTATCAGTTTATCACCAACAGTCCTAAATTTAGTGCATATTCTCACTGGACAGTAAGGATAGGAAAACGTGTGATCTGAAAAGCTGTCAGACAGATGCAGCTCAGTGAGAAGTGCAACATTTGCCTTTGAGGTGCAGCAGAATATAAGAGTATAAGTTGTCCAAAATGGAATTATTCAAGTAAAGCAGTTCTTCCTCAAGCTTGTATTCACGTACAGTATCTGAGTAAATGCACTTCTAACATGCCCCCTCTGTTTATATGAACGTAAGCATTTTGAGTGCATAGGCCAGAAGAATTTCACTGGAACTCACACCAAATGTTTGGGTTTCTTTTTGTTTGCCTTTACAGCAATCACTCCGCGAGAAGCTGATGGAGCTGCAGGCACTTACAGTACAGGAAAAACGCCTGATGCGAGGTGAGAGAGTTTGTCAAACCACAGCGCTTCCTTTCTCACAGCCATCGTCCTCTTTCTGAAGCTTCCCTGCCTTTGGTGTGAAGTGAAGCGCCAATTTCTAGATAAATTACAAAAAAGGAGTTCCCCCCCTAGAGAAATCAAACGAGCATGTGAAGCTGCTGACGAACTTCCTGCTGCTAACTTCTCGCCAGCTGCAAACTTCTTCACTCACTTTGTTTTGTTTTTCCAGGGAACTTGAACAACAGCAGCCTCCACCTCTCAACGCACTCCTCAGTGAGCTCCCCCGCAGGCCGACGTGGCCGCCGCTTCTCCAGTGACAGCAGCTACAGGAGCGCGATGACAGACGACAGCGACCAGGCCAGCGTGTTCGGGGATCTGAGCTCTCCCAGCCCCTTCAGCGCAGCCAGCACCTCGGACGACGGCTGCTTCTTCTCCAAAGATTTCCCCTCGCAGCTGCAGGACGGCTCCGGCAGGTTCTCGTCGAGCAGCAGCCATCACCACCAATCCCTCGGACGCTCCAGCAGCTCCAGCTTGGCCGGCAGCAGCAGCTCCCTCTCGCCTTCCTGGGAGGAAACGAGGATCTCCTCCCTGTTCGGCACCCTGCCCCGCAAGAGCAGGAGAGCCGCCAGCGTCCGCAGGCACATCTTCAAGTTGATTCCTGGACTGCAGCGATCAGTTGAGGAGGAGGAGATGGGAGCAAACACCTAGTGACATGTTCAAATGCTGCTAGTTTTCTACTTGATAGACAGGGTTGACATGGTTTCTTCTACCCTGAACAAGATGTAAAAAGACACAGACACTGTAAAGAAGTGTTTCAGCACACTTGAAGGAAGGGGTTAACCCCTTCACAAAGAAATAAGTGTTTGCTTGTCAGGGGACACAGAGATGAGAGACATTGTGGCACTTGGCATTTGTCAATGTCAAAGTTTACCCTGGAGGGTCCTGAGCCCGACTCACGGCTTGGCACGAAAGCATTATGATGTAAATGTAGAACGTTCTCCCTTTGAACAAGTGTTCGAATGAATGTATATACAAGATATGAGTGTGATCAGCATTAATCACATCAGCTGTATTCATGTAGCACCCTAAATTCTTTTTTTTTAAAGTGAGACTGTACTGCTGACCTAAAAAACACACGACAAGAACCATTCACTTTTCACGCCAGACGAACATTTAAAATACCACTTCTGCTACGTTCAGGTGCTGAAACCAAAACCAGACCTCTGCTGTGAATAGCTGGCTGCTGAGCTCAAAACAGGATGTGGGTATAAGAGGTACTACTGAACTGTTTTCACATCTAAAAGCTATTTTTCCGGCTGCACACAACTTGAATGCTGAGATGTCTCCTTGTGAAGTCTGAATGTAGAGAATGGTGCTTTGTTTTTATGTGTATGCTAAAGTCTTTTAAAAAATAAAAAACAACAACATATAAAGTCTTTCAAACCCAGCAGTGTTATCCTTCAGATACCTGTGAGTGATGCACACTCACTCGCAAGGTGCAATTTCAACAGGAATGGAGTGACTTACTGGAGAGTGACGCAATTATTATACATGATTTACTCATAAAGAGAAACAAACGTTCTGGGGGGATGCAAAATAACTGTCAAAGATGAAGCTGTAAAGCTTGAGAATAGAAACCCCCACACATTTCCTGTAATAAGTCTCACTTCTTTGGTTTCCTGCTGCTTCTGCTAAAGAGAGGCGGACAGACAGACAGAAAATAGAAAACTCTAGAGTGGGTCATTGTCAAATTATGGCATATTAAAAACCGTGTTTTCATGCACCTGATGGTTACAATTTACAAACCAGACGATTTCACAAAAGCAAAATGGAGAGGAGTTCATTCAAATAATTTGCAATGAAGCAGAAAATAAAATGGCTTAATGGGCTGATATAGGAACGACTGTCACGAGATGTCACGTCCTTTAAAACGTCCAGTGTGTAGGATTCAGGGCTTTCTAAGGGCAGAAATTGAATATAAAATTCATGATAATGAAATCCACCTAAATTTGTGTATAATCACCTGAAGCTAAGAGCTGTTTTTTTTCCCATTATTTCCTCAGAATAAGCCATTTCTTGCAGAGGGAGCACTCAGCCTGCCATGTTGCACTGCCATGTTTCTCCAGTAGCCCAGAACAGACAAACCAAACACTGGTGGCCCATTTTTACACCACACCTTTCAGTAACATTACTTTAAGATACAAATAAAAATCCTGCATTCAAAATTCCACATAAGTACAGACGGTGTGTTTAAACTTCCAAAAGTAAAAATAGGGGATTTACAGTGTGACGTCCATTTATATAACAATGTTTGTCGTTTTTTAAACGGTCACTCCTGATGAGTGTGAGCAGCTGTCAGCCTGGTTGAGGCTTGTGTTGTGCTGGCAGCAGAGAACCGGGGAAGGTCTCATTTTTCACTGCTGGTTACAGTCTGCTCACATGTGGCCATTAAAAAAGTGATTCATACAAATTGTTATATAGAGCCCCTTTAACCACTTTCTACACATTTAGATTGTACAGTCAAACCTCTGGGTGGAGCCCCTACAAAGGGTAACAAGATGACAAGAGGGGACATAATTAATGGTGGAATGTACACAAGTTATTTCAAGGCATACGCATCACTTTTGTATTAAAACAAAAGGATGAGCAAAATTACTAAAAGGCTATACCGGTTGTTTCCAATTATGTTCAAACCAGAGAAATTTGCAATTTTATGCACGTCAACGTTGTGTTTCATTGGGTCGGGTGTCGCAACAACTTCTGAGGAATCTTGAGCTGATACGTCAGAACGTGAGAAAGGAAGGAAGTTGGTGAACCCAACCAAAGATGGCGTAAATAAAACTTTACTATATCATTTAATCTATGAACATTTCTGCCTGAATCATATGAGATAGATTGTTATCTCACTGATGGACGTTTATGAAGACAACAACTCCCAACGTCGCTTCATGACGTCACCAAAGTACTTCTTTTGTTTCGACTGAGAGTCCCGTCTTGGCAGCAGTTACACACTGTGCACTTAAATTAAACCATATGACAAGTTTTTAGGAGGAAATCATTTCAGATGAAAGAGTTAATGGACTTTCCACCTCTGTGCTCACGTTGTGTGCACGTAATTTACATGTCACAAATGTTATGTCAGCATTTCTGGGTTCCTTGCTTAAGCTGTGAAGGTCTTTGTGCCCTTAAGTCCCAAGACATAACGCGGCTTAGCTTCAGCACAAGACAACGTCGGTTCAGGCGGCGATACACTGTAAAGAAAAACCTATAGGAGAATGTTAATCCAGACTCAAAATGCTACGGAGTGATGGTGGTCACCCAGCAGAGATTATCGAGGAATGAGCACAATCGCTTCATGTGCAGATGCCAGAATCACAAAGAGTCTTTGTTGGAGCCACAACAAAACCCCTGTTCTTCTGTGATTCGACACGTACACAGAATTACATGGTACTACTGAGCACGCAGCGGAGCTTGATCCCGCACGATGGCTTCTTTCTTCACTCTTTGACAATGCGGGTAGGAACAAGGAGCAGAACGATGTTACAATGAAAAGTCGGAGGCTGTTTGATTCAACAAATGATCTGCAAGAAAGCATGAGTGAAAGCATTGGAGCCTGACTACATTTTCCTATCGCTGGGGGAAGAAAAAAACAAAAACACATGGAGACGGCGACGAGCACAATGCCTCCGAAGGCCCCGAGACTCACAGTGGATGAAGACGCGCTGGCATCACAGGTACTGGAGCTCATTGGGGGCTTCACACTGGAGGCCCTACAGACCCTGAAACCTGAAGAACGAGAGGTGTGGCTAATGGAGGAGGGAGACGACTCTGTGTTTTACAGCGATGAAGAAGAAGCTCATGGGGACATTAAAAAAAAGTCACCATGTGAGTTCGGTGCCAGTGGCTGCAAGCGTCTTGACAACAGTGTGTCAGCTGATGAACCAGGAGAAGAATCCATTACTGACAGAGACAATTCAGCGATGGAGAAGGGAGTTACTCAGCAGATCATTCTAACTGAGCGAGGAGAGGAGTGGCATCCAAAAGCTGAACCGACAGATCAGACAGATGCCCTAGATCCAGAAGAAATGTCCGATTTAACTCCAGAGACGTCTGTGAGCACCTGTGGAGACTCTCTGCAGCTTATCTGCACGGGCGCAGACATGCAGACAGAGCCAGAGCAAAATAAGTCTGCGGCAAAAGGTAAGGGGAATTTTAATCTATTGTGTTAAAGAGGGAGTTTTGTGTTTTTTTTCTGCAAAACAGACTGTCCCTTTCCTTTTTCTTTTTCGGCAAACCTACCAGCAGAGGGAGAAGAGGTGGTGCAAGACACACTGACACCAAACCTTCAACCCTTTGATGTCACTAATGAGGTGACTCACATGAGGCTGAGCAGGGAGACAGAGGTCCCCGAGCAGATGCCTGCTGCTGAGCTTCAGGTATCAGGTGACAGGCAGCTGCAGGTGGAGCGGGAGCCAGCGGCGCAGGAGCACGAAATCCCTGCTCCCGTGGGGCTTCATCAAAACCCCAGACTGGGCTACTCCACTCTGCCTCTGCCAAAGAAACCCGGTCCTCACCAGAAGTCCTTCGACCACCTCGCTTCCTCCTCCAAATACAGCACCGTGTCCTACCGCAAGATCCGCCGTGGCAACACCCGCCAGCAGATCGAGAAGTTTGAGTACATGATGATGAATTTGTAAGAGCAGGAAGATAAATACTACTGGACATTTTCCATAACACACACACACACACACACAAAAAAAAAAATCTGTCTCACATGGTTTACATATTTAAGTTGTCAAAACTACTCACAGATGGTACTGAAAGTCTGTAATGTAACTCTCCACGTCACACGACTCTTAAATCACATTTCTAGCCAACAACCATCTCATACATAAGTACTTTGTTTTTGACTGTTTTAGGAGGGAAACGACTTGTTATCTAAAGCGGGTATTTGAACAGTAGATAAAATAAATAAGAGCCTCAGGTCTGATAATCCTACAGATAGTAAGTAAGATGTAGTTCGCTGGTAGAGCTTCAGTATCTTAAAAGGTGCACAACTGTATGTCGTTTTGGGAAAGAAATTGACTGATTTCTTTGTGCCATAACAAACTAAATAAACTGTTTTCATGACTGAATAAACAAACTGAACTTAGAGGAAAACCCAATTTCATATTTGTTTACTTTGTTTGTATTTGGCAGACCCTGCTGTCATTCTAGCTTCAAACAGAGATCTGAGGATCTTCTTTTCCTCTGAGAACAGCTTATTTGTTCAATTGTGGAACAACATATATATATTTATGAGTTCGTATTATTACCTCAGTAATGTTGTAAATATTAAAATTCTGAGTTTGAATTTCTTCTCCAAAACTACACAATGCCCTTACCGGGTGAGACTGAGAAGTGAAACTACTATGGGAAATATTTCTGAATGATTCACTAAACATACTGTACATACATGTCCTAATGAAGCAAATAAAAAGAGATCTATGCTATCAAAATCTTCATCTTCCTTACTCCATTCTACTTTCTTAAGACAAAAAAGCACTGCCTCCAATATGTGGTTAAACAGTTTGATAACAATCTTGAAATCACAGCACAGATTTATTGGGTATTTTGAACCAACACTTCCCTCTAGTGACGAGGAGAAATTCATACAAAACAAGGACATTTTTCACAACAGAACCTTCACCTACATAATTCATTGTTTAAAATCAGAGAAGCAGCTGTTTCACCCAAAGTGCCTCATCAAAAATAGTCTGTGACATCTGGAAAAGATGACATCTGTGTTCCATACAAGTGAATAAATTCTAAATTACATGCAATCAAAGTCATTATTCAGTCCCTGCAAAGCAAACAAAAGCACAAAAAAAAACACTTTTTACATCTCAAATTTATGAGGCACTTTTTTTTTTTTAAATCTTTGGCTGTAACATGATGTTGAGCTCAAGAACTGACAAGATGGAGTGTTCTTCCACAGACATTCATCTGAAGCCCTTTAGTCATGCCAGTGTAGAGCAAACTCTTTATAAAAGAAAAAGAGAAGATTCCCTCTTTCCTCGGGCACTAGCGTTCAAACTCAAAGTCAGTCCATGCTGACATGATAAAAGGACATTAGAAACATTGCACATCCCTACCCCCTCCGCTTTACACCACTCATAAACTGCCACCAAGGTGCTTCCCACCTCCTCTGGACAGTCAGTGTAGTCTTGTCCTGTAGTGTGAGGTCTCCACAGTCTGTGTTCTGTCAGATACAACTCTTTCCTCAAGTCTCATCACAGAGTGTAGTAGTGTGTGAACTGCCACTTTTGGAAGGCATTGCTGGTTTCACAGGGGTTCAGGCGAAGAGTGTCGCCCTGAGGCCCCGCCTCCAGGCACATGTGGTGGGACACAAACTCTGCTATAAGGTGCTCCGCCTTTGCAAAAACAAAACAGGAAGTGTAATCAGTGAACAAGACAGCAGCATTTTCATTCCTACAGAATTAGAAGCAGGTTGGTCCTGTTTGAAATTCAGAGACTAAAATTAGCGTCAAGAAAAACAAAAGGAATGTAGACAAAGCAAACCCAACCTACCAGAGCAGAGTTGGACGATTTGTGGAACCAGCGTTGTTCAGCCCTTGTGTTGTCACATTCCTGTAAAGCAAAGCCGCTGCCCTTGCTTTGGGGAGCGACACATACGTCCTGCTGGCGAAAGTTTCTCATCCAGGTGTAATTAAAGTGCTGACTCTGAGAGAAAGAGAGAGAGGAGTGTCGAGGATATAATTAGGCTTCATGAAAAAATGAAAGATTTCGAAAGATGGCTCAGAGAGGCTGTTCTGAATCCAAGAGGACCACATTTAGACAGGCTTGGCCTTGTCTTTGGACTCCACCCTTGTTTATCGTGGCTTGGGTCCTGCCTGGATTTGTCCTGATCTTGGTCTAATCCTGGATATTTTTGTTATGGCCCCCTACAATTACCACAGTCACAAAGCCAGGATTGTACTATCTGTGCATGTTTTCCTAAGAAAGACTATGAAATGTTGAAGAAATATCATCAAGCTGCGACAAGGAACTTCCATACAAGTTGATTCTGGAGGCCCCTGCGTTTACAAGCGGTGTGAGCACCATCTCCGCCTATGGTAAATATCTTAATAAATCATAATAGATAATACTTAAGTTGGCGTGATCACTGTTATGTCACAGATGTCTTGACTTATCTCTTCTCAGTTCCTTTTCTTGTTTCCTGTGCTAGCATCTCATGAGGTGAGAAATAAGACGAGGAGGAGAAGCAAGTCATAAAAAACTGTTTTAATTTTATGAGTTATACGACCCGGATAAAGGACTTACCGCACCAAGAACAATCACTGTAAAAATAACCATAGTGATAACAGTTTGAGCATCCACACTGATGAACGCTACAGTTCTGTGGACAGTGTGAATTTTTGTTACACTTTTGTATGAGTCAACATCAATTATCCTGGCGATTGTCAAAGAGGACATGAGTATAGACAAAGCAAACTCCAGATACCTCATCACCTGCCGAAGACTGATTGGCAGTATGTCGTAATATGTTATACAATCATTTAATACGAATAAATACAAATATCCAAGAATGAGTTATTTTAATAGACAATCTAAAAAGTGTCTCTTAAATGCCATCAATTAGAACAATGTCCCCAAAACCAGACTAGGTGATGGCCATGTAAATTTGGAAGGATTTTGATTGGCTGTCAGTGTTTCTATCCTCTATCAAATCACTCTGAAAATGATCACCACAATATCGTTCCCCACTGTCATTGTCTATATAGCTGTGTTGAAGACACAGATAGTTGAAAAATATTTATTTTTTGGTTTTGTTATCATTCTGTGTGTTGACAGCCCTTAAATCTGAATCCGACCTGGTGACAGGCATTCAAAGTAATTATAATGACGATATAGAAAAGGGCATTCTTGTCGCTGATGGTCTTGTTTGCTTGTGTAGGTCATCTAGAGGAATCGGTATTAAATCATGAATGTTTCATAAACTGTTAACAATTGTAATACAATAAAGACGCCTACCTGCTTGCTGAGATCACAAGTCTCAAACAGCAGAGAGCCTTTCTGCAGACTGAGGCATTTCCTTAAGCCACGGTTAAGGATCTGCAAGAAAAAAATGAAAACAATTTCACAGAAGTGAAACAACAGAGCTGCAAACATTTGTTTAATCATGACAGCAGGCCTTGTTGCCGTTTTAATTTCCTTGAATGAATCCTGACACAAAGCTTTAATAGACAGCTACTCTTTGTTCCAAAGGAGCACAATCACAGTCTCTGTTTGGGTCGATTTAGTGAAAAGGTTCCCAACAGAGATAACAATAGCTTCATAGAGAGAAAGAATAACAAGCTTTCTTCTATAAGAGCTGTTTTAGGGAAAAGTAAACAGAGATTACTCATGTACTTACTAGGCCTTCAGCTTTAACTAAGGGAGCCTTCATATCTGGATACACGTTGTCCAGATACCACTTGAAGCTCTTGCATTTCAGCCTCTTTCTCAGCTCGATCTGATCGGTGAGGTTGCCGATGACCATGGCCTTTTTTTCCACCAAGTGATGGTACCCGTGACCGTAGAAGAGGTCCTTATACTCGTCCAGCCAGACCTCCGCCACCCTCGCCAGGTTACGCTCCACCGTCTTCTGCCTGTCCTTGGGGAATTTGTAAGGATTCTGTCCTCGGAAGATGTGACCCACTCGAGAGCAGGGGATGATCTCGATTTCCCCTCCACACATCCAGATCTGTTCGTTTAGAAATAGTAATAGGTGTCACGTGAGAGATGTTCTAGGGAGTTCCCAAACACCTGTGGTTTGAATTCATATGAGTGAGATACCTTAAATGAAATCTCCATGTTCTCCCCACCCCACACATCGAGGCCAGGATCATAGGCACCAAGCTCATAGAAGTACTTCTTGTCTATGGAGAACAGGCCTCCAGCCATAACTGGACACCTGAGAGAAGAAATTACAGTAAATATACAGAAGAAAATAAAAATAAATAAATGAATAAAATAATAATGATAATATCAAATTACTATGAAAATCTAATGTCTATGTACCTGATGGGATCTGAGATTGTCATGTTGTGCTTCTTAATGTACTCATCTGGTATCGCGCTCCAGCCAAACACCAAAGGCCACTTGAAAATACCTCTCTGGAAGTTGTCAACCAGCATATAACTGCGGAGAAAGAGCGAGAACAGAAGCTCCAGTGTCATACAATAAACATTCCTGATGAAAACATGACAACACCACGTGTATGGCATCTCTGTTACTCTAATATGACAGCGTTGAGTCACCTCATGTCCTTATCACTGATGACTTCAATAACTGGACAGGGCACCTTCTTGCGATCCAGATACACTCGCTCCAGCAGCGGCTCCAGCCAGCCCACATTACATTCAACATGGGAATCGAGGAAGGTAAGAACCTCACCTAGATTAGAGAAGAGCAAACATCCTGCTGCAGTTAAACAAACAAGACATACAAGTGATTTAATAGTGCAACCCTTGGAGGACGTGACAAAGAGTTCTTTGAAAAGTTCGTTTTATGCATGGAAATGAGACAAATAGTAGAAAATGGTGAATACACAAGATAGCTGGTGCAAGTTTGAGTTGGTTTTGTAAAAAATTATAAATAAATAAAAAAATGTGCAAATCAATGTGACCCATCAATGATGTTGCTCGTGTTCTAGTACTTTTCTAGTACTCTTTTGTTATTCTATTTTTAAAGCATTTCTTATTCTTTCCTTTTAACATTCTGCAAATAATCCTAGAGAGGAGATAAAACGCCCTGTAAACTGTTTGTTTATTGGCATTGTGCCTCTCTCTATGTCATATTATTAAGCATGATAACATGTAAGCTTGTGCAATGACAGAAACCACATTGCAAATTCTAGGAGTGTTGACATCTTGCACAAATCACACAGTTATAACACACTGCAGTTTGCATAAAAGGAGTAAATAACTCATCAAATTAACATACTAGTGTTTTCAATGTAACATTCATAAAAGAGTACCAAGTTTGATATGTCATAATAATGTGAATTCTGTTGCTGCTTTTAAATGAACCATTCCTCTACCACCTTTACACATATGTATGTATATACCAAACATTACAGACACTGATGACATTAATTAATCCAAGCAGTGATTACCTTCGGCTACAGCAGCTCCAGCCAGCCTGGCTCTGATCAGGCCCTGCCTCTCCTTCAGACGGACGATTCGCACTTTGGGGAACTGGGACATGTACTTATCCAGCGGCTCCTTCAGATTGGCTGACAAAATATTACACATGATCTCACAATGCTGACAACAGACACAAGTGCATATAGCTCACGATGTTAATTTCTGATTACAACCAATGAGGTTCAATTTAAACAAACTACTAGAAACCAAATAATTCCTAAACCTCTATTACCAGCTATGTACTGTAATATAGTTTATATTGATATATGAGCGGACATACTTTGTGTTGCAATGTTAACCTTTACAGATGACTTAAACATTCTAAATATTATCATGTGATCCAGACTTGTTCAGCTGAGGACTTTTTTTAGCTACATTTAACAGCTATAACTGACAATATCAGCGTATAAAAGATATCAGTATTGGCATATGCTGGTGAAAATATGTCAAATATTTGAGCAGGTTGTGTTGGAACTGCACCACTATTAAATAGTCTGTCCAACTGCGAGGACAGGGACAGTGTTAATATATGCACATGTTAAAATCAGTGGATGAGTTTTTGTGACCAGTGTTCTTCATCCTTGTGTCTCATGCTATTCTTTCCAGTCTTACTTATTTTCTGATAGTTTGTCTGTCCATTGTGGTCACACCTCATTCACACTAAGAGGCCATCTATGGGGCAGACACTCGCTCATCTATTTGGCTGATGAAGGTTCAGTGCTTTTTTAAAAGAGAGGACTGTCAAATTTATAATCAAGTGTAAAATGTCTCGCTCAGTACATCATTCTTTGTAACAACTCTCAAATTTTGTGCTTTCTTTGGCCTTGAATAACACAGTTTCTGCAAAACTCCAGTGTTAAATAAAGACTGCACTCTAAAATAAACATGAGCGTAAAAGAAGGCTCTTAAGTAACACATTTATTGCAAAATATGCTTTGATTGAAATATTACTAAAAAAATTTAACAAAGGCATTAAACTTTTTCCCAAAAAGACCTATAAAGCCAGAGACATTAATGACCATTTTGGGTAAAGAGGCGCAAGAAACTTCAATGTAGTCACAAGAGTGAGGAATAATTATAAAACAAAAGGATCCTATTAGTGCTGCTCACATTAAGTTTGCCCACAAAAGTTCAAGCTTTAAACAAGGATTATGCCGGTAAATGTGATCTCTTTTTGACCAGCCGAAAGCAAATGACCTCTGAAATGAATTTTGGTAGCAATTTAATTGTGCTTTAGCTGCAGCTGTCAGTTCTAATCCCCACTGTGGAGACCCATTCAAGCTGACAGTTACCTTTGGTGCTGAAATCATCCACCAGAATGATCTCTTTGAGGAGGTGTGGCGGCGATCTGTTAAGCACACTGTGCACAGAGCGGATGAGTGTGGACCACACTTCATCCACGAAACAGAAAATCACACTGGTGGAGGGCAAGTCGTCGTGGACCAGATTCTGTGCACACCTGAAAAACACAGCAAGGAAAAAAAAAAAAAAAAGTCAGCGTGGCTATCAGAGTTCTGAGACAAAAAATGTGCAGAGGACTAACGACTTACATCTCTGGCCTGGTGTCCGGGATGGCGCGGTCCACTGGGATCTTATCGCTCAGGTAGACATTGAAATGCCCTTCGTCCCATCTCTTCCTCACCTCTGTGTCTTCGTTGCTGGAAACGAGTGCTGCCTGACCAAACTGACCCACAGCGTTGGGATTTCTGGGAGAAAGAGTTGCATCCAGAGCCAGCACTTTATGGACACCTGACTTCCCTTTTGAGTTACTTTCAGAGTTGTTTCCCGCCTGGGTCTTGACTGCTGGTTTCGGGATCTCCTTCACTGGATTCACGTCGCTCTCGCCCATCCTCTCAACATGTTTCTCCCCTGCTTTATCAGTTACGTGCTCGGCATTTACATCCTTCTGTGGAGGTTTGGATGTTGCTTTAACAGGGCGTGCCTCCTCTGCCTCAGACTGGCCCTCTTTTGTTCCAGTCTTGCTCTTGGGTTCATCTTTGACTTTTTCGTTTGCCTTTGAATCGCTTTGCTCACCAGCTTTTAAGAGTCCCTTCTTTGACGTTGGTAGTGAAGCATGTTTGTTTTCCTGAACACCAGGTAGCACCAGGGTTTTATTAGACTCTGCTACAGGCAACATGATTTTATTAGAGCCATCTATGACATTACTTTCCTTGAATTTTGTCTCATTCAGATCCAAGTTTACTACCTTTTTCTTTGCAGGGACATCCTGCTTTGGTGGGACATTATCTTTACCTTCAGGGGGGACATACTTAGGTTTGACAGTCTTGGAAAGTTCATCTCCCTCTAACTTTTTATCCCACAACTTTTGGTCTTTTCTCTTGCCTCCTTGTCTGTACACTTGGGCTAGTTTGCCGCCTGGACCGAGTGGTCCTTTCCCAGCTTGTGCCCCATCCAGGTCCACCCTCTCGACCGGGTGTTTAAAGCCCCTCTTCGTCAGCTGTGTGGTCCTGGACTGCTGCTTGAAAATCTCCCTTTCTCTTATCACGCTCTCCTTCAGCAGCTGACTGTTCACGTCGTTCAATGACATGCGGAGTGCAGCCATGTCAAACAGCAGCCAGATGACAGAGGCAATGAACACAAACGCGAGTACCCTCCCACTCCCCCTTAAGTATCTCCTAACCTTCATCATTGTTGAGCTTGCTTGTTTGTTTGTTTTTAATCAAAGGAAATCGGCGTGAAAATGCAGAAAACGTCAAAGTGTCATGCTGTGAGGGCCACTTCTGGGTTTGCCTTTCTTTGGAGAAGTTAGCTGCCTGCGTGGCATGCTAAAAAAGTAAGGAGCAGCAGCGGTAGTCGCTGTTGTCAGTCAGAAAATACCGCAGGGCTTGACACCCATGGCTCCGGCGGAGAGGCACAATGTGAAGTTATTTTCTCATACCGTGTCGCTCCGGACATCTTCAGCCGCCGGGGGACATCAGTTTTGACGTCCGTTCGCGCAAAGTTCACCCCAACTTCTGCGTCGCTAAAAAACAAAGTAAGCTCCAGTTGTCGGTACCTTCTCTGAAATCTCCACGCCACAACTTTGACCGACACACAAGTTTTGTATGAGGACGTAGCAGCCAACTTCCACCTTGTCAGTAAACTCTGATTGGACAGATTGACAGGGAAGTCTCGGCCTACACGGAGCTAACAGCAAGCTAGCCGGAGAGAGCTAGCGCGCTACAGGAAGTGCGGCGCTGTGCCTTCAAAATAAAGCACCCAATGGACATCGTGTTCCAGGTAGATAGGCAGTCATGAATGCACTAAAATGTTGGCTTTACCGGCTGTTTTGGATATTTAGGTCATAAATGTATAATAGCTACCAAATTGATGCTGTTGGCAGAGATATCTAGATGGCTTAGAAGTCAAGAATAAGCAACGTGGAATTGTTTCCCCACAGGTAACTGGTTTGTTTGTTTCTCCTTCATTATTATTATTATTTTTTTTATATTATAGTGCTTGTATTGTATTAGGTTAAGTACAGTTCTTCACAATAGTATTTAGAAATATTCACCCTGATGATGACCATTTGCTGTGTTGACTGAGAGCTCCAGAACAGCTAGACCTTGTTGGACCATGTTGCAATTTTCTCAGCTGCTGTTTTCAACAATGAGTTTAAATATATGGCAAAAAGTTGAGAAACTCTAACTCATCACAATCGACTTGACAGTCATTTAAGTTTAGTTTTCTAAATTGCTCCATAATAAAGCAGTCTCTTTGTTTAGAAGTGCA
The DNA here is from genome assembly GCF_904848185.1 of Acanthopagrus latus. Classification (NCBI taxonomy): domain Eukaryota; kingdom Metazoa; phylum Chordata; class Actinopteri; order Spariformes; family Sparidae; genus Acanthopagrus; species Acanthopagrus latus. The sequence goes on from NC_051047.1 coordinate 16,588,874, forward strand.
GAAAAGAGGGAAGGGTGAATTCTTTAATTAGTGTTCATTTTGATTACTCCAGTACTAAACATAGGCATACATGACTCACTTCTTTATTTACAAACAATGCAAATACTATAGATATATAATATACTCGACAGTCATTCATAGTCATAGTATTCAAAACTTAAAGGGGCACTGTACAGCTTTGGAGAAGAAATTCAAACTCAGAATTTTGATATTCATAATATTAATGAGGAAATAACTCAAAGTTTTCTCCCCATAAATCATTGAAAAAGCTGTCCTCAGGAGACAATAAGAACATTGTTTGAAGCTAGAAAGGTGGCAGGGTCTGCCACGTATAAACAAAGTAAAACAGTGTGAAATTGTGTTTGTGTGACTTGTATGTATATTCATGTATTCAGTCATGAAAAGACGAGAGTTTGTTTATTTAGTTTGTGAAGTCAGATACAGAATCGGTCACTGATGAGCTTTTCTCTTTGATGAAAACTTTATTTTGTAGGTTCCTAACCGGAAGCAGCCCCTTAACTCGGCGCGTTAACCGCTCCACGTTCACGTTGGCAGAAATTACAGACAGCAGTCAGAGATTTCGACGTCAAACTGCCAGATGAACTGCACGAGCGGTGCAAACCGGTATGGGCCACCACACACTGTCTTTGTTAGCCCAACTGTTTGCTTTACGTCCTATTATGGGCTGTGTCTCTGACTAATTGACATTTGACGTTGATTCCACATACGTAGGCGGGCTGAACCTGCAGCACCGACTACGTGTGTACACACCTTAAAATGTGATATTACTTCAGTTACCACCATGAGTAATATGCAGTGAATGTGCGACGTTGTTTAACGTGCCAGGTGAGTTTTTATCACTGTGAATTAGGCTGTATGACAACAATAACACGTACAACAATACAATAACAGGATTCAGCCATAGCTTTGGAGCCAGATGAGACACAAATACAAACTTGATGTCTATTTTACCTTTTTTGACTATAGGAAACCCATTGGAATACTTACATTTATGATTGGGTACATCAGAACCCCCCAGATTCCCTAAATTCAATATGGCCACTGTCTGAAAAAAGGTTTTTTGTGTTTCTTTATCTGAGCAGATCAGTTCCTGCTCATCCTTGGTCTGCGAGCAGCTGTGGTGATTCTTATATTAGTCGGGATCGCCTTCTATTTTGTTTGGAAGAAGAAGAAATACGAAAAAGCTGAAGGCTCTGCCGTCCCTGAAGAGATGGACTATGAGAACTCTGTTATGATGGTTGAAATGAGAAGTTCTGCATCTCAACTTTAACTTTCTGAACCAACACCTCAGTGTCGCCTCTCAGCTGCTGTGATTGGACACGAGTCTTCATGGATGTAAAAATAGATTAGAGTCAAAATTATAAACTCTTCTTCTCAAATTCACTTATTTGCAGCTTACAATCACCTTCCCATAATAAGTCTCTGAATGTTTATATAACTTTAATCAAGCTTTAATTTAGTTGCTTTATTGTTCTGTATTCAAAACCTGTAAGCCAGTCATGTGACATCAGTCAGTTCATGAAAGCTTCCTGTATGTTGACATTCTGATCATGAACTGTTCCTTTATTGACAGCTGACACCAGATTCATCATCAGTATCAGGTGTGAGGTTTCCCTCTACTGGTTCACAGAGAATACTGTTGTTGCTTTTGTTGACTGAACAAGTGCAGCATCTACACATAGTACACGGTGGCTGGCACGCGCCTTTAATATTGTGAGCAGCCAATGAACACAGAGAGGAAGAACAAACACACTGTTGTCGTGCCCATAACACCAAACTGCTGCACCTGTGTAGAGCTACGCAATGTAGACAGGAGCCAGACATGTTGTCACTGGTGTGGATTTCTTTTTACAAGAAGAACATAACACGAGGAAAAAGAAATCACAGCTATGGAATATCAAATAAACCATTAAACACAGGAAAAGTACTAATCAATAAAAGATAATCAAAGAGCTTTACTACTCAAGTTGCTTTCCTAAAACAATCTGCTCACTATTGAGTGTAAATGATGCTTAGTTGTGTATAATACTGAACAGAAAGTATCTATAGAGCTGTTAATGTCTTAAGAATCGTTAATAAAAAATTCTGCCTCTCTAGACATTTACTGTTTGTTGCTGCAAGTGTAATGTCAGAATGATTTCTATATTAACGGCATCAAGCTTCATTGAACAGTGGTCAGTGGAGGATGACAGACTCTAATGGCAGGACAGAGAGAGGAAGATGACGTGAGGAATCATACACATGAGCTTCAAACCCAGAAGATTACAGAGAAATAGCTCCAGACCACTGTGGGCCAACAGCACAGTGTGGTTAAAATTCTTTACACTATTTACAATCCTGACGGGGCAAAATTTTCACTGCGGTCAAGCCAGCCGTGGTTCGCCTTTGCTTGGTCAAATAAGCTGTACCTTATTTTCCAGTGCGCAAATGCACTAATGTCTATGGTAATCGTAATGAAACTGAGCGGCTGGGAGTGAATTTGGGGCAGACTGCAGTCTCACAATCAGACCCATGAAACATACCATACTATTACAGTAATTATTACCAGTAATAAACTGAAGCCTTCAGTTTATTGCAGGGAAGAAAAAACATGAGATCCATTAATATCTATTTTATTTTATTTTTTTTTATTTTTTATGACAAGAGAGATTACAGGAAACAGGATGCAGTAAAGAATCTCAGACCAGGACTCAAACCCAGGGTGAAAGCTGAGACTGTTCACTAGATGCCTGCTTTACCAACTGAGCTAAAAATCATTTCTCAATCTTGCACAAAATAAGTCCCGCCCACAGATGTTCTGACGAATGCAGGTGGTGCGCATCGAAATGGGCGGTTTCTCTCGTTTCCCGCGCGAAGTTAGCTATTTCCCTCCAAAACTGTAGGTACCTGTGTTAATGCCTGAGGGATTTTCACTCTGGTCCGAACGCTTTTCATTGAGGAAACGATTACAGTAAGTAAGCTGTTGTGTACGAACCTGCTTTATGTGTACAGTTACCTGCTCAGTACAGGTGTATTCATGTTTGTTTATGAGGTGTACAGATCAGTTATTATGTATGGATCTCAGGTAACAAGCCCAGGTGATGTTACTTCATATATCAGAGAGCTCCACATCCAGTCATGCTTTGTCTAAGCCCAGCAAGTTCTACAAATGTGCGGGTTAAAAGGGAGCCAGCCTCCCTCTCATGTTGGTTTGTTTTTACCTCAAATGTTTCTGAAATAACTCTCAACAGGAAGCTGACATCCATTTAACTGTTAAGTGTTGAGGTAAATTTGTCATAATCCTCCCATAACATCCAATTAACCCTGCTATGGACATTATGTTTTGCTTGGTGCAAATTCCATTGTGATTTTGGCCGTTTTTTCTCTGCCCAGTTTATAACATGAACAGTGCTCAGTTAATCAAATGTAGGTCACTTTCTCAAAACAAGTCAGTAGTTTTGGTAAAATCGGCATGAAATCTGGTTAGCTAACGTTTGCTGGTCAGTTTAGGTGAGTGGTTATGTTATGCTAGCTAGCTAGCTGACTTTAAACTTGTTGGAGATACACTAAAGGGTTTGGTAAACATGTTAGCAGTGGCTCAACTGCCTTTATTAATGGGTAAGGACACTGGGTACTGACACTAGAACGATCAGATAAAGACGCCTCAGTCATTTAATCGTCTGTTTTTACAGACAGGCTTGCATGTTGGCTAACCTGTGTGTCTGTTGGAGAGTGTTAGCTTGACGCCATTATGGAGCTGTGTAATGTTAACTTGTTAATACTAGCATTGTTACAGCCAGATATCTGAGTATAGCACAGTTAGCTAACAGACTCCAGGTGTTGTGTTTTATAATGTCTCAGTATGTTAGTATGTCAGCATCTAGAAGGTCATTTTGAGCAGCTAAAGTAGTTCATAAACAATATATAGCCCCGTTGTAGCCTGGAGAGAATGTATTCTGTGTGTTCGTCTCATTTCTGGTTTAGTGTGTAATTTAAATCACTGCACTGAGCTCTCAGGACGTAATATATTTGGTTTACTTTTGCTTTACCTTCCACATATATTAAATCAGATTATAGCAGATTTTACAGTGTAAAATGATGTGAGACTCCTGAAGTGATGTCATGCACAGAGTTACAGACTGCTGTATCATTCTTTATTATAAAATGATAATCCTGCAAGAAATCCCCTTTTTGCCTGATGTGTCCATACTCTGATTACATCTTCTTTTTTCCTGTTACAATCATATATATATATATATATATATATATATATATATATATATATATATATATATATATATATAATCTTTGAAACTTTGCTTATGTTAGGACATTTATGTTAATTGGAATCAGTGTACTGTCAATAATCAACAATCATACAATTTCAGTGAGCCTTCAGGCCTGGTGACTGGCTGCCTGCCGCCATCTACTGGCTCTGACTGCCTTCATATCTCCAAATCTGTACAGTACTCTGCTGTCCCTGCCCTCTCGAAGGTTGGTCAACACACACACACGCACACACACACATACACGCACACATACACACACACACACACACACAGTGTCAGTTACAAATACACATTTCCTTATGGACCCACCCGCTGAAACTTTGCTTATGTTCGGACCTCCGCAATTATGACCTCAGTATTTCTAAAATCCTGGTTAAGGCCCTGTCTACTTGACACCACAACTTGGGATCCCACAGTGATGTCTTTATGTTGTTTAAACCCCATATATTAACTTCCTACATATTTGATCAACAAACTTTTTTCTTTTTATATTAAAGTTAAAAAATTCTGTTCATATTGTTTAATCCGCAGACAACTTTCTTGATTAATCACTTCAACGTTTAGTGTATGATTTGTTGATTTTTGTCATTTAATTGTCCAGTACAGTTTCACAAAAGCCAAACGAGTCCCCTTTAAATGTCTTGTTTTGTCTGACCAGCCCAAATGATATTCTGTTTTGTGATACAAAACAGAGAGGGCAGTAGATTATGTCATGTGTCTGGCTTATTTGCTCTGTATTTAGAGACTCTTGATAACAGGCTCCAGTCAAGTTTACATTTGGATTTGGTATTGCACCTTTAATGACATGCCACAAAACAAAATAAACAGCGATTCTTCATATTATCATTGTTTGGCGAAGGTAAATCTGACAATACCCTGAAATGACAGTGAGTATATGCTTGTTATGTAAATTGCAGTTTTACCAAACACCACCAAGCAAAGAAACACAATGGATTTCCCCGCTGAACATTTCAGCAAGATCACGATATCTAATAACTTAAGTATTTCTCTCACACGCACGTGTACAGTCACACATGCACAATCGCATTTGTAAAACCTGTGTTACTGCAGCCATTAGGCAGTGATTAGTGAGGGCGACGACAGGTTTTCCTCTTCATCAGCAGGCCTCTCCTGGGAGTCCCATTGGCTCCATCCAGCCTATTAACAGTCCCCAACATGAGGAGGGAGGGGAGTGGTACCTCCCATGGTGGCTGCCCTTAGCCACACTACACACGCTTTCATTAGTGTGTTAGCTAAATGATTGGCCTCAGGATAGCCCCCGAGCCCTGCAATGCATGTGTTAGCTTATATGTTCCATCCACTGGGCAATTTATTCATTTATTCACCCATTTCTGCATTCACACTCATGATGGCATCATTTGGTAAATTTGATTGTATTTTCCTCTAAACTGAACGGGCACCAGACAGAGGTGACGGAGCATATAGCGGTGAAAGTCGATTGCCAGAGTAATAACAAAAAATTAATTAATTTATGGGGACATTAACTGAAGTGAAACAATGTTAAAAAAAACATACAGGTGTCTGCACTGCTCTTACACATAGAATACACTGTGTACAGTCTTTATACTATGCCTCAGCACGTCCTCAAGTGTAGTAATTGCTACAGCCACTAGAGGATGCCAACAAACAACACACACTGATGTGGCAACGCTGGGGTGTTGACTGCTTGTTTATCTGATGATGATGGAGTAAATATAAATATAACACAAGTAAAACCTGTCTGGGAACATTTCTGCTTGAGTCACATAGACAGATTTTCATTGACACATCTCCCATGATCTCATGCTACTTTTGTCTTTTGTTTTGATAGAGAGGCCCCTAGTGGCAGATATGACCTCCCCTTAGTTTCTTTTTTGATATTCAGTAGACCAATGGATTCACTGATCACTCAAAAAAATAATCAAAAAATGAATTGGAAATGAAAATAATAATAGGCAAGATGCAGCTTTATAGTACTAAATGCTGTACATGCACTCTAAAGTGGAGCTACAACAATTTGTTGATTAATTAATTAGTCGATCATTTTCATAATACATTATTTGTTTCAAACGAGAAATGTCAGTTGCTGGATCCAACTTCTTAAATGTGATGGATTGCTGCTTTACTTTGTTATTTAAAATAGTAAATAAAGAGTCTTTGGGTTTAGGACTGTTGGTTGGACAAAATACACAATTTGCAGACATCCCTTTGGGCTCAGGAAAATTGCGATGAGTCATTTTCCTGATTCTTTTTTGACATCTTATAGAAAAATAAGTTATAGCAGTTATATAGTCTATGCAGTCTAACCCTAACCCTAAGACAAAATCTGGTATCATACTTATATGAATTGTTGAGTAATAGCCAAGTAGAGTTTTATGTGAGGTTACACTACTTCTAATCAGTTAGTCATTGAGTCCCAGTGGACATTTGCTGCAAATCTGAAGAAATTACCTCAAGGTGGTCATGAGATATTGTCTCAGAAGAATGGGACATACAGATGACCTGAAAACATTATGATTCCAGCCATGGATATATCCCCAGTGCAGAGGCATAAAAATGGCTTATTGCAGGCTAACCCTGAAGTAAATGGTCCTTCAGAGGTTCTTGGAAAGAACATTATTTCCTGTCGGAGCCGTGCCAACTGAAAACCACTCGAAAATAATCACTCAACAGTTCTTCAGCGAGCCGCTAAAGATCTTTAAACATACCATATTGATCTGTGGGGTGTTATTATTTCACTCTTAACAATTTCTGTGACATCTTTTGAACTAATCAGTCTCACTGTCTTTGATTGTGCCTGTTGACCTCAGTAAGATGGAGTGAGTAATTGGGATGAGTGTAAGAGAAGCGGAAGCTAAAATGCCCACCTCTATTACATGTAAGTGCTTTCTGAATGAGCTCGGTCACAGTGTCTGTAAATGCTCGCAGCTCCAGCAGTCTTGAGTTTGGAGAGTGGTGAGTCACCCCGAATAGAAAAGTTCAGGGCTTTAATGTGTGAAGCATGAAAAAAATAATAGCCTTTTTGGCATAAATGACATCTGTAACATAAGCTGTCATGATGTTTCCCATCAGAGGGATTACACAAAATGAAGGCAAATGGAAATCTTGCATTGACACCGGCATGTGTAAAATGGGCTAAATGCACTTGTATGATATCTTTAGAACATGTTAATTAGACCCTGGAATTAAAATTACAACAGTTGGTCTGTGTAATTTACATAGAGGTCATGTTGTGCTAATATGGCACTCGTTGAAATAGACAGCCAGCAACAATATGGTTAAGTCTGACCCACTGACATTTTCCAGCTCCAAATTATGCACATTGTGTGAATTAAATTAATTAGAGAATTCATTAAGAAATATGGCTCGCGGAAACGAGTATAATATTTAGTTATGTGATGTAATTTTCTTTCATTGTTAAAGATAATTTGTTTCATAACACTTCCTGCGGTAGTTTCCCCCCTGTACTAACTATGATGTATGTAATTTGTTAGCCACTAAATTAATTATGATTAGAATTAGTGAATGTACAGCTTGTTTTGACAGATGGTTCCCATCAGGGAGACCTTTGCACAATTAACTTATAATCAATTACATCCCATTTCTTTCCGTTTTTTTTTTTTTTTTTTTACATCTTCAAGTTTGTGTGGAAATCCGGAGCATATGCATCGTGTGAGGGCTTTACTGGGAATACATCAAATGAGCAATTATCTGCAATTTGACCAATAATACAAAGGAAATAAACAACTTTGATTCATTTCATGCTTCGTGAGATACCTGCAAGCCGGTGCCAGACTGCCCACTTACTGACTGACTCCTCCATGTTCAGTTGTTTGTGTTTTTGTATGCATCAGATCAGGCTAAATGAGACCACCATAAAATGTTTATTAATCACTTTACTGCAGATTTTACTATACTCCTAAAAACACAATTTTATAATTCTACTGCAGGTGACTTAAACAGTGCCTTGTTTTTGTCTGTTAATATGTTTTATTATATGTACAATTAAATGTTTATTGAAGGCTTTACTGCAGATTTTTACTATTTTTTTCAAAACCGTACTGCATCGTTGTACTCAAGCTGACTTAAACACTTAATTAGTGTCTTGATTTTGTCTGTCAATATATAATATCTACGATAAAATGTTTATTGAATTGAGTTTCTCAAAAACATAAGCCAGCTTAACAGTTGTACCCAAACTGATTTAAACACTTAATCAGTGTAAATTAAGTAGATTGTGTCTTATGCACATTGTCTTATTTTTCTTCTGTTAATATATTATCTTACATGTACTGCAGTATGAAATGTTTTTTGATTGCTTCACTGCAGATTTGACTATTTTCTCAAACATATATCACATCATTGTACTCAAACTCAACTTAATTCGTGCCTTGTTTTTGTCCATCAATATGTGATATTACATGTTTTTAGCATTTCAAGGGCTTACTGCGGGTGTATCTGTGGCCAAACCTGTGCATGTAAAACAAGGGAAGCTGTGTGTGTTGTACTTGATTTAATCCACAAGATGGAGCTTTAGTTCTGTTCATGTTGTGCTCTGTGTGGCAGGATGATGACAGTCGTTTGGCTTCATGGAAGAATCTGACTCATGTTGTCTTATTTTCTCTGCAATTTATCCGCAAGTTAAAAAAAAATATAGCAAATCACTCTTCAGCCACCAAATAATATTTGTTTTGAATGCTTATTGAAAGTCTGTGTAAATCTCTGATAGAAAGAATCATCTATGATACAGCAATGACATGTCATTTTATATTATAGCATACAACCCTTGTTATCAAAGTCAGGTGAGTTTGCTGTAATAAATAAACAACCTTTTTTTGTATTAGAAACACTTACAAAACCACTGCACAGGAAAAAAATCCTCTCATACTGCATGACTTTATCTCTGATTTCCACAGGATCCACATTAAGACAAAAAAGGTAAGACAGCTGAACAGGGGTGTGATTTTTAAAACCAGTCATCGTGTGATTGAATGCTGTGACGATACGTTTAAGCGGTAAATTTGATAAGAAGAAAAATAATTCACAGTTGATAGGATAACATATCATATTACTGCTGAAGACTCTACGCTACAGAGATCAGATCCGGCCATAATTCAGTTCAGTCTTGTTTTCTAAACCTAACATTTCACCAAACAAGTTAAAAAAAACACCCCTGTTTAAGGAGTCTACAGGCTTTCATCAGTTTTTTTTTTTCCCAGGTGACATGAAGGTGATACTGATTTGGCTCCCACTGGACATGACTTAATGTCTGACATAAAAAATAACTACATAATTTGTCTCAATCCAGAGGGCTGACTTGGCATGGACAGCAGCAGTCCTAAATGTCACCCTATAATGAGTTCTGGCCAAAGGTACACAGTTAGGACAGTGCCCGCTGGCACCTGGGATGCCCACTGGCTAGCTTTTTACCCCACAGCCATTTGGACAACCCCAGTTTTCTTTGTGAGCGCTGCCGTACACGATTTGCATCCAAACAAAAAGTTTCGGTATCGGAAAGTTTCATTTTGCCTGGGCAATGGAGCCATACAGAACGGACTACAACAGAATACATTTAGTGTCACAGTGGTAAAATAAAGCAAAATGATGAATAATGTTATGATAAAATACAACAGAACAAACGTGCAGGTGATATAAAACCCCTCCAGATGGCTTCTAAAAGAAACTGAAGATTGACATTGTCACATGTTTTGGTCTTTGATAACACATTACTAATGCTAATGAAGATAGTGCATTGATGTCAAAGTCTTTGACTTGCCGTCTTCTCGGAGAAATATGCAGGAAGTCTTTCAGTTTTGAGGAACTTGACTTCTTTTGTTTGACTGGTATGAGACCTATTGGCAACACGCTGGGTTTATTATCTTACAAAGGCGCAGGAGATGAGGGAACATTGTATCTAAATTAACTTTTTCTATTTCCTGGTAAATGAAATCAATTCCATCCTTTTATGTTACTTTTCATCTGCCTTTTGTCTTGTTGCGGAATCTTTTCTCTTTCTCCCTCATTCATCTGTTTTGCCCTTTCCTTGATCTGATAGCATTAAACATATAATTAAGTCATAAAGGAGGGGACTGATGAGTGTAGCAGATGGTAATTGCGTCCTACATTTGAATGAAATGATATGCATTGCTACAATTTACAGCCTTCGCCTCATATTTTATTCAGCAACCTTTTATCTCTTTTCCTGCAGAATTATTCTGCAATAAATTTAGACATCTTATCAATAGCTGGAGTGATAGTGGCAGAAACATGGAAAAAATGAGCCTCTGCCGTTTTATGCTGTTTAAAATAATTTTCCATAATAAAGGAGCTATCAGAGCTGCTCTATCACTGTAGAGAGGCGGATATTCCTATTCCTGGTAAGGCTGCCGTTGGTTTGTGGACAAGCTGTCACTTTCTGTAATCTGAAGAAATGTAAAGGGACAGAGGAGGATGGTTTTGGTGAAGTTTAGCTGAAGTTTGTAATATAACAACTTGGCAAACAAGTTAGTTTACATGTTTTATACATAAAATACTAGCTGTTTCGTGAGAGAAATATGTTGTCTGCTCATTTCTGGGATCTGACGCTGTTCTTGATGCAGTGCAGTTCCACACGTGCCGTGACGTTCCATGTGTACCAGTCTTAGCTAAAATACAAGTGTAATTTGACCCTTAGTACCCAACTGCAACATGCACTCAGTTGCTCAGTTACATCTATATTATGTTGAAAGTTGCCGACCCCATTTATATCTAATTGGTAAGACTGAAAATTAAAATACCTCCTGAGAAATTTGCAATACAGTTCGGCACAATCACAACCATGCGGCAACCTCTGGGGCTGAATGATCAAGCCAACGCTGAAGTGCCAAAAACTGCAGTTCCTTGAATGGCCACTTGAGGCTCGTTGCAAAAGTGAGTGGCCAACATAACACCAGAAATAGAGTGGGAAAGAAAAGTTGGTCTCTATTGCTAATTTCCCTGTTAATGACAACTGTACCTCATCGCCACGAATGAGAGAATACTTTGGATGTTCCCTTTTTAAAACTGTAGTTAGACTCTTATATTTCTCAGCCAGTGATGCATTTGCTATGTTGCTACATATCTGCTCTAAATTTGGTGATTGTGTGTTGGGGGAGTGCGTGAGTAGCACCTCTGCCTGCTGCCTGGAATAAACAATTCTGGACAAGAGACACAGAGATCTAAACTTCTAGCCTTTGCAAGTGTTTTGAGGTTAGTTGTAAATACTGATGGTGAAAATGTAGTCAGCTATCTAACGTTAGCTACGTTAATCTTTGATGTTATGTTAATCACATTAATTTATCTTGTAGCTAGTGGTCTGTTGGACTTTTAAATGTGTGTTCTGTTAACGTTTCATACTTGCAATCAATCATTTATTTACCAAGTACTTGTTAGCTTTTATTGTATAATTCTCAAGTGGTAATTTCACTTTTACTTGAATTAATTTTGAGTGTGAGTAATACCCACCACACACCACACTGAGCTTCATAATGTCTCCTCAGAAATGAATTGGTGACACCTTCTTCTTACCTTTTAATTATATTGTTTATTTTTTACAAATTTTATTGTTTGGTGTTATACTGAACTGTCCTTTGGCTGCTGCGATGCACAATTTTTCCCATTTGTGGGACTAATAAAGGGATTTCTGATTCTGATTCTAGGCGACCACATCCATGTTGCTGGCTCCAACTTCTAAAATGATCATGAAATTGAATATTCCAAACACTTTCAAAAGAAGCTGAACAGTCCTAGCTAAATTTAGCAACTGTGGACTGATGGTTGAATTGAGGGAAAAATAGTCCAACAAACAAGAGCCGAGAAGAGAGAACTGTCAATGTGTAATACTGGCTAACTGTTAGCTAGTATCTATAGGCATCGTATGTCTCATCATCTCACTGTTGACAAGCTCTTGCACATGAGGCACTTCATTCTGGATTATAATACACATTGATTGGAAATGAATCTTTTATTCATTTTCAACAGTTGACCTGTTCGCTATTCAGTGCTGAATGCTCATATCCTCTACTTTGAATTTCATTTCAGTGTTGAGTCAGATTGGATTTACTAACTCACCCTTAGTCATAGTGACAACTAATAATTCCGCAAAAAATATTGCTCCCCAGATCGTGCAACAACTAGACTAAATCTTAATACTATTCTGCCTAATTCCCAGGTACATTTAGTCTGTAAAAAGCATATTATAGGAAGCAGAGATAACGTCATGTCATGATCCAACCGTTTGGCTGGATCCCTTCCTCTTAGGACCATTTGTGTTGACTTACTTATGAAAACTTTCCTCCTGTAATAGCAGTGAGCAGAGCAGCTGAGTGGTGCCAGAAGGAGCTTTTTGTCCCATTGACATGCTTTCCCCTCACCGGTCCCTGGTGAAGTGCTGGACTCCACTGATATTTGAGAAATGGTAGCTGGGGCGATATAGGTTTAATTCTCATGTTCCTCCCGACCTGCCAAGTACAGGCATTGGGTGCCAGCTGGAAGGCTTTCATATGTTGGTGTGCGAGGGTGAAGGGGGGGGGGGGGGTATTAGCAAGGGCAGAAGAGAGGAGGGCAAGCATACAGTACATACACAAGTGTCTCTAGACCTTGAAGGTGCCACAGAAGTGCTTTCTTCATCTAGACACCCCAGGCACTTAGCGTTTAGTCATGATGCAGGTCCATTACCTTTAAGTACAAGTACTTATGTTTGGTCGCCTGTTTTTACAGCCCTTCCAGCTTGAAAGGAATCTACCCGGGGTGACCCAACTCTATTTATTGATGCCTCCTGAGTTTCCACTTGCTGGTAATAGACTGGAAAACACAGATAATGTGTTTGATCGATCAACGTGAACAAATTTCATTTGTTGGGATCAATAACAGTTTACAGTTGACAGAACCGAAAGAACTACATTTATTTGAGCTTTTTGATTGAAGCTGTCTTGGAAAGCCAGCAGTGTGAGGCACACCAGATCGGGCTTATGTGGCGGGCATGGACTCTTCTGTTCCATTATTGCCAGCAATCTGTATTTAAAACTAATATCAGTGTGTGCTGCATGGCTTGGGGCAAAAGGCGCCGAACCAATCTGATATACAGCATGTGTTTCTTTTCGGTTCCTTGTGATGTGAATTAGAATGTGAAAAATAACAATTCCCTTACATTTTTCACTGGTATCCATTTTTTCATTTGAGGGCGTAATGATTAGATTTTTTTCCCCGTCTTTTCCAGCAGCATGATTTGTATTATGGCTTCACTGTGTGTTCAAAACATAATAGAAAAGTGATGTGGAACCAAAGGGAAAAAGGGGAAATTAACTGACGTGCAGAAGAAAGACGTTTCCGCGGCTCAACCTTTTGCAGTTTTCTTCATGTTTCGGCTTTTCATGATCATGCTCTGTGGAACGCCCTGAAGACATGAGAGCCTTTGCTCTGTGTCATACAGTTCCAGGCCAGGCCGCTACCTTCTGCACACACAGACAAAAACAGCATGAGATGGGAAGTCCACATGGATAAACATTTACTACGGTAGGTGTTGCTTCAGGCAAGTGCTATTCAGAGGGAATTTACTGTGTGTGCACCGGTGTTACTGGTGTTATGGCAATAACCTTCTTATAGAGGTGTCTGTGCAAAGCTTTTTACGCCACTGTGTAGTAAATGGGCTCAGATTGGCTTTAGCGTGAAGGGAGACCGCACGATGGATATTTGTCATATTTTACCAAACTTAAAGGATTAGTGGAGTGATATTTATTTATTTCTGCGCCATACACTTCCATTGTTGTCCATAAACAATTTAACAAATCAATGAGCCGCGCTGTTGCACTGGCTGACATGTCCCTTCATTATGGCCACTTTAGTTGGAGTTAATCTCACACACACTGTTCTCCCAAAGTAAATACTCATTAGTGTCGTATTTGCAAAAAAATTGTATATGTAAAATGTTCAAGGGATGTCAGGGAGAAAGGAGAAATGGAAAAATGTGTTGTTGGTTTTGGTCTTAGTTATTAGTTGACCATATTAATAAAAAATAGGAATAACACCAGCGTTATTTTGGCCTTTATTTGTCACATAACTGAATTTTTATGCCACACGGAGGCAGCAGAAACAAGCTGTAGATCACATCAGTGACACATTGTAAGTCAGCTTTTTGCTGACAGACATCCATTACCATTATGAAGTAAATGTTGATTGCACAATATAATGGCCACAGAATGACGACAAAAATAGCTCCTTATAAGTCCTGAGTTTACTTTGCATTTTCTGTCTTCATTGGTAAAAAATCTGATGGGAAATGGCTCCATTTACAGAACAATGCTATCAACTTTTAAGCCATCCAGTCATCGTTCTGACAGCAGTGCCAACAGTTATACAACTTGGTTATTATAAGTTTTTATTACCCACTTAAAATGAGCAATTATTAATTTTAAATTTTAAAGAAAAGCTGTGATGTGTGAAGAACCCTCTTTGCGGCTAATGAAACACATTTAGTTCACTCTTTTTATAACCCTTTCTTTGGTCTCCATCAATTCTGAAGGGAATTACAGTATCTGGTATTTTGGCAGCTAATTGTCGATTATGTTCACTAGCTAGCTGCTAACCTTGTCTGAAAAACACTATGAGAACTGTGAAATTGAGCTAAAACAGTAAAGCTATGCACGGTAAAAGCTTTTTGGCTTCATTACTACAGGCAAACCTGTTCACGCTGTTAGTTATTTAATTAATTGTCACATTAAAAAAATATTGATTGTAGTGTCTTGACAGGCTCAATATGTAAGAACTGGCCAGCTGTGTAATTCATACTCCAGACATTAAGGGGGCAGCATTTCACCAGAGTAACCACTAACTGCCACTAACTGCAGCTGCTGTTAGCTAGTAAGCTTGGATTACTGTGCACCCAGCAGTCTGGACTGGGCATTCGGAGCACTTAGGGAGAGTTGTGATTTAGGTTAAACCTACATCGCTATCACAGGCGATTTGGACAGGACACGTCTGAGCGAGCTGGTTAGCATGCTAACCTAATTGGATATCTCTGCAATACACAGATGACAATTACTTTTTTCCCCACAATCTGTTGATTATTTTATTTTATCTTTTAAATGTTTTCAGCTAAAAACTACATATTGCACTTTAAAGGATTCACACAAAAAAAATCTATTCTTCATTAATTTAAGTTGTTTTTTTGCTTTCCCTTACTCTGTGACCCCACTCCATTTTGTGACCCTGGTGCTGTAGAGCGCAACTATAATGACCACTAGTGTTAGTCTAGATGCTTTTCGAAGACGGAGCCTTTTTGCAGTCCGCTCTTTACTGCAGGCTCTGTGTGTGATTGCTGTGTGGCTGTATTCACAGGGAAGGGCATGGCCTTGTATCGGAGGACAATGCATTAAGACTGCTGGTCCTTATGTCTTAGATTTGGCACAGGTTAGGGAGAGGCATGAGATGCATATTGTTTGTGTTCATTTGAATAAGGACAAATGTCAGATTTCCATGGCTCCAGGCAGCCTGCATGTTAGATGATCAACTCTTTTGGGCCCCTGGATGTGGGGTCATCAGTAGCGCTTCCAGGTCACTGTCACTGCATGCCGGTTTGGGGCCATAATTGACCTTTTGACAGAGCGCAGGGAGACAGCCTTTCTCTCAGGGCAGGAATAATCACTTTAGATTTACTTGTGGCTGAGCTCATGTTCGCTAATTAAAACGTTTGTTCTGTTAAAAATTTAATTTGTGATTTCACAAAATTGTTTCAGAGTCGCTTGTGGCTTCAAATGATGCACACTTTGTAAAACAACAACTGAGAAAATGTGATAAACAATTGACAGTTCATCGATCTGTGTGCCCAGATGAAAATAGATTGATTGTGCTGATGATGAAAGCTTGAAACAACTGCAGTACGCAGGTCATTTCCGATGTTCCCCATGACTTAATGTGAGTCAGTCAGTCATTCACTTTCGTATGTTTATTTAACATTTTTCTTATGTGTGAACAAATGACTCAGACCTTCTCATGGTATACTGTAAAAGTGCCATCATCCCCAGTTGTTGTTGGTGTGTGTGTGGCTGCAGAGAAAGGTTGAATACAGCCCCGTATCCCACAAGCCCTTGAGCTCCCTCAGGCTTCTTTCCGGTCCAGGATCTCCAAAGAAGCGTGCGTTTACCCTTCACTGTGCATGTTATTCCTCACAACACAGCACCCACGGCCATGTCTCTGTCTTCATAGCCCTTAACATTAACTTTCATTCACACCATATACTCTGCTCACATGGGATATTTTCTTATCCCAATACCTTTTTTTATCTCTTCTTTCCTAAATCTGTTCCGCAATTTTTCTTCCCCACTCTCGTTTTTTATTGTATACCTAAATTATGATACATATGCCACCATATACTTTGCTCTCTTACTGAGCTATCACATAATGCTAAACCTCTACAGTGTTATTTTCGAGGCTTATGCATCAAATCCAGCTGCATGAGTTGGAGTGTGCAGAAATATGCTCCAAGCATCTTTGCTGGGATCTTGAGAGTATTTACAAGAAAAAAAAAAAAAAAAGAAAAAGAAAAGCAGAAAGAATGCCAGGGGTCGAGGCTTTGAGACCAGGGTATTACATTATTAATTAAAATACAAGTTGCCTTTTTGCCCATGGGTATACAATGTAACACACTTGATTGAATCAGGTAGTGGCAGCCCAGGCCTTTTGTATTTTGCGCTTGAAGGGACGAGAGAAATTTGAGCTCGGCTGTATTACTCTACACACAAAAACATGTTTTGAGAAACGGTTGTGAGCTGTCGTTGAAAGCTACAACAGATTTAAAATGCAGTTAAAATCCCATGCTGTAGCCACACTTGATCAATCAACTAACTTTTCTTATTGCAGAGTTTAAATAGATGCTGTACAACTTTTAGTGGGCGCATTTCTTCAAATTGTTATCATCCTGCATCTGTTAAACCCTGAGTTACCATGCTTTTTGACTCTTCTCCTTTCATCCTAAATCCAGGTACTGTTGTCCTCACAGTCACTTTGTCACAATGAATCACTGTCACTGTAAACCTTTTGGTTGTTTTTTTAGCCTCCTGGTTGTAAATTGGTGGTAAACAATATCTCAATGCCCAGTCTTTTATAGCTGGCTCAGTTTGTTAGTTGTCAGATGAGAACATTCAGAGTCGTTAGGTTACCAACCAATATAGAACTGTTCTGTGACAGACACATGCAAGTCTTGTGCTATGAAGTGACCCACTGTTTCTTTCTCCAAAGAACACTATCTGATCACTAGTTGTTGACTATTTTAAAATCCATTAAAGCAATATGATGAACTATGGACCAACGCAAACTCTTTTTCTGAGAGAAAACTGTGAAAATGCCCATAATTACCCAGGACGAGGTGGTGTCATCAAATTGTTCATTGGTCTGACCAGTAGATACTCTGTTTGCAATCACATAAGTAAAGGAAAAGCAAAAAAAAACCCAAACAACAAGAAACAAAACAATTGAGAAGCTGCGACCAGTGAATATTTTACATTTTTGCGTTGTGTTGATTGCCTAACCAACTAAATCCCTCACCCTCCCCTACAGTGGCAGCTAAAAGTCAGAACATTACAGAACTAGAACACAAAGGGCCCCCAGTGCTTGGTTTGTCCATTCTAGGCTACTGTAGTATGTGTAGTAAGTATGGTGGTGCAACATGGCGGGCTTTCTGTAAATATAAATGGCTCATTCTAAGGTAAAAAAAAAAAAAAAAATCTGAGCTTCAGGGGATTATCCACCCATGAAAACATGAATGTTATATTTCAATTATATCAATAGATTCCATAAAATCCTACATAGTGGATCTCTAATCAATGGATTGAACTGAAAGCTCAACACGTGGTCACCAAGCATTAGTAAAGACGTTCCTGTTAAGCTCGAAGGTTTTCTTTCTGTAGCTTATTGTGCCTTGAAATGTCGTCCTAGACGCCACAGGGTTAGGCACATAAACCTAACCCTGTAAGCACATAAGGCACATCAACTAAGACAAGACTGTGTTCTGATCATAACTACATCTTAAATCTGGCAAATTAATGCTCATTTCCTTCTGCCATCATCTGGATATTACCATAGTTCCTTGGACTGTTTGTGCCCAGACTACGGGTAGCTTCCTTCTCTTTTCATCAACACCTTAAGTCCTATGGCTTGTCATAAAGTGAGATCAAACTGCGAGAGTCTCCCATCCTCCTCATTAGGGGCCTGTTCTACAGAAGTGTGAAGATGTAAACTTTTAATAGGCGCCCTGACAAAATGAAGTTCGTCCCAGTTCTTTTAGTGCTGGGGTGGGAGTGGTAATGGCACCAAATACTGGACAAAAGGTACAAGAAAAAAAAGGTATCATTATGAGTGTTGGTGTGAGAGAGAGAGAGAGAGATAAAAGGACGAGGAAAAATCTTTATGCGCTTGGCCATTTCAAGAGGCAGCATCTGGGGTAAAAAAAGATGTGGAGATTTTCAATTGTGTGGCCCTTTTCTAATTTTAACCTCTCCTCTTCTCTCCTCTCCTCTCCTCTCCCTTGATTCCTACTGACCTCCAGTCTAGGTCTGTTAGATGTAGTCCAGGTCATAGCAGACAAACGAAGGATGGAAATATCAAAGCCAGCCCAAGGCCTTTACATTTGGTTTTCTGCTCCAGGTAATCACAGTGTGTAGATCAGTGCGCAGCACAGCTGAGGCCTTGTCTTCTCCTTAGCCTGTCTTTTATTCTCGCGTCCTCCCTCTTTCACAAGGGGCCCAGTTCACCAACTTCATTTCTGCTGTCATAAGCAAATCGCAAGGTTAATTAAGTCTTAACACAGTGTGACTACTGGTATCCAAAATGGCAAATTATAATGAGATTTAATTAATTGAAATCAAGCTCATATTCTTTATAAAGCCCTGAAAAGGGAATCCGAGAGCTGCGAAGTGATGATGCCGTCCATCCGTTAGATGTAGACCTGGATCCATCTGGAAACAAAGTGTTTGACGGAAAAAGCAGCCCAATTGTGTGAGATCATGGCTGGCTGTGGAGCGCGCGAGGTCCTGAAGTGTATCGAGTGGCACAGCTGAGTGAGTCGAATAGTCTGTGGTCTATTGATAACTCGCGCCTGTTTTAAAATCCTGGCACAACAATGCAACTAGGGCCTCGTGTGCTCCACTGAGCAACAATACCTTCTCTCACTGGCAGCTTCAGTGTAATGATGACAAATAACAATAAAGGAACCCCCCCCCCCCCTTTTTTTTTTCCACGGGCCTCTCATTCCTGGCACCTTTCGATAAGAATATTTATTAAGTTTATCCAAAGATATACTTTATGTTTTTTTTTTAAAAATAGAATCAGTAGTTTCTTTATTGTTATTCAGATAAGACCAACAGACAGCTGTTGGACGATGCAGAAAGCTACCTATCCTTATTTCTACCTCATCTCCTTTGCCCCACACGTGCTCCCACATCTGCAGTCGGCAGTCCTCCTTCGCTCCGCTCCCTGTCTGCCTCAGTGTGCGTATAGAGCTGGTTGGCTGGGCCAGTAGCTGGGAGGTATGGTGGAGTGTAAGCAGTGTTGATGTGGATGGCCCCTGGTCAGAGGCCAGGGCCTGGCTGTTAAAACGCACCCTCTTTTGTGCGTCAGAGCCAGCACTGCCAGTCCTATTCCACCCCTGTCGCTAGGGGTGGGGAGGCATTTACCCACCGCGCGCATTCATTCCACTGGCATTGCTTGATGCAGGGCTAAATGGCATTGTTACAACGCGCCTCTGAGAAGTGTTGACAGGTCCATATGCTAATTTTAATGAATACAAGGGAGCTGCGGTTTTATTCACCTCAACTCAGCTGCAGAATCCGATCTGCACCTAGACTAGCAAATATAATTGCGGCAAACTCAAATGAGCTCATTAGGAAATGTATTGAATTTACACATTATTTCCAGTAGTTAAGCTGAGTTATTTTCCCTGAGGACTCAATTACATACTCATTTGTGACTCAGGTAAATGGCTTTTCCGCATGTGACTTTTTCAACTGCAAAATTGTAGTCACTGAATAATTTGTAAGAAAGCTGTCGTACAAGCACATCTATTGACATTCGTTCAAACCGCAGACGAGATAACTCCTCGCTTTTGTTCCTTTATTCACTTCATTTGATTAACTCATAACATCTCATTCACTCGTGAGTTATTTGAACGCATGCTCATTTGTCTTCAGCTGGGTTTTCCTCGTAATGTTTTTGTTCACAACAGCCTTGTTGTCTCTCTGACACACGTAATTTCATCAGCCAGCGGAGTAGATGAACTTTATCTAGTCAAAAGTGCGAGTGCAAGTCCTTTTTCACAATGGAAGCGGGACAGAATGCTCAATCTTAAAAAAGACCCGGTGAGTCAGGGTTCAGTATCAGGGATTATGCCAGCCTACTGCGCTCTGAAATGAAAGTGAACATTCATCGAGTGACTCACTTCTTGAACCATGTCCTCCCTGGGCCACAATGAGGAGATTGTTGGAGGAGCGGACATGGTGTGGAAACTATGTGACAAAGAGGAGTGCCCGAAATTCAAATTGCTCATCGAATTGCTGTTTGTTCTGTGCGAAAAAATGGCCCGATTCGCTGGAAAACAACAAAGAATTTTGGATGGGTAAGCATAAGGGCTTTCCACAGAGCTTTGTATTGGCTTGTGCTGGATGAACTAAAGTGACTCTGGCTTTTGGCAGAGTTCCCAGGAGCACATTGAAGACAGTTTCGGGCAGCTGTAGTGGTCCTCGGTGATCGAAATGTGCCACTGATGTCTGGTATGCATGATTTTATGTTCCATAACTTTGCTGTCATCTCCTCATGATTGTGTGTACTGCGAGGAAACCACTGGGCCACCCGCACTGAGGCTCGTTTTTTCTCTCCGTTTTATTGGATGGCAGATATCGGAGGGCGACAGAGCAGATTTTGGAGAGGATGACTTCTAAAGGTCATTCTCCAGATTCCGTCTCACCGTATCATAAGCACATGGCCTACTCCTTACTCTGCTGAGCCAGCAAGCTGTCCAGGCTATGTAAAATTTAGTTTTGTGTCGTTCTGTATTGTGATTTTTATGGTATCGTGATCTGTGCTGCGAGTGTGCTGGCTGTCCTCGCCCATGGAGTGGCTATGAGGGGAGCGGGACCAGGCCTGTTGGTGCTGCGCTGGCCCTGCAAGCCTCAATCCAAACACATCCTCTGCACTCAGCTGTAAATATCACCAACAGCTGGTGGCACACGAGTTAGTCGTGCTTAACAAATTACTGGCCTACATGTGGAGGGGCAGGGGGCTTCACTTGCCTCCTTGCCAACCGGAGGAGTACAATCTGCAACCAACTGGTTTAACACTTAAATGTACTTCAAGGAGTCTTTGACTGGTTATGAAACAGTCTCAGTTTAACACTGATTCCTCTATATAACCTACAGAAGCAATCAGTGAGACCATCAGTGAGAAGATTGGCTCTTTAATTATAGTTGTTCTTAATATCTCTCAAGGGCTGGGATTCCCCACAAAATCATAACATTATGGGAAATCTTGATGACTTTACCTTTGTCAACAAAACGGTTATTCCCAGGCTAACCTACGAGTATGAGTGGCACTAAAACAAAGGATCACCATCATCATAGTACAGTTATCAATCTTACATAGCCGTAAATGACCTGATTGCTATGGATCCTGCAAACAGCAGAGTGTGTTTGAAAAAAAGCATGGAAAATACCTTGCATCTTTGAATTAAAAGCTTCTATAACACATGGACTTGCCAGCCAGCTTAAATACAACTTCAAAAAGAAGAAAAAAAAACATTATTCTGAGGGTGTTTTTGCTTAAATTTGTTGTTGAAAAAAGTCTGCCTGAAAGAAATCTATGAAAAAAATGAAAATTGTCTAAAACAAAGTGCCTTATATGTTAAAAAATGTTTTTTTCAAGGTCAGGGCTGAGCAAAGTCGGTCTGGGCACCAAATTTTTCTCGCCAAATGTTTCCAGCAAATGAAAAACAACATAAAATTGAGAAACTTTGAAAGATGATCCTGGCAAAGACTGTTTTTGAGACATAAATGCAGGAGAAAAAAATGTAGATCAAATGTCACTCTATAAGTAATCAACAGATTTTCTTTTCTTACCTGCCTCCAGTTTCAGTTTTGGTACTCTGAGGGGAAAAGTTTGGGCATCCCTGTTCCTTGTGACGGTGTCTAATTGTGACTGTAAAGAGATATTTTTTTTAGAAATTAATCAGATATGCTTGGTAAGATCGAGCTTTTTTGCAGTGTTATTGCAGGGAGCAGTGGTGCTCCTACCACTTTAGTTAACAGGGGTTGCTTACCTTACGAGGCAGCTGGATTCACAAGAACATCCATCCAAAAAATCCATCTTGTCACGCTCCGAGGTATTTGCTTGTGGCCAAACACACAGTGGTTAAACCAATCAGTGTCCTTTGAGGAACCACCACCAGCTAGAGCCGGCAGCTACAGGCATAATTTGGGTGTGACGACCAGCAAGCAAAGCAGTCGTTCATTTAAAAACAACAATGCAACTCGACAAGAGGTTAGCGTAGCTGCTATAGCATCATTTTAATCAAAGCTGTCAACTATTCAATTGAAAGAAGAAGAATCAATGGCACTGATGGCTTTTCTTGATCGAAAACTGACTGACTTTGGTATGAGTTTGATTTACCAACTGCTTCCGCTACTGTTGATCAGTTAGCCCGTTATAGACCATGATAGATAAATGGTTCGTCCAGTTACCTGCCAAGTACTTTTTTCCTTTCCCTCCAAACTATCTGGCATGTCAGGTGAAGAGGTTGCCAGAATCAACAAAACATGAAAGTTCTGCACTGCAGTGATGCAGTGCCGGGGAAAGAGAGATTTTGTTAAGTAGAAATCTATAACAAGATACCTTGACAGTGTTTGTCCAGCATGGCAGATAAACTGCACAGCAGAGATGGCTATGTGAAGACACCTTCCAGTTAAAAACGAGAGAAGGTCAAACTTTTAGGAGACACAAACCTGTTAGATCCCACCCACCTTGGCGCCTACTCCTCACAGAGCTCTGTTTAGAGAGATAGGAATTATCAAAGTCACCTTTGAGCTCAGTAGCCCGTCTAGTGCTCGTGGTATCACACATAATGACATTCAGTGTAGCCCAGATCACATTTATGATAGCATATTTGATACAGCTGTACACCAGCAGCCTAAAAGAATAAACCCCCCTCTCTTTTTTCTCAGTTTAAACACAATCCATTTTCCAGTGTAAATCACTTGTCACTCCATTGCAAATGTAACTGCTCTGATCTGAAAGAGAGAGGTGGAGAGAGAGAAAGAGAGAGAGTAAAGATTATCTTTTGGGCCATTTCACCGGCATCGTTGCGTGACAGAGACTGACAGCTCTTTCAGATGACTGACAGGTGTCCTTTGAAATGCCGGTGAAGCAGCTTCTGTTCAGACTGTTGAAATGCATATTTGGAGCTCTTATCATAAAGGCATGGATGGCCCAGATAGGTGCCGTTAACATTGCAAATGGCTCCAGAATTATTCATTGTCAGTGCTGGGGGAAAGAATGGAGGGGGTGTGTGGGGGGGTGAAGTTTGATTATTCTGCTCACACAATGGCAGGGTGCTTAATGATTCCTCTCCACCTTGGCAGCGGCATGTGCCGACTTCAGGCGCTAGCGGCGGGTGACACAGGTCTGGCCAAGTGTTAGAGCAAGATCATACGTCCGGGCCCCATTTTAATTTCTAATACATTAATCTTTTCCTCACAGATCCTCCATGAATATTCCAGGGCTCCTTGTTTGTCGGGAAGGCTGTCTCGCTTTCATCTATTCAGGTGGTTTCATTCACTGTGAAAGCCAGCTAAATGGACCCGATCAGTCAATGACAACCGGGATACAATAGAGCCCAGTAACACGTCCCTTTTCTCCTTTCAGCCTTCTGATAGACAACCCTGACACCTGCTCCCTGGGGAGACCCTCCGCCAAGTCAGTGCACTGTTCCTTGAGAGACTTCCCTTACTTTATCAGCCCATAAAGGATTGTCACAGGTGACTATATCAGCGGAGGTATGGAGCTGCTCCCTGTGACCTGCCCCAGCGCTGCGGGGTCGAGGCACCACGCGCCGCATCACAAGCGGATTAAGGTGGCTTAAACGCTGTCATACAAGCAGACTCAGTGCTTCACACTTTCTAAAAATGTTAAGCCTTTGTTCTCCCCCATTAATTAGCATTGTCTTAAGTTCATTAGACCACTGCTCATGTTGTTACTAATGAGGCAACGTAGGGCACCTACATCAGCCGTAGCTTTGTAGAGCCTGACCTGACAGTGGCTCCTGAGCTTTCCTGTCCACGGTGTAACGACGTGCACACAGAGGGATGCAGGAAACACAGCCCCGCGTGAGACTCACACTAATTACTGGTTACATTTTCTAAATTTAATGATCGTTAGGTTATAAAAACCAAGGATGGGCAAGCACGCTGTTGTCTATATATGGTCAACCGACTAAATTATCTGGATCCGTACTCAAAGGGGGGTGGGGCTTGATCCGGAAGTGTGCAGCTCTTGGAAGTTAATTACCTTCATTGAGGAGGTTATGTTTGATTGGTAATGCAGGATTACACAAAAATGTAGATGGAGGGTGGGTTTCGGTGGAGAGAAGATCCCATTAACGCTTGAGTTTTGGTGTTTTGGAAGGGTGTCATGCTGTTGTTCCATCGGCCCTTTATTTCTATTTCTTGTGTTGTTGTATTCCCAAAGACCAGCCTCTACTCTGCCTCTGATTGGCTCTGACCTTGACATTTCTTTTAGAACTCTGACCATCTAATTCTAACTTAGCAATGAAAACTAGCCAACAAGAGGGACAATATGAAATTGTGGTTTCAGAACCATGGGCGGTCCCCCTTCCAAGGTACTGCAAAAGTTTGTTCTCTTCTTCTCTAAGAGATATTTCAGGGCAGTGCGCTTGAGCTTAATCCAAATGAGCCCATCAGTCAAACCTCCTTTTTTCCACGTCTAAATGAGACTCACCGGGGCCTGTGTTCTAGAGCGGCACCACACAGTACTATAACTCAACGTAGAGAACACCTTAACAGTGGAAACTTAAATGTGCATTGGCATATATGGATATTAGAAGTGTCATCCTCTGTGATGTAGATTGGGTGCCATTCATAATTATGATATCTGATTTCGGCTCAAAAGGGGACGCTCTGGAGAGAAAGCGGGGGGAGAGCACCAATATTTTAATGGAGAGGAGACAGCCTTCTCCCTCAAGGAACATCTTCACTGACAGTGGCTGCTGGAAAATTGGGATTTATACTTCCTGTTTTCTATTAATATGGAGATGAATACAGGTGTTCCTGTGTCGTAAAATTAGTTTAGCTCTTGCAAATTGCAATTACACGTGTTAGGGAGAGAAAAGTGATGTCTATGCATTTTCACAGGCAAGAGAAAATGTGGAGGAAATTAGGAAAAATATTGAGATTTAAAATGAACATAATAACGTGTAATTCTATCCTCTCCAGCCCCCTCAGCCCAGTCTGGCAGCTGTACCTATTTGTTCTGGTGGTGGCTTAACAGACTAGTACACTTTTTCCCCGCTGCTCATGCAGGGGAAAAGGCGCAGCGAATAAGCTGTGAAACGTTTTCAAGGGTTAGGACTTGGGAAGGGCTTCAAACCCCAAGAAAGTCATCCAAAATTCCCTGCTTGTTGTCCTAAGGGGCTTGTGGAGGGCATTGTAGAACAGAGGGCACTGGTGAATGTACCAACAAGGTGAGGTGGGGCTAGAGGCAGTGATCGGCTTATGGCTGGCAAACACTGGCACAGCAGCCCACCAGGACAAGTCCCTTTCCTCTCCATGAAACTGTACGCCACAGACGACAGTGAATATACTCGCCCACGCAAGTTGTGTGAAAATTTAGGCAAGATCTGTCACTTTTAGGTTCCGGCAATTCACCGAGCAGGCTGGTAACGACAGATTCATTTTACATTTCCCAAGGCCAACACGGTGGTAAGAAGCTTGAGAAAGAAATAATTCAGCTAACTGTTTAGAGAGTTACACCAGAGATTTCATATGAAGCTACAATCAAGTTGGCAAAGTCACCGACAACCTGGTGAGCTCAACAGAATACTCAACAAGTCAATAACATCACAAAATCATTCGATATTTAATTTTTCTTCATCTTTATGAACATAGTACCTGCAGAAATAACATTTACTTATAAATACAGTACTTCAACAGGGCAACCTACCACTGAGACGGGATACAACAGTATGTAACAGTGTGTGGGGCTTCCCCCTCAAGCTTGCATGGGCCAAATAATGCAATGAGATATTATGGCTAGTAATAGCAAGTGGAATCATTAACTCCAATAAGCAAGCAGACCCTAAGTGTTTTAAACCAAATAATTAATAACATAGAATAGCGAATCATGCTCTTGCAGAGCGTTAATGATAAATGATAAGACTGATGCCACACACCGGTATGAAGCTACTTCTAGCTGCTGGTTAGCTTAGTTGAACACAAAGACTGGAAATAAGGGGGCAGCAGCTAGCTTGGCTATGGCTAAACCCGAAATGTAAAAGACATCACATGTGCAAGAGAATTCTGCCAGTCGAGCGGCTAACTTCTGTTTTAGCCCTCCGCTAACTTGAATTGGAATAAAACAATTTAACGGTGCAGATATTTTACACTTTCCAAATGCCATGGGACCAAATGGATCAAATTACATTAGTGAAAGGAGACAATGCAAGGTTGTGACACACAACTGTACAGCTGCTTGTTTCACAATGTCAACTTATGGGAATAATGTGTTTTTGGGCCAGTGTGCATCACCTGATGTTGTAGCCTAATTACATGGATTGGCTACTATGTCAAATTGGCTTCAAAGCCACTGTTCCTGGGGACTTGGCATTTAACAAATGAGTTTCCAAACAGTTTGTTAAGCTTCAGAGGTGCTGGTAGGTGGATGTGGTTACCTTCTGACTTGCTTCCCCTTGTTTCTCAGTCTTTGTGCTAAGTTAAGCTAACAGGCTGCTGGCTATTGCTTCATCTGTGTTGGTCAAATATGACAGGGGTATCAATCCTTTGAATGTTTTTTTGAAAAAATAAAATAAAATAAAGAAAAGTTAAAGAATATGCTTGATTGGATCACAATCATTCAAAAGTATGCGTATGATATAAGGCTAAATATGTCAGGCAAAAACACAAGCTTGTCATCCACTGGTTGACCGAAGTAAATGTCCAAAATACACTTTAAAGTGTTAATGTAAGTTGTAAATGTAGGCATATTTAATTAGATAATGCTTCATTTGCACAGACAAGAAAAGACATTTGAAAACAATTCTCTTAATTTTTGCAATCAACAAGGAAAGTGTAATATATATATATATATATATATATATATATATATATATATATATATATATATATATATATATATATATATATATATATATATATATATATATATATATATATATATAAATAATAGTTAAAATTCATACCGTACATCAGTTGGCGCCTGTCCATTCTGTTTTTGTCCCTAACGGATATTCTAGTCCTGCGACTTAATCAGCATCGATGTGTTTCCACTTCTGCAGTATTAGAAAACAAATGCACCCCTGATTTACAACGAGACGTGCACCAGCAGCATTTACCTGGCACCGGGCTAACTTTCTCTCCACAGCAAATAGAGAGGCTCTGGTATTGAGGCGAGACATTAATTCATTGTGTCAACCTGTCCCCCTGGAATATTTATGATGCTAAATACATTTAATTAGGCACTGGAGCTGTGATGGGAGAGAAAATGCACTGTCAGTAAAAGAAAAAAAAAGAAAAAAAAGAAGAGATTTTGTTACCTCTAATGCTGATAGGCTGGTAATGCCGCTTACTCATTCTCAGTGACAGGAGCAGCAAACACACTGCAGATGGAATTTGAATCACTCAAAATCAGTTGTGGCATGTTCATTACAATGCCATCATCGCACCTGAAGAGGATAGCACTGATGCTTACTGAGAGAGGGAGTATTTTCCTGGGCAGGTTTTGGCGTACCTAAGCAGGTATTATTAATTGCCCTTCATTGAGGCTTTTGCACAGGATACACAAGGCATAATCAAGTTAAAAGGACTGACAAATAGGGCAATATGCTGTGTGTATGTGTGTGTGAGATGCAGTGAGACGATGATGATGATTTGTTTTTTTTTCTGCCAGTATAAAACTGATGCTCTGTTTAGAAAGTTGAATTTAACATATTAGAAATTTTATCGTGCATGACTTTGATTTGGGACAGTAAGTATGACACATTTTGATGAATGAAAAAAAAACAAAACAAGTGAGTCATTTTAATTTAGATAAGTGACAAAATTAATGTATATTTTGTCGTGCTGTGCTCCAGATAACACTACAACAAAAAGAAAGACAGATTTTGATGCATTGGCTGACAAGTTGGAGTAAAGTGAGACATCATGTCTGTCTGTGATAAAAACATGGCTACAGTAAATAATAGCCAGTTTCCATCTTGACATCTGTCATCCGAGTGGAAATGGATGGGGAAATGACCAGCTCTTTATCGGGCCGAGCTCTGGCAGTGTCACCGGCTTGAATGATGCAAATAGAAGATAATATCAGTGCTATACTGAATGGCATTACTCCAAATGTAATGTCATTAAAAGGGTGGGTATTAGCTCTGCTGTCTGGAGGTGGTGGTGTGGGCTGCTCCGGATTGACTGACACACAGATTAAGTGCAGTGACAGGGAGCACAATAAAGTCATCAGAGAATGTGACATGTCAGTTAGGGGGGGATGAAGGGATGAATTGTCACTCTCTGTCATAGCCCATCCTCTGCCTTATCCATGATGTCCCATACACCACCGTGGGAAAACAGGACTGCACGGGTGCTTCAGACAAATATTTATTCAGAGGACAAGTATACCCACTCAAGCTTTCCTGTTCACTGCGTGTTTGTAAATTTACTCCCAGAAGAAGAGAAGATGATGGATGAGAGGCAAAAAAAAAAAAAAAAAAAAAGTGTCCACTTGCTACTTTTGTCAATGTAATATATGACATAGTACAGAGCATAACGTGCGCTCAAAAACTTTTGTGAAATTCTGGCTCCAGTATTTTAATTTGTATGTTATATTAAGGTTGAATTGTCTTGAAAGAGAAAATGTGATGCATATATGTAAAGGAGGACACACAATATTCTCGTAGTTTTATACTTAATTTACCCAGGCAGAATCAAACATATATGCCTCTCCATTTATTGTACCTGTAACAAAAGAATAAATCCAACACATACCTTTGTGTGAAGCTGCCTCAGGACCTCACCATGGCTTTGGAGATGCAGTATCCCAGGGATTTTACAGGGGGAGTATACAGTCTGGCCAAAAGATGGCAATGTTGCAGTGCTGAATTCCAAATGAGATTTCCGCTGGCTGGCCCCCCCATCGGAGACTGGCCACTGCCTTCCCCTGCAGCACCTCTTCCTTCCAAACTAGCCCAGAAATTTGTCATCCTCACTGGGTACAACTGCACTGAAGTGTAAGAATAACGTTAGAGTCGACCACTAAAGTTCCACCCGCAAAACTTGATTACATGGAGGATGAATGAAAAGACAAAGTTTGGCGTGAGAGGTTGAGGGAATTGGGCCACATTGCATTGAATGCACTATTTCCCCCCTTGTCATACACACAGTACCAGCTGCTTAGTATCTAAATAGTGCCTTTTCTTCATCATATTTTAATATTATTTTTTTTTTCTGTCACACAGATCAGTTTCTGTAATTATGAATAAAAAAAACTATTTTACCCTTTAAAACTCCAGCTTTTACATAAATCTCCCATCACCCCCTGTATCATGTCCATACATTATAAAATTAAGTTTAGCAAGGTTAAGTGCAGCAGGTTTTCTTTTGAGTGTTTCTGAGTAGTTACAGACAGTAGGAAAGCATTTCAATGCATTTGGTGCAGCCAAATAGACATCCAGCTGGGCAGCAATTGGACAGCTATTATAGCACTAAGATACTCGAAAATGTGCCTCCGCAAATGGATGACGAAGTTATGTCCTATACTGAAAGGGTTAACCGCTGAAAATAAATTGTCAGTTGGCCACTCTCAACAAAATTACATCCTTCTTTGATGCTTGCTGGGAGGAGATTTAGAAAAAAAAAACCCACAGTTGAGAGAGAGAGTTTCAATAATTCAGGAATATATATATATATATATATATATATATATATATATATATATATATATATATATATATATATATATATATATATATGTATGACATAGCTTTAACTTTGTACACCTGTTTTTAGGCTCTTAAGTGACACTTGTTTGCTGTGTTGTTTTGAAAGAAGCAGGGATAGAACCCTCTCTCCCATGGCCACTTTGCCGGTCTTTATTATTGGCTTATTGCCTTTAAGCTGTCACCACTCAGAGCATTTCTTCTCTCAGGGGAATGTCTTCTGGGACTCGAGAGAGCTCGGCTGGCTGCGACTACTCAGCTCTGTTGCACACTGCTACTGTGTCATGTTGCAAGCAATGTTCTCTCACACTGTTTATTTTACCACTGATTTAAACATAAAAAAAACAGACTCTTTGACATTCAAAGTATCTGAGTAAGACGAGTCAGAGTCGACTTTAAATTTTAATTTACAGAATCAGTTAATTGCAACATTTCTGCAGTTTTATTATTATTTTTTCTTTGACAGAAACTCCCCTGTTTAGAACCTCTTTGTTCCTTAAGCATATAAATTGCTTTGTACAATAGGTTGTGGATGTCTTACTGCATGAGGTCAATACGTACGAACAACACAAGAGCTGAATGCCAGTCGAGCCTCTTTGCCTTGGGCAACTGTTGTTTATTGGCTATTGCATTAAAGAGAACCTGCGCCAGGTGGATGTTCGAATAAAAACCCGGAGACACGAGACGAAAAACATAAATATTTGTAATTGCAGATAAAAATGGAAAAAATCACAGTTTATTATTTTATTCATACACAGTTAAATAAAATCCCCTGGAAATCTGTTCACTTCATGCTGTGCAAAGAATAAAATAAGATCTTTTGTTTGGAGATGTGACAAACAGTGAGGCGCGAGGAGAAATAGCTGATTTGAAGTGTATAGAAATCCCAAGATTTAGCAAGAGGGTGTGATTTTCTGCTCCCGAGCCTAATCCCACCATTCCTCCACCTCTCCACTCTTATGCCAGTCACATTTTCTAATTAGCTTTCCCTGTGGAGGAAGAAGATGGATTATATTTTAATATCTGGGGCCTAAAATTAGTTTATATTTTAGCAAGTTAGCACTTCTTAGAAGTTGATTTACTCTTGAAGCTGTAAAACCCAGTGAGCTCGCAATTAATCATTCTCTTTTGGTCTTGTTCTCAAGGAAAAAAAAAAGAGGCTACGGTGTCACACGCTGGATCACAATAGGTAAACACCTAATTTACACTATTTAGAAATCACCTCTCTAGTATTGTACAACACATGACACTCGCTCCCTCGATTGTTCTGTCCTGCTCCAGTTATTAATTACAGCACACTTTTAACAAAGCGACATTGTCTATGACTAATCATCGACACAGAATGATTAAAGATGTTCCTCGCTGTTTTGAATTACTTGCTTCGCTTTCGTCTCTGCTCATTCATGAGCTACATATCGCTGCCTCTTTTTTTCCCCCTTCCTCTTGGTCAAGAATTCGGTTTGCTGTTATCCGATTACCAGCGTCCTGAGAGGCTTTCACAGGCCCATCCATCAAGACTAAGGGGTTGAGGGAGAGCCTCGACAATGCTGCTGCAGGGATGTAAAGCACAGAGGGAGTCGTGGTTATTAAAAGGTAAGCATGGTTTTGTATAGAAATAGAAACGGTATGACATTGTGTGATGCTCTAGTAATTTAACTTTAGAAAGGTGACAGCGTATTTTTCCCAAATGTGTTAAAAGTCACTGTTTTTTTACAAAACTTCAAAGGGTACGCATTAAGAACTTATTCCTTTAAGATAAAATTTAGCTGTTTTTAAACACAGAGCTGCTAAGAAATGACACCTCAAAAAGTTGTCATACCTGGGGAAAAAAAAATAAAAAAATCCTGAATATGGCTTGACAGAAGACGCAGGAGGACGGATGCTTCCTCACCACGCAGCCCTCCCTCACAGCCACACAGTGTGAGGAGAGTATCTCCTAAGCCTGGATCTGGCAAGGCTTTGGAGCGCTGTTTGGTGACTGGAGGCAGAGCGGTGTCGGGAGGATCATCAGTGGCTCTCTCCCAGGGAGATGAGCGGCATAGGCCAATTTCATATGCGGGGCTCGGCCCCTGGGTCTGAGTGGAGGTGGGCTGGGTCCACCCAGTATCCTGGCTTCATTAATCATCCCGCCAAGGCTTACCGGCAAACCCCCTCTCCGCCCTCTCCTAGACAACCCCTTGGATTACACAGAGCCAGTGAAATGTCAGCCCAAATCTGAGTCTTGATGCAGATAATCATTTCAATAATATTTCTCCATTTGTGCCCCCGATGCCAGGGGAATAAAGCTTTTCCACTGTCAGGTAGCATAAGACTACAGTTGGTGGGAATACTTGACTCTGAGCCAGATGGCTTAGCCATGCTTGCAGCATATGTTCAACAAGCAGTCCTGTGCCAAGCATGCATTAGGTTTTTATTAATTTGAAGCAGGCAGGAGTGCATACATATATATTTACCTGATCCCACCATACCTTGCCAACCTGCAGTACTCCCTATAGAGAAGATACCTAGACTCTACTGGTGTCTGCAGAAAGACATATACCATGGTTCTTAGTGAACAGCTTCAAAAAACAAAAGTGGAAAGATATTTATAGTTTCTAATATCACATTTCAACTATTACCACAAAATATGTATCAGCAAGCTATTATGTTGGAAGAAATTAAATTACAATTAAAAACAGCCCTATTTCCTGTGGCCTTTTTTAAAAATGAGATTGAGTTTGTTGCTAATAAAAGGCAATTACAGTGTATATTTATGGCACTGGTGTCTGCCATGGTGGCGTTGGGTTGTTACAAAGCAAATTACCATTTAGATGCATGAATATGCTTGGGTCCAAGACAAAAGAAACAGTACTGCATGGGAGGGCAAATTTATTCATTACCACTAAGTTGAACTTCCCTTTAACAGCCCTGTGCTCTGCAATCCTGGGAGTTCTTCTCTCAGTGACTTATGGTGGTGCAGGGGGGGAGGGGGGACGGCGCGCCGAAAATGTCAATAGAAATAGTAAGTGTGAGAGGGAAGGCTTGCCTAATTAGTGCCCATTTAGATTTTATGACGGCTCTGAGATCTGCTCTTCCTGACAGAGAGCACTATAGTTGCATATTGTCCTAGCCTGAGGGAACCATAGGAAAATCCAGATTTATTGTACCTATCATACCAGCATATTTCATTTGCCATTATGAGATGCCATCTTGCAATGATGCGAGATTATTTATTACAGATTAAATTGTGGGACCTGGGTGGTTGAGGAACATTTCAAAGTACCATTCCTCTTATTAACTTCTTCATTATCTGCCCCACTGTGATCTAAAAGCTCCCTCCTTCCTACCTGCGTTAACAAATACATTACTGATTGGACCAGGCCTAACTGTTTTTCTACTCTCTGCATTTTGTTTCCTAACATTAGTGCTGCTGCGCGCCACAACTCATCTGTTTCCTTTTGTTTAGTGCAGACTGTGATTTCATTAAGGCCTAATTTCACATTGAGAAGTTGTTTCTTTTTTTAGACAAGGTTTTTTTTGTTAACAACCGGTAGCTTCTCAAAAGAAAAGCCCAGTTTTATAAAAAAAAAACCCCACACATTTTGAGGAGTATCTTGAGTTTTAATTACATGTAAAGTATTTATGTCATGTCTCGGGATACACTTATTCCCGTTTTGCGCTGCAGTTTCCAGACGCTTGAGTGGGTTTTATACATTTTGTATATTAGCTACTGTTTATTTACTCTGTCCCTTAAACCCCAGGATGTTGGCATTTATCCTATTTACACATCAATATTACATCTCCACAAAGGCCTTGAGAGTTGCATTTAAGTCATTGTGCAGGGTGGTATTAAAATGTACTCCATACTGTGAGGGGAGTTCGTCAGGGAATAGCTGGGCCCTGGACTCCCATTACCCAGCATAAAAGTGTCAGCCGCTTTAATTACATTCATGCCTTCGCCGGTCCATTTTACTGCAGCCGCAATCAGATTTCATGCGGCGATCTCCTGCCTGCGTCTCAGCGGTTTGTGCGTTTTTTGTGTTGAGGTGTGGATCTAACATGGTTTTTTTCTTTTAGATTTTTCTTTCCGTCAGGACTCATGATGTATGACTCAGGGTGGTGTTTAGATGTTAAGATATTACAGGTGTTCCCAGCCGGTCATGGATGTGCAGTCACAGGCCAAATGTCTGCGGCTCGCTCGCTCGACATAAATTCCAGTGTCTGTCCCTGGAATTGTTGATTAAGTTGGCATACCCGGGCCACTAAATATCAGTGCACCCCGCTGAGAGTGAAGGAATTGGTTGTACACAGGACACCGTTGCTGAGAAGGGTGACGGCAGAGGGGAGGAGTGGTGGAAGGGGAGAGGGTGGAGGGATGGAGTTGGGGGGGGTCAAGTTCCACCGGTCAGACTGTTAGCGAGCGCAGAAGAGGCAGTGTCACTTACTGTTTCACGGGGAAGCTTCCTGACCTTCTAGGAGTGAAAGCGAGATCCTCTCTTGTTTATACTCAGCCATGGATCAGTGCGTGGAATATGTCTACATCCTCTCAGCCAATTTCACACAGAGGAGGCGCGGTGTGGGCGGCCGACACAAGCCGTTTCCCCCGGACGATGAGGCCCATCCCTCACGCACGTCCTCGCTCTGTCTGCGACTGGAGGTGTGGAGACAGACACAGACAGAGGCACTCTACTGCTCCACTGGGCCACAGAACTGTCCCCCTCCCCTGGGGACCAGCCTCTGACTCCGGGTCCTCATCTCAGAGATGACGTACTCTCTCAGCCAAACAGTAGTGAAGTAATTAAGAGATTTATCGCTCCGGTCGCACTTCCAGGATAATTGTTTGTTTCTTTTTTATGTTGCATTTCAATTTTTTTTTTTGTTCAAATGTGACTGTGGGTGATGCAACACGGAGGGAGAAATGTTGAAGCCTCAGCTAAACAGCCCTGCTATGAAATGACAAGGGAACAAGTCCTTCTGAAGGTAATTTATGGGCCGAATAAGTGGACATAAAGCACTCAGGTGAATTATCAGAGAAGCCATTAATTACCTCTAATGATTTGATCGTGACAAGCACATTTGCTATAAAAACTATTTATGATGCGCATTAAGGCTGAGCTGTTTCTTAAAATTAAGCTTCGAGCATGTATCAGCCATTGCAAAAATAAGCACAAAACAATCCTCCAAATTCTTAATTAGGAAAATAAGGGATTTATACCATTGTGTCTCCATCCAGTTTCTGCATTAACAATCAAAAGGTAATCAAACCTCAGTCAGCGATCCCACTTCAAAACCGCACACTGCTCTCTTGGATGAAGCCTCTTCACTTCATGCCCAATTGATCTAATTACATAAAGGGAATTTTCTCCCTCTGTCTATCTGACATAGTGGTTCCTGTTAGATCTGGCTGCTCAGTTAATTAAGTCTTCATTCTTCATCGCAGTGGTGGACCTGGGAACGTCATCCAATATTCTGTCTTTCCAGAACCCCCTTTCAGCGCAGCCAGAGGTGAGCGCCGCTCCAACCACTGTCCTATGTTTCTCCATGCTGCCTTGTAATCAGCGACCCCTGTTACTCAATTATGGGGTGTGAATTTGGGCTCTTTGGTGACCTTCTCCCAGTGATCCTACTACTGACCCTTCAATAAGAGCGCAGCCTTCCCACCACTGCTTTGTGGGTTGCATTGCATTTTTTTTTTTTTTTTTCATTTGCGGGATCTTTATGAAGAGGGAAATGAAAGAAAGCGGGTCACTCGTGTTGTGTTCTCACATCTACCCACTTCAGAGGCTCTGAACAGGAGCTCGGTGTTTACTTTGATTCTATGTAGGGTACACCTTAAGTTCAAGGGTTGGAGGGCAGGAAGCATCACTCTCTTGTAGGTAATCATATCCAGCTTTGTGCTCCTTGTACCCCGACACTGAGGGTGGCAGCTTAAAGGCTGTCTGGAGCCTTGTTCCACCACCGGACCACACTTTTGATATCCACAGCAAGCTACAGCAAGCTTCACACACCGGCCTGTGTGATCCTGGAGGATTCAGCTCAGTGTTGATGTACAACTCTTCTCTGTAGCACACCCGTTTTTTTTTTTTTTTTTTATATACCGTACCTCATTTCCAGCACTCCACGGTTTTAAGATGACATATTAGCCAGCTCCGGGGTGGTTAAAGGTGATGCAAAGATTACAGCTATTTACTGAATTATCTGTCTGTGAGACTACCCTCATATCTCTGCATATATTACCTTGAGCTTGAGTTTAAAGAGCGATTGCTCAGAACAAGGAAGTTAAAGAGGCAATTACATAATGAAATGGGCCATCAATTCTGTTCGTGGCCTTTTTCTCTTTGAACAGAGATGGCCCAGATATCCCCGGTTTAGCTGACCCAGTAGAAGTACAACTGTTTGTATTAAACTCTCCTTTATCAAGGGACTAAGAAGCTGCATACATGGGTCTGTCTGGCTTTCTATCTCCGCTCCGTAATTCAATTATTAATTACCCTTCCTCTCAGAGCAGCAGCGGCCATTGTATTTACAGTGTTTCCATGGTGACCCGAGCCCATTTATAAGGTTTGTGTCAGTATTAAGACAAGACCTGTATTCAAATGGCCTCCATCTAAATATAGCAGTGTCTCATAATGTGAGGGTTATTAGAGTGAAATTAACACAGCTCCATTGCAGTCTGGATCACTTTACAGACAGCTCACAGTGGGGATGTAGAAAAAGTCACTTTCTGGGTTGCATTTCTCAGATGAGAAATATTTACACTCTATATCATATTATACTCACTGGAGAATGAATTGCATTATCTGTAAAAACACATTGTGAACCAAATGGGAGTCCTTTTTTTTTGGAATACAATAATTATGTAGTATATCAGAGTAATTACGTGTACATCAAAGCTAATTAAAACCTGGGAATTATGTGATAAGTTCAGTAATTAACATTGTGTGTCATAGCGATACAAATATAAAATACCAGTGTTTACTTTGAAATGATGGATTACTATATTAAAAAAGTAGCAGTTAGTAAGTATTTATTACGTAACAATATTGAAACTAAAAAAATGGATGTAATTATTTGACAGTGGTGGAAATAGCTGCTTTCTTGTTAAACACTGCTAAGAGAATTGGTTACTTTTTAACCATGAATTAATAAAGGAAATTATGTATTAGGTTTGGTAATTAACTATTAGTTAATGCAATTAACAAGTTAATTGCATCAAGACTTAGTGACAGAAACGTAACTTTATTTAAACATTTACTTTGACAGGATGCGTTCATTAGTGGTAGAAAAAGTAAAAATCTGAAATAACTAACATAAAATGCTACATTGAAAAATATTCTTATTATGTAATTGTGTTATTAACCAGTTTTTATGACATCGTTAATTCAATAAGTAATTTATTTGAACTCACTGTTACATTTCTGTTCGAAAAATTATTAAACAATGACCTGGAAATTATGTGTAATCGTCAGACTTAAGTCTAAGAGTAACAGGGCACATGTAATGGGATTATGTCTTCAGGATACGCAAAAAAGGTATCTGTATTACAGCAAAGTTACAGAAAAAATAAGTAATTACATTACAGATGCATTCAGGAAAAAAACTGGATTACCAACAGGACAATTACGGTTTTATAATAATAGTAATAGAATGATATGCTAGTCGGTAAGCATAAACATGTACACATAAGACAACACTTAATGAGTATCACACAATATCAATGTGGTTTTGAAGGAAACCAAAAAACGTGTGTGTTCTTACAGAGGACACAGTTAGTATTAAAATGACATACATTTTTTTCTCAAAGTGTTTTTTTCTCTTGTCTGTATTTGCATATGGTTGGTTCAGAGGTAATCCAAAAGTAAGAGAAAGTCAGCAAGTTACATTACTTTAGCACTGTGATACTTGGATTAGATTACTGATTATTAACTGATTACCCTGGTAATCCTTAAAGTAATAATTATTTCTATTACCATTATTTCTGTGCATTTATGTGTCACCAAAAGGTACCTATGTAGTACTCCACCTCCAGTTTTATCACTTTATATTAAGTACAATTACATTTTTGAACCAACCAAGTGTTATAATCACAATTTAAATATAACATTTTCTCTATATAATGATGCACATGTTATAAACTCTAGATGTAACTTTTTGTTCATGGAGGCTTACATACAGTTTCACCCAGTAGTAACCAAACGGTAAGTGTACTCTCAGCAGCCTAAGTTTCCTCTCTCTTCTGCTCAGTGTTACGGTTTTTACGTTTGTCCTTAGTCCGCGGCTCTTATTCAGGCCCAAACAGGACCCATACCTTCTGTCACAGCCTCCAGCCCTGGGCCCGACGGCAACCTGCTGCCAGGCCTATGCGCGCTGCCAGTTGTAGTTTTTAATTGGCCATCTGGGGAAAGCTGGATCTAGTGGCTGGATATTAATCAGTAAATTAACCCAGCCATAATACAGCTTCCTCCCAGTGGAAGCCCGGCAGCTGTGGGCAGAGAAAGAGAGAGCGAGAGCACGAAAAGAGAGATGAACCATAGGCTGGAGAGGCTGAAAAGGGAGGCTCCCGAATGGGCTGGCCCGTGATTGAACATTTCCTCTGTGTCCCTCGCCGCGCTCCCCTGTCTGCAGCGCCGCTGACCCCCAATTTGTGCGACAATCACATGGAGGATTATCTCCAGCATGTCAGTGCAGATGTCACAGGTACTTCCACTCACTAAGGACAAAGCTGCAAATTCAGAGTAAAGCTGCTTTTTCTGGCCAAAACTGACAGCTGTATTGAAAGCTGGAGTGATTGGAGCGAGAGTGCTCTACAAAAGTTCAGGGGGAGGTTACTTCTGCAAGGTCTATCTCTGTGTGGAGAACTGCTGTGTGTGCGCGCACGCGTGTGTGTATCATTAGTGTATTTGACTGACTGGAATTGCTGGCGGTCCCCAGAGTTAACCAATTAAAAGGCTAATGAATATACAACAGCTAATTATTATAAGTAAGCTAAATTATCATAATAGCCCGCGCTTACAGTTTCAGCTGAGTTTGGACATCCTGATTTTGTGAGGCGCTCACACACATCGCTCGACACTAAAGGAACAAATGATTGAGCCATTATGCTTGTTAAAGCGCATCAAAATAAACAAGGTGAAGCTTTTTCTGATGCTGTGATGTGCGGTCCTATCACAGTGTATGTAACTGTATAGAATGTTAATGATGATTCTGATATTCTGAGTAAGGACGACTTGTTGGACATTTAACACTTGTAGTTTTTGTGTTTTAGTTACATGAGAATTTACAGTATTTATGAAGTTTTATCAAGGGAGAACAACCATTTGTTGGTACTACCACTTTACAAAGCATATCAGAATCTTAAGCCACGTACAATAGCTTCCTCATTTACTGCTAACAAGCTTTAATTTGCCAGTTAATAGCAGAATAACGACTATGAAAGAGTCAATATGCATGCTAATAAGCAACCAGTTAATGGTTACATGCCTCGAGGTCATTTACACTTCGTCTTCATCACTTTTGGAAAAAAAAAAAAAGTATGAAAAATGTTTTTAAGAAGCTTGCGCCAAGAAATCTTGACTTATAAAGCCATAATGTACTTCCTAACCATAATTATCTGCTCTGGCCTCATCTCATCACTACATTGCATAAAATACAAATGTTTAAGACATTTCATAAATGTCCCCATCACTTTTCAACGCAAAATGACGCCCTCTGTTACACGTGTACTCTAATTTAAAGTATTACCATATGTTGAATTAAAGATAAACGGTTAAACCATTTCTTCAGTAAAAGTTATCTATTCTGTTGAGTTGTCTACTTACATCCTCCCAATAATTTCCAACAATAGTTCAAACCCAGACAAATCCACCATTTTACTGAAGGTAAAATGCGTAAAGTGGTAAAGTGCGTTTCACTTGGTCGCTTTAACTTCCGGGAGAGAGTCAGAGAGGGAAGAGGGAAGTCGACAAACGTGACTAAACACAACGTGCCAAAAACTTTACCTCCCCTGATCCCATGCCACTTCCGTCTTTTGTTTTGATTGAGAGACCTCTAGTGGCAAAAATGACATACTTAAAAAATAATGATGATGACTCATTTTATTTATAACACGGTTTTCATGGTACACAAAGACACTGTGCATAAGTTAAAACACCCAAGAAATAAACGCAGTTTAATCCTGTGGCACCAACATTGTCATGAAGTCCTGCTCATTCATTTGCAACATTGGGCCACGATGGTATCAGGCAACTACAGGTATTAAAGAGGTAGTTACCGCTGGAGCAACACTGAAGCAGCATCTCAATCAGCTGACAAATATCTGATGTCGCCCAGTACATGTTGGCATGTCCACCGACAGTACATCTTCTTTATCCAAATGAAACGCGGAGTGAATAAGTGCTTTATGTTTTAGAATTCAACTCCTGTTTTAAAAGCACTGCTCATGTTATATGTCCTCAGGAACACGCTGGTTCAGGCTCTCCCACTTGTTTTGTCTTGAACCGCGCTGGTTCACGTGGTGCGACAGCCTCGGCATTCAAAAAAAAAAAAAAAACAGCATCGCAGCGGATGTCACAATACATCACAGGAAAGCAATGTCAACCACTGACCCACTCTGCCTCTTATATATTCATGCATAGCAAACACAAAGACGCCAAACCCGTGCGGCATATGCCATCTGACCCCGCAAGAGAGCTTTTATGGTGTGATGTCATCACGCCCCATTGTCATAAATGAACCACCTCACTCCTCCGCCTGCCTGTCAATAAATTTCCAAGGGGGGCCTCCGT
The DNA here is from genome assembly GCF_904848185.1 of Acanthopagrus latus. NCBI lineage: Eukaryota > Metazoa > Chordata > Actinopteri > Spariformes > Sparidae > Acanthopagrus > Acanthopagrus latus. The sequence continues at coordinate 16,630,156 of NC_051047.1, forward strand.
CATATGTCCCCACTCTACTGTGCTCCGGACGGACATGAAATAATTGCCATGCAAAGAGTCGCACGTTTCCCTTTCTAATTTTAAGGGTCAACAGCATTTTAATACAATTTTAAACACACACACAGTGTTTTTTATGATGCATGTACAAGCGGCTTTTGATAGCTTAACCAGCCAAGCATGGTTAAAGAGAGAAACCATTGCAGCTGCTTCCAGGACCCACTTAATTTAGTCCCCTGACCCCGGTTCACCTGAGTCTGCATGGAAATCATAATGCAATTCAAGTGTGAAGAAAAATGATATACTGTGTATTTACCCCAAATATTTATGCAGGGCCTACTAACAGTCATGCTTACTCCTAATAAAGGGAAAGTGATGCCTTGTAACACCGGCGCTGCTGGGTTGCTCCTACATTGCCTCGGGCCATTGTTTCCTCCATTATCATTTTCATTGGATTCTATACAGAGGCAGTGTTTGCAGTGTTTACAGCGCCTGCCTCGGCCTCATACTGTATATTGTAGGCCTTAGGTGTTTTACACAGCAGAGATTTCTGTTGGAAATTTTGACTTTATGGTCAATAAAAACTCCACAGTGTTGTATCACTGACTCAGAAGGACACATGTGGCATATTGTGTCCCACATTTACAGACACCCTGTAGAAAGAACCATGTCGGGGATAATGCACGACGTGTTACACTAACACACATTTTAATCAGTGGAAGGAGAAATAGAACGCGTTTCTGATAGGATTTGTGCTAACAGTATTATAGTTACTGAGTCTGGTAAAGCGCTACCACACAAACTCTCAGGTTTAACTCTCTTCAATATGGACATGCTATACATTGTTAGATTAGTTAGACTCTCCACATATTTTTCTATTCTTTCTGACGGTGTCCCTATCTTTTACTCCAGGACAGCCGCTGCAGAATTACGAGGCCATTCGTCTCTGCTTAGACAGAGTGCAGTTTTTGCGATGAGTATAGTAGCAAAACAGTATTCCCTGCCTCCATTGTGTAACATCCAATCAGTCATGCTTCTGCTGTTATCTTTGCAAATAAGTAGCTTTTTTTTTTTTTACATTCACTCACAGGTTATGCAACTCATTACTCTGCACAGACAACAGTATTGTAAAGAAACATGTTACCTGCTAATAAAAGTAACTCACAAGATGTAACTTGCTCAACACTGACAGGGAATATGTACCATCCACGCACAGCAGGCACAACAGCATCCAGCTATAAGGGAATAGTGATTTGCTATGATCTCTAGGTGTCTTTTTTTCCCCTTTCTCTGCCGTATTCTTCTGTCTGCTCAAGGTTGCAGTTCACTCAAACTGACAGCTGCTGCGGGGGTCCAACAATGTGTCTATTGCTCAACATCCCCACTATCTGCTGACCTGATGATACCGCGCTCTACTTGAGGGATGAGAAGTTTGAAAGCACAAAAGGATAAAAGAGGAAAATCCTCCACACAGACACACCCCTGAATTGGATTGTTATTCTTCTGTTCAGTTCCTTAAGAAGTGTGTCAATAGCTATTAGCTCCCTAACAAGGGGATCAGGTGAGCCCTGTAACAGCGAAGCAAAGCTCCCTGAGGCACAATCATGTTCTATATTTCCAGTGAGGAGGTCGGTACTGTACTCTGGGTAGCAATCTTCCTGGAGGCCTATTAGACTACTGTAGCTGTATAAAGAGTCAAGCAGAGAGGGTGTCTCATCAGTGCTGATAACAGGGTATCTGGTCAAGTCATTAGCTCTCCTCTTATTGAATTCCTCCAGCCAAATAGACCAAATGAAGCTAAATAAAGCTATGGATGGCGATGAGCGCTACAGCTCATTAATATGCTGCCACTTCGCTCTTCTCCACCTCCTCCTCCTCCCTCTCCTTCTCCTCCTCCCAGAGCCACACATGCCTTTCACTTCTTTCTCAATTTCTCTCTCCCTCCCTCGCTCCTCCTCTGTCATTCTGAGCTCATCTCCTCTCCCTCGCCTCCTTCCTTCCCTCCTCTCTCCTCCCTCACTCTCTCCTTGTCTGGGGGCCCTAATGGCGAGCATGTACAGCAGCTCTGACACCGTCACATCTGCTGGCAGAGAGGGTCTCTCCCTCACCACACAGCCTGCTAATGAGATCTTCCCCCATTTAATTAATACCATAAGAATTTTAATTCTGACTGAATCAATTTAATGTGATGTGATTTTGTCAGCTCTATTCCCCGAGTAAGGAAAAAAACAGAGCGGGCCCTGATGCTTATTACATACATCATTTCACGGGCCCTGCATTCCCTGCTGACTTAAACAAATTCTAATTAAGACTAATTAAAGCATCATTTATGAAAACGCTTGTGATAGTTATGCAAACATTCTGGGTGGGTATGCTCTGCATGATAATTACCCCCCGGTTTAAATTAAGACCTGCTCCCTGGCAATTATGCTAGCCACACACCAGCACCTCATGGAAAACGTTCTTTATTCAATTCCTGCAATTAAATATGAGACCTGGCTCCTGAACTATCCGCTCAGAATGCATTTTATAAGAAGAAAAGGGTGATTATGCATTGTTGTTTCTCGCCCTCTGTCAGGTGGAGTAAATGGAGCCGATCCAGGGCCCCTGAATCAGAGTTACACTGGGGTTAAAGTGATGATCATAAAGCAGCCAGTGGTGACTGATATGCAAGGTGACACCCGCCGCATCTGGTGAGGTGATTAGTCCATGTTTTCTAGGTGAGTTTTTGTCACATTAGTACTGGTGAGGCAGATGTGAGCAGATGCACTGTCTCAGATCTCCACCTCTGCTTACTTTTGCTGAATTACTTCAAACGCACAGAACGCCTACGACTGTACACTATGTTTTTGTGATGTGCCTTAATTTGGCTCTTTTCTCAGACAAGAGTTAACACCTTTAAAAAAGATTGTCTGTGATCTTGGAAAAAAAAAAAAAATCTTAAGTTGCTCTGCAGCTGTGTCAGCTCAGTGGATAGAGCGTGACGCCGACAAGCTGAACCGTGGGAAATGGAAAGTACATAGATACGTAAAGAGTTTAAGATTCAATTCTTATTTTTACACACCAAATATGAAGCAACTGTAGAAAGTCTAAACTGTAAAAATAAAACTACAGCCAGCAGTCGGCTAACTTAGCTTAGCACAAAGACTGGAGAGGAGAAAATGGTTAGCATGGCTCCCCTGCGTAAAACACATCTCAGCCTTTACATTTTTTTTTTTTTACAGACACTGACAAGACACAATCTTTTAATGTGTGAGCTTTAGTTGTGCTGGTTGGAATTTTTCCATTTCTGTACACACACATCGCATCTTTGCTTAATCCATGTACAAAAACCATCATACGAAAATGACGATTTACCGTTTGCCAAACTATTTTTTGTAAACATGGCAGGTAACTGGAGACTTTAGGCAGTGAGGCCATAGCTCACTGCTGCAATATATAAAGAATTGTCGTTTTCACATTTTGTAGAAATTGAACAAACAAGATACGTTTTAAAATTCAATTCAATTTTTAATTACAGAGCTTTAGGTCTTGGTTGGACGCAGCTAGACTTGCTGTTTTCCGTTATTTCCACATTTTTTTGAGATGGGACACGGGGCAAACCAACATTGTTCCACAGATGTATTCTGCCAATTTTAGTTTGTTCTCATCACCCTGAGGGAAGTTTAAGTGTTCATTTTTCTAATGTTTTTTTTTTTTAATCGGTTACTTGATGCTGTCCCGATTGAGCAGGTGAGAACTTCACTGCCTAATGTTTCAATTATCTTCTCCACTCCGGGAAGAAAAAAAAAAGCAAGGGAACTTCTCAAAAAGTTGAACTATTCCTTTAAGCTCTTCGAAGAAATTGAACAAAAGCATTTATCAAATACGAATATTGCCGTGAGCGAGGTAATCAGATGTTGACCTCCACGTTACATACAAGCTTGAGCAATAGTGAAAGCATATTACGAGAACAGGATTTCCCCCCTCTAAATAATTGTGCTGATCCAGTCTCTTATGTCAGCTGGCCGTTAATGGACATCCTGCACAACGCCGCCTCTTTATCAGGCTTTTAGCAGGAGTTTACAGTGCTGACGCCATTACACCTATCAGCTCTGTTGATACGGCAGCACACTCCCAGCAATACATTGTTTCACTGAGCGGAGGAACGAGGCTATTCTTACTTTATTGGCTCTATTTAAAGCATTCAGACATATTAATGACCCTGCACCTGTAACATTGCAACAACAATAACATGTTTATCTGAGTGAGAGACCCACCTGTCTTTAGCAGGTGGGACGGATTTTATTCAGGCGGCTACACAGGTTAAATTTGACAATGTCTTTAGTGCTGCTACTTTACTCTGCTATTTTTCAGAGGGAAATAGCATGCAAGTTAGCTGGTTACATGTCATTGCATTAGTAATATTAATCCAGTTATATACCAGTATAACAGTGACAGGGGCAAATTGGCAACATAAGCACCTTTTGTTGATGATATCTATTTGATGGAGGACTTTTACTTCAAATGTAGAACTCTATTTAAGTGTTATTTGTGGCAAACACAATGACATTTGTGAAAACGAGAACACGTTTCACAAAACACGACATTTCAGAGAACACAACAGAATTTCACAACACACAATGACATTTCAGGAGATACAATGTTTCAGAAAACAGCAAGATTTGAGAAAACACAACAGCGTAATCATGTTGTGTTTTGTGAAATGTTGAATTTTATGGAATGTTGTGTTTAATGAGATGTGGTGTTTTAGGAAATGTTGTGGTATTTTCTGAGATGTTGTTGTGTCTTGACTCTTATGGTCTCTACTTATTGCTATGTTTTACTTTAGTAAATGATCTAAGTAATTCCTTGACCATTGTCCATGCACTAAGCTTTTTGTAGTTTCCCATCACAGTGGCTGCTCATCACGCACATATTTTATGTCCTGAAGCTGCCGTACAAGATACCCAGTGTAGCTTTGCAAATAAAGCAAAGCACAGATGTGAAGCTTGATATGTGGCATGGTTATTCATCGTACTTTTAAGTGCTTTTAATAAAGTTATGGCTTTGCTGCGCTCAGATGGCTCGACACGGTGGTGTTGTTTATATGTTTGCACAACACTTATCACTTCTGTCATGTTTGTTTACTTTTCTCAGTGTGTTCGATTTTGGCAACGGCTCAGCATTATTGCGTTTTACTTCATGAGAGGCAGCTGGTTCAATAAGATGAGGGAGAGGGAGAGGGAGAGGGAGAGAGAGAGAGAGAGAGAGAGAGAGAGAGAGAGAAAACAGGCCCTATTCCCAAATCAGTTGCTGGTAAGGTTGAGGGGAACTGGAGCAGCAGGGAGCAGACCCCGGTTCCACCCACGTCCTGTTCTACGTGCACTGCCTCTCCCTGTACATGCAGATGGCACAGCGCTCCCAGATTTCATTTGAGGTAATCAAATCCCTCCACTGCTCCCTTTAGAAAGGAGGAGTATTAGCGGCCATATGTCAACCAGATTTGTCAGATTATTCATTACAATTAATTGCTGTTCCACTTAAGGCCTTTAAGGCTGTGAATTGCTCCGAAATCTATTGCAAACACAAAAATTATGAGTAAAAGACTTTGGCCCTGTCATTCAAATTTCAGGCTGACCTTTAGCGGAGCCTGGCTTTTCTGAGGGAGTGCAGGAGAGAGAGCCTTTCTAATTGGTGTTTCTTCAGCCTTTTTTTTTTATTTTCCATCTACAGGTAGAGCGTCTGTCTTTATTGACAAGGAATACAGGGAAGACTGTTGTGCCAGTCCAGAGTGATTACATCTCCTGCCCACTGAAGTCCACTGTTCACATTTTGTTGCAGCACACGCTCCTCTAAATATACTCACATATTGGCTATATTCATATCTGCAATTTGTTTTGCTTATTGTTGGGATGCAGTAACACCATAGTTAGCTTTCTGCACACTATACACTGTCAACTGAATTTCAATGTGGACCTTTTTCGAAGGTTGGCTGCAAGGCAGCCTAATAGCCACCTGAATTAATGTGCTGTCCAAGGATATGAGCCATAATACTTTGGTGATTAATGTTTCACTGGTGCTCTGCTTCCATAGTTAGGGCTCAGACCCCAGAGATAAACTATTCACCACATACTCAAATCACATTCAACCAACACGCAGAATCACATTCAACTCTAAATTACATTTCTTATTTGTGTAGTTTTTGTTTTTTTCCCCCCAGAAAAACCAAACCTGACTTAAAAAATATTGATTTTTAATCCTATTAGCCCAAATCACACCAAGTAGTCCTTGAAGAAAAAGTCACAGCAAATTACAGCATCGCGATTGACTATGATTATGATTGAAATCCGTGGGGCTGATGATGTATTTTGGTTAATTATGGAGTAAAGGCACTAGAGGAGTGACTAAGCCTGTCTGATTGGCCCACTTAATTGTGCTTTATGAGATAGGGGCTTACCAAGCAGGGCTTAGAGACTCAGTGTTAGGGGGCTGAAGTAGGAGGAGAAAATCTCTCTCAGGTCATATTACCCAGGCCAGAGTTAATGAGAAGGTGGAGGTAAGAGAATCCATCACCATATCAATCTGCACCACCTCTCCTTTCACCTCTGCTCTGACTGCTTTTTATCTTTTCCACATGAATCATCATTAGTGTGATACAACATTGTCATATTCATAGTTATATCTGATTGGCAAGGCTTATGTTGTTTTATTGAGAAGACATGTGCAGCTTTTAGAGTTTATTTTATTCTAATTGCTATTATTGTGTATGATTCAGGAAAAAAAAAAAAACCTATTGCCCATCATTGATCACAGACAGGAGTGTCCACGTGCCTCTGTCTCGTTTCTTATTGTGCTCGACGGCTCAGGCCGCCTCAAGTGCCTTTGAGCAGCTCGATGAGATCTCGTATCCACCTGTATATCGGGCAGGAGGAAGCGTTGAAATATTTCAGATTCTCCTCTATACTCTCGGTGCTGGCGGATCGATGCTCTAAACGCCGGTTGCCTGGCCTCGTCTCATCACTGTACTCCCGCCGACTGACACATCCTCATTATATTACAATACGGTTGCCACTAAAGGTCATTCTCCCAGAACATAATCACACACAATCAAAACCACAAACTTCATATATCAAGGAGACAGTAAATAGCCTCAAGGTTTATTTTCTGCTGCCACAGAAATGCTTTCGGTCTATTCATATGCTGAAGTTGTGGTGACTTGAAATAAGATCTGATGGCAGATAAACACGATGCAGAAAAAAAAAAATCATATAGAGATGTTCAGAAGTCAGAAATTATTCCATTATAAATACTTACAATCTTTATTACATTTGTAGTAGGAGATATTTAGATATGATATTCACTTAAAAGCTCTTATTTAATGACAATTCTATCAACCATTTATCAGATTATTAGTCACTGAAAGAGATGGCTGCTCTGTCTGAGCATCTAATCTTCCCCTTCCTCCTCCATCAGGAGTGGGTTGTCATGAAAAGAAGTGTCAAAGTTAAAAAAAAAAAAAAAGCGGAAACACACCCTCTCCTCCATATTACCATAATGAGGAAAACACACTTAGTGGGCCATGACCTGATGTCATCTGATTATACCCATGATTAATGATATCCTTTTACCAAAACATGCCACTACTGTAACTGTCTGGGATTAAAAGCAGCAGATGGTAATGTATTCATGCTTTCAGTAACGTCCTCTTATATACAGCCCGAACCAAAATGTGTGCGTATTAAATACTTGCTATGGTGTATTGTTTGTTAATGGGATTTTTCTCTGGAAGATGCTATTGATTATATTTTTTGACTCTGGTCCGTGCAGTTTTTTATTTTATTTTAATTCTTTTATGAGCTCCATGTGTACAATGTCACAAATATCCCTGTTTAATCACTGTTATTTTACAGTTTACCTGCCGTAATTTACACATTTTATTACTGTATCAAATGTGACAGCACTATGCCGTAAATATGTTTTACAGTAACATACTGACAGCTACAGTTGCCAGTAGAGTTTCTACTGTGATCTCCATTAACAGTTTATTACTCAAAAAATAATACAGTACTGAACGGTATATAATATACATTTTACAGTAAAAATACTGGCAGCTAGTTGCCAGCATTAAACCTGTTACTTTACAGTATACCTACTGTAATCAACAACAACAGTTTACTTTAATGTAAAAAATAACAGTACTGTGCTGTCTATAACCTTTACAGTAAAACACTGGCAGCTGCAGTCGCCAGCATGAAACTGTTATTTTAGTGTTTTTCCTGTAATCACCTAACGAACAAACAGTTTACTTCTGTAAAATCTGTACGTAGGTCCATTATTGTACAACATTTCCTGTATTTTTCCAGCATTTTGTTACAGTGTAGATTTTGTGTTATGACCTTCTTTTTTGCAAGCTGTAAATTATGTGAACATCCCACACAATCTGTTGTAGAATTAGACCAATTTCTTACATGTGCACATTGATAAAAAGCTGTTATGTTCCTCTCCAATGTAGAAAAACTATTCCGTGTGCAGTCTATAATTGGTCAGCAGTGTACTGTAAAATAACAAACGCTGTTGACACTTTCTGCCCCTCTTTGGTGTGAAGATGATCTTAATAATGGCGCACCAGTATCCCACGAGAGAGCGGAAAAGCTGGGAAATGCTCGCCCAGCTTTAAAGCATCTTGTTTTGTACTCAGACTCCAGTCTCCAGATACCAATGTCCAGGCGATGACTCAGTTGAAAATATTTTCCTCTGGTTTTTCCTCCGTCCAGACGCCATGTCAACAAAGCCCCCAGTGTTACGGCGATGTAGGAGCCACAATGTCAGTCTGTCTGGTTAATTGCGAGTGGGATGAATGTTAATTTACTCAGTCAAGAACCCTCTTTGTCGCACTTTTATAGCCCAGAGGTGTAGATTTACATCTTAGGGATACAATGAGTTTTAGCTTGTGCTAAAAGGGGGGTGATAGGGCCCACATTCCTTGACCTCCCACGGCATATTGTTCTATTGTATATGAACACCTCTCTGCCACAGAGCAGCCCTGGTCAGGGTAGGTGTTGAAGATGAGGGGGGGCATCCTGACCTCTAGCTGAACTTGGGCAAAAGGCAACACTCTATATTTGCTCAGCCTTGCACGGTCGACTTCACGGAGCAGAGCGTGCACAACATACCTGTCAGCGCAGCGCAGCTCTGTTCTGTCTGGTATCTGCATTAGATTTGTTTGAAATCACTGAGATGTATCTATACTGTAATGGACAAATTGAACAGTTCAGTTGTGGCGCGACTCTCAGGGAGATCTGCCTCACTAGTACAAAGTGTAGTCCTGTGTAATTATAATAGAGGTGGTCCTGGCCTCGGGGGATTGCTGCTGGAGTTTCACCACAAAGGTTCTTACATGAATTTGCTCCAGAAATCCAGCCTGCGTTTGTGTATTGGGCTGTCAAAAAATTAAATGAAAAGTCATTCTAATAGGCGACCCCTGGCCTAGTTCATATTTCCTGTCAATTATGAAAGTATGAAGTCATGCATAGTTATGAGGCATGGGCGGGCCTATTAAAATTCATAAATGATTTGTGTTTATACCAGGTTACTCCAAACCACTTAAATCCACGTGCTCATGTAGAACTAATGCCGCTCCCCACTGTATACCTTAGGAAGAGGCAGGTGCATTGTGCCTCCCCCAAATTTTAATAACTTGATTTTAGATATTACATTAAAGACAAATCAGACACGCTTTTCTTCGTGCATTTCCAATTGTTTGTTTAAAGCCGGAATCTGCATTCAGAAGAACTCTCGCCAACTGCCACTACAATGGGCTAATTGTTTTCGGTAATTATACCTTCTTTACCAGTAAACGTTTTGCGGACCTCTTGGGCTCTCGTGTAACTCAGGTGTGTGTAATTACATTTCTTAAGGTCAACCTTTCACCAGGATGAATTAGTGAAATTGCATAGTTGACCACTTCGGGGCATGGATCCGAACGCAATTATCTTTGTTAATAGATCTGCTCTTCAGTGGCAGAAGATGATTCAGAACTGATTGACACAAAACATGTGACACAGTTTTAAAGTTGTCTCGTAACATTTGATCATTTTACTTCTTTTTTCGTGGACAACACATCCAAATTAACTCTCCTCTCATTACTCCCAAGTGTTTTGGTATTTAATCCCTAATTTTAGTGTAAATAATGGCTTGAATTCCACAAACACTTGATGTGTTTTCCCTCACCATGTAGGGCCTGCTGCGAGATATTGATCAGCGCATATCCTGGTCAATCAGACTAAATGATTGCCTATAAGCCCTCCCAGCCTTCTCCTCCTTCAGGCTAGAAGGCATGAGGGGGGATCCGGTGAGGAAACCGAATTATAGGCAGCCCAGATATGAGCTGCCTGGCCACTGATAGTTCCCAGCAGCCTTGTGGAACTGAGCAATGCAAATGTACAATAAACAGGGCCTAAGCTGGTGGAGGTCTTTCAATCACACAGGGGCAATAGTTCAACCCCCGCCATGCATAATCCTAGACTTGAAACCCCTGGGACTCCAGCCTCCAACCTGCTCAATGGCACAAAGATATTAGATAGCCATATGTAGATTTCACTAGGTAAACAGACTCTCATGATAACACAATATGCTCTCTTTTCTACCAGGAATATATTTGAAGCTAAGTTCTGCTTTCTTCTGAGGGAAAGGCTCAAATTGAAGGCTTAGCTTTGCGCCATCAGAATTCGATGCAGCTGTTTGCTTTGTTTAACGTCCTCGATATATCTCTTGCTGGGAAGAAATTGGTATCTCTTCTTTGTGAATTAAGTTGCCGGGGTGTTTGCACTGGACTGAAGAGTGGCTGATAGAGGGCCAGTTCGGGGGGGGGGGGTTGAAGTGTGTTTGGACAAATGGTAGAAATATTGGTTGGACATGCAGAGGAGAGGTAGAAGCTTTGCTGTGATCGCGACTTAAAGCCGATGATTTAATTGACATCTGAAATTTATCCTGTGCATGATCATCTTCGTACAGTGTTTGACATTTATGGTGGATGTCTCCCCTCGATGTTTCAGCTCATGAGGTTAATCCTTCTCTGGGACATGTTTACGTACTCCGTCACTCACTAACACACCCACACACACCAACTAAAAAACCATCCACATGAGTATGAAAACACACACAGTCTCTGTCTCTCTCTGACACATGCATCCACCAGAGAAGCCCATATGGAGATAAATGACAAGTGCACATACACATACAGCAGGAAGACTGTCTGTCTATAGGTGGGGGAGGGTAAGTCGGGACAGAGGATAGGAGGATGGGGTGGAGGGTTGATGGGGGAGGTTGGGGGCTGTTGACAGTGTTCTCCAGGTCTGTGTAACCCCCTCCTTCCTCTCTTCCTCGCCAGCGGCTCAGCAGTCCCAGCAGGAGCCACTCCAGCCTGGGGAGAGGGTCCTTCCGGACAGCGGGGGGCTCCAGCAGGGAGGGGCTGGGCGGGGGGGCACGGAGAGAGAGAGAGACACACACACACACACACACGACACACGGGCCACTTTAGGCTCTGCATCACATGATCCATGTGAAAGGAGGCGGCTGATGGGGAGCTGACACCGATCATCCGTTCTGCCCATCCATTATGTCAGATAGTGTGAAGTGACAGGAGGACGACATCTCCAATATCCAGTAGATCAAGCTCTTTTTGTTTGCAACAAATGTGGTAGAAATAGCCACAGGAGTCCGAGACAGGACATGGCTAAGTTGTTCAGAAATAGCTCTGCTCAAATGTGACTGCCAGTTTTCTCACTTCTAATTGCTTCAAGAGTTGATTCTTTGATTTTCAAACCTATACTATTGATTCGCCCGTGCACTTCTATATCTGAGTATTTGCCGCTAATGATGCCTCTGAGGTGCATTTTATTTTGTCACAGATACAGTGCTGTAATTAAGTGGCTCTCAGTCCTGCTCCTCTGTACCCAGAGTGCTGCTTGTTTTCGGTCCTACCAGATACTTAATTTCATTCAGCTGGTGTTCCAGGTCTTTAAATCAGTCCCTGATTACATGACAAAAATGAAAACCAGCAGGGCTCTGCATCCGAAAGGACCAGGAATGAGAACAACTGAAAGTCAGCGCAGTAGAAAGCAAAAATGCAAATCAAATCATCTAAAAAGGCGTCGGAAAAAAGGCAAAAGTTTGTGTCAGTTTTGAAAACTTGTCCTGTAGGTAAGCTGAAGGCACGAACGAGGGGCTGGAGGCTGTTAGACGCACGTGAGCCTGTTCAGAAATGTAAGCACTCGTGAGCAAGAGATGATAATGACGGGATAATAGGAATCTATTAGTCCTTCAGTTTTTGTACGCCTAATAATTAGATTAATTGAATGACACTCATTTAGAGAAAATGAGGGACCCAGTGGTGTTAATTCAACCTGTGTTTCCAGATGCTCATTTCTAAACAGCTAAGTGAACTACCTAATCATAGCCCACCATCTGGGAATTCCCCTCCAAGGCAGCAATAGGAGATGGCGCCATAATACGTTTTAAAGACATCGACTGATGGTTGCCTGCAACTAAACATATTGAAGCCGCCGTTTAGCCTCTCCAGCTAACAAACAGGGGGTAAAAGTGAGCGCCTTGATTATTAACTCCCCGTTCATTTAGGGGCACCTAATGCTAATTTCTGTCTTTTATAGGAAGGTAAATAAGGTCATTATGGCTGTGTTAATGATTAGCATATCTCACAGGTGTAATTCTCTGGGAGCATTGCTCTGAGACTCCTTCAGTAAAAATCACTCAGTGCCACGCCAACAAAGATGGGAGACTGACTAATTTATCCCCAAATTTGCACCATGTACAAAAAATCATGCAAATGAACTGGGTTCTCATTTGGAAGACACAGCATTTGGGTGACATTAATCAAAGAAAAATATGCAGACAAAGGTGACAGTAATCCCAATACTCGTGCATAAGTGGCACAGCTGTGATTTCGCTCACTGTATATTTGTACAGTACCTGTGTGGACTGGAGTGAAAAAATGGAAATTCTATACATTATAAAACCACCTCCTCATTATTTTTATTTTAGCTCGCCATCATCAAGAGGATATGGACTTCGGAAAAAAAAAAAATCACACTTAGGTGCTCATGCCTTCCAATTACAATAACGCAATTACAGGTATCTGTTGGTTTTTCCATTATCACTTAAAGTTGGCAAGAAGCCAAGAAAATCCAGCCTGTCAAGAGAGTGGAAATCTTATACTTTGAAAATGTAGTTATGTAGCCAAGATTAGATATAAAGTCTTCGATGAAAGTTGAGGGAATTTTAGTGAAGTCGTTTTTTTAAATGCAGGAGACATCTGTCAAGATAAATACTGCGGGTTCATATGTGTTTTTCAGTCTGCTTAATGATGATTGATACAGACATGTGATAATTGTAATTATCTCCATTGCCTCTTGCTCTGTACACATATGCATCTTCATTAGCTTAGTCAGCGTATAGATATAATATGGCCATATACAATTCCTTGGGGTGTGAAATTTCCCAATAGTCGTCTATTTATGTGTGAGAGCGGTGCAGTGCCACAGCCCGGGCTCACCTAAGCTCTCGCTGAGTTGTAGTGCAACGTAGCCTAATCCCCCAACAGAGCCGTCAAGCCAGCCTGCAAACAGAGCTCACTGCTGGCTCTCTCTGCGTGGAGGGAGCAAACCAACATCATAACAAAGGGTGTTTATGGAAAAATAGATGCTGGCGCAGCCGACCAGAAAGGGCTTAGCAGTGAGCAGACCCCGCTCCCACCTTTATCCTTCACCGTTCACATTGAAATGCAAATATCAAGGCAGGGTTTCCACCCGCGTGCCACTCACAAATTGAAAAGCAGTTTTTATCTATGCAAATGCAAGCATGGTAATTGAAGTTAATCAATCAATGCTAGCTTTCACTAAAACCTTGAACATGATTGAATAAAGTAATTATCATTCAGGAGAAAATGATGAAGTTGTAGACAGCATGAACCTTATTAAAGGAGGATTTTGAGTCACAATGGCTTAATTTAGCCAGCAGCCCCCTCTGTGTCTTCCTCCTCTTCTCCCCTCTGTCTCTTCAGCTCTTTCTCACTCCTCACTTCATCCCTCTTTTCTTCGCTCTGTGACTCAATCTTGTGTGAAGCATTATAGCTCACTGTTAAGAATATTTTAAGGCGGTGTGAAATATGCCCAAGTCAGACCACTTGTGGTACATGGCATGAGGAACTCCTGATGGAAAAATTTATTTCAGATTTAAATTGAATTACTTTTTTTTCCCACACCACTGTCACACTTTGGGCTGACAGGACAGTCATGCACTCCTGTAGCTCCAGTTTGGGCCTCTCATGTGTTACCATCATATTTAAATCACAGAGTTAAGCATCCGATTGACATCCACTTTTTTTTTTTCTTTCTGATGCCAATTCAGATACCTCAGCTTTGCACATCTGCCCATTTTTTTTCTCCAGTATGGATTTTTTTATGGGTGAGCTCAATGTCACACTTGACATTTATGAATGTTATTTGTGAATTAAAAAGTCTGTTAAGTTTCATACAGGTGTAGTCAGTAGAAACGGGACTCTGACTTTCCAGCAGTGCCTCGTTTCTACTAAACAAATGATGTGGTATTCCATCGGTCCTTAGACTTGTGTACTTGCCAATACGGGAGCCAGCATATTCCAACCTTTATCGATTCCATTATCGATATTGCTTATCAATATTAACTCCCTTTAATATCTGATCAGAAGACGCAGCACAGAGTATACACAAATTATGTGTAACAACCTCAGAACAAACCTAAAAGTTGGTGAGCTACCTCTCAAAGTAAAGTCCAGGGACCCATAGCCTAGGGCAGTGTTTCTCAACCAGTATGCCATGGCATGCTAGTGTGTGCCTTGACAGCTTATCAAGAGTGCCTTTCCCAAGTAACCCTGCCTCTGTGAACGGAGTAGCTAGAGCTGCACGTGTGCTGCTGCAGCCTCTGAGCCAGCCAGACTACATTTGACGGACAATGACAATGGAGATTATTCCTATAGTAAAAGTTTACACAATGAAATGGCCCTCACATTAACTAATTAGACGGGGCCTGGTCTGCCTGGAGAGTCTAAAGTTACCATGGCATTAATAACAGATGGCGTCCTGTTAGCTCCGCTGCTGCTTGACTCGCTTGCGTCGCTAAGTAGTAGTGTATCAACACGCGACAGTCCTGCAAATGAATTGCATGCTGTGTGGCCAAATGTTTCTGTATATTGGGGGTAGTTCCCCCCTTTGATGAAATGGAAACTTTACAAATGTTGCAAGTGACCGTATTGTCATCTTTTCGCATGAAATATTACCAAACTTTAGAGCGTTTCTGCCTCGATGCCATGTTTGCTGCATTCTGAACAAAAACAATGCAGCGTGTGCGGCGTCATAACGCATTTACAATGAGCAGAACCGATAAGCAGAATCGTTAAGCAGGCATTCTAACGGTTCCAAGGACTCAACTCGCTGGGCGCCGGTTCTGAAGAAGAACCGGTTCTCAATTCCCATCCCTACCTGTCACCATTTGCTGAAGCTCAGCTTTCACATTGTATCGTCCACTAAAGCAACTGAAGCAGTCTGATATGTGATGCAATAAAAATTGTTTTTTTTAACAAAATGTACATTTTAAAAGATTTCAGTATGTCTAAGCGCAATTTTAGTTGTTACTAGAAGGTTTTTGGAAATGTATGATGAATATTGGGATAATGTCATGAATGTCAGTTCCGTTGGACAGGATAATCAGGAAAATGTATGATATCAATATAATAATAAGGAAGATCTGTAGACCAGGGCGTCTCTGCAGCATTACAGTACTTCTTGATAATGTTGTTGTCTCAATGATTTTCATCGTTGGCTGTTGCACTTGGCTATACTGCAACTTTGTTAATATTTCAGTTAACTGTGCCCTAATTGCTGTGTGTTACAGAAATAAGCAAGTGAGTGGATGCCTGTGGACATGTTAAACGCAGACCTTGAAGAATAGTGCCGTCCCCTCACAGCTTCTCCACACTGACCGAACCCGAACCTCCTCTGATTCACACTTGATGTATCTGTTCTTTGAGGGTAAAATGACACTTGTACATAATTGTTGAGATTGGGGATGAAAAAAAAGAGAGATGTCAGTGTCAACCATTTTCAAATGAAGCTCTCCCCCCCCTACCACCACCCTCAGCTCCACCTGTCAGCTAAGACGGTGGTAATTGAGACTTCCAGTCTGCTGTGCCTGGCTACCTTACTGTGACTTTCCTGGCTGCTCTCCTCATGGCAGGGCTAGTTAAAGGCCTCTTCGGTTTGTCACAGAGTTTAATATGCACCCTACATAATTATGCAGGATTCACAGTGCTATCAAACTGCAATTCAAATTAGTTCAGGATTAAAGGCACAGAACAGTACTGGTTCCTTAATTGCATTGTACTGTGCTGATCACATTCAAATACCCATTACTCATTCCCTCTGCGGAGCAATAAGTCAGAGGGATTAATACTGAGGCAGGTGACAGGGCCAAGCCATTAAAAGGCAGTTATGCAGAAAGCATGGCTGGTTTTATTCACGTTAATGAAATCAGCGAAATGAAACTGTAATAGATTTATCAAAGCTCAGATGGATTTGCAGTAAATCAGTTTGATTCAGGCAATCAAACTGGACAATGGAGATAGTTTTCAGCTACAGCAGTGGATATCAGGCAGCAGCATGTGAGAAGTGCTGATATTCTTCTTGTGAGGATTTGGTGAACACCCGGTGCCTAGGCCCTATTCCCAGAGCTGGGCCTGCTCATTTTTGTCAGCTAAATGGTGCCAGTGACTGATAAAACATACTGCCTTCCAGTTAAACACCATATTCTTCTACCCCCTTCTCTCATCCCACACTCTGTCTCCCTCTCCCTCTCTCCGTCTCGCTCTCCTCTTGAATTTATGGACCGTGTGTTGCTGATTCTGGCTTGTTATACAGTGCACAAGCCCATGAATTAGAACCTAAATTCACTTACATCAAACGGATTAGCGTTGAAATCCATCTGTCTGAGCTCGTCTCATGGCACGGGGCTTCAAGTAGCCGTCCAACACAGGATGCTGGCTGGACAAAACTCTGGGAAATGACAAAAATACGTTTAGAAATTTAAAAGAAAATTATCTCATCAAACATAGTTGCTTTACATGTTGTTTAGCATTTGTAAGCAGTATATAAACATTTAATATGCACACAAAAGCAAAGCAGTTACAGGCAAAACATATTTTAAAGCATTTATTAACATACAGAACTTGTCAACAACTATATCAAATTACAACTGACTTACTATATTGTCTTATTGTCTTATATTTTATTATTGTCTGACTTATATGTATTACCTGTTATCCAACAGCAAGAGATAAACGTGCTCTATATGTAAGAATTGTCCACCTGTCAAATTTACACTAAAACAAACAGGGAGCAGCACGTCACCAAGATAACCGCTAACTGTAGCTGCATTGGCTAGTTGGCTCCATTAGCTGTGCAGCTAGCAGCTCAGAGCTTTGGACCAGGACCGGCTGGAGCTAGCTTTATCTACAATGATTTCAACTAAATTGTTACATACCGCCCCTTTAAAGTTTTCAACAATTTCATTATTTAACACTTACATCTGCTTACAAGTACATTAACACATGTTGTAAACCTGTTTGTATAATGCTTATATAAAACAACACTAAACTACAATGGCACTCAAGACCCAAACGTTTCTTTTAATTTGTTTGCTCAAGTTCGCTCCAATGCCATACAGAATCTATTTAATTTTTATATTTTATATTTATATTTTCTTCTAGATCCAGATCCTGGATCTGTCTCTTTATTCAGATATGTACCAAAAGTTATTGGGGTATATTCTGGTCTGAGACTAATCCTTCATCCAAAGCTTTATGAAAATCTGCTCAGTAGTTTTTGTGTAATCCTGCTAACAACCCAACCCACCAACCAACAAATGGACACGGGCGAACACTTAACCACCTTGGCGGTGGTAACAAGGTGAATTACTGTAAAGTGTTTCTCGTAGTTTAGCAGTTGTCAGCAAATCTTAGATAAACCTTTTCATCTGTTAACACCATTATAATGTGTTAGAAATGATTCATCAACTGCTTATAAATCAGTACTAAATAAGGGGTTTTGAAACAAAGTGTTCCCCACACAAATATACTGATCCTCAAAGCTAATACCAAGCTAATATGATAATAATACCTAATTTGTTTGGAGATTCAGGGTCTTCATAATGAACATGATAATGCAGTCACATTCTGCAGCATTGATTCATCAAGGAGACCCATGTAGTTTGTTCCTCTGGGCCAACGGGCAATGGTTGTAACCAAGCTAACTTATTTGTTTACTCTTGTGGACACATCTACATGGTCAATATTTGAAATATAGCATTAAACCTGACTTTAACTGAAAAATGCAGAGGATAATTTTATAATAAATCATGTAATTGGCTTAGGAAAGTTCAGATGGAGACAAAAATTCATGTGGAAGTCTGATACATCCAAGCATAAGTTTTAAGGTTCTGTAGTTCACAGTAAAAGAGACAGAACAAAAAAATAAACCAAATTTTGACTGGCGTTTAAAAAATATTCATGTAACTTCATCAATTCTCTGACAACGGCCATTTAAAATTGGGACTTTAAATGACCCAGACTGGAACCTCAGGTTCTCCTGAATCAAATGATGTACAGTATGGCATTTGATACCGACTGCAAGAATAGGAGAGCAAAAACTAACTAAATAAAAAATGGTTCTATGTCATTGAGCTGAACTACATTACAATGAAGTGTTAATATACTGTTTCTGTAAGGACACTTGCAGCAAAATGTTACCTCAGTTTAGCACACATTTCTAATACAAATCAAACTGTTTTTCAGTCAGAAATTGAACTAAGCGAGGAGTACCAATTGACAAATCAATACGTGACATTTTGAATTTAGCGGTGTGTACTGTGTGTAGGCGCTTACGTTGAGAGAATCAGACCAGCTGTGTCGGGTTTTCTGGAGTCCTGCTTTACACTTTTTCAATGTAAAAATGGTTAAATGACCTGAGCTCAAATGACATTATTTTTAAATGTGTTCTTAATGAGTCGTCCGCTGTACAGTATAAATTCCAATTACATCCAATTAACCCCAATCAGAAGCACCTCATCTCTAGCCTCTTTTTTATTTAATGGTTCGCTGCGGCTTCAACCATTGATTAGGCTGAATGAGCAGCACTACTAAATGACCACCTTGAAGGAGACGGGAGCTGTTAGCCTTAATAGAGACGGCCTGGCCATTACACCTCTGTGTGCACAGTCCCCCTCTTTTAACAGGCTAGATCAACTTTTATATTGGGGTCTGACGGGCCTCTATCCAGGTTGATTTTGACTTTAGCCCATTTGCTTCCAGGGAAAATGTTAAGTAGAAACCTCCCATCCATGAACACTAGCACATTATTTTCTAATTACAATGCGTTTAGGTCCTCCAGTAGGCATGCATGATTATACACATCGCCATTTGAATGTGTACACAATGGAGGCGCTCTCAAAGCCAAATGTTATTGTTTGAATAGCCTGAAAAATATATTCATTAAAGGCAAAGAGGACGCTAAGAATGTGCCAATAATAACAATAATAAAAAAACAAGCACTGGCCACTATAATTTATTCCAGTTTGAAGTGATCACAGCAGCTTATTTGGTCAGGATCAAGACAAGACTCAACTGCGAGAGGGAGACAGTGAAGATTAGAAAATAAAAGCACAAATCCATTCAACATGAAGTATCCTCGAGTGTTAAAACTGGCAACAGACGCCCGGATAAGCCCTCCCACACACTCAGTCTTGAGAATTTCCCTGTTTGTGCGCTTTTGAGGAGTTTTGCATTGCATAATACCCACGTGGCGAGCCACAACAATCTGTAGATTAAGCCCAACAAAAGTATGCATTAGAACTCCCTGGCTTAAACAGTTTCATAAGTGCATTCAAAATACAATTCCCTCACAATTTGAGCTTTGTAAAGACAAAAAGCAGCACTCGTTTCTTAATGAAAGCACCCATAGTTGACACTGGAAGTGGATTAACCAGAGATGCACAATAAGTCTTTGAAACAGCCTTCATATACAATTGTCACAGCAGAGCCAAACATATGAGGGCTCCCTTTTGACAGTGTGCATAAGAAAATAATTGCTTTATTTATAGATGGTGTGAAATTAAGCACACTTAAAAGCCCGGGACAGTATGGTTTAATCAACCGCCTTGATTCATGCACACAATTCACACAGCAACTGAAAGCGGGCGGTATTAAATACATTCCCTTATTACTCTATAAATGCAAGTGGCCAAGCAGACAAAACCCAAGTAATAAATTAATAGTAATAAAAACACCAACTGCACGGACAGATAGAGAAATTAAAAGCCAGCAGCATCAAATACAACACGCCATTCATGTTAATAAAACCCAAGACGATAACATTTGTTGGAGCCAATCACAGGCACCTACTGTAGGATATTTAACACATCTAATGTTGATTTGTATCTCATTTGGCTTCCGCTGAATTAATCTAATAAATATTGAGCATTTTGAATCCTTGTGTGAAGGATGATGTTCAGCTCTATGATGGCAGAGAGTGAAGAAAGCAATTATTTTACAATTACGCCTTGTCCGACTGCATTAGAGGGCCAGTTCGACCCAAATCACAAACATTACATTTTCTCACATGGCCCTGGTGGCTTCCAGCCATACAGACTATGTTGGTTTGGTGTGTTGAGGTTTTGACATGTTTATCTGTGATGGTGATTTTGTTTATGCTGCTCAAAGCATTAAAAACTACTTTCTACCAAAGAAATAGTGAAGTTAGTGTTATGGTGGCAGCATGAAACTTTAAAACAAATATTCTAAAACTGGTGGTTGAAAATTAGCTGAAATGTGTGTGTGTGTGTGTTTTTTTTTTTTAAAATGTTGTTGAGACAAGTATGTCCCTTTGAAACTGTTTACATCATCAGCTGTGCTACTTGCAGTGTACACTTCCCAGCTGTTCCCAACATGATCTTTTCCTTATGCTCACCAAGTCTTTTTTGTGTCTAAACCTAACCAGAGCATTAACACAACATTATCATGACTGAAAATTAAAACTTAAGATTATTAAAATTGTTGGCATAGTGCTTAAAAAACAGGTGAGTAGCACTAAATCGCATTTGTTTCGTCCATAAAAGTAAACTGCAACATTAAAATAACTCTTTTTTGTAATGACATGCCAGCTAATGCTTTATTGAACCAGGATTAATGGTAATTGGACCTACATCCTTGTCAGTTGACCCCTCACTTTAATGTTTTGTTTAATGATAAATGTAATCTCAAGTTAAACACAAACAGACTGAAAGCACTGCTGAGTAGGTCCAGTTGAGTCATCAGTCACCTGGCATTTTCTTTATCCTCCCACTACAAACTTGTGTGCATTTAACAGCTCACACAAAAACACTAATCATAGTCATTTTGATCATTTTCAGTCTCACTGTTCAACAAAATATTGTACCAGAAATCTGTTCTCTTGTGAGTTTGGCATTACGTAGAGGTCTAAAATTATGTTATTAAAAAGGGGAATAGAATAGAAATTAAATTCTCTGATGTGTTGGCTTGAAATTCGTCACTTTCAAATGGTGATAAACCTCCTCCACCTCTATCGTACCTCTTCCAATTAATAGCATCAAGATGATACTTTTTTAACACTGAAGGACACACAGTAAGTATACAAGGATCCTCATTTAAAGCCAGAAGTTCAATATCAAAAACTACCCTAATTACTTAGATTTCAGCAGAATGTGTCATCAAAATGTCAGAAGCCTTCACACTTTAAACACATCTCGCTGCAGCTTTAGACATCTCGTACAAGTAGAATCCACTTATGACAATGACAGCCTATTGCCGATGAAGTACTGTACAGAGAAAGTATATAACACAGGGCACCTTCTGAAAATAATTCTACTCTGTGAAGGGGGTGAGGGCATTATATAAATGTGTGACCATTTGGACAGCGGGTGGAGTGTATTTTTGAGTGTGTGTCCATCTCAGGTTTGAGGATGGCTCAAGATTCCTGTGACCTCGGGCTTCCGCGGCCTTATCTCCGGAGGGTCAATTACCATTCACTTTTTGCTTGATCTTGTTTGTTTAACTTGACACAGTGAAGAAAGGCCTGACATTGACCAGAATCCGCTGCATTAATGTGTTTCATGTTCTGCATTCATCATTGTCACTGAGCCGGAGAAGACTCTGCCAGTGTCACAGGAGAACAGGAGAAAAGAGGGGGGGTGTGTGTGAGTGTGGTGTGTAGAGAGACAGCAGGAGGAAAACATATACAGATATATGTGTGTGGAGGTGAGGTAAGAGAACATGGTTCATTTCTTACCTTCAAGAACAGCAACAATGTAACAGATTTTCTTTTATTCTTACCTTTAAGAATGCACTTGTTCCTAATTCGTGCATTGTTTTCATCTATCTGATCGCATAACTGCAAATATACATCAATGGTTCCACAGTTGCACAGTTATGTTAGCTTAAAATTTGTGGATTCTGCAAAGCTCCACTTTGTCACTTAAAACAGTGATTTCTCAAGCATTCAACTTATTTTCACACTTTTGATGATCAAACTAAAAGTAAGAAATGCTCAAATAATATTGTAAAAACTCACAATTCAAATGTCTTTCTATATTATGTGAAATTATTCAGCAACAGCATGTTTTTTTCATAGTTTGCAGGAGGGTTTACAAGAGATGTGCCTGTTCCTATAAACAGTGGATTGATATAAGTTACACTGTTACAGCACATGGACAGATAATTCTGGGTTTAGTTCAAAGCATGTCTTCTTTGTAATATGCACTCTTGGTCCCTTCTAGTGTCACGTGTCACCACCTGCACTTGAGCGAAGTTCAAGTTTGTAACGTGATTCTTTTTTGCTGGAACAGGTAGATCATTTGTATTTGTGTGTATACATTAGAATTATTTCACCAAGTTATTGACCAAAGGCTCTATAATAGTGATTACTGTTGAAAAATACAGAGCTACTTAACACCTATTTTATTAAAACATATATCACTTGCAGCAGCTTCAAATAAAATAAATAAATGCAAACGCAATATTTACTATTGCCAGGATTGGGGCTGTTTTTTTTGTTGTTGTTGTTTTTTAAAACATGCACTTACGTGTTTTTTTGCCACTTGAGGACAGTGACAATCAGCTGTAAACACAATCCTGACATATTATAACCTTCAAAGTTGACATAACAAAATTGTTAGTAAGCACATTTACACCTGCTATTTCTCATGATCTGAATGTAGATATGCTGTCTGGATAATAGCATTTGATCCAATATCACAAACAGACATCATTCATTTCTAAATCGCCTTTTGCGAGGAAGCCGTTGTTAGCTTGCTAGCTAAAGGTAGCTTTTGAAGTGCCTGCTTGAGTTAGCAGGAAGAGGTGGAGTTAGGTGATATTTCCACTTGCTGACTTGTTGTGTGATTTTACACATTAAGATAACTTTTTCATATAAAGATCACATACTCCGGTCCATTGTGTCCCTGTTTGGCCTCACCAATCCATGAAAACAACATGATCTCTTCCATTGTCAAGTTATCAATAACAAACATGCAACATACGGTTACATATGAATATAAATAAAAGCACCAAAACTACTCAGGTTTTGGAAAAGATCATGGTTTTGCTTGGCCGTTTGTCTGACGAACCCTAATCACATGAATGTCCTATGATTATGCCAACCATTCCTCTTTTGTTTCTTCCACATGTGTACATGTTCAAGCTAAACTGTCACATCCCCAAGATCAGTGCTTGTGGATCGGCAAGTCTGTGTCACACTGCCTTTAGACTCTGACTACAGAGAGCGCTATGGTTTTTACAACTACTGCTGGCTCTTTTCACATAACCTTCGATTGATGTCTTAAGACCTAAAACAATATACTGTAACGCACTCTAGAGTTTGAAACTTCACAGGCAGCATCTACAGAAATGAATTTTGGGTGAGGTGCTGCCTCTATACAGGTCCAAAAATCTCTCTGAGCAGGTTAAATGCAGAATAATATATGCATTTCATATCAGAAATGATGAAAATTCTTATGAATATGGCCCTTCAGTATTTGCCGAAATGTGTTTAATTTAGAAATTGTGCTGACAGAAACTCCCACACGAGCCCCGACAGCAAACCCACAGCTCAATTAGTAGTGCAGCTGGTTCACTCAGAGAGACCTGTCACTAACTGAATCTGTGTTTACAGGTAATCCATACTCTTCCTATCAAACTGAGCTGAACCGGCTTCAACTAACAGCAGGACCAAAATACAGTCCTGTGTGTTATTCCCCAGTGACTCTGGAACACTGATTGAATGTTCACAATGAAAGTTGTATGAGAGACTCTTACTACAATACCACAGGACAGGGATTAATTGAATGGTTTCTCCATGACGCACTGGGTAAAATTCCAAGAACAATTTGGTACTAAAGTATTCCCTTCAGTTGACTGTAATACACTGAGTGGTTGAATTTGGTGCATTTACTCCAGTATTGTACTTGAGTACACATTTGAGGTACTTCATGCCACTTTGTATTTTACCATCCTATATTTTGGAGGGAAACCACCAACCACATGTATCTAAAGATTTAATTTCTACTTCACAAACTAAAATTTGTGCCTATAAAACAAATGACAATGTATATCTGAAAGTTATTAATGCATGTGTAATAATAATATAATGTTCTATTATTATAAGTGCATTTTCCTAATTATAATTTCATGTCAGTATTATTGTCAATACAGGAATTGTACTTCCAACAGAGTATTTTCAAAGAGTTAGTAGAAGTAATTAGTACAATAAAATACTTTCTCCACCACTGATTGCATTTTACACTGAAACCTCACAGTGTCTTCACAAAATATTTTTGATATTGTCTGAACATGTACTGCCACTGATCATTTTTCTCAACTTTTACAGGTTTGGCCCCGAATCACAGTTCAGCTAGGGGGAGATCACAAGGACAAACAACATGGATGTTCTGTTCCCATCAACATCTGGAGTGTTGTCACTGATCCTGCATGTCAGACTGGAAGAGTCTGAGTGTCATGGTTACCGAGCTAAAAGAGGATCATCAGCATAGGACTCCTGTGAAAGGAGAGAAATCCAAAACCTCTCCACCTCTCGTAAAGGCACATCAGAGAACGGTAATACACACACACACATTGATCTTAACCTCTTACATTTTCTGAACATCCTTTTATTTAAGGTTTAGTACCAACTCTTTTCATGTACTAGTACTAGACACCTATAAGCATCCCCAAGAGACCAGGATATCTTATAAGAAAGATGGCTGAGATTTTCATGTTTACAACTTGCAGGGTTATTTGTGTAAAAGTACAAAGAAAAAAAAAAAAAAAAGAAAATACAAAACATGGTCAGTATACCATTATACTGCACTACTCTGCTCTTAAATGTCCTATTATTAGCTACTTTTTAATCTAGGAAAAAAAAATCATAATTAGGTATTGCTTGAAACTACTTATGTAATTTTGGTTACTTCTTTATGGCTTGAATGTGTCCTAATGAACAACTGAACTTCACATAACACAGATGTATGGATAAATGTGTACATATGCATCGTCCAGGTTGATATGACTAAAACAGCAAAAACAAACAGTAAAAGTACATAATATAAAGGATAGAAGGCATACACTGTGCATCTCCATTTTTGGGCCAACTTAACTGGGAATTTAATGATTATAAGTTAGCATATCTGCACTATAATACCATCAGCTAACTGATATAATAGTTAAGAGTTGGGCTCATACTGACAGGACTGTCAAGGAGACAAGACTTAATATTTAAAAATCACTGGAATCACCAAATACAGATTTTCAGTGAATAACAAGTCCACTGTGTGATTTATAATATGTTAAATAAATCAGAGAACAGAAAACAAGAACAAACATAATAAAGCTAAGAATAAACTAGGTACTGTTTGCACATTTCAACACAATTCAAGAAACAGGATTGAGGCTGCGACTAAAGATTATTTGTATTATCTATCAAGCTGATGATCTACACAGTTTCTGAGTGCAACACTGCTGTCGTAAAACCAAATCCCAGGTCTGTAACAGCTTCTCAGATGTAACGCAGGGGGTTAACTACAATCAAAACTCGTTACGTCATAAGAGTGTTATGTTGAAAACTTGTATGCTGAAGTAAACATGTATGTAACGCTGTGATCCGACACTCTCACTGAAGTTACATAGTGCAGAAACAAGTGACAATGTGCCATCAACATGATTTTGAAACTGTTATTTCAAGGTCAAAAAGTTACATAATGTTGCTTTAACAGATTGTTAGCATAGATAGTTTGGTCCATGGGAACAAAACTGAAAAAATAATTTCCTGAAGCCCTATGTGATGACTTCTTTTGTCTGACCAACTGAGTAAAACCCTCAGATATTCAATACTCTGTCATCCAAAACAAGTTAAACAACCAAATGCTCGTATTTGAGAACCAGGAACCATCAAAATGAAATATGTATAATATAAGTGACTTAAAAAATT
This sequence comes from Acanthopagrus latus, assembly GCF_904848185.1. Lineage (NCBI taxonomy): Eukaryota > Metazoa > Chordata > Actinopteri > Spariformes > Sparidae > Acanthopagrus > Acanthopagrus latus. The sequence continues at coordinate 16,656,732 of NC_051047.1, forward strand.
GTTGATCAACCATAATTATAAAAACAGTTGCCAATTCATCCTCTTAAAAGTGTCACTGGTTCCTCTAGAAACCAAGGAAGATGAAAAGGACATGTTGCAATAGATATAGAAGCTCTTGTGATGCTACTTTATTCAATTTGACGAGTGTTTGTATGAGAAAATATGGTTTAAGTATCAAGAGTGTCTCTGTAGCATTGGCGGGTGCTGTGGGAACTGAGATCTTAATCTGAACATACAATGGCGGACATATCAGACCAATTATATTAGGTCTCTGGGGATTTATCTGCATTAATGGTGATTGCTCAAATAGACTGACAAACTCAGATTAATCTGGAGAAATCAGTGACATCAAATTCTCCCCAAAAATGTCATTTTAAATCAGTGCGAGAGGTCTAATCTTTGAAATATAATTAGCAATGCATACTTCAGTTGGCCTGCTGTTCTTAAACAAAGAGTGGTTTCCTTTCTCGTAAAGGTGCTGCGAGGAATGCAAGAGCGGCAATCAGATCCACGTCTGGGCTGCACGTCAGATGACTTATTAAGGAGAGAATGACAGGAAGGGCAAGGTTTCAACTAAGCTCAGCAGAATCAAACTGTATCAAAAGTACAACTAGGTAGCGTGCTAATAATAGACCAATACAAACAAAACTCCTGACAGGAATAGAACAATCACAACAATGCCTATTTAGTGCTCACGCAGGCGCTGTGAATGGCTTTTGTGTGCTGCTTATTATTGCAATCTCAGTGTAGCAACGGTACAGAGCAAATCTCAGTAATTAACCTATGGTAATGACAAAAGCCAATTTATGGCTCTTAAAGATCAAATGTATCTGGGTTAATGTGAGGTCAGTCTAATGCATGTGCGGGAATAGCAGCGCCGGAATTGGAGTAGCTGGTTGGGGAGAGGTGTACTGGGATTACTGCCAGTGTGAATGGTGCTGTCAAAAACATCCATTCTAAATAGACAGTAATGCACAAGCTGGTGTCAGGCTTCATTTAACACAGTAACACACACATTGTGAACACATTTGTAAGCTCAATCAGCGCGGCGAGATAAACAGAAGGCAGATTTCAATAGACACGTTTTTTTCTCATCGAGTATCGTTTTTTGGGCAGCGCGTCTACAATAATGAACACGTCAGTTTTGAATGTGAGACCTGAGTCTTCTGCGCATTTTAGTTCCCATGCTTTACTACGAGCTTCACAATACAAGGAAGAGCCTCCTCTGCTGCCTGCATGTTCAGGAAGCCCAGCAGTGTCTGCCACAATGGTGCTACATACTGTAATACTCTTTTACAGCATGAGCCCAGTTTGAAGGGAACTTAACGACCTGTAACTCAGAGTCTCCAATAACCTGAAGTTTCAGGAACAGTCGAGGCTTTTGGCACAAGGTTGCACGTGTGTGATGCGTCTCTTCAGAGGGGTCAGAGCCCTTTTTTGAACTGTTGAACCCCACCTGAAACCTGACCAGCTGCCAGCTCACTCACTGGCTCTCTGGTGCACTGCTCCATACTGTCAAATCAAACGACTTACTTCTTACTTCTCTCTGACTGCAAGAACAGGATGATCTCCAGACCTGTGCCTGCTGCAGTTTTGTTTTGTTTTTTTTTGTTCTGCATGTCAGGATTCAGTTGGCCCATTTGCGATCGGATAGCCTTATTGTACTTGTGACGATTTAAAAAGTAACTAAGTAGATAACAGGGTGTAAAGCTAATGCCTACATTGGAGCAGGAATGGTGTCTGAGGTCTTCTGATAAGAGTTTGTTGATTGTTAAACTAAACTCATTCCTCAAAACTCAAAAGGAATCTGCACTGTTGAAGTGGAGAACTTTCTCACTTTTTATTTCTTTCTTTTTTCTTTTTTTTTTTTTTACTAGTATCAAGTTTTACTCATCTCATGCCTGTTTGTTTTTTATCGTGAAGCATTTCAAGTCCCAGAAAGATGCAACATAAATTAGCTGACTTACTTGTCCATGGTTATGTGAGTTGTCCTGACCACTTCGTAGGGCCCTGCCTCTTTAGGTAGGGGGCCAGATGTTGGGCCACCTGGACAGTGACAGACAAAACAGGCATTAGTTATTCAGCCAGACTCCAAACAGAGCCTACTGACAGATCATGGCTCCTAGGGAGTTATGCTGCATTTAAATAGCACCTTTTGATATTAGATCAATACGACGGATTAACAGTCAAGTCACTCATGGGCAGATGCTGCGGGGAGACAGCATGCTTTGACTGTGATACATTATGTGCCAGAACTAAACAAAGAAGTTATTTCAATTCCAATGGTTTTGTTACTTTTTTCACAAAAGGTCAAGCGCTGTCAAAAATATCAGCATATTGACCTTTTTAAACATTCCAGAAACATTGGGATCATAGATTATGCTTTCTTCCCCTCTTTCTCGCCGACGAAGGGTTAAAACTCATTCACGCCAAAGTCGCAGGGGGCTGCAACTCTCTGTGCTTGTCATTTGCAGGTCATTGTGCAGTTCATTTGAAGTGTAACATGGCAAGGACTGTCCTGATGATATGTGTATCGTCAGGAGGACAGAGACACTATGCAGGATGACAGCCGGCTCTGTTACTACTAGAGTCGATGTGTTCCCTTCTCACACACTCACTGGTGGCTTTTTCACACAGTCCAACACTCACAAACATCCTGTCATCTGTGTTTGCGGACCAACTCAAAAAAAAAAAAAAAACCTGCCCAACATTTTAGGCTGCCAGTTTTGTTTAATTTTCTTGTCAACAGCTCCCCTGTACACTGGAGCTCTGAATACAACTAAACATTTCATGACAGTCATTCTATGATTGTAATCACTGCATGTGTTGAAAGATATGACTGTATCCAAATTGTTACATGTATTTGGTTAGATCATTCATTTTCACCGCATTGCTGTAGGCAGTAATGTACTGTATATAAAATAATAATAATTTTAGGGAAACACTTCATCTCAATACCATGTGTTTGGGTGAGCTCCAGGAGATTTTCTGAATTCAAATTGGGCTACATCATTCATAAAGCTGCTGCAAGTGATTTTTTTAATTAAAAAAAGTGTCCCAATAGTGTCCTGGTGTCCCTGCTGACTTTAGCCAATCAGGACAGAAAACTCTCTGAGGAGGCGGTCCTGTCTGCTTGTGAACACACAGAGAGCAGGTTCCTCCTGTTTGCTGCTGTATCTGGTGATTATCAGAGTGTTCGTGTAGTGACGTAGAGCGGAGCGAGATGATTGCTAACTGCAAAACGGACAGGAAGTTAGCTGAAACAATGAGAATGCTTTCAGCAGGTTTACGTTTTGCATGTGGTGACATTTTTTTTTTTTTACATTATTCCCCTCTTTGCTGTTATAGAGAAGGATCCCTTACTGGCTTCACACACACATGGAAATATTAGAATTTGACTGTATAAGCTATGCTTGTGGGTAAGCAAATCCTTTTTCCCTGGTTCTGCCCAGGATCCCCTAACACTAGTTTGTACAAAACTAAACCAAAGGACACAGCTGGTGCCAACAGAAACAGAAGTTCTGACTAAGTGAAACTGTAACTGTTTAAAAATGGTCAACAATATAATACCATGCCATTTAACATGGATTATCTGTTCAGGTCAAGAGGTGGGAAGAGGAGGAAGAGCCAAGATTGTTTTAAATGGATGTTGACCAAGATGCTCCGCTCGCAGTGTCACGGTGAAAGAGGTAGAAATATTGTATCTTTCTCCGCCAATACTGGGTGTGCTTGAGCGGTCGCGATTCACAGCAGTCACACTGAAATTGCTCTCTTTTATTACTATAACCTTATTTAAAACAAAAGTGATTATAAATACATTATTTTTGATCATGACATGAAATGGTTATCAAGTCACTGTCACTAATGTCGATGTTGTTGTTCCTGCAGACTGACAGTGTCCTTGGTGTTAGTCTTTATGACCAGGGGACAAAATACACTCCCGGGTGCCGAGGACACATCTCCTCTCATGTCTTACAAAAGACAGCAGGAAAAGGCATACGTAAACACGCAGACACCTAAGGTATTATAACACACACACACACATCCTGCAGATACATACGACTTGTGTGCGCGCGCACAAGCACACTCCTGAAGTGAGTTGTGTCTTCTCTCTATTTCACCGCTACAGCAGGAAAATAAACGGGCTCCAGCTGCCACTCCTCAACAATCCACTTTTTCTCGTGGCGTTGTGACATATAAAGAATTAAATATTAATACGCTATTGTGTATCGATTGAAAAAATACCTGCCACTATAATGGGCCGGTTGATATTTCTGAATAAAACAATGACAAACTCGTTATCAAAGGGCATTTTTTAAACATTCATGACAGCGGAGTAGCTGTGCAGCAGAAGGGCCTCACATGTGCAATAAAAAGCACGCAGATGAAGACAATACCCATTTATAGTTGTTCAAAATGAAAGTTATGCATGATAAACAATGTCTCTTGAGCTGCATTAACCTTGGAAGACCTGGCACAATGGATTCAACAGTCCAATTGATTATTCTGATGGGTGAAAAGGTTCAGCTAACACTTCTCCTGAACACTTATAAGTCACAGCAGAGTACAGCTCCGATAATAAAACACATCTTGAACAACTTGAAAGTAAATAATCACCGTGAATAAAGAGAAGGGGCTCCTTTGGAAGTGAGGGCTGAAAGATTGAGCTGGAAATGTTGAGTGAAAAGAAGGTTTTTCATCCTTTAATTCCAGAGGCAGGGTGAGCGACACTGATGCCTCCTTTGTTCGGCTGACTCATGGCTGGGGAATGGGAACTGTTGTGTGGTGTGGAAAGATTTCACCACAAAAACAGAAAAGAGAGTCCACTTCAGACTGCAGGAGCTGAACAAAGAGAGTCTTTAAACATGCCAGTGCAGTCAGTGGAGAGTCCAGTGGAGTCAAACTGAGTACAGTGGCGTAGAGATCTGCTGCTAGACATGCAGAGACTCTGGTGTGACTGTTAGAAGCCATGGAGACCCTTCCTCCTCAAGGGGAGGACTGGGGGGAGACTGTCCACTGTGGGGGCCAGCAGGTCTTCTGAGGTGTCACCTCCACACAATGTGACAAACCCCTCTGGTGTGACCCTTCTTCACATTCCCCCACCCCTTCCTTCCACCTTCTAAGACAATTGAGTGAAGACCCCGGTCCGGGCACAACCACAGGCAAGGACGGAGACCGTGTGGACTCCGCCAGTCACAGCTTTTCGCTCCATCACTTCACACTTATATCCCCCGCGCTCTCCTCCGTCCCCTTCCTTTCTTCTTTTTTTTTCTCAGGCTTCAGGCTCTCGCTGCTCATTTTGTGACTACAGGACTTTTACCAGGGTCTCGCCCAGACATACGCCACATGTCACCCTGCCGTCCATGGCCACACTGCCTGAAGCCAGATGTAGTCTGAGGCTTCAACTGGAGAACCACTGTGACACATTCCCAACAACCCTTTCTCTGTCTTATTGTCTATCTCTTACAGTGATGGAAGAAGCCCTCGGATCCATTACTTGACTAATAATACTAGTACAAATATGTAAAAAATACTCTGAATGAACATCCTGCATACAAAATTCTACATAATTAATAGTACACTGGCAAAATATTTAAGTTCACAAATTTAAAAAAAATAGCGGTATGTCATTATATATTTTCTAGTTACATTGTTATCAATGCATTAATAAGTAAATAGAATTTTACTGCTGCACATGGTTGATCAATCTGTTCTTATTACCCAGATCATCAAATACCAATATTTATGTCTTGCACAAGGCAACTTCTAGCATCAGTATGACAGCGCCAGAACACATGGTTAACGGTGTAAATCAGTCATCATTTGGTTTGATTTAGGTATTGGAAGTGCTTGGTTAGGTTTAGGAAAAGAGTATGGCTTAGGTTCAGATAAGTTACATTACATACCTGATGTGCAATAAATGATGTATGTCATCTTATGCTTTGTACGCAACACATTTTATGTTTTATGTTATTTAAGTTAACTTATGCATGTAAGATGAAATAAGTCAATGCTGACTTTTGGTTTTATATCCATGGACTGTCAAACGCTGACTGTTGTTACACTACGTCACTTGATTTGCTCTGAGTATCTAATATTGGTCAGAGAGCAGAGTTAAAATCAAAATTACGGTTGGTGGTAACTGTATGAGATGCAGAGTGGCATGACATAAGTATAAGGTATTTGACAACCTGGGAATGAGAACATTTGAGTTGATTTATACTTAGTTAGGTTTGTATTGTGGGTAGTTAAGTACACTTGTTCCAAAACTCTGTGTTCGGCCTCCTCCACAAGGGTCAAAATAGAAATCCTTGGTGTTGATGAATATTAAGAGAGTGTAGAAAAAAAAAAGATTAAAAAATCTTCTTTTCCGTAAGCTCTGTGAGGTTGTACGTTGGCAAAGCAGTGCCTTGAGCTAAATGCTAATGCTCAAAATGACAGTTAATTGTGCATATATTTGTCCGTCTGTTGGCACTAGATAAAAGTTCACCATCTCATCATCCTGAGAGGGACAGTAACGTGGCAAATTTCACGGTTGATTCAATGGTTATGAAGACATTTCTTTGAAAACAACAAATGTCAACCTTATGGTGGCACTGGGGTAAAGTCCAGGGATCAACATATACACATCGTCTGGAAAACAAACGTCTATAACCAAATTTGACGGAAATCCAACCCAGTTGTTGAGATAGTTTCAAAAAACAGACTTTTATCGCTTTAAACTTATTTAATAGACTGAGCAGGGCCGCTGACAGTCCTAGTCATGCAAAGGACAAGATAATCTCCAAAGGTTGTCCCAGATGGCTTACTTAAGGGTTAAAGGGCCGTTTCTTGGCCCTCCCATTACCCGGGCCTGTGATAACTGACCTGGCGTTCCTCTCCGTCAGTCTGGCATCTTAGAAGTTTAGTGGGAAATGTCTCTGGTGAAGTCACGAACAACTCACAGACATCTGAAATATGAAAAGATTCCCAATGAGACATTTTTTTTCCCCCACCAGTTTATTCAATAACTGTGAACTGGATTGTATTAAATCTGCAAAGTAATCAATAATTAAAAAAGATTAATGGATAAATGTAGTGGACCAAAAAGTACATTTCTGCCTGAACTGTAGCTGCAATTGTACATGCAGCTAGTTACTTCATACCACTGATTTTTAACAATCTATCCATCTTTCTTTCGTGAGTGTATCAGTCTGTCTATAACGGTCCCACAGTCTCTCCTCCACACCTCACAGGAAATCAAATGGATTGTATCATTCGACTTTTTCTCATTTTTTTCCCTTTAGCATATAGAAGGCAGAGCTAATATTGAGGAATGCAAAAAAAAAAAAAAAAAAAAGAAAGAAAGAACCCTCATGGACTAATCTTGTGCTGAGTACAGCCATGATAATGATGATGGATTAGAAATACAGCAGTGTATTGGGATTACAGTGCTATTAACTGGCCAGGGGAGGAGGATGAGGAGGCAGACCAGTATCAAGCTAATCAATCAAATAATCGGGACAAGCCCTTGTCTACTAGAAACAATTAGACCACTTCTCCAAAATCAATAGCCCTGCATTCTGTTTAGATACCCACTGGTCACTCATTCAATAAAGCCTCCATGGGTTTTGATAAGCCTGCCAGTCGGCAAGGGCCATTTGAGGCTCCGAGTGGGAGAAAAATACATCAAACGGGCTCCAGGAAGGCCTCATAAAAATTGCAAATCGAAAACAATATAATTTAATGTGGCAAAGGTTATTTTTCCACTTGTTCATTATCAAATGTCTCATGTGAAAGCATTGCTATGAAGGAGGAAAAATCTATGTTGCTGAGTGTTTGGGGAAAACAAGAGGGACATGTATTATATCTAAAGGAAAACAAAATAACGATGGAATCAAAAGGGTTCATAAAGTTGCTCTGAGGAATAGTCCTGGTAGTAGAGGTGTCTCCTGTTTCCAGCACAGCTCCCATACATAATTAAAGCAGGAATTTGTATCTGTCTGCACTCTGTGGCCTCCTGATGAATTAATATCTGGTGGAAGTCCTACACAGCCATCAGATTAGCTCATTTATTTCTGTCAGCTGCTTGCTCTATCAGCTATTTGTAAATCAGAGAGGGTGGGTGGGTGGATGGGGGGTGTTGTTGAGATTGTTGGACGTGTATTTATTATCATAAATGGCTGTTATGAATTAGGCCTGATTCAAACATCCAGGCTATAGTGCCGCAAGTGTAAGTGCACAGTGATGACTCTTTTTTTTTTTTTTTTTTTTTTTTTCCTGGGAGAAATGTTATGTTGACATTGTTGTGCTAGTTATACTTTCGCATCACAGCCGTTCCCTGTGTATAAAAAAACTGTACTGTAAGATTGACTGCAGCCACACAGTCATAGGAGAAACTTGATGATTTTTCCAATTCAGTATAATTTTGAGATTCTGTGAGGGTTTGCAAAAAAACACTGAAATAGAAAATTTCCTGACTTCTCATCCAAAATATCCAGTTTTGTTGCTGCAATCACAGCAAAAACAATGCTATGACCTCTCGCCAATAATATCCAGTTTCGTTGCCCAAACACAGCTGAGAGATTTCTAGACTTCTAGTCAAAAATACACAGTTTTGTTCCCAAAAACACAGCTGATAAATGTCCCATCGTCTCCTTTAAATTATCCAGTGGTTTCATGTGTACAAAGGTTGAAACGCCGCTTCGAATAGCGGTCTCTGTCATAACAGCCACCTGGCATAGCTGTAGTGCTTCCACCCCCCCACTCCCCCCCAAACTCCTTACATGAAAGTTTTGTAGAGATGTTGGTATGATAAGTATAAAATGTACACATTCTAACACATCTGTGGTTTGCAGAAATATCAACATTTTATGCTGGTGATTGGGCTGAAATTCAGTGTCCTGGCTGTGTTACTGGTTGACTTCAGTCAGGCTGAAAGTTGATGTCCTCCTCCACAACGACGCGTGGGTGTGATTTCCAGTGAGAAGATGACGTGACAGGATCCAGGAGCTCCATGTTTGTCGGCACTGGAGGTGTGTTCACGTTATGTGCATGAGAGGGAGCAGGGGTAGGGAGGGGAACAAACAAGAAGACTGCATTAACCTTTGGTCTGCTGGGGAGGGGAGGGCACAAGCGGGGCCGGGCTGGTTGAAGGGACACCCCATAATCAGGCTCCTGTCAGCGCTGTTTCCAGGAGATTAATTCAGCTGGTTTCAATTCCAGCCGCTGCTCCCCGAGCCTCAACCCAGGGTGCACATATTGTCCTGTTTAAAACACATGCACGTGGCACTGACTCAATTTAACACAGGCATAGCTGAGGGGGAAGGCTGGGTCACAGGAGTAGCCTTCCTCCCTTGCAAACACAAATAACATGCATCAACAAGAAAAGCCGAAATCCCAGCGCCGGCTGAGGCGGGGAGGAATCCAATCAGAGCGGAGTTGCAACCTCCACAAGAGGGAATGATGTTTGATCCAGCTGGACCACTAAATTACACTCAGGAGATGCAGGAGATGTAAATCTTCCGTGAGAGTTAAGAAAATAATTTCGTGTCGGCATGATTCTCTTCCTGAGTGACCAAGACCAACAGAGCTGGCAGGCAGTGCCTGGTTGTTGTGGCCAGAGGCTCGGGAGTCTCCACTGGCTAATGAACTGATGATACGGCAGCGCTAAGGAGCAGGTGATACAGGGGGACAGTGACAGAGACATAGGGGCCCACCGTTAGTTACCTGTAATAGCCCGGGATGACGATGCGCACCCCAGCACTGGGCTGACAGATGTCGGGGTTCTTCTGATCATCCATTTTCCGCAGCGCGTCTGTAAAAGGTCCCGTGGCATTGATAACACATTTGGCTCTGACATCAAATTCCTGCCCTATGAAAGAAAACAGCATCAATCACCAGGGGCTATTCATCTGTGGCTGGTGACAAGCCGGATTATTAATTTATCAGCGAACGCCCCCCTCTCTCCGTAATAGAGTGGCTCGAGTGTGTCCATGGGAGACTTCCCAGGATTGTAATTAATAGGAAACAGACATACCTAATTTCCCTCTTGCCTCTTTGTGTCACAGAGTAGCTCAGTGGCAGTGACTGAGGGAGCCTTTTGAAATCGTGGAAGGGGAAATGTTTGTTAATGTGATGCTTGATGTTGACGAGCTACAGTATATAATGGGACGCATATCAAAAGATACCACGAAGATAGCAAATGATCTGTTTTGACAACGAGATGAATGACGGACTTTTTTAATTTGACATGTGATGCTACCACTGCTAAGAGAGGGGAAGAGGAAGGGGTGGAATGCGGAGGCTCGTAAGCCCCCCGAAAATTTGTGTTTTTGCAAGGAATGAGAAAAAAGACAAAGCAAAAAAAAAGCACAGATGACAAAACTGTTTCTATTATCCTTTCAGTCTAAGCCCTCCCTATGAGAGGCCCTCCTCTCACATTATTAAAGTGAGACATCTCCTCCAAGAGCACACTTCCATCTTTTAAAACATCAGGGGGTGGTCATGTGTTGAGATCCTCAAATCTTGGTTATTCATGAAATGTTTCAGAATACCATCTTTTACCCTTAACTGCTTTATTCTTCCAAAGCCGGCCCTATGCATGACATTTAAAAGGTAAGTAAGGCCATTTGGAGTACGCTAATTCCGTCTTATGTTCCTCCCTACAAGATCTGAAGCAGCCCCTCTACACCATAAAACGCTTATAAAATATTAAAAGCCCCTGCATTAGATGTGCAATGACTATGTGCAAACTAGCACTGAGTAAGAAGTGCTGGGAGGGCCCCTGTTGTGAGAGCTAGAGAGAGTGGGAACAGAGCGAGGCAGGAAGGAAGGAAGCGGCTTTTGTTGGATTTACCTGTGATCACATCCCTGCAGTGCGCTCCGCAGACCCTCTCCTTCCCCGTCTGAGGGTCTGCCCTCTTCAGTAGGTGCACCACTTCAGTGTAATTGGCTATGGCAGCCCCATACCTGGCAGCAGTGAGGGCGATGGCGAGGTTCATTCGAGCATCGTTGTGTTGTCCTGCAGCGGGGGGACAGGACCAGAGCAGGGGGATGTGAGTCACCCCGAGCCTGTGACTGGTGGTATGGAAGTGTGTCGGAACCGATATGTCACATCTGTCCCTGTCACTTTGCATCAGCGCGATGGCTGCTCTGGCCACACAAGGAGCACACTTAAAGCCACAGTGGCCCTTTGGCCTGAGTGTGGGCCCCCCGACCGCCCCTCCCCGCCCTTCTCCTGCGCTGGGAAGGGGAGCTGCTCCTCGGGAAAAAGGCAGGGAATGCGGGGATAAGGAGCAGACGCATCAAAGCTTTAAAATGTACCCAGAGTGCAGAGGTAGGAGCTGACGAACCGGTTTTTTGACAGTGTGTTTTTTTTTTTGTGTGTGTGTCTTCTGTGTAACACGTGATAGTGTGTTATTACAGCCTTTAGAGCATGCCCAGTTCTTATTATATTATTGTTTATTGCTTCCCCCTTAACACTCATTTTGTGTACCCAATTTTTTACTAAGTTAAAGCAAAATAAAAACTACACACACAACCTACATTTTAAACAGAAGGTTTTCTGTCAAAATTCATTGTATGATCACTGAAAACAATCACTATCCCTTCCTGATAATCACATTTCTCAACTTGTCAATATGACAGTAAACAGCTCTTGACAGCGGCTGATCTGCTTCTCTAGCCGAAGATCCTGTGGCAGAATCCTCTTAATGACGGGGAGGCCTAATATCAAGATTTATGGATTAATCCCTCTTCAGCTCTAAAATACCAGAGATCTATATTCAGAGTCACAAGGTCACAAGTTTTGTAATTTAAATGAAAGGGTGACTAAAAGGTGACAAATGAACAAAGCCCGGTTTCATTAGGAAGTGATTCTTATGTACATCTTTGAAGATTTATTGCCGGACAATCCTTTGGTTCAAAAGTAAAGAGAGAATAGAGATGATTAATCACTTTTAATGTTGGTGTCTCGGGTGACTTTCTTTCTATTTGTTATTGCCAAGGAAGTTCAAGTCCTCATTGTTGGCCGGGGAAAATGTTGCTACTTTGCAGGAATGAGTGGGGTCCTTTGTGCCCTGATTTATTTTACGTTTGAGCGACTTGAGGCTAGCTAGCTGGTGGGCTCGGCTTAATGCTACGGCATGCTGGAAGCCATTCCCCCCACTACAGGAAATAAATAAATAAATTGAAGCAAAAAGTAAAAAAACAAGAAAACAACAGATTTAAAGGCCACATTTTAGAATGAATTACATACAAGAGTATGCACCCTGCCATGATGTATTAGGAAGACCATGGAATCTACTTCTTCATCTCTGTAGGGTGAATGTGACCATTATAGTATGTGGTTAGCAAACTTATGCCACCGGTGGTGTGCGTGTGTGCACATGCATACACAAGCAGACACACACACACACACACACACACACACACACACACACACACACACACACACACACACACACACACGTGCAAGTAGCCCAGGCTCGTGAAGGGCTCAGCACCGGTAGGCAGTGTCTGATCCTTGGTGATTGCTGAGCCTCGTCATGACCTTTGACCCAGTGATTCACAGCTCTCTGTTGTAAGCCTGTCACCGATTGGCACCGGGCAAAGAACAGGAGCATTAATACTACATTAAATGTCAGGAATTCAAGGATTAGTCAGATCGCGGTAGCAGGATTTATGAATGAACGGCATAGCGTGGCTGTAACAGCCCTGACACGCTGATGAAGATAACAATAATGATGATGATAATTATCAGCAGCAATTAAAAGCCAAAATGGCCGAATGACAGAGGCAAAGCTAAATGAGCATCAAAGCTCCCTGGAGGAACACGAGCCCCCTCCTCCCTCCCGTCCCGCCCCTACCTCATTCTCCGCTCGGCTCGGCTCACACCGCCACCCGTTCCAGCCTCCTGGAGGTACAAAACTCAGTGGAGTGAGAGGAACTCTGCGGCTGGACAAAATGCAGCAAAATGACAGGGACAATAATGACAATGAATTTCATGTCTCCCAGTCATAGAGCCAGAGATGCTTGGCTGGGCTGACTTGTCCAATTAAATTGTTACAGGTACAGTGGGAGATTAACTTATTATCCCACTCCTCTACAGCACAAAGAAGAAGAGCAGAGTCTAATGCAATGCAAATCATAACAGGAGGCAATGTGTCCTTTAAAGAACAGAAGTTTAAATATGGTATTTTATAACACGTGTAATGCAGCTGTGAGTTTATCAGCTCCCTTCACGAGAACATTTGTGTTATTTGGAGGCGATCATGGTTGTCATTTCTTTCTGAATTTTATCTTTGCAAAGACTGCGTTTTCTAAGGCTAAAGCATGTCTACATGTTGAAACTATCTGACCATGATGGCTTGAAAAATCCTGAGGAGATGAACCCGAGCAGTCAAAGCCCGATCCCCAGTAAAGAAGGTCAGGACAGAAAATGTCACTGCCATAATGTACCCAGTTGCGTATGGGGAAAAAGGGTGGAAAAGACAGCTTGAGGAGGAATTAAATACATGTAAGTGTTCTTGTGTTTTTAATTTTTCTTATTGCTTTGTCTCCCTTCAGCTGTAATTGTAATATAATTCAACCTTGTATTCACAATATAAAACTCTGCAAATTGTGTTTTCAGATTTTGCTGCTCTCTAGAAGCACAAAAAGGAAAAAAAAACTGCTTTTATAAAACTGAGCAAATATAAATAGCCCATGTAAAATACCCCCCTCTCCTACTTACTTCTGCTAAATGAATAAGGTTGACAGATCACTGCTCAGATAGTGGCCGTATTCCCTCAGAAGTATGTTGCCTTTTTGCAGTACATGGGAATCCACGTATCCTCAAATGCTAAATGAAGTCTGACAGATAGCCTAGAGAAATAAAGTTGGGAGTTTGCAGCTACAAGGGAGACCTTGAGTAAACAGGACATGCTATGTACACCCTGGCTAACAATCAACATATGCTTTGTTTTTCTGATGCCAACACGAGGCACACATAGCCCCGAGAAAGATGGATCCTGGGACTGGTTGGAACGCGATGCCTACTGGCTATTTTCTGTTTTAAAAAATGCTCTTTCTAATTTGTTTACGCTCGCATGGACAGCAATTACACGGCTGTGTGAGACACAAGATATTTTACTAAGAAGGTATGATCTCATATTACTGACAAATAATAATTAAAACGCCTGATTTAATTGTGTTTTTGCTCTTCCTGGTGCCACACTCTGTGATGTAGACACCTTCTCTGGGCTGCTCTCATTTTAATTACACGTAATTTATCTAAAATTCACAAGGCTTTATGTTTATTTTTGGATCACAAACAGGACTTAAAATGTGGACACAGCTCCCAACGTGTTATATATTTGGTGAGACAATCTGAGAAATCCTTTATCACCATGAACCAAATATCTATTGCCAAATCATCAAAGGGCAATAATTCATTTTCACCATAATTAAGTAACCATGACAGAATGTACGACTGTTTTGGTTATGGATTTCACACACTTCTTGCAATAAAACATCTAAAAGAAAAAAATTCTGATCCGATCAGGCACCCTGAGACAAAAATCTTATAAAATAGGGATCTGTAATTTGTGTCAGTTTAGGGGTCCTTGACGTGAAAAAGTTATAAAAGTCGCATCACTTAAGATGTGTTCATCACACTCACACACAAGTTTTGCAATCACAGGAAATGCATAACAGGCCAAAACGAGATTTCTACAATTTGCAGTCAGATTGCTGCAACCAGCGTCTCCAGCTGTGATAAGTGCTATAATTTTTAACATTGCGCAAAGTGATTCATACACTTTCCTGGTGCATAGTAATGTGTACAGCACACTATACCACACATCACAATAAACAACGCCTTCATGAGCATGGAACACTGCGAGAATCACCATCAGGAGAAATACGATGTCTGCAGGGTTGGTCGTATGTGCCGTGGATCACACGTGATCACGGAGTCACCGTCTTTTATTCCCTCCCTGTGATCCTGTCTGCAGCTTCCTTCTCCATGACAGTGTTTGCAGCACTGAAATGGACTTTATTTTATGAAAGGCTTGAACTCTGGTTTGACTGATGATCGTTGGGTCAGATATGGCTTCCCGCGAGCAGGGGAGGGGGGTTCTGGGATGGTGACAGGCAGCGTGATGAGTTAAGACGCTGCCAGGGCCCGGCAATGAGAGAGAAATCAGAAAATCTCCTATCCCCCTCTCAGTAATGAGCCACACCTGTACACTGCTTTAAATACCAGAGAGAAGCTTTAAATGTCAGGTGCAATTAAAGCTTATGATTCAAGGCTGCACAAATCAAATCAAGGCCCCCGAGTTCACCCAAGTCTGAGAGAGCAAAGGCGAGATGGTGCTGAGATGCCGTGGACCACTCTTCCCTTCGCCTCACACTTCAACGGGCCTCTCAGCCCAAAGGTGACTGTAAAGTTTACTACCATCTCCTGAACTTCTCCATCTTCCCAACTCCATGCCTCTTACAAGGGAAAGGTTTACTGCTTTTTTTTCTGGTATATGAGGTGAAAAATGATCAGAGAACAGGTGAAATGAGGTTTTACTTGTACACCTGAGGTGTTATGGATGGGAGTGATAGTCAACCATCTGGACTAGGCTCATTTCACTATAGTGACTGGAGGAGGAGAGAGTCAAAACGGACCATTTGTGAGAGATAAATTATATTTTGATCAGGGCTGAACCTCTGATTTTCATCGCTGAATGATTGTGCCTTTAATCATTCACTTATTTGCATAATACTACAGGAAACTGTGAGTCCAAGGGGATGTCTACAAATGCTTTTATGGCCAATCAATAGCCTGAAAAATGCCAGATAATCAATTTACAATGGCAGATGACAAAGAGAAACACCAATCATTTCAGTCCAATCACCAATATAAATATTGTGTGTGTTTCTGTAAACTAAAGATATGTTGAAATTTTAGGTTGCACAATGCTGTTATGGTCTGGTCAGGTTGAGGCAAGAGAACTACTTGGTTCGGCTTAGAAACTAAAACTAATTGGTTTGTGTTAAAATCACTACTTTCTGTTACAAATGTATATTTGTACCTATGTAACCTATGTTATGTTATGTACATAATGTTAATTTATGTTTGTCAAAAACAATTACCGATGACTTCTGGTTTCATACTGGACACGAACAGTGGTCTCCTGATTAAAGGTCCAGTGCTTGTTCATCCTTGTCATCGTCCCTGCACACCTTTCACTGTTGAAACCAATTCTCCTGACTTCCTTCTTTGCAGCTGTAATAATTTCTACAGCAACTAGAGGTCGCCCCTTAGCAACAAACATACACATGCGTCTTATAATACATGACTTACAGTATATAATTGTTTTTCTGATGAGGATTTTCATTAAACAAACATAAAACATGTCTGGGAATCGTCTGGGAAATCTAATGAAAATTATCCAGTGATTATGTTGAAGCACCATCTCAAACACTGGTCTTTTGCTGGGCAGCCATTGCACATAGCTGTCACGTCACCACCATCCTCCTAGAATGAAATTCAGGTCATATACAAGTAATCTGAGCGTGATATGACATGTATTGTAGAAATGTTGACTTGGTAGGTATGGAACATACAGATTATTGTAAGCGTGGTTTGCAGAAACTCACATTGCCAACATTTCATTCTGCTGCCAGGTTAAATAAATCCCATTTGGGAGTGTGGTGCAGGTGATTTTTTCAAATGCTTTTTTAACAGGCAACTCAGTGTTTTTGCTGTAATTTCAAGTCAATACAATTTGAATTCAGCCTTTATTTAGGTTCTATAAGTAATACATTTAAAAAATCTATGTGCATATTTGAATATCAGTAGTGACCCCTTACAGTTGACCTTGTCCTGCTTGTATCAGAACATTTTATTTCTCTAATAAAGACCCAAAATCATGTTTCCTGCACCTTTATTTGACATTAGCTGATTTTGAGACCAGAATTAGGTTTCAGGTTTTGGGGTAAAAGTCTTCATAGGCCCATAAACTGCTGCTTTAATTTGCCCTCTGTTTCATCCAAGACATGTAGTTCAGTCTACATTTTACTGTTGAGCTGCTGACTAGGCAGTTGTGTTTCCTGCAATCACACTAATTGGCCTCTTCTGCTGCTCACCTCCAGGACCCTCGTATGTTCATACAGATAGAAAAATAAGGCACCTAAAGAAAACACAACCTGGGAATAATGAGATTTCTCATATACTGTGAAATGTAACAGAAAATGGTGACATTTCAGTTTGAACCCGGGTGACTCGTCTTATACAATTCAGAGACAAAAGGAGGACACATACGCTTCATTCTGCCTATTACTGAGAGATCATTTTATGAATTAATCCACAATGTGATAACAACAGAGGTCTGCCAAGTTGTAAGATTTCTTTAAAACAACTTCAGAAAATTCCAGGCAGGCAGTCGTTCAAGGCAAACATGTCACTGCTTCCCGTGAATGAAAAATGAACATGGGAGGGTAAATAAAGCAATATGACCAGAGGGACCAGGAATTCTGCGGATAAGTGTCAGCTGCGGAGAAAAAATGAAGCATTTACCTGTTTGTAATCCAATTTCATGATGGCTTTCTGTAGATATCGGACTCCTCCGTGAATGAGCTTGGTGCTCCGGCTGCTGGTGCCTGATGAGAAATCGTCTCCCTGCACAAGGGCAGTTTTGAGATCTGACAATAGAGGAGCCAAGGAAACACATCAACATTTGGATACTTATTGTCCCAAATCTTTAGAGTGGATCAAGATGCTACTCACATATGCACAACTTTCCACTGTAATATTCATGACGAGAACAATATTGTGAGGCCATACATATTCCATTGGTTAAAAACAACAATCATTTCCACCAGTGTGACAGCATGAATCTCAAAAAGGAACTGCAGGTTTTGAGCATACAGTTAAAAAAAACAAACATCACAAAAAAAAATCTAGGAAACAGCCAGTTTTCTTTTTAACATTTATGTTAACATATTTGCGGGAAATGATATGACTTTCACAACATTTTTAACACTGAAATCGCTCTTTACTTTGCCTATTAGAAGCTTCTTTGCTGTCCCAGATGGCCTGTAAATCCTAGTTTTGAAAAGAAGAAAGGAAGAATAACTGAGGATTAGCAGACAGGGTTTGAAGCCCCCTCCTACACAACCATAAGACAACCCGAGCAAATAAAGAGGCAAAACACATTTAAGAACCCTCCGACCAGCAGCATAGATAATTGATTTGGTATGTAATGGTAACCACAAGAGGATGCTCTCCCTCACTGGAAGAGAACAAAAGAGTTAGCGTTTATTTTTTTGATGATTGGACTAAATACTTGTTAAGGGGAGAAATCCTCACAGTTTGAACATGCTGCTGCTGCTCGAGACTTCACAGCAGAAGTGTGAAGCGCCTTACAGATGGAGCCCCAGAGAGACGGCTCGGAAGCAGCTCCATCACAATGGCAAGGAGGTTATGCAACATCAGGATGGAGAATGCCCATTTGTGGTAGCAAGCAGGGGCTGAACGAGAGTTTGTCATATAAAAAATCCTCTCAGAAAGCTGCTAACCGAAAACCACGGCACTGGTGCTTCAGAAAAAGAAAAAAAATCAGTTTGAAATCTGAATACATTCACAGTACAGGAGATGAGATTGTTTTCAGTCCTTGTGGGGTATAAAAACATGTGAAGCACATTGATATCATATCATTGGTAGTGGCTCAAGGTTAATGGTCCAGTGTGTAGGATTTAGGATGATCTGTTACCTGAAGGAATGTTACATTCATAACTATGTTTTCATGAGTGTATAATCACTAGAAACTAGGAACTGTCGTGTTTTTGCTACCTTAGAAGGAGTCTTTAATAATTACGGAGGGAGCAGGTCCTGCTTCACGGAGTCCGCCATGTTGCAGCACCATCTACAGTCATGCAGGATGGACAAACCAATCACATGCTTTAAAGAGGGCTTGTTAAGTTTGTTACGCGTTTAGTGGCCACTGTAAGGGAAGGGGGAGGCGAGGGGTATTCAGTTGGTTGCAATCTTCAACCACATTGCCAGATGCCACCAAATCCAAACCCAGCTGCCAGGATAAAATGTTGGCAGTCTGCAAACCACAGATACATTCACATTAGTACGTGTCATAGGCTACGTACTATATTGACATTTCTACAAAACGTGTCATACCACATTCACATCACATGTTTATGACCTGACTTTCATATTGGGAGGTCGAGGGGATGGAGGTGGAGCTACACGTGACAAGGCTGCCAAGCCAGTGGTTGCAGTTTGAGTGTTAAACTAGACGATATTGTTGGTCAAGGACCACAGCATTCTAACATTTGTAAGCCTGACACCACTGGATATTTTTGTTTTGTTGGATGTCTTCGTGGTAACAAGAAAAAAAAAACTGTTGTTTCTGACAATAAGTTGCCACATCTCCATCTTTGTTTGAGGAGACCAAAACAGGTTTGTAAAGTCAAAAAATGATCTTTTCCTAACCCTAACCAAGTGTTTTTTGTGCCTAAACCTAACCAGACTTTAAGCACAGCTTTTGCACGACATAAATTTGAATATAAACCAAAAGACAGATGTAAAAAGTACATAAAGACATACACAAAAGAAATGTATGTTGGGCGACTGGGTTGCTAAATCCTACGCACCAGACTTTTAATGGATAGCATTATTCTAAATAAAAGAGCAAAACCGACAAAGTGTTAGTTTGTGAATGTGTGTTGCTTCTCAGTTTTTTTCAGGTGTTTGGGACTCAGCCCAGTGAGCCAAAGATTGTTTCTAGATGTTCAATTTTAATTTTTCCTTCTCAGCTAAATGTGATGCTGATTATCTGTCAAATCATGGGATTTGCTGAGAATAAGAAAAATTAAGAATATCACTAGACTTATCCTTTAAGGGGTTGGAGAAACATGTTCACTTCTATATTCTATCAATCTCTATACTAGCTGGTAAAATGCACCATGTAAATCAAAATGAGCCTCTAGTTTTTTCTAGCTGTACAAGCAGTAGTGTTAGTAGTGCAGTGCCTCAATAGCTCAAACTAAACGGCCTGATGCTTGAATGAACTACATCGTCTTTTTTCTAAACTTTGGAGGACAGGAGCAACTCACTCCCAGTGAGTGCATCTGACCAGAGTCAGCGGTTCCTCCTCCAATGTGGAATTTATTAATCTCCTTGGAGACCTCCGTATGGCTAAAATCTGAGTTCCTCTGGGTGGGAACTCATCCGCGTACCTGTTCAACTGCCTCCACATGCTACACACAGGCCCACAGCATCCACGCCAAAGAAAAACCAGTCATCCATTTCATTGTCATGTGACTCCAGGGGACAGTACATATTAATAAATGTGTTTCATTATTATGCATATGTCTTTATATTCCTCATGATGGATTTAGGAAAAAAGACGCCATGCATTTTCTGTGACAGAGCTGTCAGACACCATCAAGCGATAAAAAACAATACATCACACGCTTATTTATATTCCACTCCCAATAACATTTCAAAATATTGTCTTTCGAGATTAATCACAAAATCTGCATGTGGCACACAGACGGGCCGCACCGAGACATGTTAACAAGCAAACTTGACTAATTGCGCGCTGTGTACTTAGTAAAGAAGATGATGGCGCAGGATTATCTAAAATAAGCAAAACACAAGAAGACAAATGACAGCCATTCTCAAGTTCACTGCAGTTGTTAGTCATGTGCACATTACAGAGGCACCATATGATCTACCATCTGTGAGACAGAGCAGACAGCAGAATACGAAGAAACTACAATTAGTAGCGGAGTGGCTTATTATCTATCCCATTCATGGTCTGTGACACATAGAAAAAAGAATCTTACAAGTACAATCTAGATCTAATGTACTTAAAAAACATAATCTGAAGCCTTCTCGTTATATTAATGAGACTCTGTTAACAACACAGCCCACCAAGTATCGCTCTGCAACACTTGATAGAATCTCACCTGTTTTTCTCTTGTACACTGCCGGCTGAGCGAGGCTATAAAATGCAAACAAGCCTCCTCTCCTAGTGACAGCGCTTCCCATTACCGCCTTGTGGAACGCTATGCCTCCTCCTGCAATGCACAGATACAGATGCAGCTCAGTTGGTGATCAGCAGAAAAAAAAGGGAAGAAAAGAACAGCAAAGATAGCAGTAGTAGCAGTAATCCATTTATGAAACAAGCTGCAGTGTGGCATTCTGGATTTATACATTTCATCTTCTCTTAGTCTTCCAAAGGTTTGCAGGCCTTTATCAAGGAAAAATGCAGTATCAAGTATTGTACTGTACACAAATTTAAGATACTTGCACTTTACTTGAGTATTTCCATTTCATGACTTTATACTTACTTATTATTTCTATGTAAAACAACATATGATAAGATCATAAAATATGTTCTGTTTGTTATCTCTGTGTTGGTGTCAGCTTTGTGACCACTGTTGATGTTTGTTCATGGAACACATTAATCTTGCTCAAGAACCATCATTTCTACTCAGTAGAAAGCAACAAAGTTAATATTTTAAGCATGCCGTTGTGGCTTAATAAGTTGTGTATAAGACTATCCTGATTGGACTATATTACTATACTATACACTTTTATTTATGTTTTACACTAAGTTTACTTATTATTTATGTTTTCTTTTCAGTTGTCTGTCACAGTTGGGTTATGTTTAGGCATTTTTTTTTCTTTAAATGTTCAGGTTTAGGAAAACATGATATTTGGTTAAAATTCACCCTTTCATGGCATAAACATGTGTTACAAAGAACAACTTCATCGATGTATGCATTTATCCAGTCTTTTTCCCAGTGATGATCCTGGAGCAACATAAATTCTAAAGAAAAACACCAACGTGGGGATATCAGATTGTGCTATAAAATAAAACACTCTGTAACCAGCGTTTTTTCAACTCTTTAAGCTTCACTTGTAATGGAATATTTATACACTGTTGTATCGGCCCTTTCACTTCAGTATCTGAACACTTCTTCCACCACTGGAAGCATGGGCAGTGCAGTGCCTAAATTCACTCTGTTGTTAAAAAACATTACCATCTCAATATGGCCTCTTCTCCTGGTCTAGAACCAGTCTGCCTCCTTCCACCACAGTTTGAATGGTGCACTGCACTAAACTGGAGCCACAAGGAGAAAAAAAAATCCTCCCATCCAGCTGCTTAGAGGAGAAAGCCTTGCAGCTTAGGCAAAGCTTTACCCCAATTCCCTCATCATCCATTCTAGGACACTTTAGTGGGGCCGAAAACAGAGCCGATGAAAATTCCTGCACAGAACGGAATGTGTGCCGACTATCAGAGTGCAACCTCGATGAGCAGGCCGCTAAATCTACTCACACCTCGAGACATAAGCCGTATGTAACATCATTCTTTGTGTCGCCAAAATAATTGAATAATTTGGTCTCTTGATTTTTAGGCAAATGTCTTCATTCAATACATAACCATAGATTTCTTTAAAAGCCTGATAGCTTGTGGCAACGACATGGTATATAGGAGTCCTTAAGGCCTGCATTCATAACTATTACAAAGAGATTCACTTTACACTATTTAGCGTCCCTCCAACCTTTTATAATTCAGATATATTATTATTAATCAAAGAGATTGACAAAGAAACTAGCGGTTTGTCTGATTTTCACCAGGGCACAATCCAGCCAGCAATTGATTGTGGCACCAGGGACACCTGCAGCTTCAGAATACATTTTCACTTTCAGGAGGAGAGAGAGAGAGAGAGAAAAAAAAAACAGCACCACGAGGAAATATTGCCCCACCACATGAATATGCAGGGACTTGATACCAGCAGTGTCATTACTAATGTTGCTGCCAATTACAGAGCATGTCATGACACTGTGATTCATGAATATTCATCGTTGACTGATATAGACAGCAGCAGTATGCAGAGGCCTCTATTCCCATTTTACTGTCTCATTGTGAATGGTGAACAGGTACCTCCATCATGCCATGGAGGCGCCTCCCAGCTGCAAGACAAGCTGTTCCATAAGGCATTGCTAGTTAACAGTGTGTTATATAAAGGTGTATAAAAGTGATGAAGTGCTCCCCGGCTCTAAAGAGCAGGCATTAAAGCATATTAAGTAGACATTTAAGCTTGTAAAGAGGGAATCTAGAAATGGAAAGAAGACACTGAGCAAAGGGATGCCTTCAGGGTCGGGCTGTTCAATTCTCAGAAAGTTTGATACCTGCTGGTGCTTGGAAAATGAGATGAGGTTTGTGTGAGGGACCAGCAAATTTTGCAAACTAGCCAGGCTTCGATTAAAGGAGAGTCTAACAACTTCTATCTAGTTTTTATTCATGGTTTAACTAATGTGAAGTATCAAGTGGATCAATCAACGATTAAGGAAATAAAACGAGTGGAAGTTTCTCAGTTTTCTCAAGTAATTTCACATTTTTGTAAAGTAATGTGCTTAAAGACGTTTTGTTAAAAGTGGTTCTTCCCAGAATATTTCCATTTTCAAACATGATTCATCCCCTCCTCCACACGTCACAGAGTATATCTGTTCGTCTTTCTCTAAACGTCACTTAACAAGTAAGATGCATGATGTGATGAGCTGAAGTATATGACGAAACACCTACAAGTTCAACTGACAGTATATAACCAGTCTGACTTATTGTACAATCAGGTCCAGCTGCAACATTAAAGGATACGTTCACCCAAAAATTAAATATGACAGTCAGGTGATGTTTCATAATCGACAAAACATTCCTGGAGTTTCACAGCAAAACGGCGTTGCAGCATTCTACAGAACAACTGAAGCAGATGGGGACTTTCTTTTAAAACGTAAGAAAAACAACTGACTTTTGAAGAAGGTGAAGAAAAAAGTCAGAGCATGTCTGGTGCAATCCAAGTCGCTGGAAGCCCTGAGATCCCAAACGGATTTGAAAATCCTATGCTATTACAACCTGAATCTTTATCTAAATGCCTACATGGTCTCTGTTTGATGAATGTGTTTGAACATCAGGACTATTAAATCACCTGCAAAGACATATGTGTACCTAAATAGTACTGTTAATTTATTTTTATACCTAGATTGAACTTGCATCTCAAAATCAGTCCCTGAGTAAGTATACTTTGTTACACTCCATCTTTTCACATACTGTTGTTCCATACTGGTACCTACCATACTGCTGCAGTGATCGTTTAAGATGGTGTCGTAAAACCTCAACAGTCATACTTAAGTAAAAGAAAAGATAATGTGTAAAAATATTACTTTGGCAAAAAGAAATTCAGAAGAAGTTGAGTAAGAGTCTTAAAGTAAAACATTAATTCTACATATATTTACGTGAACGTATATATTGTGTACTGGGTTGACTGAATATTTGATTATTTGGTCAGATATTTGGATCTTTTCTGATTATCTGAATCTGTGTTTATGTTTTGTCTTGATAAAATGAATCACTTTAAGTTTAAATGCACTACTTTGGTTTTGATGCAGCATGCAATCTAACTAGCAACTGGTGCAAAGTAACGAGTAACTAAACACTAAACGCACCTGAGTAAATGTACTTAGTTACATTCCATCACTGGTTTTAGAAAAATAATTTCCAATGTGGCATCACTTTGAGGTATCTGAACACTGACATCATAAGTACTGCTCCTCTGTTGAAGTACATTTCTGTCAAACTTTCATAAATTAGGTGAGCTCAATGCAGCTGTGCCACATCTGCATAAAAAAGCAAGAGCTCTGATGTAATCTTGGGATTGGCATCATCTATATCTATTTGTTTTGAGGTGAAACGTACAAATAAATGGTGCCCCAGTGCATGAGGGGCACAAACTGGACGCCTGTGACGTCAAGTTGAGCGACTAACCTGCAGCTGGGAGAGAAAGTAGTTCTCTTGTGACGTCTGTTCACTGTGTTGCTCTCTCGCCCTTCACGCAGCTGCTGGTCTGACTGTATCTGAGGATCCTATGAGCACCATGCAGCCTTAAGAGCAGGACAGTGTCTTACCCGCTATGAAAGGGCATTTCCTGCACATTTCCGGGTGGTACTTGCAGAAAAATGCATAACAAGAGAGCTGTGACGGTCTGTGCGTGCGTCTCTCTCTCTCTCTCTCTCTCTCTCTCTCACACACACACACACACACACACACACATGCGCGCGCTCAAACATGCCTGATCGCGCGCCCACACACTCAGAAGAAGACATTTCTTCAAACAAAGTCAAAAATATGATCCGGCGGAAATAACTTCTGTGTGATTAAAAACCCTAGCTCCTCACTTTAGAAAAAAAAAAAAAGACTGTCGATTAATTGGGCATATAAACGGGACGTTAATTATTCCTCGGTAAAATGGCCAATTAAACTGCTAATTGTGTTTTCATTCCAAATTTCTAAATGGTAACTGGATGACGGGAACACAGTGTGACCGTGCAGCGTCCTGTCACCCATGTTTACATACAGAAACAGTCTGAATCTGTGGCACACTGTGTGTAAAAAAAACCAAACTGTAATAATTCCAACTTATCAAAAATCTGAACTTTTACTACATTATTCAGGAGGTGGTGTGTGAGCAGTGTGTGAGCTACAAACCCTGCCTTACAACCCACCTGAAAAACGCCTGGGCGGGACCACACAGCCTTAATGGGGGTTAGGTTCATTAAGGAGGTTAATTGTAAGAAACAGGGGCTGCTTGATGTATGGCTGGTGAACAATAGTGTCCTCTAGAGGTGAGTGTAACCATGATATACAGTTCCTTTGCCCCCCACCACCCTCCACGCACTCTCTGTCCTTGTGTGCACTGAGACCGATGGCTGCTCCTCGGCTCCTATAATAAAGCATCAGTCCACTAGAAATAACGCGCACGCCGCGTGCATGTGGCGCTCCCTTCCTCACCTTGGCTCGCTTCCCAGGGCCCCGTGTGCGCGCTGGAGAAATCCAGGCCAACTTGATTGGCTACAAGGTGCCGCCGTAAGATTACGCTCAGATCAGTTATTCCATCGCTGCGGAACAATAAGGCCAGAAAAAGATTATTTTGGCGACTGCGTCAACTTGAGCGTTTTCTGCGTCACTCTCCATTCTGCCCGCTCCTATCACGTTTCCCTCTCTGGGGACTAAACTGGTCCCCGACCCAATGACAACTGGCTACAGGCCCACTAATTACCCTCCTCCTCCTCCTCCTCCTCCTCCTCCTCCTCCTCCCTCCTTCCTTCTCCACCACTATACCAGCTCTATGAATAGGCAGCCCCCCCCCCCCCACACACACCCCACACCCCATTTGAGGTCTAAATTTGGAACACAATTGAAATAGAGAAAATCCTGTCAGGAGATAACGAAGAATAATATTGACCCCCTTGCTTCATTAGGCCTGTTTCGTACGACTGGAGTGAGTCTGGCGTGTCAGCTTCATTGTGACATAACCGTGTGCTAGATGTGCCAATGTGCACTCATCTCAATTTTACACAAAAATAACAACTACAAGGCATGGATGCAGGAGCGGGGGGCCCAAAAACGAGGCTGTAACACATGCCGAATTTTCAAAGAGGCCCAAATATTTAAGGATTTGACAGAAATAGCGCCTCTTAAAGTTTATAAAGTTCTTCCAGAGTCAACAACTCACACAATGGAGAGGTTTTTATAAGGGAGTCTGGTGATTTTCTCCCCATTTTCATCTCCTTGGAGTGATTGTTTCCAACTTTTTTTTCCACCATATCAAATTAATTGTCAAAAACAGTCATGTGTGCTGATGTGGAGCAGGAAACGCAAAGGTGATGACCTAAAGAAAACTACACATCGGCATGAGCAAAAGCTCATTAAAAAAAAATTTTAAAAAATGCAGAAAATACCAGACAATTTCCTCAACACAAAGAAACCACAGCACAGGTCCCCGAAAACACGCGTGACTTTAAGTCCTCTGCAAACACAGAAGGTGTCTGAACCGAGCAACAGAAGGCTTTTCACCCTCCACTACATCCCTGCTAATGTCCATGTGGGAAGCAACATAGAACGCATACCACAAGACAAACATACTCGCCAGAAAAATTGGGGCTTGAGAAAGATCCCGAGCGGATTGGTCCGCGCCGGTGCCGACGCCGATGACGTCGCGCTGTGAAACACGTGGGCCACGGTATCCAGAGCTCACATAAACAAAGCCACATTGGCCAGACTGGGTAGTCGAAGCTCGTGTCGCTGTCAGTGCGCCGGAGGAGTCACACGGTTTGTCTTGCCAGCCTTGCCCCGCCGTCCCGCCTGCCTTCCTCTCTGGCATCGTTGAGGAGCGACGCTCATGATTTGGAGCTTTTACAGCAATTGATGAATACCCCCTGCGTGCTTATCGCATGGATTGAAAGCCACGATCCTGATGTGAAAGAGGTAAGAACCAGTCGGCTCTTTCTTTTTTCTTTTCTTTATTTTGCAGCATAATCTGTGTGTGCGCTTCACTCGCAGCCATTTAAATCAGATTCTTTTAGTTTTAGCTGTTTGTCCAGCTGATATTATACAAAACTGAGTCCAACTCAGACTGCTCGGCTCTGTGGCTGTGGTTACTTATTTACGAGGATTTTCTGCGTTTCTGCTTTCCTGCCAAGTTAATGTCAAGTGCGCGAAGTTGGTCTCTTCATCACCAACAACCCAACGGTTTATAATACAAATTAAAAGAAAGAAGAAGACAACAAGGCTGTATTTTGTCAGCATCCCTTCAATTTTTTTATGACATTTTTATTCCCATATTTCTGTGCACGGATCCAAATTTGGTTACAGTTTGCGCGTAATCGTCTGGGTCGAATCCGTCTTTTATGAGGGATCCCGCACTCATTTCTGGATATTGTTTTTATTTTGTTATATCTAGTAAATGTCAAAGTGTTTTTTTTTTTTTTTTATAGGGGAAGAACCGGAACAGAGCCGCCTTCTTGAATCCTGACAGCCAAACAACTCCTGACATTACCCATTTCAAGTGTCACCGAAACACTGTCAGAAGACTTGAGGTATGATGTGGAACATTATTTACACGTTTCAGAAATAACACAGGTGCATTCAGGTTGCATGTTATTTTATTTAGAAATTACTCTATAATGTAAAGCATCATTTTTTATATGGCTTGGAGTTAAATTTGTGTAAACTGTGCAACTTTTGCCTACAACATTTATGTGAGCGTCTCCGATGTGTCTCTCGGTTTTGCAGCCATGCCCTGCGTTCAGGCTCAGTATGGATCATCACCTCAAGGAGCTAGTCCTGCTTCCCAGAGCTACAGCTACCACACCGCAGGAGAGTACAGCTGCGACTTCTTAACACCCGAGTTTGTGAAGTTTAGCATGGACTTGACCAACACTGAGATCACAGCCACTACTTCTCTCCCGAGTTTCAGTACATTCATGGACAACTATAACACCAGTTACGACGTTAAACCGCCCTGTCTGTATCAGATGCCCCACTCTGGAGACCAGTCCTCTATCAAGGTGGAGGACGTCCAGATGCACAGCTACCATCAGCAGGGCCACCTGCCTCCCCAGTCGGAAGAGATGATGGCTCACTCTGGGCCTATGTACTTCAAACCCTCCTCTCCTCACGCCCCGAGCACGCCAAACTTCCAGGTTCAGCCTAATCACATGTGGGAGGACCCTGGCTCCCTCCACAGTTTCCACCAGAACTATGTCGCGGCCACGTCTCACATGATGGACCAGCGCAAGAATCCGGTGTCGAGGCTTTCGCTCTTCTCCTTCAAGCAGTCCCCGCCCGGCACCCCCGTCTCCAGCTGTCAGATGCGGTTCGACGGGCCGCTGCACGTCTCCATGAACCACGACAACCCGGGCGTGCACCGCGGCCTGGACGGCCAGAGCTTTGCGGTGCCCAGCGCCATACGGAAACAGGCTGGCCTGGCCTTCCCTCACTCCCTGCAGCTCGGCCACGGGCACCAGCTGGTGGACAGCCAAGTGCCATCGCCCCCGTCCCGAGGATCTCCGTCAAACGAGGGTCTGTGCGCGGTGTGTGGGGACAACGCAGCCTGCCAGCATTATGGAGTGAGGACCTGCGAGGGCTGCAAAGGATTTTTCAAGGTGGGCTGACACGACAGGAGCTATGAGTCAGTGAAACTGTTATTACATGAAAGATACGGTGTATGTTTCTGAGTTGTTGTTGTTTTTTCTCTCTCTCGGCGCAGGAGAGTTCAGATCTGCCTTATTTCTTGTTTTTTTATTAAATATATATATAAACAACACAGCCTGAACATTTAATGGAATCACATTTTTTATGATGATGATGATGAAGCCACACTTAAAAGTGCGCGCGTAATATAACTTTATGTCACGGCATCATCATATCTACCCACGACAGAGGAGCTAAAATGATGACAGTCTATTCCCTCTCCATGCAGCGCAGCGCCAGACACGATATGACAGATGTTATGTCGCTTTCATTTTTACATTCTTTTTATTTATTATTATTGTGGTGTCACTTCACGATCCACAGTCCGTGTTCTGTGTGTTGAGTTATAAACAGGCCTGCAGAGTGACAGTGTTGTTTTCTTTTCTTTGCAGCGCACCGTTCAGAAAAACGCAAAATACGTGTGTTTAGCAAATAAAAACTGTCCTGTTGACAAACGCCGAAGAAATCGTTGCCAGTTCTGCCGCTTCCAGAAGTGCCTTGTCGTCGGAATGGTGAGAGAAGGTATGTCCAGGCCGTGTTTTGTTTGTTTGTTTGTTTGTTTGTTTTTTTGCAGTTTTTTAAACAATTCTTTCAGACCAAAGGTTTGCATTTCCACACCTTGACACTGTGCGTAAAATGAGTATGCAGCCAGTATTTTACGCACAGCGGGCAGGAGCGCATATCGTGTGACTTATATCTCATGTTTTTCTTCCAATCGAGTTGTCCGGACGGATAATCTGAAAGGTCGGAGAGGACGGCTGCCATCCAAACCCAAAAGTCCCCAGGAGCCCTCCCCACCCTCGCCGCCGGTGAGCCTCATAAGCGCACTCGTTCGGGCCCATGTGGACTCCAACCCCTCCATGTCTGCTTTGGACTACTCCAGAGTAAGTAAGGTATCACGGAATTTAAAACGCACTCAACATATAGACAGGAGAAAAAAAAAAAAAAAAAAGAGTAAAAAGAGAAGGATGAAGATTGACGCCCCCCCCCCCCCTTTTTTTGTTTAATTCCCCTCCTGCTTTTAAGGAACAATTTACTGCCTTGAAACTTTTCTGTAACACATCTCTGGATTCTTAACTCTGTCAGGGCTTTTTTTTTCTTCTTAATGTGGCATATTTTCCCTCTAAGTAAATCGCGTTGAAATAGAGAAGTTAATAAAAAAGAAGACATGAATTTAATAGAAAGAAAGCACCTCTCTCCCTCTTGGAAATGGGCATTTGCAATTTCACGGATTATATATTTTAAAGGACCTCATTAAGGCGCTGTTTAAATTAAATTCCAGTTCCAGGCTAACCCTGACTACCAAATGGCTGGAGACAACACTCAGCACATCCAGCAGTTCTACGATCTCCTGACGGGCTCCATGGAGATCATCCGGGGCTGGGCGGAGAAGATCCCGGGCTTCTCTGATCTACCGAAGCAAGATCAAGATCTCCTCTTTGAATCCGCCTTCCTGGAGCTGTTCGTCCTGCGGCTGTCGTACAGGTAACGCCGCGCAATTATTAAACAAAACAATCTGGGGCTTTGGATAATTATCAGCTCCTCCTTCAAGCTTCATTGCCTTGAGTTTTATTAGCCGCCCAATAATAAGAAGCCTCTTAAATCCCCATTTACTGCCGAGCGTAATTAATGCCTTTTCTTCCCCCCCTCCCTTCTTATTAATTGCAGGTCCAACCCGGTGGAAGGCAAACTTATATTTTGTAATGGAGTGGTGTTACACAGGCTACAGTGCGTCCGTGGATTTGGCGAGTGGGTGGACGCGATCGTGGAGTTTTCTTCCAACTTGCAGAGCATGAACATAGACATCTCAGCTTTCTCCTGCATCGCAGCTCTGGCCATGGTGACAGGTGCGTAAAAGAGGCGGATGCGCCTTTTGGAAATGCATGCAAAGAAAAGGAAAAAAAGAAAAGGGAAAACAATGAAAGTGAAAGCATCGGAAGTAATTTATCTTTTCCTTCTACGTTTCAGAGCGACACGGGCTCAAGGAACCCAA
Organism: Acanthopagrus latus; assembly: GCF_904848185.1. NCBI lineage: Eukaryota > Metazoa > Chordata > Actinopteri > Spariformes > Sparidae > Acanthopagrus > Acanthopagrus latus. The sequence continues at coordinate 16,687,794 of NC_051047.1, forward strand.
GAGGGTCGAGGATCTCCAAAACAAGATCGTCAACTGCCTCAAAGATCAAGTGACATTCAATGGCGGTGGATTGAATCGTCCCAACTACTTGTCAAAACTCTTGGGAAAGCTCCCAGAACTGCGCACACTATGTACTCAAGGTCTGCAGCGTATCTTTTACCTAAAACTAGAAGATCTAGTCCCTCCGCCAGCAATAATTGACAAACTTTTCCTCGACACCCTACCTTTCTGAGTCGTGACTCCACGGGAGAGACCTCAAAGAACTTCCAAAAAGAAAAAAAAAAGGAAAAAAAAAGACAGAGAGAGAGGCAGAGAGAGGCAGAGAGACTGTTGTGAGTCAGACTTGACGAGATTTTTTTTTTTTATTATTATTATTTCTGAATATCTGCAAGCTCCGTAGGCGATAATAGAACAACAGTACCCTATTATGAGTCATGAGAAGAAAACAAAACAAAACAAACAAACAAACAAAAAAGAATAACAAGAGAAAGAGAGAGTTTGATGGTTGTGTAGGCCTTTTAATTCATTCAAGTTGGGTTATTATGATTGTTTTTCTTTTCTTTTCTTGAGTGCCAAATGAGTGAATCATCCTCTCCGAACTGTCAGCAGAGTTTAATCCGGTCTTTGCAATCACTTACTGTTTTATTTAACATCGGCTCTACTGATTCACTATACTCAGATGTAATATATTCCATTTATATATATGAACACACACACACACGCTCGCACGCACACACACATACACACACTCTGTATATTATGATAGATTATGTGATGCCACCAGTGCATCGGTTTATAACATGTGTACAAAGTTTGTTATAATGAAAAAAAAAAAAGATTTAATTTTTTTTCTTTCTTTTCTTTTTCTGACTCGTGCCTCTATGTGTTTCTGACAGGATCCCCAAAAAGTATCCAGAAAAGACAACGCATGTTCTAGGTTTTTCTTTTCTTCTTCTTCTTCTTCACTTTTCTCTTTATAGGCACTTGCTGAGGTGATGTCTATATATAATATATACCGGACACTATGTAGTCTGCTAGATTTGATACAGATTCGTAGTTATGGCACTCCTTTTATGTATGACGCATATGTGGCAAAAATATCTCATCTGTATAGAAAAATGAGGGACCCCATGGTGTTTGTAAAACTGTCAGACATTCCTTGTTTGTATGTGCTGTAAGTATTGTTGCTGTTGAATATAAACGTTTCTATATATTTATTATTTCTATTTGCCAAGAGCTACACTAAGCATGGTGCAATTTAAACGATTTCAAGAAAACCCATCCAAGTTCATGCTGAGCACGTTGTCTATGTTTTTATGTCTTATGAACGTCTAGGTAGTTTTGATTTAACAGGTTTTTTTGTTTTTTTTTCGGGGGGGAAAAAGTGGAGAAGCTCCATCTTATATCAGGAGGTTTTTCATGAGTGTGTGATGTAGGCCCCACTTCTTTGACATCATGATGTACTTACAAAAAAAAAAAAAAAAAATTCTGTAACGCATTTTGGTGCCGGATTCAAAAACTTTAGAGAGAAAGAAATATTTAATGTTTACAAATAAAACTTTTAAATCAAATGCCCCCACCGTCATCCCCCCCCCCTTTTTTTTGCTAAACAATTTCTCTGAAATTAATTTGATTCTTTAGATGCAGCTGATCGGACCGAGCTCCAAACTTCCAGGCCTGCTCTGCGCAAAATCAAACAAGTTAACTCTGTTTAATGCTTTTTCATTGAGCATCTTACTTTCACTAAATGTTGAAATTGTGTGGACGTATTTAATTCACCGAGGAGGACAGCCCATTGACTATGATTATATCGGAAATAACTGGCGGCCCTTTTGTTTTATTTTGAAATTTACACAACAGTACGTTTTTATTTTAACCATTGATTTATCGCACATTTCCGACTTCAAAATAACTTTTTAATACACCCCTAATATCGACAACGCCTTAAAAGTTCCCCCCTGCATGCGTGTCTATATTTCTAATATTCGAGCTGTTTAAAAAAAGACGCTTTTATTAACACACCGCAGCCTCCTCTCATCTTCTAATGTCTATTTGTATTTGACAAAGAAAAGGCAACAGCGGATTAAATATAGGAGGCTTCATTCTTTCGTTTGAATCCCGAATAAAGTAAAAAAAAAAAAAAAAGAAAAGAAAAGAAAAAAAATTGAGCGCACGTTAAAAAGAACAAAATCATCTTTTAACAATTCAGCCTGTGGATGTTCACTGACGCAAAGATCGTCTTTGTGGACAGACTCTCCTTGTTGCCTCACAGGCAGAGGATTAACTAAAGAAGACCTCCACCTTTAAGATTATTTCAGATTGTATATTTGTACATCCCCTTTTGCCTCACTTTAAAACCAGATCGTTTTACACCTGCCGACACGGACCAGAGCTTAAACTTAAATAAAAGGCTGCAACCTGCTGTTACAAATAAGAAGCGCGCGCACTTATTGTGAAATCCTCGTTGCGCACAGGTGCGCCAAAGCGCTGGCACGCATGTGAAAGATACGATGCACACAGGCACATGTTCTATTTTCTTTACTGTTACAGTTTTAAGGTTTTTCAACCGGAGGCGTCTGCTGATGTAAAGACAAAGTAACCTGGTTGTTTTATTGTTACTTTATTCACCCTCCCTCAAACCCCCGGAGAGTCCTCTTCTTTAAATCCACTGTATTGATTGCCTTCATGCAATTCGAGTCGCTTTGAGAAGTTCCCGCGCACCAAAATCTGCATATGGCAGAAATGAAAGCACGTTCAGAAAACGTTTATAAAGCGGCAGTGATCGGTCTGCGCGCAGTGCAGCAGCGCCGCTGTCACAAAGCCTTTCCTTCAGGTCTGTCAGAGCAGAGAAGTGACGCCAGGCTCTGAGGCATGTCTGGGACTTATCCTCAGCGATTCCACATTTATCACATGATCAAGATGAAGGGAACAGCTTATTTTGAGAGATATTAGCAGCAGGCAATAAATTGTCTAAATAATTAGATCGTCAGTGTGAAGTGCTAATTCCAAGGCAAATTGGGATTACACTCAGAACCAGTTTGCTGACATTTAGCAGATCTGTTGAAAGGCTGCATTACAATGTCACAAGTTCTCTCTATTGACTCAAAGTACAGTTGAGGCTCTCTTTTTTTTTTAACATGTCTATCTCCACACAATAAAACATGACACAAGTAGCTACTTGTGTCAGTGTTTGTGCATGATTATATATGCTGGAGGACTTTGAGTCGAAATTCATTAACAGCCTGCGTGTGTGTTCATTTCCTCGCCACACTTGACATCGGGGGGGGGAAGGTTCTAGAAAAGAAATCCTCCAGTCGCTCAGCCTCGCCCTCGGCTCCAGACCAAATCCAGGCAGGTGAAGGTGGCCGTCTTTTTCGAGGACGGAGCCAGTCCTCTGCTGTGTCCGCTCGTGCACACAGTATGGGGGGAAGGAGTCAGATTATGAAGAGAGCGAGAGGCTGCCTCACAATTCACACCATTAGACGCTACCACACACTGTGACGATCAGGGATTATGTTGCACGCACAGCTGCACATTGCCGCACCTTTGTCTCATTCTGTGATGCAATCTGACAGGTAGACATGCGTGTGGAGCTCGGTGGGTTTGAGGTGCTGTAGCCCTGCTATAGGTGTGTTTAGCCGGACGACCATTAACACGCCCCCCCCCCCAAAAAAAAACAAAAAACAAAAAAAAAACCCACACCCGGACAAGACCACACTTTGTTTTTGCTCTAATATGTAAATTTACTAAAGGGTCCGACTTTGATTCACTCTGAGAATGAGGCCAAGATAAGCCAGACCTTTTGCTTCATTTGATCCCAGTGGTGGGAGAGCACTTGACCTTTAACCTCTGCACTACATGAGAACTCGGTAGACAGACATACGGAGGAAAAATGCTCGAGCTGCTGCTGGAATTACATTTAGATTAAATTACATTTCCAATATGCACATGTAACGCTACAAACTTCGAGCCGATCCGTCTTCTCGCTATCCGGCATTTGAGTTTCAGACACAACCTGTAATTTTCTCTGACTTCAACAAAGCCAAGAGTAAATTACAGCTAAGTATCATCTTTCTTTACATTTTATGTGAGTGGCATTAAAAGTTATTTTGAGCCGCACAGTGAAAATCTTATTGGAAAGCGTGTGAGCAAGACCTGAAATAGATCAGCGCGGCGTTATGCCGAGTACAACACCATAACATGCTCTTTATTACTTGCCGTTTATTCTGAGTTTTTCGGTATGTCACTGCACTCTGATTTCCATGTTGCCGCTTCTCGAAGAGGTTCCCGAGTTTCACTGGAAAGTCCTTGGTTACCACTTTTCATTAATTCTGCTACTTTTCATTCATCCGGAGCGAGCAGTGTGCACACTCCTCGCTCTGGATCACTTCCTGTCATGTTACTTTTCCTTCTGTTCAGGCAGGCCCGGCCGTGCGAGCTCGCAGTAAAACATGTTGATTACACAAATTATGAATCTCACGAGTCCTGCCGACTCTAGCTCTAAACAAAATGAATGAATAATGAGCTGAATGATGGCCCTTTTGATGCCTATAGTTATATTACTGTGACTATTTGATTTACCATATTGAAATGCTGATGATTGTCCAATAAATAATGCAAAAAGCAGATTTCTGTGTGGCGAGGCAGCAGGAGAAATCCACCTTGCATATAGATGGAAGCGAACCGTGTCTGTCCCTCTCAGCCTGTGGCCCAGAGCGGCTTTATCATTCATAGGACTAAACAGACAATCAATTCAGCAGCCATGTATGAAGGATGAAGGGATGCGACAAGCTGTGAATGATGAGGAGCCAAAAATCAAAGGCCCCACTCCTTCTTAGCTCTAATGGCCATTACCAGCCCAGACAGCACCAGTAAAATGAGGTTAATCATTTGCACAGATCCTTTCAAAGAAGATTGACTGGACTTGATGCCTAGTCAGATCACTCATAAATATTTACTTGATATTAAACAGCTGTGTATGCTCTGTTATTGCGCATTGATTTCTGACGGACGCCATCAAATTATTGTTTCAAGTGTGGTCAGTGGAAACCATTAATGCAATGAATGTACCAAGACTCAATTATGCTAACCGCAAAGAAATTAATAATGCAATGAAACTGACAGGACATAATGTTAGGGAGGAGATTCTTCAGGTTTCGGCAGATTTGGAGGGAAAAAAAAAGGTGATGAGGTGATTTTAACAAATTGTTCTATGATCACCGGAAACCACAAGAGTTTTGATCCCCGTGTGGCTGCATTATACAGTTTAAGTTTATGGCCACAGAATGTATCAGTATTGAACACACGGCCTCAGTCCTTTGACCTTATTGACAGAATGAAATCGGAAATTTCCTTAATAGAAAGAGTTAATGTTTCCTCAGGCAGACATGTTTCCGATTCAATTAGTTTTAATGAAGCCGGTGCTCAGTGGTTACTGAAGGAGAAAAAACAGGCATAAATGCCTGATGGTAATAGAGGACATATTAAGGAGGAAGGGATCGGACACACCGTGCGTGTTTCTAAGTGGCGAAAAAATGCCTCTATCAGGCTGGTAGGAGCCGGTGGCTTGGGAAGCAGTGAATTGTATGAGCCTCAAATGATGCATTAGGTCTCTGGGGCGAGGCTGGAGGAGACTTGAGGAGCAAACTGTAAAAACACACAGGAGAAGAGCCTGGTTTTGATGACGCATGTGCGGTGTCACCGACTGGACAGTAACATCGTATCTCGCGCGAAAAACACACTCACATAATTTTATCAATTTACCATATTCTTAGATTGACACGATTCTGTAAAATTAGTACTTTGAGTTTTTAAAAATGCTGTCCCTTTCATTTACACCTTCCACTGTGGCGATGTGACCGAAAGCGGGGCTGCAAACTCTCCCCCTCCTCCCCTCATCTGATGTCAGTGTGTAAAATGTCAACATGGTCAGATGCACTGGCTCAGTTCCCGCCAGAATATGCCCTCATCCTGTGTTATGGTTTGTGCCGCTGCTCCATGTGAAGTGAAACATATTAAACACACCCATGCACATGTAATCTGTTCATGTCTTTGAGTCAAATTGTGTGTGTGTGTGTGTGCGTGCATGTGTGTGTGTGTGTCTCTTCTTCTGTCATCTGCAAAGTGTAACAATTTCTTTCAGTCCTTCGAAGCCTCCTTCATGTGTATTTGTGATATAACGTCTTCGATTTGTGGGTATGTGTGCATAAGTATTGTCTTCTGGTCTTAAAGGCTGCATTTACAGTAAAGTGATGTAATTTTCTGAACTTCCCTGCCTGTTCTACTTGTTCTAACACTTGCCTTGACTCACTGAGTCATTATATCCACATCATTGAGGCTTATAATCTCACTGTTTTAACATTTCTTAAAACCATCAGTAGTCATCCCTACAATATTGATATCGAGGTATTTGGTAAGAAGTATTGTGAAATTTAAGTTTCTTGTCCTCTTGAAGTAATTTCTTGACCCTGCATAATTGAGATATATAATCCTGTGTCACAATATTTTAAGGCCATATACCTGCAAGCATAGGGGCTTAAGGTGTTGATGGTAAAACTTCACTGGTTTGATTCTAGCAGAGCAACTGTGCAGCATGCCATTCACTCATGTCTCTCTGCCCTGATTTCACATTTGTATCAACTGTCTGTTCTCTATTTTTTTTTTTTTTTTTTTTTGAGGGAGACCTGGCCAAGATAGCACACCATTACAGAGTTACAGAAACTATGCAACAGACCGAGTGAAACAGGAGCATATTTGAATATTGAAATGGGACAACAGATACATAATACCAAATCCAGATTACGAACAGCAATTGCACTCTTTGGTAAAAGAGGTTTTTTATATCAAGGCTATGAACTATCTTAGGGAGACAAAATTATTTAGCTGTAGTGTGTTTGCTGATAAAACGCTTAAAATTGCCTCCCAAAATACCTCAAATAGCAGGTAAATATTCTCTTTTTTACTCTCCCCAAATAAGAGTTGTAGCTTTATTAATTTAAGACAAATGTAAATCTATATAAACATTGTTTTGTTGCCTATTCAAGGATTTTTAACAGCTCTACCAGAAAATTCCCTCTCATGACTACTGAGCTTAAGACCTGCAGTTGTGACGCTCCCTCAATTTAAGTTCCCCTCTGGTAAGAAAATGTGGCCAATAATGTACGCAGAATGCACATCTATTGATGAAAATCAGATTTTGGGGCATAAACAGTCTGAGACGCCAATCCTGGTCCAGTATTCAGCATACACAACATTTAAGTGGAAATCTGAAGCATCCTCTGCACAAATACTAAGAAGGGACTTCTCGATGAAGTGGGAGAAGTCTTGTGTCCAGCAGTGAAACTTGTGAAATGAAAAAATTATCATATTCTTGAAGAGTGGGTGGTATTTTAATGATCTAATCTTCTAATTATACCTTTCTTCCCCACAAAAAAACACATCAGACACTGATTTGTAAAATGTTTGCCTTAATACACATGTGGAGAGGATCTTTAAACACTTGGAAAAACGTTGCTAAGCTACAAATTAATTGCTTCGATGTATCTTTTGCTTCTAATTTGAAGCCCAATGGAGATCAAATCAAATTTCTTTAATGTTTATGCATTGTGTTGCAAAGACATTTAGCATGCTAACCAGCATAACCCGGCCTGTCTATGTCCAATGCTCCTGGGCTAGTGATGTAAACACCAACATTACCCATGCTCTCCAACTGTTAGCTGCATAGCTAACCACACTAACTAGCTAATGGCAGCTATTGTTAGCAGCGGTTACTCGAGTAATATACTATTTGTTTTGACTATAAATTAGACAGGTGGACAATTCTTACATTTAGCACCTTTAAGTATTCTTTACCTTTGTCTTTGGCTAAACATTTTCATTATCATAGCCACATATGGATCATATGCGATGGCTTTTATGCGTCAGCGGTACAATGACCAAGTTGCTCGGCAGTCTGTTCATTAATTCACAAACTGGGATCAACCGGATCACAAATATCCACGAATCAAAATATGCAGGAAATCACAACAATATTGTCTATATTTCTCAAAATTACAATAAAATACACTTTGCAGTGTAGAAAATCATATTATACAACTAAATAAATATATACTTGCCAGTTGTAAATGGCGCTTACAACACCTTATTTTTCCTTAATTTCCCCTGGTCTGACTAACATGAGGTAAACAAGCCAGAAATTCCCTCACACTTGTTTGCTGCTAGTGTATTCATTAATATCTGTGTGTACCCACAGAGTGACAAAGATGCTGACAAAAAGTGCCAATAGATAGTAGAGTGGCGGCTTCTTGAGGGGTCAAGAGGGGAGTATGGTGTGTGTGTGTGTGTGTGTGTGTGTGTGTGTGTGTGTGTGTGTGTTGGACAAAAGGAAAGAGGAGAGGGGGTTGTGGTGTGTGTGTGTGTGTGTGTGTGTGTGTGTGTGTGTGTGTGTGTGTGTGTGTGTGTGTGTGTGCGTGCGTGCGTGACAACAGTCAGAAGAAAACCAGCCCAGGCTCCCACACAGCTTTGTCATATCACTAGGAGATTAGGAACACACACATGTCAAGCTAGGCCGAGCCTGCTGCAATAATGCACCTGCCAGCTCTCAAGATCCACTCAACCCCTGTTCAACCCCTCGCCCCTACATGCGAACACAAAGGCACGCACACACACATAAATGTGCCAATTCTTTAAAATATTGATCCCCTTCCTTAATGCATGTGTAGAAACTGCAGGATATGATTTTAGATCAGTGGAAAACCTACTGAAAACAGAATTAGGCGTACCAACTTGACACTATAAAGAAGAATAAATCTAATGAAACGTGAGTATTTATTTGAGCCTGTTACAGGAAATTCTTACTCAACAGCGAACACCACAAAATATCAGGGACGTGAAAAGGTTGGGATGTGGGAAAAGTGGTTATTTTACATGAAAAGTCTTGAAGGGAGAAGGTCGTTGTCTTTCTTCATGACAGAATTCCCCAAGAAAAGAAGAGAGAGGGGCGGCTCAAAGAGATTCATCTCCACCAAGAGTCAAGGTCATCCAACCTAGTCATCTTAGAAGCACTTGAAAAATATGGAGTGAAGACTGGAGATATTCTTCCCCCCCAAAAAGCAGTGCTGAAGGAAGACTCTGACTGAAGAGAATCACTGACCTTCAAACAAGCTCTCTATCCATATAGAGTAGGGGAAGACATGCACAATCCATCAAAAATGCACATGAACTTTCCCTCTTCAAATAGTTCCCGCTTGAATAGCAGTCAATGGATCAACTATGAATATTGCATGCAGTGAATTGCGGGGGATCAGATTGAATTCACTGTGAAATAAAAAAAACAAAACAAAAACAAATGGGTGATATTAGAATATTGTATTTTGAGTTCAAGTCTCAAACAACGTGTTTTAAACCCTGTTTTTGTGTGTAAACATTAAAGACGCAAAGAAAAGATATCAGTACAAAGAATTCAGATTCTGCACTGTGGTCATGAAATTGCCTTTTGCCACAGTCCTTCCTCAGGAATGGAAAGATCAGTGTTAATTTTCAGCCACTCTTTGATTGGATGAACCTGCCTCCCTCTTGCACGACATGGCTACCACAGGTCAGTGGCTGGTGCAGTGTAGCATGAAACAAACAAATAGAAAAAGGCACCTTGTGGCACTTGACTCTCGCCAGAATGCAGCTGACGGCGAGCCTGCCAGCATCCTGCAATAACGACCGGTGACTCCTAACCAAAAAAATGGGAGCGGAAGAGAGAAGGGGGTGGAGAGGAGGGGCTGGATGGGGAGAGAGTGGAGAGAAAGAGAGCTGGTAAAAGGGGGAAATGATGGATTTAGAGCTGGAGATGTGGAGGGAATGGTTGGGAGAGAGGTGGTACAGGACCAGCTGCAGTGAAAAATACATTTGATATCAGAAAAGGTATGCAACAGTATGATGAGAGGAGAAATATAAATAAAAAATTGTTGAGCTCATGGTTAAATAAAATATAGTGATAGTTCAGCACAGTTGAAGGTTAAGAGTTTGATGACACACCGGATGCTTTAAAACACCAGGTGAAATACACTTGAAACAGGTACTTTAAAATTTTTTTTGTGTTTTCAGTGTGTTGTCTTTCCCTAAGGTGCAACTTTATTATGTTGGTTTGAACTGAACTGAAAATGGAAATCACTGAATCACAGACTACCAATTTCTGGTCAAATCCCACAACTCAACACACAGTGATTTATTTGATATTTGTACTTTTGACCGAAACAACAAACAAACATGTTGCCAACAATGTGTCTTCTTTGTTTCATAAAATACTAACTCTGTTGCCTGGAGTGATCTTTAAACAAGCATCTGTCCCGAGTTCTGTCATAACTGTCCCGAAAATTAGACTAAACCAGAGTGATGATTAGTTATAACCTAAGAAAACATTCAATTCAGATCATTTGGTGTCACAGAACAGCAGACTCTGAGTTGGCAACAGCAATTCATATTCTACATGAATTACGGCTGTTGTTTTTAATCCATAAACATAGTATATTCATGAATGAATATAATTTTAGGGCTGAGTTTTGACTCTTATGGGTGCGTTTTACCATTCATTGTCATTATGACCAGGTGACCACGCCCACCCCCAGCTCCTCTATGCTGAATGTCATCCATTCTCTCATCACCCTACTATTTTGTCCTAAATAAATAGGAAAAGAATGGAAAAAGCTATTGTTCGTATTTGGTAGAACTTAAATGCCAGTACAGCAAGTTGTAAAAATGCAAAGAATATTGTCGATTCATCAGTAACAAGGTCAAATAGAGACAAACATAATAGTGTCCATTCACTTGAAAGATGTGAAAGTAAAGACCAAGCAAAATCAAGGCGTGATGTAAGTGGTTTTCCTGCTGGTTATGTAGTGCTATTGCAGTTTGGGAGGCCTGGCCTCAATCGTCTCAACCATTGCTGTGACCTTACCTTCCAATAAGTCTGATTTTGTGTTTTGGTCCATGGATTTTCTTGACTAAACCCTTATTTGTGCTGGCATCATATCAGTGGAAATCACAAGGTAGGTTAGGTAACTTAAGTAGACATTATAGATCACAGGTCTGTAAGTTAGTAAGTAATGGGATTCTCAGAATCTGATCAAGCAGTTTTTTTATGCTCAGCAACTGTTATGCATCAAACATAAGCACATCACTGGAAATGATTACAAGACTTAACTTAAGTATAAACTGAATGATTTTTTTATAGGCCCCTGTATCCCCAACCAAATTGTCAGTGGTGGAGTTGCATTGTGGGTAGTGTCGTCGCCAGGTTTTTAACAAGGATTTCACAGGATGAAAAGGACGGTCCTACTGAATCGATTTTTATCCTTTCCTTAACTGTTCATTATGAGTCCGCCAATGCTCTAGAAGTGCAATAGACTTTCTTTAAAAGGACATGTTCTTTATGTAAATACAACATACATGCAGAATTGCACAGAAATAAGGACAAAGCACTGCTTTTTACTGTGCTCTTACACTAAATCCAATCACAACTGGGCTTCAAGACAGCCTTCTCTAACAGGCTATGTTATGAATTGATACAAATTAATATACACAAGCTGGATGGACAAGTCAAAGAGGATTGGAGGAGGGTAGGAGAAGACGGGACAAGACAAGGGAGAATGGAATGGAGAACAGGAAGGCCAGGCCGATCATCCTGTGATATACGGGGAAAATAAGTCTGATTATCACAGAAGCCGAGAGCATTAGACAGACAGTTGGGAGTCATCTCAAAACTCAGGAGGGAAGAGGCAAGACAAGAGGTCACAATTATGCCCCGCTCGCTGCACTCCCCTCCTCCTCATGAAGTCCTCTAATATATTCGGTTAGTTCCTGTATGGCGCGAAGGGGAAATTCTAATTAAAGGGTGGGGGGAATTTTGACACATGTGAGGCAGGGATCAATATTTAGCACCATAATCAGCCATTCCTGATGGCTTGACGGTGTCACTGCGAGCAGACTGCAGCTCTCCATTAGAGGGGCTCGGGAAGGAGCAGACGGGCAGGCGAGCAGGCAGTCGGCCAAGCAGGCAGGCTGCAGAGAAGCACCAAACTCCCAGCCATCATGAATCAAAGCAAGTGATGCCTCTCGTGCTCCATGTTGCTTTGCTTTTTATCTTCATTCATCCTCTTAAAGGAGAAAAGTGAACTCTGTCAGACTGGTGTGTGATGGGGTTCAGGGGAAGTGGAAAAGAAAGGAAGAGAAATGTCGTGGAGGGGACACAGTAGATCAGGAGGAAGTGCAGCTGTCAGGACTTTGGACTGGGAGATGATTGTGAGGTACACAGATGGTCCTGTCCATTGAGCGATTTCTCTTCTTGGTTTGACAAATATTTCACTTAAATTCAAATCGGTGTGTATTTTTGGGAAAATGTGCCGACATTATCTAAAGTTACAGTACTAATAAAGCAGGTACATGCCCCGTTAAGTGTTATATAATTTTTGTTTTACTGATGCATTTTCCTGTTGTAGAGGGTGGAGGTGGAACTTATCATTACCTCAGCCAGAGAGGTTATGTTTCTGGTTCGCTTAGTTTGTCTGTCTACAGGATTTAGGGAAAAAGGAATTGCCCGATTTTCTTGAAAAATGGTGGAAGAGTACAGCATGGACAGGGGAATAACCCATTCAATTTTGCATCTGATCCAGAGCAGATACACAAACACTGTGAGATAAGGTGTTAAGCGTTGGAATAACTGCCATACAAATTAAAATCCTGTAAATGCTTAACCCAGAATATGAATGCCAGAATATTTGATGGCAATTTACGTTTATCCCAACCTCAGTTATGTTGAAACTTGTATTTTCTTTACGTTGCAACTTTTCATATCTTTAGGTTTAATTATCAGTTTCATCTTGTTACAATATTGTACTGATGGTGTGTTTAGGTTTTGGCATAAAAAGCCCCCAGTAAGCACTAGGAAGACGTTGTGTTTTGGCTTGAAATAGCTGTTTCGGGGGTGCTGTTTAGCGTCCCATGTGCAGAGGCTTTGTCCTCACTGCAATGGCCCTGGTTTTGAGTCCCAGCCTGGGGCTCTTTGTTGTGTGTCACTCCCCCTCTCTGTTTCCTATCTATCTAGAGCTGTTCTATCAATAAAAGGCCAAAATTTTTTTTTTCAAAAATTAGCTGTTATGGTCGGCACAAACATGGCTGGAGATGCCCTGAGGTCTCCCAAGAAAAAAATAACCAGTGGAGTCACACTTACAAATGCTGAACACAGTCTTGAACTGTGGTCATTGGCTTGACAGCATTTGTGCCTATAACTCCATGACCGTCCCCTCCACCTCATGATATGAAAGTCAGGTCATAAACAAGTAGTGTGAATGTGATTTTTGTAGAAATGTTTGTAGCCCATGAAATGTACAAATGTCAACATGTCTGTGATTTGCAAAAATGTTGCCAACCGCTGACATATTATCCTGGCAACCGGGCTGAGATGGTAGGGAAGTGAAGGTACCATCCTCTAGTAACCATGGGAGAACGGGTACAACTGTAGCATCACCATCATTTTAACACTTTTTGCGTAAAATAAGATGTGGCTATGGAAACATGAATACACACATTTGATGCAACTAACTTTATTAATAAGTGTTTTCCTTCTATATACAAATTAAAATTTGAGCCAAGTAAAAACGCTTACCTTGTAAAAATTAATTTTTTTCTTGATGACTGTTTTTGACAATAAGCTGCCATGGTCACGATGTAATTTCAGTCTAAGTGTTTTCACAAATGTATGCAAAGTGTGTTGAATATTTCTATTTTAACATAATTCCAATAGTTTAGTAGTTAAGCTTGCAGATTTCATATTGTAGAACAGTGCACTACTGACCTTGGTGGAGGTCTGCGTCCTTCGTTAGTTTTCCACTATTTGAGACAGCTTTACGTACTTTAATTTAATAGATTGTATCATTTTTATAAGCTCATTGTCTTTTTTGTGTCAAAAATCTTCCCATACCTATTCATTGCTAACTAAACTATAGCATAGCACAAGTACCTCAAATTTGTGTTAAAGTGCAGAACTTGATTAAATGTACCAATTTCTTTAAAAAGTAAAAACAGCTGTATCAATTTTCTAAACAGATACACACACTCTCATTCACACAAGCACACACAACATCTGTGTGAACACGGCTGCTCAGCTGACATGGATAGTGATAGTGACCACTGACTCAGTATCAGGAACATGGTGTTGTTTCCAGAGGGCAAGAAGAGAGGGTGAGGGGCATGTGGAGGTGTGTGTGTGTGTGTGTGTATGCGTGTGTGTGTGTATGTGGGGGGGGGTTAGCCAAGCCCAGGGTGTCCCCTGTCTCCATGTGTCAGCCCATCTCCTTGTTCTTGCATGTCAGTGACACACACGTGGGTACTTACCAACCCAAGTTGCTCCAATTAACGGCTGTCCCACTGCGCTGTCCGTTGTGCGGTGTGCTAGCCTGGGTGACAAGATATGGTCTGGGATCTGTCTCTCCAGTGACATAAGGAAGGAATTTTAAGAGGGAAAAGTGATGCAAACACACACCGCCTCATGCTGCGCCCAGATAGGTAGATAACAAAGACTCTTGCAAATGAGTGGCAGCGAGGAAGGCATTGAGGATTCTCTAATTACTTGCTGCAATCTATCTAAGTCACTGGCTTTCTAATTTGATTTATCAGAATGCATGAAATCCCCTGGAATAATGCCCTTATTAGAAGGACAGAATTGACGGGGGGACAAGAGGTCTGCCGAGAGGAGGAGGAGAGCGCAGATTTAAGCATCAATTACAGTCAAAAGGAGAATTAATAGTTATTAATCCACAAACAGCCTCCGTTCTCACCGCTCCCTCTCTGCCACTTGGAGACAAACCTCTTCCTTCACACCGGTGCATGCACATGGTCACACACATGCAAGAATATATATACATACACACAGATATTTTTTTTTTCGCCACACATGCATGCCTAAATACCTACAGGTGCAAACAAACACACACCCACACACATATATTCATGAGTCCAAATAAGCAAATACAGGAACAGAAATGCATCCTGCAGAACTGAGAGAAAATGAGCATCTTTAAAAAAAAAAATGCATTTGTAAGAGCAAGACAACAGTAACAACGACAAGAGGCCATAAATATCTCTTACTCTGGAGGCTTCGTATCATTTTGCTCACCGGTGGATCAAAGGTCTTTAACTCTTTAACTAAATTCTTGACTGACAAATTCAATTGCTGTCAGTCTTCCAGGGCCCTCAATGTAATATGTGCATTTTGATTCAATTTGCCTCTGCAAATACATACATATACATATTGTTTATCTGGTTATGGGCACAAAAAAAATCAATACTTATATCTGTGCTTTGTCATTCCTAAGTGCATCATGAAATAGCAAGATATCCCTCTAATTGAATCCAACAAAACCACATAGATTGTTAATTTTGTGCTATTAAGCTTTTGCAACATTTACAATGTCTTCTCTTTAGCCTGTTGATGACTCTTGTTTGTCCCTTGTACGGCAAAAGAACATTTTTATATCTAAAAATTGAATTTAGAAAGGTCAATCTCTAAACAAATAACAATAAATCAAAGATGGAGCTAAACCACGGAGAGGAATTCAAAGTACACAGGAGCAGTTGTCATAAGCTCCTATCATTAGAGACAGAAAAATATTTTTATCTATTTTATTTTTTGTAATGCAAGGATAACTATTTTGTAAACTAAAATCAAATGTATAATTCAAATCATGCTAACTAATTCATATGTGACAACATTACGTTTTTGTAACCCCACGTGGTCATATCACCTGCACAAGTATAACAACAAAAGGACAGCTTGTCATGTTAAACACTTTAAAGAGCTTTGAAGGCAGCAATGCTGCATTAGGTGACACTCTGCTCTGAGTTTTATGTTAAATCCTGTGGTTTTTGTTAAAGGGTTGCTGAGTGGCTGAAAGGAGAATGCCAGTGTGCTGTTGCCTTGCTGTCACTCACGCAGAAGCAGTATTTAGACAGGGAGCTGAGAGGTCCGCTCTGCTGCCAGCTCCTGCCTTTTAAACAGCCCTTTCCTCAGAGAGACAGCTTAGCACTGAGTGCCAGTCAACCTCGCCTGCCCAGCCATGCACCCCCCTCAAACACACACACACACACCCCCACTTTGATAGCCTCTTTGCTAAAGAACAATTTGGCAGAAGGGGAGAAATGATCATGTATGGTCAGACCAAAAGGTACATTGTAATGGGTCTATCCCCCCGTTTCAACAAAGTGGAGCGAATGGCGTCTGGACAGCAGATTCATCAGCATTACTTGAATGGAGGAACAAGCTCATACAGCATTACATGGCTGACAGGAAAGATGAATCTAGGCAACTCGGCGGCGCATCGGGGATCCTCGCAGACCTTCAGTCATGGCCCGCGGTAAAGACTGAGGGATGGGAGAGAGGTTGTGGAGATAACACATCACGCCCTGTCTACGTCCCATATTATGATGCTGTCCTGTAGAGTGTCTGGGACAATACTGTGTTAGCTGCCAGAGTGCCGTTGACATCATTGACAAACCTCTATGGTGTCAGGCAGTCACTCACACTTCTACTGGGTGTCTGTCATCATGCTCAAACGGTCAGGAACTGACACCTTTTCACGTGAATGAAGATTCTCCAGTGACTGACAAAAAATAGTGGATGGCCTTTAAGGAGGGGAAAAAGACACAGCAAGAATAGCACCTCTCTGCAAAAGGAGAGACTTATAATTTGCAATAATGGCACACCAGTAGCTCTCAGAGAGAAAATTACAGGAAAAAAGCCGATCTGAAATATCCTTTTAACTGGCAGAAACACATCCATTGTAGACAGAAGTCTTGTTTACTTGGTAAAATGGCATCAATTAGGAGCGGATGGCAAAATTAGCATATTCTCTTAATGGACTGGCCTTTCTTGTGCAGCGCTCTCACACTGATTGTATGGAAGGGACATGTTAAGGGAGACTGAGAAAAGGTCAGGTGTCTGCACCGTTCAGGTGATCATATTTTTCACCAAACAGTTGTGCATTCTCCATGGCTATTGTCATGTTATCCTGCAGTTGAGAGCAACATTCCTGTATGCGGGGAAATTTTTATTTCAAACCGCTGCAGAAAACAAGTCACTCATTCTGACACTTCTAAGATACTGGACGCGTAGCCCTTGAAAATATCTGATGTGTTTAAAATATTCAATACGCCTGTGTTTTCTATAAGAAAAAAGATCACAGTGAGCATCTTATGCATACACACACACACACACACACACACTAATAAATGTAGCTACCAAATAAAAAAAAATCATTCTAGTGGAAATGCAATAAAATCAAACAAAAGAGAACAACATCTCAACAATACTAATCTGTGTTTTCTTTAGTAACTGATTTACATCAGCACACTGTTGGAAATTAATCAAACTCATAAAAAAAATAAAGCTTAAAATTAGAGAAATTAACAAACAATTCAAAGTAGTGGTCAATATCCTATCACTGAGCTAATCAGATTATCTATCATTACCAACAGCCCTCCGTCAATTTGTAAGCTAATTAATTCTTAAAATGATATTTCCTCATCAGTGCTGCAGTAGGTATCTCTGGAAAGGCTCAGCTCCTCCCAGCCAGACCAAAGCCGCAGACTGCAAATTCTCTTCCCCCCTCCTCCCCTCTTCCCTTGTGCCTCTGCTCCCACCACCCCAAATTGACTGGTCTTGCACAGTTGCAGCTGAGCAAGAAAGGAATTGCTAGTGTCAAGACACAGTTTACAAATATGACATCTCCTCTGCCATGGCTGGAAATATGAAATATTGATTTATGTGCAGTAAAAGGTCTTATAAAAATGATCACATACACATGAGGGATTAATGCGCAGAAGATCAATAGAAATTTCATTCTTGACACTGGACTGTCACCTATGGTGAAATGCTAAAATAAAGAAATCAATATTATCTATGAAATGTCAAATTTATTATAATTATGTGGATGAAAGCTGGCCAAGTGGCTCCCAGGGGGCTGAGAGGGATAGGGTACCGCTCTCAAGCATCCCTCATGGCCCTCCTTCTCAGGCTGCCAATTTTGAGAGCAATATTGGTGTAAAGGGTTTTCACCCGTTATGTATGGCCTTGTTGTAACAAATTCCTCATGGAATATTTAACTGTGGAGAGACTGACAATGGACAGAGCCGCAGTTCATAGCCTGCAGGTTGCGTAGTTAACAGCTGTTAGCTTTGGCACATATTCTATGACTCTGCCCTCTCGATTGAAACCTATTTGGCAGCTGCTGCTGACACCGACGAGTCACAGGCCACTAAAGTACGACATCTCAGCATGCATCCAGGTTCAAAGATGACACATTCAGTCAGGCTGGTTATTGATCTTGAATGTAGTCAGTAATCTTGCTGATATGCTTTATTGTGGACGACATGATACACAGCCATACAATAATTCCAATTAAGAAAAACAATGCAGTTTTAATACGAAATTATTTTATGGCAAGTCCGACTAGTTTGTCAAGTTTGTAAACGAGCATCTCCATATTCAAATGATAATAAGAGACTTCTGCTCTTTATTGGGCTTTCTCAAATCCCCCTCAATGTTTTATTTGCTATTGCATTTAAACTAAGAGCTATTTGTGTTCATTCACTTGTTTTCCATGTCTAATTAATATCCTTTGAATGTGTGGGGATCAATTTATTTAATCAATGTTGGGTAGTGCCTCTGGCCTTCTAAAGGTCACTTAGATATGGAATGGGAAATCATCAGCGTCAGATCACAAAGGGGCGAGCAGGTAATTTGAATGTGGCAGGCAAACTCTGCATGTATGATCACACATTTCTGAAAAACTACAGAAAATGATTTTTCCTTTCCGGCTTCTCATTTCAGGCAATAGCTTTTTTTTCCCCACCAGAGGCCCACTGTACACACTAGAGTGTGGCAGCTGTGTAATCCCTTTAACAACCGACGGGGCTATTAAATGAACCGGTGGTGCAGCTGCAAATAGCCAATAAAGCCAGCACAATATCATCCCTATTAAACAGTAATCTCGGCAGGCTTAAGAAGTTCTCTGAAAAATGGGAGGAAAACCATAACAAAATGTAATCAAGCACAACATTGGGATTTTCCTCAACAAAAAAAAAAAGAAAAGCCAAACAATTTTCACAGCAGCTTACATGAAAGGTGTTGAGCAACATCGCTCGAGCCTCAGAGAACTTCTCGGCCCCTTCAGGTGACCACGGTTCGCTGCCTTATCACAAATACAGACGCACACAACAAATAAAATGAGCCTGTCAATCGAAGCAATTTATCGCCACAGATATTAACAGAGAAAGGGAAACAGGGGAAAATAACAAATTGTGCAGTTACATTTTAAAAGTGGCCAAATCGAATTCATAAGATCACAATTTGAGAGATAGAACCCAGTTTATTTTTCCTCCCTTTCACCGGCTTATGTGCTCTGTCAGATGAAAGTCGAGCAGAGAGCCGCTGTTGATGGAGCCTTTGAGCCTGGGAGAGGAGGCAACGCAGCCTCTTGAAGGGGTGCCGGGGACAGCGATAACCAGGGAGGCCGCGGGAGCTCCCTCCGCTGCCGGGGGAAGGTGTTCCAACTTATCAGAGTCCGCACGCGGGGAATGATTACCCCTCTGCCGGACCGATTACTGCTGGCTCTCCGGGTCAAAAGCAGGCCAGGATGAAAGAGAGAACTGAAGCCTCCTATCCTGCCTCCAATCATCCATTAGCACTCAGAGCGAGGGGCTTGTCTTTGCCCCCCCTTCACACCCCCTCTCCGACACGGGCTTGTCAGTCTGGTGCATAAGAAGAAGAGGGACGTAATCATAGGCGGGACTCTCACTCGCACCAATGTCATGGGGGATAGCGTGGGGCCTTGCAGAGGTAATTTATGGATCTGAGTATAAGCAGCACTTCCTTGACATATTATTTATTCATTTGAGTTTGTTTAAGAACAATCCTCGTCATCTGCGGTGGTGAGGTAAAGTGTTGAGTGGTGTTTACACTATTGATGTATGGTATATATGCTGATCCACTCACATGAATAACAATGTGAAGCAGGGCAGGAAAGCACAAAACAACAGACACATCAAACAACAATAACTGACTGCAACACACACCACTCGAGATTTCCGTCCTTTTTGTTTGCAGTATTATAATAATGTAGGAAAAGGCATGAGAAATGTACACATGCTGGTCTTTCAGTACCCTGGCTGCCTGTGTAAGATCCTTTGTGTATATTTTTGCACCGATTCAATGCGTTTTCTGAAAGAACGTTTTCTTCTCTGTGAAATATCACAAAGTTCTTGAACAAACCACATCATCCTGAAACTGAAACATAAAAATAGGGGGCGCTACAACTCAAGAGAGTTACAACTAACTGCTGCTCACTATATACTTAGCTGTAGCTATCAATAGCATGGATCCAGTACAGGAATCTGGATACAGCATTGGAGGCGAAGCCCTGTTTATTCCTATTAGCTTTTGTATTGTGCGGCCCACAGAGTGTGCACAATGGAAACATCTGCCAGCTGAGGAGCCAACATCTGGTTTTGCCCTCTGCTAACTTGAATGTAAATAAAACAATTTATCAGTGTGGTTCTTCTAGAGTTTCCAAATGTTGTCAGACTGAATGGCTCACATTCTGATACTGAATTGCAAAAATGATCAAGCATTTTACTGCGGCTTCTTCTGAGTTCAAGGGGAAAAGTCTTTTAGGGCAAGAGTGCATTAACATGTGCATGTTGTAATGACATGGTGTGGCCACTATGTCAAAGTGGTTTCAAAGCCCGGCACTGTTCCTGGATGCTTGATTTATAGCAGTAGCTACTAGCTGCCATTGACGGGTTAGTTGAGTTGACCGTGTAGTTAGTGGCTTAAAGCTGACTCAAGTCTCTGGAGTGAGCTATGGGGGAGAACTGGTGTCGAAACGTGGACAGCGGTAGCCATGAAGAATAGTTCTGAGGTGATTAAAAGTGGCTCTGACTAGGACTCCAGGAACAACAAGAGAGAGCAGGTGTGTGGACAGGAGAGGCATGAAGTGAGAGATGAGTGGGAGAGAGATCGGTCATCGCCGGCGTGGAAAAGCAGCATTAAGAGCCTTGCATTAAGGATTTATCCTGACTAGACCAGAATTTTTGTTAATTTTTCAATTAGTCTGAATGTTTTATGATTGGTTAATTAAAGGACAATTAAAAATTCAGAATGTGTATGGTTTTATTGTCAGGTTAATATGGAAAATTGTTATCAGAATAACTCCATAATTGACATTTTGTGAGCTTATTTGTCATATTCATTAAGCTATAAATCAAGCATACAATCAGAGTATGGCTTGAGGAGCAAAGTGGTATTAGATGACAGGATGGGCTAGCTGGCCTAATTCTCACTTCAATAGATAACTAGTAGGTAAAAAGACAACACACAGACTTTGACATAGTGTCGAAACTCTTAATACTTAATCATTTGTTGATAATATTAGGTGTTTTTAATGTCTTAAACTAGAATTCTGACCGTATGTTACACATTGCACCTTTAAGAGTATCTACATTTAATGCGTCACTCTGTATGCATTCCCCAGCTGCCATCATGATATGGATGGACAATGGGGTGGTGTAGCACGGCTGACCAGACTCACCTCTGCCTATAACAGCACAACCCTTCAGATTAAGGTCAGTGCTTCAGTCAGCTACCTCTCACTCTGCTCTCTTTAATACCAGGAAAAACTCCAGCCAATTGCTCGTAGTATCTCTGATGAACACAGTGTAAAAATTTGTCTCCCTATGCTTCCATGCACAGGTCAGTGTAGGGGTCTGTACAATACAACAGAGTGATGCCTTGCTCAGAAACCTCAATCGTGTAATTCCAGTGACCCATCTATTTGGTGATATGGAGAGCTGGGTCTCAGGGGAGCAGAGCTGGCGGTGTGAATTTGGGACAGATGTGCATGAAAGCTGTGCTGTCTCTCCCACAGGTAAGCCAAAAGAAAGGCTGCAGGTCAGTCCTGAGCAAGGAAGAGTGAACGCTGCCATTTACAGGCTGCAGTCATATGAAGACGGCGCTGCCACACACAACATCTGGACTACTGCTCAATTTTAAGTTTAAGGAAAACAGAGGACTAAATGTGCAAAGAAAAATTTAAATGAGAATTTTTACATTTCCCTTGACAACTAGGCAAAGTTCACCTGTAGAGGAAGACAGTGTGGTGCAGCTCCAGAATGGCTGTATATTATAGTAAGACTGTTATCAGACATGCTAGTCGGTTTAACCACTTTGTTCAAGTCTCAACTATCACATTAACTATTTGATGGATTGACAAGAAATTTTGAGTACCCATGACATTCATATTCCTCAGATAATGAATCCCACTGACTTTAGGGGTCCCTTGACTTTTCCCTCTTGTGCCACCATGAGGTTGATATGTGTTTTAATTTTTTTTTTTTGTAAAATGATTTGAAAACTAATGGATAGACTGCTGAGATACTTAGGCTGTTCTATGACTTTTCATAGAGGCATCATCAGGTCTGATATATTCATGACTATATACCCTAAAAACATTCCCATTGGATTCACCTTTATCTCAGTGTTAATTAGCAAGTGTTAGCATGCTAACAAACTAGACTAAGATGGTGAACACAGTAACTGTTATACCTGCTGAACATCAGCAGTTTAGCATTGCCACTGCGAGCATATTGCCATGTTAATGTAAGCATTTAGCTCAAAGCCCCATAGTGCCTAATGTAACCCAACAAAGCCGCTAACAAGGCTGTAGACAGATGATCCCATTTCCTGAGTTGGAAAGTCATTCTCCAGAAGTAATGTAGAAACAGAGGGTGGGTACAAAGGAGATTTGTTGTATTTATCAAATGAATAACTTTTCTAACTAATCCCTGTCACTATACATGGACAACAACAACAACAACATTTCACATATTACATGGGAGCAAAATAAGTGAATTAATATTTTTTTTTTTTTACCAACAGTCAAACATTTACTTTTGTCCACCATATCTTTGCATATATGATTTAAAATTAAAAGTCCTGTAGCAAACTTTATACTGACGTTCCAATAAATCACTGCATGAGAAGAATTTGTCTTGTGCGGCTTTGGCTTTGGAAAAGTTAACCAATCTCTCACCGAAATGCACAAGCTGCTGAAGTGTTACTTGGCAAGAAAATCAATCCATATATCCATCCCAGATGCTTTTCTGTATCTTTCACAGTGAAAATAATTTTGTTCCAGGGGTTTTTTTAGGTATCAAAATTGCCCTGTAGATTTCCAATAATTACACTGCTTCTTTGAAGATAAAAATATAAAAGGAAACACGAGGCAGCAAACAACAAGAAGGCAATCCCATATCAATGTAAAGTCTCGGTGAAGGGCCGAGTGCTTTATGAACATTTCCTGACACGGAATCAATGAGATTAACCCTAATATGATTGATAACTTCCAATCATGACTTAAACAGCAATTCAGAGTGACCATCTTCATCCCATGATGCATATCTTTATTGAAAGGGATGATATCTTTCAGGCTGACACTGAATCTATTAGAGGCCATCTATTGAATAGTAGAGTAATAATGTTACCTCCATGTCAAGGGCTTCTGTGTAACAAGATGTGATCACTGATCTGCATTTAGGAAAAACTAAAGCAGTGTCAAAGTGAGTGCTTCTGGTATAATAGAAAGACTCAAAATCAGTCTTCACATTAGTAGAGATAAGAACTGACCTTGGCCATCTGAATCTGAGCTGACAGAGCATGTGGGAAACAGTGACCAGTAAGACTGCAGTCATATTATTCCTGAGTAAAATCTGTATGCTGTTGTTCTGTCTATTCTGAACATGCATAATAAGAGTATTCGATGAACATCTATTGAAATATCCTTTTAAATCGATCAAGTCTGAAAATAAAACGCACAAGAAATAAAACTTAAAGGAGGCACCTTCATCACTCGACATAATTCAGATGAAAGCGCAAGTCGAATGAGGTAACAAATTTAGGAAGCCTGCACAAGCAAAGAGGGAGATCTGACGACATGGAGAGACCTGTGGAAATGCTGTTTTCAATGATCCAAAGCATCTTGTCTTGTCCTTTTCACATGCTTCCAATGAATTATGTATCTGCAGTGATTTATGGTGCGCCATGCTCAACCGTCTTCCTCTCCCTCAACGTGGAACCCTACATGGATTTTTCACAGGGAGCCAACTGGGAAAACCAAAATTGCTCAATTTAAGGAAGTAATTAAAACTGTCCGCAATCAATATTTATCTTTAGACGGACCGTGGTGGGGGTTTAGTGTCTCACCATCCCCCCAACCTGCCCCATGTATAACCCTATGTCCCCCTGCTCCTCTCATTGACAGCTGTTCAGCTCCGTCAAATAAACCAGAGACAGGAGCAAGCTGCTCCCACTCAGGACTAAAATGACATGTGTCGTGAATAATCAAATTATCCTATGTGTGCTAGCACAAGTTTAGTTCACTAAGCCACAGATCAGTTTGTTAGAGAATCAATGAGGGATAACTTTCCTTTGATTGTGTTTTTAGTGCAATAATTAACCATAATTCTAAAACAGCCGATCCATCATTTCATCACAAACTAACATGTTAAGATATTATGAAACTTTTAAAACTCATGAATAATCAAAAGCTGAGCACTCGGATGCAGTCAGATAATTAGTTTGACATTATCCTCTCACCTGTGCACAAGTGGAAAAGTAGAGCAACACAGTGCTAGATTGACACAGAAAGAAGAAAACGGTTATTAATATGTATATTAATATGTAGATTTATCTTATTTTAAATAAACAGATGGAATACATTTCTTTATCTTAACAAACCTATTTGGTGTTTATAAGTAGAATATAAACAGCAGAATATACATGTTTCATTACACATTATAATGTGGTTGTAAGGAGATAAAAGAATGTATAAGATGTTTCTTTCAATCCCCATAATGATATAGCATTATAGCTTTCATAGTACATGAGTACACACGCCCAGATCATTACAGCGCGTTGGACAGCATCTTTTGACCGACAATTGTTTATGAATTAAAACTACTGACAGTTCATTCTTCACCATTTAAGCACAAGTTTCACAAAAATGTAGATCTAAGTATCTTAAGTAGTTCTCAGCTGCATCTTATCTTCTTCTCATAGAACCATTTTTGTGTTTATAATGCGCATGAATGCTAAACTGGGGGAGATAAAATAAAGAAATGTCTTAATCAGTTGACACAAGCTTGGTTCCGAATCCAAATGTAGCACAAAGTTGAACTGAATTTAGAAAATCTACAAAAAGAAAATCCATGAATGTGCATTGCTATCCGCTATTATTATGTGTTGTTTCGTGAAAATAGGCAGTAAATGGCAGTAATTAATCCACTGCAGAAGAACAAGCACAGTAAGACTACGTGATTAATTGAGTGCCCGTCAAACACTGAAGAAAACAACATTGTGTTTTCTGTTTTTTGCTGTTTGTGTGTCATGTTTTATTTCTGTATATTTCATTGTGCTTTGTGCAGTTAGCTTAAAGACATGCCAACTTTTTCTCCTCAGCCATGCTTACAAGCTTATCTTTTCTGTGTTCATGCTCAGGTATTTTGGGGCACACACACTGAAAATGTGAATAAGAACAGGTAGATGGAAACCCTCCACAGAGAGGACTAACCTCTACTATGATGAGCTCTGCAAAATAGAGGTCAAACTCCACAACAGTCCAATATATATCACTCGCATTAACCTAACTACGATATAGGGTCATAGGAGGAGAACTTCCATCAAAAGAAAGTAACCCGGAGTCCTCAGACTGATATATCACACTTTAATTCAACAGGGAGTATTTACTTGTGATCAATTGAGTGAGGTGAAACAGTCATGTAAAACAGAATAGTGGTGGCATGACAGTTTGGTTACACTGTCTTCAGAGACCTCTTGCTGCAGGCAGAAATCATGTCTCTGTCATTCTATATCATCAATTTTAATTATCCTCACAAGTGCTCATTCTGCTCCAGGCAGCAGTGGGAAAGGCAGAATCTGGGAAAAATTCCTTTAATCTATTTGGGACGTGAAGTGTGAGGTGAGACCTCTGTCTGTCACAACCCCCCACCCCCCCACACACACACGCTCCAACACCATCTCGCCCCAAAACCGCACATACACACGCACTTAATGGGCTTGTGCTTGGATGCACACATGTACAGTTAAAAGGATCAGATGCAAGCACACGCCCCACAGAAAGGCTTCTACCAAGTGTATAAATAAGTCTGTTTATCTGGTTTATCTTCTATTTTTTCCCTCTTGAATGCTGTTTCTTGTGTTGTTGTAGCACCCCACGAGGAGTCAACCAGTAGGTCAATATAGCAAAGGTCATGCACCTCCTTGCCAATCTCCTGCTGTAACTGAACACCACACACATTTAGTGATCATTATGACACCCCCAGTTCCTTCTGTCCTCAATAACTTGGCAGGGGTCTCACTGGCCACAGCCACCCCTGCTGAGTTAGACCACCTTCTATCCACCAACAGGTCATGCAGACTGCACAGTTACTGTTTGTTGGTTTTTCTAATTGGGCTGCACTGGGCTGGATTATTGGCTTGATGAGGATGCAGTGACACAGATTTCTGGTTGGGCAGGGAAGGACTGTTGAGATTGTTTGGGTTTAAGAATGTGTGACCTCAAGCACATTTACAACATAGCATCCATATAGGCTAAAAACATACATTTACTAAAGATAAACACAAATATGTATATAGTTTTTACACAATGGTATTGGATCAGAACTCTCATCAGTCTATACACAATTTTCAGGTATCATCTCTAAATATTAACGGTTGATGGTCTGTGGTGTCTATGGCCAAAACATAAATACAGAATCTTTACCTGTGTAGTGTGACACTGAGCAGAAGACGTTTGACTTTAGTTTAAGAGCCTGTGTGTTGCTTAAAGCTTCACTTTTATGACATAATATTCAACCATCATAGAACAGCGATGGCATTTCCATACATACTGCTGTTGATGCCATTATTTACCATACAGTGTCTGATGTTCAATCAGACCCTCAGTGATTGGAAATCTGTAGCAGATAAGTGTACAATATGGTTAAACCCAATTGGGGCAAATTGCATGCATTTTTAGGAATCATTAAGTTATTAGCATCACTAGAGGGGGCAGAAAAACACTTGAAAAAATCTCTCTGCTAATTGCAATCAATTTCTCCTTTCAGAGAAACTTCTGACGCCTTCCGGTATTCTGCTCTTCATGGATTTTCATCCTAACAACAACAGCAACAGCGTAGTTTGCTACTGAGGACAGATAAGTTGAAGCATATCTGAGGATATACAGATAAATATTACATCTTACTGCAAGAGCTATGCAGGTACAGCTCTGCATGTAGCCTCAGCCATAAAGTGCAGGCAGGAATGACCCATAAAAAGACATAATTAATAGAAAATGGCTAGTCCGTGATTGGCAACCGCTGAAAAGTGAAACAGACAGCACGAGGAGCTGATAATGAGTTCTGGCATCGGTGAAAAATTCCTCTTGCTCCAGGGTGAAAAAGAAAGGATACTCCCCCTCCATAAAAAGAGAGGATAAAAGAAATAAGTTAGAGAAAATCACTGGGCAGCTTTTATGTTTCACTCTGTCAGCTGAGTGTCAGGGATTTGCTGTCATAAAGATAGTGAAAGCTCAAGAGCTGGTGCTTACCAAGAATTAATCAGTTTAGGGTTTGGTCCTGAACATAAAATGTCAGACATTGCCTCTCAACTCTTGTAGGTGATTTCTTTGAGCTGAACAACACAATAATCCCACTCTCACTTCTATTGAAGGTCAAAGTTGGTCAGTGAGCCAAGAAATACCATATCAGAGCTTCCTTCCTCCTCAATTGCAGCGAGTATAAATTACAGAATTAGTGTATTGATTGCTGACTGTGGCTTCGAGCAATCACTTTTACAGCCATGACAAGATTATTTTATCCTACTTTTGCCGTATTATTATATGTTGTGTTTGAGTTATTCTACCAGCATGGGAAGTGACAGCTGGAATTTATTCAATAAAGCGGGGCAGTTAGGGAAGCCAGTGAGGCAAAAAACAGAAGACATGGCATGAAGGAGAGAGACGGCATTCCCGCCTGTGAGCCTGCCATCCGAAAATAAAGAAAGATATCTGCCCAAATAGAGCGCTGATCAATACGTTCATACAAACACAAGCACATCATTTGTTAAGTCTTGGCCGATAACTTCACAGTGATGCACATGGGAAACTGCAGGAGTGAGGAAAAGAAGACATCACAAAGTACAGATACTAGAGCTTATGATGATTTGTAATTCTATACATTAATGGGAAATGCACTGCCATGTTTGATTTTAAGAAAAAAAGCTGTGTAATATCACAAATGATGCAATTGTCATTACACTAGTAAAAGTATTTACAATTTTTTTGGAGAGAGTTTGGTGTTTTGTTGAATGGGTCTTCGTATTGGTTGCGTTTGTAATTTAACAGCAGGTATACAAGGACAAGTGTGCACAAACAAGGAAGAGAAGTGATGCACATTTATGATGCCTTACCAGTGACTGGAAATCAGCAGCTGTGGTGGTGATGGACAATAAAATCTGTTCTGGGAAGATGTCAACGTGTTTGTTAAGCCCTAATGATACACACAGATGCTTTTGGTAAGAAACAATTATTGTAAACAATTGTGTGTTTCATACAATGAGCTCCACAAGACCCTGTTAAAAAAGTATGTCTAGGAAAAAATCAGAAATTCTTTTAAAGGATGACTTTTGAGTATCAGAAATTATTTTCAGAGTAGATTAATTTCCATGGATACGGCAATAAACAAACAATCAAACACTGAAATCAGGTGCACCAAATTTGTCTAAAATAATTCC
Source organism: Acanthopagrus latus (assembly GCF_904848185.1). NCBI lineage: Eukaryota > Metazoa > Chordata > Actinopteri > Spariformes > Sparidae > Acanthopagrus > Acanthopagrus latus. The sequence goes on from NC_051047.1 coordinate 16,716,679, forward strand.
TTTTTTTGGGTGATGATTTATCATTCAGCTTTGTATCTTTTCCAAAGAAGGCTGAATAACTTGGGGATTTGTTTAAAACATGTGAGATCATCTGAATGAATCTCATGTTTTAAGCCCTGTCATAGCCCTTTCAGCGAAGATGCGTTTTCAGGAAACTTGGTGTATGAACTGTTACATACGGGTTTGATTAAAAAAGACAAAGTAGATGAGAATGAAACTGAAATTATTCTTAAGGGGAGCACAAGCAACTGACTATAAAATGAAAGCGTTGGCGGATGATGAATCGTGCTCGCTAGCACAAAGGCGAGCACGCGGACCACACACACTCACATACAGCATGCATCGAACTTGCTAAAAAATATGTGGCAGACATAGTTTACAACTGTAAACTGTTGCCTTCCATAAAAACAGTCACTTGACAAACTGAAGATTCATGCTCTTTTGTGCTGCAGCAGCTGGTCAGGTGAAAAAGTAATAATAAACGTGTGCTTTGATTGATGTACCTTCCCATTTATAACGTAATTTGTATTGGTTTTCACTTATTCCCAAAGAGCTTTAAAATTATAAAGAGGTAAAGTGAATAAATGCTCGAACAACAATGAGACAAACAACAGACAATTAAGAAAGGTATGTCATACCTACAATACACACTTATTTAGATATAAAATATAAAATACAACCTATACATCAGGGCCACAACTAACAATTATTTTGTTATTGATTAAACTGCACATCCATTTAACAATATATCAATCAACTGTTTAGCCTATAGAAAATAAAAAAAAATTGTGAATCAAACTCATCATAATTTCCCAGATCCTAAAGTGACTTCTTGCTTCTTTTGTCCAACCGACAGTCCAAAACCCAAACACATAAATGACAAAGAATAGCAGCAAATCCTCACATTTAAGAAGGTGAAACCAGCAAATACTAATTATCAAAATAGACAGCAATTAATCTTTTTTTGATCAACTAAATGATCAATTGACTAATTTCAGTTCGACTTTAAGTGATATCCTTCGGATTAAAAACAATCATTTTTAGAGTTGTAGTGATCAGAAAAGTGAGGAAATTCAGTTTCCTCAATGAGTCAGTGACCTTTGAGATAAAAGCATGACTCTTCATCAGTTGTTAATAACCTAAGATGAATATCCAGGGACCAATATGAAAACCAGCATTGAAAACCGAGACAATGCCTCAGTCTGCACATGACAGACAAGCATCTTCGGTCTGTATTGCATCAAAATGACAGGACCCAACATGAGTAATCTGACACATCTTGATCACAGCACAGTCCTGATCTTTCTGTCACACTGGGGATTAAAACAGAAACACTGGGCTAACAAGGGTCAGATATGAAATTTCAAGGAAGTGACACATGACAGGACAAACAATTAAGTGTCAGTATGCTGACCTTGGGGCAACACTTTTACACCATGACCCCTCTACGCATTAGTCATTCCACCAGCAGCATGAAGGCAGGAAAAGGGGGGAGCCTCTGTGCTCTTGTTCATCCAATGCCAGAAGCCCAGTGTTGTTCATTGTTTAGTCGTTATGATTAAAAGATGTACAGCGCTATGGAAATTGGCAAGCTTGTGATTTGTCTTTGTCCGATCAGCCTCCTACAGTATTCTGTACGAGTTGCAGAGGTGCGGCTGAAGGTAGCTGCAGTCTTAATAAAACACACGCAAGCAGGGATAACACAATGTACATATGAACCCATGCATCAGTACATTTCAGAATTAAAGACATAACAAAAATGAGTATCTGATTCCCTCCTCACTGGTTTTGGTGCTATGTTTCACCGTCCAAAGAGTAGTTTTGTTTTTTTTGGGGGGGGAGATCATTTGGACTTCTTAACAGGAGAAGACTCTATCAATCTTTGGATTTTTCCACTGTGGAAGCTACACAACCACACCTCAGAAATCAAGGATGTAATTATTCATACAGAGAGCACAACATGAAGGAGAAAAAGCCATGTTCTGCTGAGTATTGCTTTTAGAGGAGGCAACCAAACAAGCAATGGTGGCGCTGTAATCAGTCAAACCCGACTGCTAATTCTTCAGGTGGTGAAGAGCGCAGCACTTTTACCTCTGAAGTATCAGTGTCCCTTTTTACACCAACTACAGTGGTAGACCGCCTCTTTCTTCACTTTCAACACTCTCTATGACCCAGATCTTTTTATACATTTATATGGACTGAATGTTTCAGATAAAGCGTATATGTAGATGCCTGTTTATAAAAAAAAAAGAAAAGAAAGAAGGAAAAAACAAACAGCTACTGAGGAATTAGCTGTTGTGGTGGATGGCTCAATCTGTGCCTTGGTATAAATGTAAGGCTTATGCTTCTTTAGTTTTTACAGCTTTTTCTTCCACCTGTTGAACACTATTTGTTATTAAAATCTTGAAAAAGTCTCCTACTAATAATACAATCATAAATCCTCATTCGATGATAACTTTCTCAAATATCTGAAAAATGACCAGTACTGCAACTGCCTTGCACATAAACAACTATCAGCTAATTAATCATTAATTTCTAAAGGTGTTTTTTAATCATCGTAGACATTGGCCAGCATGGTCTCATTTCTCCGTGACAGCTGGTGATGCTTTCCTGTGATTCACGGTAATCCACTTTTTATTATGAAGAAAATACTGGTATTTTTTCATACAGCAGGGAATGAGTAAATATTGTACGTGGCAGGGACATATGGTCTAAACAGAACAGAAATGACAAGCCAAATGTGAGAGGAAAAAACAGCCCGTACTACTGACTTTCTGTACTTTCTGCAAACGATTAAACTGTTTTATTAACTTAAGAATGCAGAAGACAAATTAGAAATTGCTGGTATGTTTAATTAAAGCTCCTTTAATCTGTAATCAACCCAAAATCTTAAATTTTCTGTATCTTTCTTTAATTAAATATACAACGCAGAGCAGCCAGCAATATTTACTGGAAACGATACAAAAACCAAGACATGTATATTAACTTTTCATGTTATAAGGTAACAACATCAATGATTAAGTGTAAGCACTTTGCCTCATAGTGTAGTTTACCTGCTTTGATAATGCATACTATTATGTAAATGAACATGACATGACCCAAATCTGCTCCGTGTAAATTAATGTATTTTACCTTTAAGATAAGACGTTGAACCGTTTGTGTAATATGTTAATAAGAAGGCATAGCTGAGACTTAGTAGCTAAAAAGTGGCATGAATTACAATAAGATGAAGCTGCTGAGCAACTCTACAACTAAATGATTTCCATAAAAAGCATTTATTTTATTCTATTAGTAATAACAGTATTTTCAAGGTGCAAAACAAATGTCATTACTCATCTGTGGTGAAGCTGGCTACACCACTGCAGTGACTTGCTCAGTAATCATAGTTGTGGGTCCGTTACACCTCAGTAAAGTTGAAGATTCCTTAGTTTTCAAACTAACAATGAATCAGAGTTTAAAATTGTATTTTTCATTTCATATTTCCATATGCCATTCCATTTCCATTTACTCATCCATCATGAAAACAGTTATACTTCATGTTATTTGTCTGATTACAGCTGTGTGTGATAAAAAGAGGAGACTTAGGATCATAAGTGTAATTTTGACAGAATAACATAGCTTCATGTTGGACAGGCAGGATGTATTATGATAAACCAGCTGATTCCGGTAAAGAAACATCTAGTTCTTCAGCATAATCTGCAGGGCAAAACTTACTAAGAGCAAATAAAGAAAAGACAATACGGAGAAATCCTGACAAATGTAAACCTGAATCAAAACCATACAAGGAAAGAATACCAGGCTTTGCAAATGAAAACAAACAAAACAAACAAACAAACACAGACAAGTTTAAGAAGCAGATAAGTGGGGTTATGACCGTTACAATATAAAGCGGGGAGGTTGACTGGATGGAAACAGGGGGCTGGGGACACCTTTTTTAAACTACTTCTCCTGCAAACAGCATTATCTTGATTAAAGTTTAATTAAGGATCACATTTGGCTGTGCCTTTCATAGCGATCTACATGAGCAGATTTCCTGGGGCTTAACTCTATCGCTGGGAAAATCCTCCTTTATTACTTTCAACCTGTTGTAAAAGCTGTTGGCACGGAGGGACGGCTGCCTCATTCACTGGCCTTGTTTGCTGCTGGAAAAATCCCGAGTCTCAGGAGATCTCCCCACAGTGGTTCAATTTAATATCTGTCCTATCACTACAAGGCTCGGGCTCATTATTAATGATACTATTCATTAATTTCTTGTTGGGCTGATGTTATTTATTAAAATATTAAAGAAAGCTCCTGAGACACTCTCACGTAATGAGGGATGTGTCCTCCTTCCACAAACCCCCGCCTCCCTCCCCTCCAACCCCCCTCTGCTGGATGGATGGTGGGTGGAATTACCCCACTCGGACGCTGCTAGCCTGCGTACCCTCATTAGTCGTTCTCCAGGGCTGAGTGACACCATAAATCCATTCTACACATCCACCACCGGCAGCCATATACAAACGCACACCGCTTGCCTCGCCCCGTTAATGAGCCATTCCCATGCACAGGGAATTGACTAGTGTCCATCCTCCATAACTGGACAGTATTTTTTGGAAGAGCTAAATTGAAGCCTTGGTGTAGATTTAGGGCATCGGCATACAGTTTCACTTCTCATTAATAAACTATCATGTTATAAACTTGAAATTGAACTGATTGGCCATGTGGGCAGTAGTAAATGGAGGGGTGTTGACTGACGAGGCAGCTATAACTATATTACTAAAACGCTTGTAGACATGATAAGAAAACAAAGCAATTCTTAGTCCTTTTGATTAATACGTGGCAGGGAACTTAAATTACAGACTAAAGGGATTACATTATCTGTAAACACTCAGTGGCCACTTTATTAGGGCACATGTGCACACTCCATTGCAACTCAGTACAACAGCTGGGAGATTAATTCTAGTGTATAAGGTTCAGGTAATTTTTTGTCCTCCTAATTTACTTACATGAGGGAAACAGAACATTGCATTAAATAGATAAGCTAAAAAAGATACCTAACTTAAGTAATGAGTATAATTCTAATCATGTGATATTTAAGTAATTTTGTTTGCTTACCAAAGACTAAATTTACTAATAGGGAGTTCCCAAAAAGGGTCAACTAATAGTAATACTGTCCATTTAATCCGGTCCTGGATATATTGCAGTCCAACCTTGTGGCTCAGACCTATTTTCAATGGTAACACTTTTTAGTAATCATTGTAAATAAATGATACATTAATGCTTAATTAAATTGGAGTAATTTTTCATTTCAAAATACTGTGTGGTTTATCTATGAACCTTATTTGAACGGCCATTACAAAAGGTGCAGATGATGTTTAGAAACCTTTTCAGTAGTTTGATAAATGGTTCAAAGAGCATCTAATTGTTTGTTGACTGTGAAATAACTATTAATTGAGGCTCAATTCACTATGAATTTACCATTTATTAATTATGGTTAGTATAAAGTGTTGCCAATTCAATTAATACATCAAAAACAAACCCTGATCATTATAGGCATCATCCTCATAGTAGAGCTGTTGTATTGGATTGCATTAGCTTGTACAGGTACAGCTGTCCACCGAGTGTATAATATAGCCTAATGATCAAATATTTGGAGAAATAATAACTACTCTAAGTGATCATAAGTAATTAATTAGTATGTTATGAAACATATGATAAAAATTGTATATTATCTTTTCTTTATGATGCCAAACAGATAATAAAAACATACTTACATCTCAGTCACTACTTGAGAAAGTCTGAAGTGAATGTTAAACATAACATCATATGTTGCTCTGGCGTCTTAAATATGTGTATGTTGCCAGTTCCAAACCCCTAGTATTAATGGCTCCACGCAAAAACCCAGGAATCCATTAATCATAATAATTAATCTGATCCAATTATATTGCAAAGAATATAACAAATTGCGGGGAAAAATAATGATCTATCACTGCCATGTCACAGGGATATGGGACTAAAGCAGTAATTAGACAGAGGGATTTTAAATAGTACACACCGAGCCAGCAGCTGATGGCTCTACTGTTTGAATCTGATGATGTAATTAGAGACGAAGTTGAACACAGTGTTTTGGGGTTTTTCTGCTGGTTCAACTAATGAAGGTCTAGCTGGAGGTTTAACCAGCTTTTTAGACACAAGATGTACAAGTAATTATTTTTTTTGTGACTGTAAGTGCAAAAATGAAACTGTGTGGTTTGTGCAAGGAGTGTGGCTTTTACGTCATTATGTAGGATTCCTGCACAGTGAGGTGCAAGTGTTTTTTTTTGCGCTGAATGTTATGTTTATCTAAATTTAGCACGGGATCGCTGAAAATGGTGAAATGTATGGTGTCTGACAGGAATGCAAGAGGCTTCAGACTATGACGACTTTGATCTCAGCGTTGCCACGAGTACAAAGACATCCAGCGCTTATCACGGCTACACAACAAGACCTCAGTGGTGTTCTGAAACATGTGAAGATGCAACAATTTCCATAGAGCAGGTAAATCCTCATCCTACATGCAGCAAATCCCGTGTTAAAACATCATCTTAGCACATACAGTGATATACACGCAATAATGTAATTATCACTTAAGCACAAGTAAGCTATCCCTAATAGAGAACAATACAATTGGATATGGAAATAAATAGCCAAGAAAACCATAAAGTAAAGAGACTCTCTACAAAAAGCCCTATAGAAATCCTCCTCTGCTCGCTGTTATGGAGTCGTTGGCTTCTCGTGAGTACAGAATTAATCACCTGCCTGCCTTTCTGGTCTCAGTGCGAGGACCGGAGGACAGAGGTAATAAGACAAGCCCTTCAGGGACACACCGGCGAGTATAAATATCAGCTGCTGTGCATATGTAAATCACTCGCAGATTTATTTATTTTTTTAATTTCTTCTCAAAGGCTCAAGTGTGCTAATATCAAATAGCAAGCTTTTAGGGAGTGTTTAATGGCTGTTGGTGGGTGGTAGGGAGCGTCTGGAGCGTGCGCCCGTTCATGAGTAATTAAGGGGTGTTTTGCCGAGCATAAATAATGCTGTTTGTATTGGCCCTGTGCAGGAGTGGAGCGCGGAGAGAAAAGAGGAAGAGGCTTGAGTGGGGGTGGAGGTGAGGCGGGTGGTGGGGGTTGGTGTTGGACAGTCAGGAACAGCAGGGGTTAAACCCCCTCAACGCACACCTCTCCTCGCTGCTCGGCGCCTCTTAATGCAACACGCAGGCATGGAGGAGCTCATTTGTTAGTTCTATACCACTCAGCATTACTTAAAGAAAATTATTGTTCATGAGGATCGCTGTGACGTGGGGGGATTACAGTGTTTCTTTTCACTAACCTCCCTAATCGTTCTTTGATAAAATAAATGTCATAGCTGGTGTAACAACTCGATAAACACCAAAACACTGAAGGTGCACAGTTTGTGTGCTGATCTATGAATGTGGCTACATGAACAACAATACAGGATGAAAAAGGCACTCCGTGCATATTTTATCTACCTTATGGTCATTATTTTATTACTGCAACTCCCCCTCTGCCATCTTAACACTGAGTGACTGAGTGTGTATTTTAGATTTGATTTTTTAAGGGATTATCCTAAAACCTGTGTGTTATTCTGTTTTTGCCTTTAGGTCTCAAAGGCTTCAGAAAAGGCCTGAGGAGATCAAGTGAGGCAGATTTTCATCAACAAACAGTATATAATTTATCCCTTAATCTAAACAATGAAAATAAAAAGTTTTGATGATGTTGTGAGGTTGCATCGTCAAACAACCACCATTTCCAAAAAAACCTAAGTAACGGGACTCAATCAAAAGAATGTTAACTGCCTAATAGTATTTTGCTAATTTCAGTCATTTTTCAAGCAAACAATCGCTGGTTCCAACTTTTTAAATGTGAGCATTTGCATATTTTCTGTAACATTTCATGATAGTGGCTGAAGAGTGTTTGGGTTTTGCACTGTTGATTGGAAAAAAGAAGCAATCTGAAGGCATCACTTTGTGCTCCAAGAAATTGTGACGAGCAATTTTGACATTTTATACACTAAACCATTCACCGTGAAGATAATCTGCAGATTAATCGATAATGAAAATGATCATTAGTTGTCGGCCTAAATGTATCAAAGTTGTGTTTAGTCACATTAACCACCTTCCTTCCTCACTCTCTGACAATTATCTGATGTTTCCCCAGATGTTTTAGTGACAGATGACAGATGAAATGCTTCATTACCTTCTCTAGTTTAACATGGTCAGAAACATTTTGGATAATTTAATTGCACAATTCAACATACTTTGCTGAGTAAAGGTCTAGCTGTTTATAGTGATTCTAATGTGAAAGTTACATTGTGTATCTTTAAATTTCTGCTTGAAACTATCCTTTAGATCCAAAAGTTGCATCTCAACCTTTCATGTTTTTCTTTGTTTGTGTTGTAATGTAATATTTTCAAAAGGAATAATTATTTTTGTCAATATACCTTGGCAGACTATCCGTGCATGTTACTTTCTCTGTGGGTATTAGCTGCACACATATATTACACCATGTTAACCTAACAGTATTATCAAGAGGCTTTTGTAGCAAATCCACCATCCAAAAAATGTAATCTGAACAGTGTGTACTCTTTCACTGGGGTGGGAAATAGAGTTATTTCCTCACACATTAGTAGATGAGCTGACAGGCCATAGAATGTACTGCACTTGAGCACACTAATGGTCAGTGAGTAACCCCTCCTCCTCGACACCACCTCTGCAGACACTAAAGAAGTCGGAGCCATTTATAGATCCTTCCTTCCTGGCTCCTCTCACCTACATGTTCACCTGCACTTAAAAATGCCTGGGTATGTGATGCTCTACTTGCCAAAGATATCACTCCAGTTGGGGATATCTTCACACAGGAAGAACATAAAGCCTCAAGATTTATATTTAAGTTTTTTTTTAGTTTATTTTAACTTATAATTGGGCTGTATTTTTTTACAACATCTTGCACATGATATATGTTTCTTGTTAGCATTAACACAGTTAACTAAGCGAGTGCAGTATATTTACCATGAGAGGTATTGCAAAGCTCTAGAGGATACAAGTGATTCCAAATGGTGCTCTACTTTATGAAATCATGATCCAATATTGTCTCTAACAAAGAGGGAATACATATCCTGCTCTCCTCATCCTCCCCCTCCTCCGCCCAGTTTTAGGTGCCACAAAGGACAACGCTCTTGAAGAGAAACAGACTCACAATATAGGCTTACAAGTTCCTCTGGGTACAATTATATCATATCTCTGCAGTAACAAGTGGCTTAGGTAAAGGGGGACAAGAGGACAACCTCTTGAGTGAAACAATTTAGCTGTCATGAGTGTGTGGCAGGACCCAGTCCTGTTTGGGAGGCAGGCTGATCCCCAGAGTCGGAAGATAATCGTGTCCAGCCCGAAGAACCAATAAATCAATGTGGTTTAACAACCACGTTTCATAGACTGCTGTTTAGCTCTACCAACAAAAAAGAAACACGAGTATGTTCCTTTTGACACAAGCCAAGGTTATTTTTCACCATGTGACACTCAATAAACAAGAAGCAATTAATCTGATTATATCTCTGAACATCTCTCTATGTCGAGCTTTCAAGATTAGTTGATTGAGAGAAAATTGGTCGACAACTATTTGGATAAGTGATTAACTGTCTTTTTTTAAGCAAAAATGTCATTTGCTGGTTTCAGATTCTTAAATTTAAGGACTTGCTGCTTTTCTGTGACATATATGACAGTAAAAAAAAGAGTCTTTGAGTTCCCCCTATCACCTCCACGGTCACGCATACAAAGACTTGTTTATTCATTAGACTTTTAATAAGCGGAGGTATCAGAGCCGACGCATGCTGGGATTGTTTGTGACTCACCAGGAGGTACTGTAAAGCTAACAGGGCCTGGCAGCACCTGTGCCCCCACATTCCAGCTGCCAGCACTGTGCTGCGGGGCCCAGGAGAGGCACATTAGCCGGGGCTGCGGCTGGAACTCCGTTAGCCCGGTCATGCTGAGGAAATGTCAGCCGCGAAACCAGCCAGGCCCACTGAGCCCTGAGCCTGGCTCTGGCGCCCAGCATGAGTCTGACATGATCATGGACGGCGGTTGTGACACATGTAAGCAATGACTCCACACAGCTATCTGATCAGCATTACGCCACTGTCAGAAGGCTCTGACTACAGGAGCGTGATGAGAGCTGTGATAGGGCTTGCTCCCTCATATGGGTCAGAGATGGAGGTGGCGGTCCACCTCCCTGAAAATGCGACACACTACCTGTACAGTATCGACACCATTTGATGTGCATAAAAAACACTCCCAGACTCACAATTACATTCTTTCGTCTATTCCCATTAATCAATGTATTTATTTTCTCACTTGATGTATTTATTTTTAATGAACACACAAGTAGGATTTAAAACATACCCGGAGCAAAACAAGCATTATTTGTCATAAGCCTGTGTGTGCATCAACCATCAATCATTGCCATCACAATTGCCACAGTCTGCTGTCAGGGCCTATTACCGCTGAATTCATTTCCCTCAATTAATTCAAAATCTAACCCCTTGGCAGCCACCAATGTATGTTTTTTTATATCCATCCACCCACCTATTTGTCAAAATGGACTCAGTGACAGTACAGTAATGCATTCATTATAAAAATGAGAAACAATAGTGCACACATATCATTAATTAACTCAGCATTTAGAAAAAAAAACAAACAGCAACAGCATTTCTGCATATACTTTGGTCACAACAACAATTCAGAATAGACTCGACTTGGATTTAGCTAGAATCAACATATTGTTGAATTTTTCAGTCCCCTAAAACAGAATGAAGAGAAGAATGTCTGATAATAATGTTTTTGCCTTTGATTGAACTATTGTTCTATGAAGCTAAAGCCCTCACATGAGATCCCATCTGTAAGAGAAGACAAAGAAATGCCACCAGAGTCTCTTACCGTCTGATCATTTGTCTTATCTACATCATACATAAACACACCACACACAGACATGAACATAAACAGCGAAACAGAAATAGCACATAATTAATAAACATCACAAAGCACAACCATCCTTATCACTGAGGCTACTGTATCCTATTAAACAAGTGTTTTGTCTTGAGGAGGACAAGGAGACTTTCATGCCTAAAATGTAGTGTTTAAATTAATTAAGTGTGAACAAGATTTAACTTCAGGATATCATTTGAAAGTATAATTGCCCATAGGGATTAAAATGAACTCGGTGGGCTGTATTGTCACCCCACTGAGCTCCCCATGTTGGGAAATGTCCAGTTTTAAAGATTAATTTGCATCTTTGAGGAGAAAGTCTTAATCTTAAAGGACGTTAAAAGAAGAAAAGGGGAAAAAAAAGGGGGAACTTGCTCGCAATCAGATGCCACTTGACTAAAACGTTCACCATGCAGAATCCACGATTAAATTTCTTCCTGTGCAATGATTCCAGTCGTTTTAGTGGCTGTGCAGGGAGCATTTCAGCGTGCATATTAATTACACAGGGCGCTTTGTCATGTGAGGGTCACAGCAGCCATGCTAGCAAAGCTGGGTCATTTAAACTGAGAGTGCAGCTTTGCTGGCCTGCTGTGCACATCACGGCCTCAGTCAGAAGGCAAAGACCTGCAGATAGGTTGCTGGTGTGATTACCAGTTCAGTAATAAATACCAATTTCTCACCGGCACCTGCGGAACTCATGCGACTAAGCGGTTCACAATAGGATTAAAACATGCCTATTAGACTGCGTTTATTACAGATTAGAAAGTTAGGACAGCCAATTATTCTGACCACTCATAGTCCACCTATCTTTTTATTTTTCACAACATGAAAACTGTTGGAAAGTTACGCTCATAAACTCTCTCGACTGCATGCAGCACCACTTGTTGCCCTATTCACTTTTGCAACTGTGAAACCTGTTTTCTCAACAAACAGATGTGTGTTGTGTAAGCCAAACTGTTTAATTTGCTTCCCGTGCAGTGCCTTTGCCACAAGTGTTGGTTGACATGAGCTCATGTGACATTTGGGAGGAGGGATGGGCTTGAGTCGTGGCTGGTTAGGCATACAGCAATGACTCAGCTTGCTGATGTGTGGGACATTTCTCACATCTCTCTAGGCAAACCCCTTCACACCAAACAGCTCCAAATAGCTCTTAACAACTCCAAGACCAGAAGAAACGAGATTCTCTCTCCATTTACTTTAAGGAGCACACATTTTGAAAAATAAATGTAATGTGTTCTATACATTGTGGGGCTGCACCTAACGATTATTTTTTTTCGGTTAATCTATCTAATTTATATATTTTTTAATCCTAACCCTAAATCCTGTCATTTATTTTTCAATATTCTAGTTAATCATCTTCAGTCCAGTATGCTTAACCTACTGTGGCAGAGGCATGACTGGAGATTATAAACAGGGTAGAACTGGTCTGTAGCAGGACATGTTATTCAGTATTCATAAACACTACAGAGGAAATGCAACTGGCATCACTCTGTGTAGCTTTAAGTTTCACTTTCACTTCAGGTCAGTCTTGTCCCCAAGTTTAAAAGCAATGATCTGCCTCAACCTGATTTTTTACTGTTATTTCTAATCCATTATTGTGGACGAACAATCACTAGTAGGACCAGCATGCCAGTAACATAACATCATATTGTAGCAGCTCCGTCTTTCAGCAAACTGATCAGCAGGGGTTCCCAACACGTCACACACAGACCATGGAGTGACTCCCACATCACCACAGCACCAACCTGCGGCATTTCGCATTTCACACTGCAGGATCAAATGTGACTTGAGCAAGGCACTTGTTCAAAATTATTGTGATCTTGATTTTATCGGCCAGTCCTAGCATTTGTGATGTGCTTTTAAGGAGATTTCTAATCATCAAGATATGGAATGTGTCACGATATAGCCTAAAAAATTGCATTTCAAAAAAGAAAATTGCAAAAAATAGAACTTTAGGTCTTTATCACCCACTCCTTTTTTGTTTCACTGTTGTTATGATATTATTAGAGGATTAATCATCATAAGCAGTAGATGGCACCAATTTGCTTGCTGGAAAATGTTCTACCACTGCAGAAGAGCAAAGGAGGCTACAACAAAAAGATGTAATCAAAAGACCACAGGAGGAACCTCAAATGGTGAAAAACAACAAAACAATATGACGTTCCGTTTTGTTTCATGTGTTAATGTGTGGAAAGTTACATCTGATCTGTTGAGCAAGACTGTTTTAATCTCATGTTAAATTTTGTGTTCAACCTTTTGTAATGCAATATTTAAAATGCACATACAAAATAGCTGCAATACTGTGATTCATAGACAAAATAGTACAGTGATCCACACAGGTGTTGATTGAGATGATATATCACTGTATGAATAATAGCTAGGGGCTCAAAATATACAGCACAAATTATATTTTTTATATTTCTTATGTGATATTTGCATCAGAAAACCACACCTGCAGCAACTCTGTGTCCTTGAAATAATCACAGGTCATAATTCATCCACACTGTCCTGAACTTTCCTGTGTACTCTCATGCTAACGTCCATAAAGCATTTGTTGTTCAGTGGGAAACATGAATTACGCCCCATTCAGTATGTAGAACTGATATCCAAATCCTGTGATGTGTCCTTTTGAGGCACACCTAACAACTTTACTCATTTCTGATTAGCTCAGCAGAAATTGTGATAGTATGCCTTGATAAATTAGAGGAGGCAAGATTTAATGAACGGAACATGGGGGTCACCTTTGTTTCTTGGGGTGATACAATAAGAAAAAAACAAACAGATTTTTCTTACTGCCACATGCCTCTCCTTAATAATCAGATTTCTCATCCTCCTCGTAATAGAGGGTGCACAGAATCTCATTACCTTCTCTAGCTGAGGGGAGAGAGGCAACACTTCTTCTTTGACTTCCTCTGTAAACCGGGGAGGGGTGGCGGTAGGGAAAGCATGGGACACACAGAGTTCTGCTTATTTGCACATACATCGACATCCCCTTACAGATATGTAAATGACTCGGGCGAAACCCAAATGCTAAAGTCTACACCATTAGTTTTCCACTTCATAATCTCCACATGGGGCCGTTAGAGGGATAATGTACCATACAATACATGGTTTACTTTTAATTAATAGGGAAACCGTATTTTGAAATGAATATTAAATCTAGATTAATATGAAAAACCTCCCAGCTCTTTGTAAATGTAATATTCTGCTCCTTTCAAAGAAAGACAAGAAAACAGCCAAAGCAGTTCAACTGAGGGATAAAAAAATAAAAAAAATTCTAAATTCAAGAGGCATGAAATCGTTAAATGTAACAATGGCAGATGACAAGTTTTTTTGCCAAAATACGTAGCACATATGATCATATGGTCACCAGAGAAGAGATCAAGTCATGCATAGAGGAAACAAAAAAGGCAAAAATGTCAATGCTAGATGGTAACCATAGATTTGTGAAACTCTTGCAAGATTTTTGCATGTTATTTCTCTCCTTCTTTTGCAGGTTTTTTAAACTAATTATGTTTAATAATGTAGTTCAGGTCTGTTTAGGTTTAGGCACAAGAAGACTTGGTCAGGGTGCTGGAAAGATCGTGGATTCGGTTAAAATTATCATTCTTGCGAGATCTTTTGAGGGTCTGGATTTGCTATGTTTACACGACCAGGCTTCATCTTCTGGAGAAGATAAATGTCTGTGCCAAATTTTGTGGCAATCTTATAAAACAGTTGTTGATAATTCAGACAGAAGCAAAGTGGTGGATAGCCATAGCCATATTTTCAGCATGGCTAAAAATAACAAATACTGACTGGTTCCAGACTCTAAAAAGGTTTTAATTAATTCATAATGATAGTTTTATGTTTTGAGTCTTCATTGCAAAATTTGGCAATGCCACATTAAGCTCTTGCAACTTATGACAAGGGCTATACACTATTTTCCCCAGTTTTCACTATCACTTGTGGTAAATGATAAATAAATAATATAAATATAAAAAAATGATCAATCTTTTTTACAGACATTGGTTAATGTATAATAAAAATAATTATCAGTGACAGCCCTGGTTGGTTTAAAATCCTACTGTTTAAAAACAAATGAAAGGGACCAGAATCCTAATGTTTCCAACAGTGCATCTCTTTCAGAGGTGCTCAGAAATATACAGTATTTCATAATACAACACACAGCAATCATCATTGTCATTTTCCCCAGAACTCCAAACTTGAATGCCAAGATATTTAGGAACAGAAATGCTTATACAATTCCTCCATTCAAAAATGATACTGCCAGAGGCCCTGCAGTGATTGCAGAGGTTTGGTACGTCAGTCTTCTTCTGAGGTCTTAAAAACATCTTTTTGATCTCCTTTGATCATCCTTCCATCTGGCAGACCACAAAGAAAAAGCAAAAAGGACAGCTCCTCCACCACCCAAAGTGGCGTAGTACAGTATTACCCTCTGCATTGCTCTGCTCTCTCCAAATGCCAGACTTTATTGCCAGGTTGAGCCCTAGTTACACCAATCTGCACTTCATATATCCCCTGTTCCCATGTCCTTTGTCATAAATCCATCTTTCAAACATCACAAACTCCCTTGATCAATACACTGCTCCATTCCTCCTTGAACTCACAAGCATACATGTGGGCCAAGCCTTACAGCTGAAGGGGCGTTTGTTTATGTATTTGTCACTGATAGTGCTTCTTGTACACTGTACAAGTGGCTCTTCTTTTATGAGCACATGGAGTGTTCCCACTCCCCTAAGCATGAGGTGACAAAGCATTTAGCAGCTCCTCTCCAGTAAGTGACACATTTGGCTTCAGTTTGCATTAAGCACAACAATTAATGCACGTTAATTCTTAATTATGCTAATTTCATTTGAAACTGGCTGTGAGGTTCTAACAGGGTGGCTGGGTGAGAGAGGATACGTTGACAACATGGGGTTGTTGTTGTCTCTGGTAATGCTCCTAGCACATTCACATGTCCTCTGGTGTTAGGGACCCTTAATGAGGATGGAAGTTCAAACATGACATGCTCTCGCCTCATAAAAATAATTGGGCTGTTTTTTTAGCTGTCAAAAAAGATCGGAAAACAATGTAATTCATTTGCATGCATCCTTACCAAAATTTACACGAGCACTTTAAGGCATAATGACTGTGTTTTAAAACAAAGCAGTGCTGCAACCAGGACACTCTGAAGGTCTTTCAACACTCGTTTTTTTTTTTTTTCTTATACAAAATAAACTTTGCAGTCAAAAATGTAATTTTAAGAATGAAAAACAGCAATCACTTTAACCCAATAACTTAAAGACTGTTAGAAATATGATTAAATGATTCTAACTTGACATGTGCATTAAAGGTTATTTTACTGTTTTGATGGCTGAGGGTTTAAGTTGTTGTTGAAACTGTACTCTGCTTTTAGGAATTTATTTCCATCCATATAAAAACCTAAACAGGACACCGAAGTTTCAAGTAGTAAAAATTTTAACTTTAATCTCAGTGTCATATGTCTTAATTTTGTTCTGGAAATCTTTATTTTTGAAATTGAGCACTGTGTCCAGTCACAGCTCCACACTCAACATCATAATTCCCCTGAGGAACACAGCAAAGCGATCTGTCTGGTGGGTAATGTACTGTACACATGTGCTTTAATGAGATACAATTAAATCAAACCAAATTGTGTGGACAACTTAGTGTATCTGATTTTCCACGATTCTTGCTGGAAGCAATTCAAAGCAAATTTTAATAAAAGTTTGATGTTTGTGTCAGTAGAAATGTCCTGTTTCTTTAAAGTGTGCCATCCTATTAGTGTAATTCCCCAACTAGAAACCTGCAAAGTGTGCACTTTTGATTTTTACAGTTCCGTAAAATGTCTCTAATTCTCTTGTGCTTAGGGTATTCAAGGAAAATGAACAAGACATGCCTTGCAATGTTAAAGACTGTGGCAGTCGGAATATTTCACATGACATGAGCTGTGCAAGTCGCATGGCACAACCAACCACAACTGGGCCATTAAATATATGTAAATGAAGAGAAACACAAGAGAGCTGGGTATAATAGCACGCACAAGGGAGAGATGGATCCTGGGTAGTGATTAATTTATTTGATGATGCCTCTAGTGAGGAATTTTAGGTCACAAATGAAGTGACAGGATGACAAATTACCATTTTAAGGAATTTACTGGGAATCATTAATGAACAATTGTAAGGTAGTTTACAGCAGGCAGGGAAGATGGAATTAATGTAGATCTCTTTCCTTATCTGAGATACATTATTTTATTCTGTTTTTTAGCACACCCTTTCAGGAGTGTCTTATATGTATTAAGTGAGATGCATCAAGATTTTCTTACTGAATAGCACATTTATTTTGCAGAAAAGGAAAAAAAAGAGAAGGGCACGATTAAATAGCTGTTTTGTGGGGGGTGGGAAAAATTTAAGTAAATGAGGAGCTGTTACCGGCTTATTTGTCTGGATAAACCAAGCTATAGTTGCGCATTTAAGTTTCTTTACTAAAGTGGCACTCATATTCTCTACTGCTCCAGGAAGTGTAGCTATCAAGCCACACTGACTTAACAAAGTGATTAAGGATGCTCTGTGTATCATTCTGTGTCTAACTAGTTAAAAATAATTCTGATTCCACTGTAGATCAACACCTATAATGATGCTTAATAATTTCAAGCACATGTCTAATTAATCAAAGGATAATGCAGAGTGATGTAAAGCCTGGCAGTTTCCTTATAGGACAAAATTTACAGACTGCTTCTGGCATCTTTAAAACAATTTGGCTTCATCACTGACAAAATAAATCAATTCATTAATTAAAATTAAGTTCATGTGTATCATAGTTTATTTAAGTGTTAAAGGAGACAGATGCTCTTTCAAGAGTCGCTGTCAAGCTTGTCTGTCCTGTTCACTTTGCTGCCTTTAAATGGCTTTTAAAAGCCAGTGGTAAAAGAGAGCTGAGATGACAGGAGGAATCTTCACTGCGTGTATTAATTCGACAGATTCCTTGATTCCCCTCCTGGGCCCCTTTGGAGGACCCAGTGCTTCAGCGACTTGATGGTGCATTACAGTAGGTGTGACAAATATCTTTGGTTTAGAAGTGCAAGTGCTGTGTTGTTTCACAGATGACATGTCACTGGGATGTCTAAAAACACTCATAATTGCACTTTCCAAAAGGGAAGCAGTGTCCCCATTTGGTCAGTGTTGCAATGATATGTCCCTTAGAGGAAGCTACTCTTTGTCTCATACTGTTATTTGTTGTGGCATCATAATAGAGGAATACACTTCACTTTGATTTAAAAAAAATTCAAATTGAGTGTTGCTTCTGAAAACGCTGCTTTTTAGAGACAAAAAGCAGCTAAAAATGTGAAATGTTGCCTCTTAAAAGTATGACATGTCTACTTTACAACATCTAGAAATCAAAGTTTCCACAACATTGTGTGATGTTTAACAGCTCAAAAAAATAAATTAAAAATGTAATAAAAATTTAATTAATATTTATTTTTGTTAAGAAATCAGTATATCACTGGTGTTTTTTTTTTGACTTGTTAAAGTACTAAGACTAAACTGAAGTTGTGTTTATTTTTCATGCAGTCATAGAGACCTTTATGTATTCCAGGGTGATGTGAGTTGAGCGCATCCTACAACTCCATGACTTCATACGCTACTCTATAGCTACACTATAGCTACACTATACCGTACTACACTCTGCACTGCACTCTGTACTGTGCTCCGTACGCGACAACATACACTAGTCTGTATGGTACGTAACTCCATGTGCAACTTCATACAACACCATATGCTACACCATATAATCTACACCGTGCACTACTCTGTATTACATACTATACTGTACTCTACACCGTACATTACTCCATATGCTACACCATACATAACTTTGTGCATTATTCTGTTTTCTTCACGGTATACTACTCCATACTCTGCATGTTACTTTGTATCTTACGAATCTTACTACATATCTTACTCCGTATATTACCACAGTTTACTCCATATCTTACTATGTATCTTACTCCTTACAATTCTTTGTATTGTGTATTGTGGACCACTCATTACTGCGTTATTTGCCATCACCGTATCTGGACCCACAAAAGAGAGACAGTAAACACTATATAGGGCTATCTTCTTGCAAGGTTTATATCTCTATATGATATCAATATCAATAACAAATTGCCTGACAGCTCTGTTCTACATAACATCTCCTTGACACACTACTCTTTATTTATGCCACAGCACAAAGAAGTAGTGCACCAATATTCCTTTTCTCTGTCCCAGTTTGCATTAAATCAAATATCACAGAGGGGCGACTGGGTGTTTCTACGATAGATCGGGGTTACTTTGCTCACAAGTTTCCTCTAAATTAATTACATGAATGATTACTTTGCTCAGAAAAGCAACATAAGTCTGGCAGAAACACAACAGCCTATCACAACTCACTGGTGCAGACACAGCCTATTTTTGCTCACTACGCAAGTATTGCATTAGAGGGAAACGTGGAAATTGGATGCTGAAATTGAAAAGTCTTTGAAGAGCTAACCCTGCAGAAGAATGAGCCATTTCTCTTGTTCTCTTTTAACAGCTCAAAAATAAAAAGCTGATTTATTGATTATCTAATAGGGTGGTTTATCATTTGTCAAGAAGTTTGTTGTTTGTTATAGGAAACAACGTAGATTTCTCTTTAATGTTTAATTTGAATAATTCAATTTTGAGAGCAAGACTGCATGTTTTGAGCTGAGAGGTCATCAATTTACAGCTGTACTTGATTGTGGTTATTCAGCTGACAAAGGCTTTTAAAAAACAATCTGTTATAACTATGTTAACTTCAGACACAAGACAGTCTGTAGATACAGAAATATGACAAATAGACAGTTGGACAGAGAGACAGGAAGACATATACTGTAGATATGAAATCCATATCTCCAATGCAAATTCTTGCTTTTTATTTTTTAGTCAGACCAACATGGATAGTCTACCTCTGTATAACCTCTGACCAAACCTCTTTGGTGTCACAACTGAATGCATGAATGACCAGGGTAATGTTCACACTCTGCATTGGTTACACATTGCATGTACCATGAAAGTGACTATGAGCTTCTTTCCAGATTGTGCCCAATTTCATGGTGCAATACACACACAGCATCAGTTGATCACACTGATTTGCTGTATACAGAGTGTTTTCTATACTTACAAGGGACTGTCAATAGCATACCTTATCATGGATAGTAATACCAACATTAACAGAGCATCTGTATATTGATAGAGAGAGTTCTGTAAGTAGGACTTAAAACAATAATAAATTACGATAATAAAGCGTCATTCAACACATGTATCTTCTGTTTGTTTAAACAGACAGTATACAATTTCTGGCACTAGGGGTGCCTGAATCAAAACGATGATAACAAAAGGTGCAGATTGATAACCTGAAGAACAGTTTGGCAAAGAGCAACTTATTGTACTGAAGTTTAAACTTCCTCACATGCACCGCCAAGCCAAAAAGCAAAGTCACACAATCTAATATCTCACTGAACTGCCTTTAGTTTGATTACAGTTCGCATTCACCATGGCATCGTCACAACCTTTATATCCATCCAGAGTTGCATTAATTTTTTACCCAAATGTATTGATAATAGGAGAGTCAAGCTGCTGGGTAAAGTCTTCTCCAACACACCCAGCACAAGTTTCTCAATGGGGTAGAGGTCTGGACTCTGTGGTGGCCATTCATGTATGAAGATTATGTCTGATGCTCCCTGAACCACTTTTTCACAATTTGAGCCTGATGAATCATGGCATTATCATCTTGCAATATGCCCTCACCATCAGGAAAGAAAAAGTTAATTGATGGAAAAACCTTGTCATTCAGTATATTCAGGTAGGCAATCCTTTTTGGGGCACATAACGTTGCTGAAGTTCAACCTGACCAACTGAAGTAACCCCAGATATTAACACTGCTCTCACAGGCTTGTACAGTAAGCATTGGGTATGATGGTTGCATCAATTCAACTGCCTCTCTCCTTACCCTTCTTACCTCTGGAACAGGGTAAATCTCATCTCAACTCATCAGACCACATGACCTTGTCCCATTATTTCTGAGTCCAATCTTTATGCTCCCTAGGAAACTGAAGCCTTTTCTTTTCAATTACTCACATTGGGTCCCAATCCCTTGAGTTTTCCTCGCATTGTGCATGTGGAAATGCTCTTACTTTCACTATTAAACATAGCCTTGAGTTCTACTGTTGACTTTGTACCATTTGATCTCATCAAACACTTCAGAGATCTCCGATCATGATCATTCAAAAAAAAAAAGAAAAAAAAAAGACATGGTTGTCTGAGACATGAGGAGCTACTTGCTGCATCAGTGAGGGTTAAATAAGTTGTTGCCAGCTGAAGCTTATTAATCACTGCAGTATCCAATGGATAACTTTTGCCTTTTTGCTTAGTTAAATCCAGGTGGTGACTTTTTTTGGGCCAGCCCGTGTATATTGATATAAAATTATCATCATGATATGAGATTACATCGTCTTCGATTTTGGATTTTGTTACATCTTGACATGGTATAAGTGTTCAGTCTTTGTCTGGTTTTAAAGGCTCTATTGCAGTAAATTGATGTCATTTTCTGAACTTACCAGACTTTTATATTTGTTCTAAACTTGTCTTTACTCACTTAGTCATTATTGTCATGGTCCACATTCTACCTCTGTCTGTTTTCTGTGTCCACCTGTATCTCATTAGTTTATCACCCCGTGTGTCTAATACTATGTTTTCCCTTCACTTGTTGTTGGTTCATCTTGTAGCCCAGTCCTGTCTTTCCTTTGCACTTACTTTATTTACTTCCTGATTCCTCATGTTATTTTGGTTTGTACTTTTTAAATTGCTATTGGATTTCTCCTGTTTTGTTATCTGACATTTTTTCAGTTTTCAGTCTGCCTACTTCAAGTGTCTTCATTTCTTTGTATTAAACCTAATAAATGCATCCAGTACTGATCATAATAGATCAAAAATCTCACTGTGTTAATATTTAACCAATAGTAATCCCTACAATATAGTTGCAATAACGATATTGAGGTAACTGGTCAAAAATAATGTGATATCTGATTTTCTCACACTTCGGAATGGATTTCTAAATATTGAAAAACATATTGTGCATCAAATCAATCAATCAGTCAAATCAAATCAATCAGAGCTTCACTTTCATTTAGCTGTACCAACAAAAGCAGTGCAATAAAATGTGGTTACATTTCTCTGGGACCCGATAACACAAAAAAATAAACACACACAATATATGAATATAATAATTTAGAACAAAACTAAAACTATGATAAAAAATATTTATATATATATATATATATATATATATATATATATATATATATATATATATATATATATATATATATATATATATATATATATATATATATATATATATTTATATATATATATTGCAATATTATATTGAGGGCATATCACTCAGCCCTACTCATATGTATCATCTGATGTTTCCCTGTGGTTTTAACGACAGGCAAACAAATGAAATGCACTGTACACTGAATAAATAATTGATTTCTCTGGGTTAGAACATTGTTTCAGTTCAAAACTTAACAAAATGCATAATAAAATTCGAGTAATTTTTGACATTTTAATTGGCAAATGTTGCACATTATACCTTAAATACTGTGACCGCCTGTACATATTTAATGAGAACCTGAGAACCTACTGATATCACCTCTTCCACTGATATAAAAAAGTTGCTATTCCCTCTCTTCCCTCCTCTCCTGCTCCTGGCCTTTGTGGTGAGAATAATAAGCTGAGTGCAAGCGATGTGTGTGGTTGTGGTTTGATTAACCTCTGCTCCAAGCTGTTGCTCCACACAATATCATTGCCTATTGACCTGCAGGTGCTCGGAGGTAGGGCCGTTGCAAAGGTCTGGAGATGTGGGACTAGAAGTGGTAACAGGCCTCGGCCTAATTGTCTGTTCTTTGTAAGCTGAAGTTATTGGCAGCTGCCACTGTCTCAACCGTCCTAGCTCCGGCAAAACGAACCAGGGCCTGCTAATTGCAATGGCCTTTTCATCATCTCAAATCAAACACTTTCATACAAGCCAGCAGAGGCAGCATCCTCTCAGGCCATTAGCGGAGTACTGTAAGTATAGCCTGGAGTTTAGAGCTGGACAGGCGCATCACCACCAGCACTCCCAGGATGTTACACACTGTCCCTCACTAGTTATGGGAGTATTTAGCACACAGCCACACTGACCTCCTCTCTTTCCTTACCTGAATGCCATAACCCGATTTTACCAGTCATTTAAGAGGCTGGTTGGCAGGAGAGCGGATAGCTGCTCAGATGGCGGGGTGTAAGTGGGGGTGTGATGGTGATGTTCAACGGTGCTGGATTGTAAGGGAGGGCAACTGGTCCTCCTGACAAGAGATCAATACTGTCCTCAGAGTGGCTGGAGTCAAGCTGCTGGGTCTGACAGGGGGCCGTGTGGCGTAATTGGATCAGGGGGCGCAGCAAGTCGCCTGCCCACCCCCCTTCAGTACTGTCACAGCTGTCACATGTCATCCCCCTGCACTGCTGTCACCCCAGGAGGCTAGTGGTTCTCTCCCTCTCCCCTTCTCCTCGCACCCATGCAAATGTCCACTTAGCAGATGAATGCCGCCGATATTAGGCACATTCTTCATGCCTTTATGCAAAAGTAAAATCTATGTCATTTGAGAATTTCATGGAAATAAAGTCACCATTTACTCCGAGCCGAAAGAGTGAAACCGCCTGTAAAAAGCGAAAATGGTTTGGTTCAGCTTATTAAAAATGGAAAGAAAATAAGGCTTTGGAAAAACAAACAATGAGGGAGTTGAGGATTAGAGGAAATAAGAAGAAAAGCGCAAGAAAAAAAAACTTTATAGACATCATACAGTAATGAAAAATCTCTCACCTCTATATTACCTCATATAACTCACCGGCAACACTTAATCCAAAACTATTGATTGACTGATGTGTAAGCTTGCAGACTGTCTGTAAATTGACCCGTGCATTGTGAGGTGTCAGTTGTGTTCCAATAAATACTGTAGCACTGTTGTCAGATACAGCTTAAGTTTATAGAAATGGACAAAAAAAGATGTACAGCAACTTAATTATCTTAAAATGAACTGCATGATCACTTTAATCTGTCATTTTTCAGCACAGCACAAGGGAGATGATGATTGATTTCAATAGGGAAGACTGTGTGCTGTAAAAAGACAACAATGGACATAATGATTGTCTGCTGTTAATCCAGCCAGTGTGGATTTCCAACTGGAAGCACTCTTAAAGCAGGGCTCTATTAAATTCCTGGTGGAAACTAAGACTGTTTCGTCTAGCATGACTATAAAGCTTCCCAAATCTAACTATTTGAAAGCCTAAGTAATTGTTACCATTTTATCCAAAAACAGCCTGAGCGTATTTGGAATAATCACACATCATGTGACAGATGCGGATATTCTCCGACCGCAGACATCACAGAGCTGAGCGGATTAAAGACTGGTTAAACATTAAACAGGAGTCCATATGTAAATTTGCGGCGCTAATTAGGAGATGCTGTCTGTGATGTTATCCTCCAAGAGACTCTCTGCCCTCAATTTTCACACACTTAATCAAATTAAAAGCTTAGGAGCAGCATGATTACCGGATTATCACTGATACATGTACAATTCCTTTTAGTTTGGGCAAATAATGGGTAGATTCTGGTACAATCTAACTCACTGTTGTTTGTTTTAGATGTCTATGGTTTGGAGAGAAAAAAGAAAAATCACTTGTCTTGTGTCATACTGAATCTATCTTACTCTGTGTTTCATTTTCAGCAAATATTCTTACATTAGATATGGCTTGATGTATTAAATGTGTTCAAAAGACACCTTTATTTGATTTTTTGTAACATTTCTGTCTTGTCATGAGAGGGTTTGATGTTGACATCTGTTATGGCATAGTTCAGCTGGCCCCTCTTTGATCATGAGGCCTGAAGACTTGAGGACCTTGGGGCTGGCAGAGGCTTTTCACACAGGCAGAACCGATTTCACAAGTGTGCTCGCACACGCACGCACTGCAAGGGTTAATACACTAAAAGAACATGCCCAAGTGAACTCACATAAACACAGGGGGTGAAGCTGAATCACTGTTTCACTGATCTATGACAGCAAAGACTCCTTGTGGGACTGCACGTTCACCTTGGCAGTCTCAACGGTTCAGCAGCCCCAAGGATGTGGTTAACAAATCGGGAGAGCGCTCGCCAACTTCAGGGCGGTCGCAGGCTTGTGCTAAGTGATCTGTATTCCCTGTGAATCTGCTGTTCCTTAACCCTGTGAAATTAAGAACACTTCCTGAAACTCACCCCCCAGACCTCTAACATAATACAGAAATTCAAAAAGCACCATGCATCAGTGTCCTTGTGTAATGTAAGAGGAGAAAAAACAGCCACAGCAGAGCCAGGAATTTCCTTCCTTAGACATTATTGGAAAATTCTTATCGCTATCCACATAATAACTCCCTCATACTGTGCCACAATATGCGCAAAAGATGGGTTTTTAATTCATGTTTTTTTTTCCACCCTTCCGTCTCTCAATTTTTGCAAGCTTTTCTCCACAGTAGGAATTCCACGAGGCTATACCCAAGTTTTGTCAAAGTGTTTTGTAGACATAATTTACCAGATACCACCTGCTGTAAGACAGTTAACAGCAAAAAGAACAAGGCTCTCCGAGTATCGAGGAAAGTAAAGATTGGCAGGTGAAAGTGAGGCTTACAGGCTGACCTACACACAAGACCTCTTCATCCGTGACTCATAATCACTACTCTGGGGGAGTCACATGGTCTGCTAAAAGGCAGCCAAAGCCATTATGGGGGTGCTTAAAACTCCACTTAAAGATCACTTTATAGGCTATTACTTTAACTGTGGTTAGGTATTTACATGACACCTCCAGCAGCTTTTTGGTTTGGTAATACATTTGCTTGTGAGCAGAGCATCTTATGTGACTGTTACTGTGACAAAAGTGGTCAACATCCAGGCAAGTCCTATATAAAAGGTGCAGTGTATTTCTGCTCATCTGACGAAGATCACAATGTTGTACTAAAGGACAGCACAAGAAAAGGCCTCATATTCAACAAAGCACATTTATAATATCATCGTATGTATTGTAACAAAAACATCATTTACAGAAGCTAAAATGCTTCATATTTCTTAATTTCTTGGAGGACATTTGTATGATGGCACGAAATGCTGCTGCTGTAACATATTACATGACCAGGGCTTTGTCCCCCAGCAGAGTAAGCTTGGATCAGTGGAGACAGGCCCTACCCTGGGGTCAGCAGCGATCGCGCGACCACACCATTCTGACATGACGTGTAGCCAGGGCGATGGTGTGTAAATAAGGGGAGAGAATTGCAAATCTTGTCATGGCTGCAGCGAACAGAGCAGCTCAAGCAAAGATGGTTGCCCGCAAACCTGACTGGGAGCTGGTTCGTGGGCTCTGTGTGGAGGTGCCTGGCTGGCCGGCTGGGGAGGAGAATGACTACCATCACTATGTCCCCTCTCACAGACTCCCTCTGGCCTGACAGCTCAGGAGCAATTCACCCGGCTGCTCACTGCTGACATATGACTTAATCAACCATATGTGCACTAATGAATGGCCATATGAAAACAATTAAAGCTATCAGAGTGGCCGTGGCAGGTTTTCTGCTGTTAACAATTCAAGTTTTTTCTCAGCTGCTTAATCATATCTGGGAAAGTACGATTACATACACATGCAGTAGATGACTTCAATCGCTGACAACTTCCAATTACAACTTTCATTTTTCCCCTGCCACTTTGAATGTATGCGAGATAATCACGCTAAATAAAAGGCCATTATCAGCCATTTTCTGACAATTAAGCTACAGATGGATCAAGATTACCATTTTACTTCAATATTTCAATATCCTGCTCTGTGTGAACCCCATGCATTGCGCAAATGTCTCCTCAACAAAGGATTACAATCAATTAAACATTTATGGAAATGGCATTGCTTCCTGTAACGCCAGGCTATTTCCCCTGACATTTTGCACCTATTATATTTTCAGACATTTGATGATGTTCCTGACTCAGACTTGGACATTTTGATAAACACTGACATGGACATGATGGACAAGGTAACCTAAGCATGTCTTTATCAAAGACAACATCTTGTGTTTCCCCACAGGGGAATAATCACAGGTTGTTGAAAGAATAATTACAATCATTACCAATCTAATTTATAAAACTCTCTTTAGAAGGGTAAGCATTGTTTATGACTTTGGGCTGAGCATTTTATAGTCCAACTTATGGTGAGCCAAAAGGATTTTTCTTCTTTTCACGGACAAACAATCTGATTTTAATATCAGGTTTGCACCTTAAATAACATGAACTGAAGCAAAGAGAAGTTAAATGAATGTTATCTTTTGCTGTAAAATGCTTAAAATAGATGATTAGTTCTTATTTCACACATTTCCACTGAACTTTGTCAGCCATGCTTTCAACCTGTGCCTTGAAATATGCAAACCGAGTAAGCAAGAATTGTGAATTTGTGTAGGGAAAGTGCCCATAGGTTGAAATGAAGATTCATATCCTCTGCTTATCATTCATATCTGTGTTTATGCATAATGCCATCTCACATTATATGTCTCAGTTTAAATCAACAGGATTTACATGAACCTTTTCTGACAGAGTTTGTCTAATATGAGTGAGGCCATGCGGAGAGGCTGTCAATGTTTGCCTGTGGGTTTGCTCATGGATGAGACTGTGATGAACATCTCATCTCTTCGTAACTACCGGATTTTCATTCACAGCAAATAGCATCTCAAGTGCCTCTCAAAGCTTTAAAATTCTTGAATATTTCACCAAAAGTTGATGTTGACACATTTAACATACAGTGTTTGTAAAGCTTGCAAACTGTCCAACACAAAATTATGAACTGGTTCACACTTTCTATTAAGCCCATAATGCCATAAAATGCATTACGAATATACCTATAAGGTGTTATAATGCGCCTATTGCACTGTATAGTCATAGTTATACGAACAGATGAATATTCATAATATTATAATTCATAAATATATGTATAATTATCACACCGATGTCTATAATGTCTATAAAAGTTTCTAAACCGATCTAAACACATACTGTATTTTGCAATGATCCCTCAAATATGGTTATCAAATACTTTGTGACTATTTCTGATTACTTATAACTATAGGCACATTACAACACATTATATGCATGTTTTACATCATTATTGACAATGCCATCATAACAAGTTCAGATCATTGTTACCTGGCCCTATGCATATTCATAAGTGCATGTAACTATGATTATTCAGCACTAAAACTACATTATAAACACATTATAAGTACTCTCATGATACTTATTAATGCATAATAGAAATGGTCATCATAATGAATTATGATTTTTGTTTTAAAGCCTCAAAGTGAAACTCTCGCCAAAATACAACTTAGGCTTTTTTTGTGAATGTATATGAGTTGACGAAAGAGGCACTTTTAAAATTTACCATATTTTTGTTTTCAGGTCAAACTCATTTTCAATGTGAGTGCTACAGGCACTATATATACATATATGTATATATTTTTTTGTTTTAAATTGTATATATATTTTGCCTGTCATCTATAGTAGCAGCAGCAGCAGTCTTTTGGGGAGCACACTGATGTATTCATTCTGCTTCTCTGTTCAACAACACTTTTTTTAAAGAATAAACCTTGGAATGTTGCTTGCTTTTATGCATTTGTACATCAACAAAAGGGTCTGTAATTCATGTTGTTACTCAGAAAAGGAGGGTCAGAATAAACAGCATGGTTCATTCCATCATAATCCTTCATTCAACTGGCATATAATGGGAATTTCAACAGTCATAGCAGATTAACCTTGCATGTGCTTTCTATAGGCCCCTCTTTGATACATTTACATGCATCCTGACCAAAACTCTGCTGGTGAATTATATCATTTCCATTTTTTTCTCACCAGCTTGACCTTCCTCTTGCAAAACAATCACAACTGTTATGTTGGAATATTTAGTCATAGTGATTATATAAATAATAAATCCCTTGAGGTAGGAATATTCTCAGTGGACCTGTTTAGTAATACACTGCATAGTACAGGATTCAGATCCAGAGTGTTCACTACTGGAAGGTCATATTAAGTAACACAAAATAAGAGAAGTGGGTATTTCCATGGTAATGGAATGTGAAATCCCTGTTGCAGTGGCTTAGTGTGAAAATGTCACAACTTCAGTCCTGGTGAAGTCTACCTTAAAACAGAATTAATATACATTTTCTAGATTTCAGGGTTTCTAGCGATGTAGCAGTTCACATGGCTGATTTCAATGTCCTGGACAAATGTGAGGAATTCCAGTCAAATATTATTTGTTTATTGAAACAATTCACAGAGACAACATAAACTACCTTTTTTGACATTTTCAGGCTATTCCATGTGACTTAACATTACCTAATTATGGGAAAATTGGAAACTGTGAGTTGAATTTAATAGTTTGTGTCATTTATTCAATATTTCTTTTTTCAATTTAAAGTCAGTGAGTTATGATGCCATTATAATTAACATATCAACCATGCACAACAATGTAAGGAATTACTGGAACCATTTAAATAAAAATCACACCACCTGAGGTACTACTAAATCAGTCCCACACTTGGGTTGGGCTGTTTGAAAAAACAAACAAACAAACAAATAAACAAACAAAAAAAACGCAGTTTCATACTGTGTACCTTGATCAAGGAATAACTTGCAAGTGATCCAAAAAATAGACACATTTCTATCCATTTATTAATTTAAGGGCTTATGTAGGCATGTGGTAAAGGAGGCATGTGGTTGATTTTATTGAGCAAGACCACTAGCTCCAGTTCTTAATTGTGGATTTTTAATTGTCATGTTTTATATATTGCATTTAATTATGTTGTGACTTTGATGTGACTGCTACCTTGGCCAGTTTTCTCTTAAGTTGAAAATCACATTTCTTCATATTACAAAGTCAAGTTTTTCCAAATATCAGGCAGCCCTAATGGTCGTAATTGCTGTTTTTTACATTCTTTGATGAATGTGAAGTGCATCCGATGAATTCTGTACGACCACCTGGAACAGCAGTCAGCCTCCACAGTTAAGAGCACAATACTCACAAGCAATAAACAAAACACAGGTTTGAAACCTCCAACTTTGAAATCCTTATCTAACCTTTGATGATGCACCTTAAATTGATATATCAGTGAAGTCTCTCTTTTTTCAAAGGTTTACCTTGGAGTAACAGCTGAAGATGATGTATTGTTTTCCTGCAGCACATTTTAACAGGATACCATCAACCATCATTTTATTGCTCGTTATAAGGCTCATTTACACACTTTCATGAGAATCATCTGTTAAATTGACTCTATTTGGATAGTATAAAGGCAATACTATGATACCAAGGACTGTACCTGTCTGACTTCCATAATATACCTTATTAAAACAAAATATGATCTTAGATTCGTGTAATACAGATTAAACAAACAAGATATAATGTGTTGGTGACATTAGGAGGCGTTGGCAAGTAGTTTTCCTTTTGAGAGTGCCCAGTTTCCCCTCAGTTACAGTTTTCCACTTCAACGTTATTTGAATGATTAAATGTTCTCTACCACCATTGCTCCTAACATACAGGGCCATTTAATATGTTATTGGAACAAACTAAAATAAAAAGGCAAGGCTGTCAGCCTTAAAAGGTCCTGTGTGTAGGATTTGGTGCTGTCCAGCATTGAGCTTGCCATCCGAACACCCTTCACATCACCCTCAATATGGTGGCAGCTAAGAAGCAAAAAATGCAAAAGGCCCTCTCTAAGTCTCCAAGGGAGGAACTGCTTCTTTTGTGGATATAAAAGGCTCCTTCTAAGTTAACAAATTGGAGTTTCAGGTTAAACTTGAATGAAAACACAGCTATGAATATTATTTTCCATTTCTGCCCCTAAATTCTACAAATTGGACATCTCAAACAAAGGCTGTGCAAACTGCTTTTAACAGAACATACATTCATGACTGACTTTTTGAAAAACAATACAACAGTCTTTATTTTGTAACTGAGAAAACCTGAATCAAAACAATTTATGTATTTCCAAATTCAGATCTGAACCCTTTTAATGTCTTTTGATTAAGTGCCAATTTTTTCCTCCATGAAATCGGAGCTACACAGAGCAAACATGATCACGCAGTGAGTGGTTCTTCTATAAAAAGTTGCCACGGATACTTTTTTTTCATACACAGTTCTGCCATTTCTCTCTTGCTTAGCCTACAAAGAGCTATGATGTCCTCTCTCTTTATTCCTGACAGTAACAAGTAGTACCTCTTTCCAGGACATGGTTTGTCCTCTAAAGCAAAGTTGCTGACATTGTTGAGGGATGACTGAACACATAACAGAGCAGAGCTTGTGATACGCTTCACATTGGACTCTATTCACACCACTTAAAAAAAAATTAGTAATGGTATCCCCAGGTGTAGTGTACTATACGGCTGTGTGATTACAATATCCATATGCACTGTGGGACCCAAGGTATGTAGAGGAAGATAGGAATCCTCCATACAAATATGAAAATCAACAGTGTCTCCCTATTCCATATATAATCAGTCAGCCCACTGCAGGAAGAGATATCAGCCTAGCTTTCCATTTGCTGATAGTGGCATGCAGCGGCATTAAGAAATCACCCTGAATGTGCCGGAGTAGATAACTGAACATGTTGGGTGTCTACTGGAGATATATTTACACAAAACAGGCAGTAGACAGGGTAGATCTAATTGACTAGGTAGCAGTTTGCCAAGGTTGGTACGGCAGGTCTCGGAGTCGAGTGGATGAGGGGCTTACAGAGAGGCCGTCAGAGAGCAAAAGATTAGTGCTGACGTCTCTGCCACATCAATTACAACCCGCTGCTTGGCTGGGGAGAAATCCCCACCACTGTCTCTTCAAGGCCACCAAGCACAAACTGGGTGTGTCAGAGGTCATCCAGGGGAGGAAGCGCAAGGCCTCGGCCCTCCCTGTGGGAGTCGCTCCTGTGGACTGGTGGTTCGAAGTCCCCCGTGGAGGGAGGTGCCACAGAGAGTTTCACAGCAAACGCCAGACCTGTCACTCACCACAGCCGCATGGTCCGGCACAGTAGGAGGGGAGTGGCAGGGATGGAGAGTATAGCTTAGGCTATTTTGCACTCTCTGTATTCATATTGTTGCATAGATGTGTATCATTAGTCTCATATCATGGTGCTTTTGCATTCACGTCTGAATCACGAATCAGTTCAGACTGCAACAAACATTTATTTTCATTATTCACGGTTTTCACGATTAATTGATTGTTCAGCTTTTAAAACCTAAAGAAATTGAGAATTCACATCATAATTTGCCATTGTCCAAGTGACATCTTCAAATTGCTTCCTTTGTCCAATTAAATATCTTAAACTCGAGACTGTAGATCACAGAGATAGAGCAAACAATTACATTTAATAAGATGAAACCAGCAAAAATGTGACTTTTTGGGTGAAAGATAAAAATTATTAAAAGATTATCATAGATGACAATCAATTTTAATTGACTAAAATCATTAATAGCTAATGTAGTTTAGTAGCTCCACTAAAACAAATGCTGAACAAAATAATCACGTTAAATCTGTACACAGTATATGGTTGCTAAAAAAATACATGAGAGAAAGCAGGAAATTAAAATTAAAATATCAGAGTCTTCTGTCATTGAAAGGCCGCACAGTTGTGGTGATATGTTTAATCTCCTCTACTGTTAAACCAAAACAACCTCTAATTCCAAACACTGCTGACTCCAAAAGATATCCGAGTCTCAGCTAATATGAACATGAAGTCTTGGTGAGCTGGCCACCAGGCCAGAACGGCATGAGGCCATCACACAGAGTTAGCCTGCCTACACTGTCTGCCTGTTGTTGTTGGACCAGTCAGAACCCCCACCCCAATACATCCAGATCTGCATCCTTATCGGTGGGGGGCTGACACCAGGCATTAGCTGGCGGGGCATCTGATAGCCCCAACACCTTCACCTTAGGCCTGAACCCCTACCACGAAGCTCCACTACCAGGCAGAGAAGCACTACGAAAAAATCTTCACACACCACTAAACTCTGTTTCTTGATATCAGCGTTATATCAGCTGCAGTGTCGCGTTATTTCAACTATCATAACTCCTATCTCTTTAATCCAAATTGTACTTTTCCATGCTTTTTCAACAGATTTTTTTTTTTACCATTTTGCAGTTGTTCTGATATTGGTTTACTGGTATAGCATCTACTTTACTTTTTACTGTAATTGTTTCAGAGTCAAATGGATTTTCTTTTTCTATTATTTAGAAAAAAATAGTATAATTCAGTCAGACTTATACTTGAATAATCCAACAAAGATACAAATCATGGTGATGAGACACTAAGAAGAACAATCCTTCAGTTGCCAAAACAACTATAAAACAAGACTTCAGAGACTCAGAGAATGGGATCATAATCCCATTAACTTTAATTAGATTTATGTGATGCTCACCTTTCTTCTGTGACAACAAATTAATGATAAGCCAAAGAGAATTAAAACAGTGGTAAGTGAAACCCTTTCCTTCCCCCCAAGGCTCTCTACTGGGTCCCAGCCTCACCTAAAAGCTCATGAGAATTTAGATCAAACCCCTCCTGCGTAGAGCTGAGTGAGACCAGCCATAAATTGCTAATAGACTAAATGAAACGAGGTAGGAGGCTCCTGCTCTGCAGCAATTACCCCTTAGATGTAGTCATTCATATCCCTGCATGTCTCGTTCCATCAGGGCAGTACCAGCACTTTATCAGGCTGTCTTTGTTGCACGGCTCCGGGTTGGTAAGAGGACTGACCATGGTACCGATATGCAGGGGAGCATTTGAAACAACAAAGTGCCGTTTGACTGGCTGGCCGTTCACAAGAATGGCACCTCTTCCTGCCTTTCATGTAGCATGGGTTTATATAATCAATTATTAATCAAAGTGGCGTTTTGAAACTCAAACTCAAAGACATGTCTGCCACACTTAAGCATTTCCCTGTGTTTTTTATTTGCTTGGTTGCCTTTTCATGGCTTTATTTATGATGCTCTCATTTCTGATGAGTTGCTATTAAGGTACATCTTCATGCAGCAATGCCTTCATTTTTAGGAGGTTGATTTATGCCAGAGGAAGGACACATATCATGAATTACAACTTATTTTACTTATTGGACTTATTTAAAAGGGCAGTTCTGCTTATTAATACAGTCATATCATATTTGGTCAGAAATATTTATATGTACAAATTCAATTCAAACATACAGTCAGTTTAGTTTCCCATTTTAGTTCAATACTAACACACGAAATGTTACTTTCCACATGTAAAAATGTTCATTTCATCACAGTTTAGCTGCACTTTACAACAAATAAGAAGAAATAATATTTGGTATACTCTGCTGATAGAGATGCAGTTGAAGCCTCTATACAATGTTTTAATAAACATATCGAATCAGCTCACTTAAGTATCAAATGTATCGTTGTTACAACAACTTCACAGATATCAGTGACTGAGCATAGTTTAGAGAAAAATAGAACTAGACAAAAAAGCAGAGGATGGATTATGAGGCTAGACTATCTGCTATGTCAATAACATCATATTGATACAGAGCTGCTACCTTTGATTGTGCACTGTCCCTCATTGACCTAAACATCATGTCTTAGAAAGATTATGACAGGATCAACACCTATTTATATAATTTACGTCTAGTGCCCCAAGTGTAAAGATCCACACTAAGCAACTCTTCAACAAAGGAAGGAAAATAAAACGTGTAAATAATGATTCTTTGATCCTGTTTACCCTTAGCTAACACAGGAAAAGGGACATCTAGCTCACATAAACCTGTATACTTGTTGTATTGTTCACTTTCCGATAGAATATCTCTGAAAAAAGACCTATGAATAAATATTGTGCCACTTGCAACTCAAATCAACCATTTGATAAAAAATTCATCCATTGTTTGGGAAACTCCAACTCTTCTGTCCACCTTTTATTGTTAGACAAATTGAAGTGTGCACTGGGAGGGAGGCCAGCGGTAAACACAGAGAATCTATTTAGCCATCCCATTCCAGGGCTGAGAGGAGAGCTGGGCCCTTCAAAGGCAGAGGCAACAATGTGAGTGACATCAGGTCATCCTGCCTCCTCACAGTCACCTGGCTGATAGAATTGTTCTGGGGGGAGATAGGAGGGACCTGTGAAGCACAGCTTTTTTGTCATTGCCATATCTTATGATTGATGGCTCTATGGCCGCAGTGAATCTGCCCTTTTTAAATAATTTATGTTGCCCATCGCTATGGACAAGTAGCTTATAACTGGTTTGTTATTTTTCCATTGACTGGAGAGATCAATACTTTAAAGACATGACATAGCCACTAATGAACTACTTAAATGGCTCTCTGGAGTGCAAAACAATTGCAGTGTTTACTCAAAGCAAAGACTGAAAACTGTTTTATTACACTGCATCATAAAGGTCCGCCTGCAAACAAGAAGATGTAAAAGGTGCAGGACAGAGTAGGTCAGTTCCCCTTTAATTTAACATGTAGTAAATAATAGATAAAAGAAATCATCCCTCCATTGTCACAAACAGAATTTTATGCAAAAACATTACGATGTCTGGGAATAAAGCGTCACACAAATCCATATCCTGACAAGAGATCTGGAATGATTAGGCCCAAACCCTAATCGGTCAAAAAAGCCTGCATGAAACTGCATTTGCGAGTATCTTGTGTCTGTTAACATATCTCCAAGTGTTTGTCAGATAGGTAAATGGGACGTAACACAGGAAGGAAATTGATCTGAATGTTGAAAAATGTGCCTATCAAAGAAGGAGTTGCCCTGTCAGTGCAGGACTAGCAGTGCCTGTCAGGACGAGAAAAACTAAACCAATCATATGGGCCATAGTTAATGAAACAGTCTACTATAAAATGCCCTGTCCATAATCCTAGCTGTAGCCAGTACCAATGGTATTTTAGGGAAATGGACAATGCGAGAGGGGACAAACACACACGCATACAATACTGGTACTAGTTCACCAACTTGTGAATCTTGGCTCTGTGCCACCAGATGGAAAAAATGTACTGATGGGTGAATGTCTTGATATTATTTGTTAAAATTGGTTGGGTGGTTCAAGCCTATGTAAGCACATCATATTTTATTATAAACAGAAATATATTTTCAAATTCTCTGGCTGCCCCTATTAAGTGGATTACACTGTAAATGTGTTCCTAATAAGATGATAACTCAGTGGATAATCCAAAAAATAAGCAATGTAATTCCCTAAAAATAGTCCAGTAGAGTTATGTGTTGTAAATCATGAGGCCCTTGTTCATACTCCCTCTAACAAAGTGACAAATTAGCTGAACAATAGTGTTTGAATTCTTATTAAAGTTGATTAATTCATATCATTAGATGATCACACAACAGCTCATAAAATATACTAAATTAATTTCTTTACTGTGATTAATACATGAAACACTTGAATTAACATCAATAAATCAATTTGTGAATCAATTACATTATCATGTTTAAATACAGAGCTAATAGTGTACATTAACTAGCGGTGTAGAAGTGATCATATATCATTTGGCATTCCAAAGAGGAAGCGCAGAGGAGCATCCATATATGATCAACGATGAACAGGATCCAACTCTGACCTTAATAGGTCCCAATATATTTTGCATGGTGTTGTTACTGTGAAACGAGGCAAAGTTATCTACCCCAAGGATACAATGTAAGCCATGCTTCCTTTAATCTCAGATTTATTATACAGAACTGATTACACTGTTCCTATCTTATATGTTACAATTAGCTGCTGAAACATAGAAATGATGGGAACTATGACAGCTAAGCCTTTGTAAATGACCTACTGTATGTCAAATGCAAATCTTCCACGTATGGCAGGATTCACTTTGGATAATTATTCTATTTGAATTGTAAACATGGATCAAAGCCCATTTCATAGAAAACTGACACAGAACCTGCTTTCCAATATACTACATCACACTGTAAGTTTAACTTGTTTTTTTTGCTTCATATATGTTAAATGTACTGTATGTGAAGTGAAGACACTTCATCCAATTTAGCACTTGGAAACTGCCTTGTATAAGTGACAACCTGCTCCAGTATGAACAAGCCAGCAATGAAAAGCATGTCAAGGCTTCTTTCTGGTTGCACTGCAGAGTGCTACAGACATCGCTGCTCCCCTACAGGGCTGCTGCAGATGTGAGAGGTCCTCTCAACCAGCTGTTGTGTGGATCAGTCAACAGAGTTAACGTGACACACTCTGTAGAGAATTACACCTCCAGCACAGTGAAGTTTGCCTATATGGTCTCGCTAATAAACCTGGACCTTGTAATGGCTGTCTGATCACTCAAACGTAGGAGCAGCAGCAACGGGAGGACAAGGAAATGTCATCCAACATGGATAGAAAATGTACCTCCACCTTTGTTTAAGGTTCATGTGGGCTGAGTTTGATTGGTTTCTGTGTTTGTGCCAGGGATTGGCTTGTTACACCTTATATGGGCCCAAGACTTGACTGTTTTTTAAGCCACTCAGCCTGCTTAGAGAACTGGCTCTCCAACATAGATTAGGTTTATGAATGAAAGGTGTACTTAACCTTAAAAGGCAGCACTGCACCTGATCAGAGGAATAGTACACAGTTTCATAACTGATCAGAACAACTCAAAGGCCTGCAAGTAGTCCCCTGTGATTATGGAAAAAATACAGACAGATTGGATAGCTTATCTTATAAAGCTGGGAAAATTATACATTTTTGATACTGTAAACAATAAAAGACAAAAAACAATATCGCAGTAGTCCCTGTCTCAACATTTTCCAGCTTCTCTAGGCCATTTGTGACACGCTTGTGACCAAAGCCCATTCTTCCCTATAGAAGACGAGAAGTCTATAGTTAGGCAGATGAAAAATCTTGTAACCTGGATTGACATTATCAATCGCTTTTATTGGTTGTGCGAGTATTAATTCATAAAAAAATCATAATAGAAAGAGTCATAACCTTGTTTGCAGTTCAAGGTGTCCTGTCAACAGGATTACAGAAGTCTCTGTTATGATGGCAGTCAATAAGGAAAAAATGCTTTTTGGAAGAAGGGGAACTTTTTGTTACAATTCTGCAATGGCCACTTGCCAACACTGGAGGCAAAGCTGAGCGGCACCACTGTGTCCAGGTCTATGATACAGTAATATAGACTAAACCTTCAATTTGGATTTATTTTCACCCAGCATCAAACTAGCTTGGTTGTGTAGCTCATGATGTAACATCTATAGCAACCTAGCTGGTTAACTCATTGGCACTGTTATGTAAATAAGGTCAAAAACTTAAAAACTGTTAGTTAGCAGCAACAACCACTTTTTAACCTAGACTGGCAAAACCAAACACAAATTGACCACTTTGTACTTTAATGTTTGTTGTAGTGTGTGCTGTAATGTTTTCAGCAACTGTTAAACAGAAGGGAAATTTGTGTATTTTTCTGGGACTATTTTGATCACGGATTAGGTGCGCTAATGAGTATTTATAATACTAAGGAGGTATATGTAGGATCAAATCCAAATAGCAGCACCCAAGTTCATTGCAATGACGAAACATGTCATCCAATGCAAAGGTGTCACTCATTTGTGTGTTTTTAAGTGGACAACAACAGAGTCTAAGTGACATATGTATGGCACTACAGGCTACACAGTCAATACTTGTTGTCAGAATCAATACATTGTTGGTTTTGGTCTTTTCATAGGATTTGTTGACAATAAGAAAAATACTGGACATCTACACATTTATCCTTAAAACATCCTCATGGTTAATTTGTGGTTAGTACATGTGTTTTGTGGCATGAGAGCATGTACTTGTGACCTATATATGACACTGAGATGCACCATGATGACATAGTATCAATAATGTAACACTGCATTTGCATGTTACTAGAATCAGCTCAGTGTGTCAAGTTAATTTAATTTCAGGTATCGATGCGTCTAAATGTTTCTTTCTGCTATGGTGGACTACTAAGAGCATCTACAATAAGCATAATAAGCATCTTAAAATATCCTGGACCAATTCAAATGCCATTTAACAATAGGCGCATCTTTGCCACAGATGTAACAGCCAGCGGCATCGTCTATCTTCTTCTGTAGCTGTTCACATTGACTCAACTGATGTATCTTGTGATATTATAAAAGACATACTTAAAAATGCATAGCTGAATCAAAGTGCTTACCAACTTGAAACAATCCATTATTATAGAAGGGGCTGAATTAATTCCATCTCGTGCACCAACAATTGCTTGATGCCTCAGAAGATAATTTGCCATGTAATTCTTTTCACCTACACAGATGCACCGACGTATTGTACATGCCTTTTCTTCAACCCTGATAACGACCGTTAATTCATCAAGAGTAAATAAAATGTTTAGTTGGGAAGGGACATTAATTATCACATTCATCTGCTTGCTGTTTCCAAACTGGGCTATAATGAAATGTGCTGTAATAGAGATTGCTCTTGGGGAGGCAAGCCGTTTATGAATCGCTGGAGGTGCAGCAGCTGCCTTCCCCCTTGAGAGATAGAAATTTATGCCGTATACCCCGCTGATTGTTGAGAAGGTAAAGAACCAATAGCAGCATGTTCAGAGGTTTAATTTAAAGTGTGTTTCTCACTAGGCTGCTCACAACACTTAATTAAACTCTGCTGTTTTGGCAATGACAAATGCTGTGGTGCAGGAGGAAGCTGGGCTGCTGTGACTGAGAGGCTTTTGTAATTTCTTTCATGTGCAGCGATGGCCAGATCCAGGTCAGAAACTGTAGAATTAAAGAACTAAACAAGATTTAGACATGGGAAATGTAAGGGCAAGGGGGTGGGTGGTTAAAGTCATTTCTTTCTAAGGAATACATCTATTTTCTCTTTTTTTGCATGTCCTCTTTCTCATTTTTGGAAAGTTCTGTCATAGATTTATGAGGGTTTAGCTTCTGTGCCTGGTTTTCTGAGCTCATTGCCTTTCATACTCTTGTTTCCTTAGGCTTGTGTCTGCTTGATGGAGACTTCAACATTTTACTGAAAGGTATGATGACGAAAATGAATAGTATGTTCCTGCATAGTACACTGTTCCTATTATTTCAGTCTGATCTTTCTATTAAGTCTTTTAGCATGACTCTTGATTTGCCCAACCATATTTCCACCAAAGGAAGCATTAAGTTTAAAATATGCAACTTAGTGTGAAATTCAACTTCAGAGGTCTATAGCACACAAAAACGTCAAACTCGGAGCAGTCAACAAACTGACAGGGAGTGACTAATAGCTTTTTTTCTGGGTAGAAATCCAATTCATGCCAAACAGAAATCTTATTTTGTTTCTATAATGGTATGACTGTATTACTGTGCATTTCATGAGATCCATTTAAAAGGTGGAGCCAGTCTAGCACATAGCCACTGCACAGCCTAGCCTGCTGCTGTGTTATGAAGTAGCAGAAGTCTGGCTATACTACCAGGAAATAACCACAAAGATGCCTGCGAGGCACAAACAGGAGCTGGAGCATTCCATTCAATAATGTAATCCATACTTTTAAGTAAAAGACCTCAATTCTTATGTCCTTTTTATTACTTGAGTGAATGGTACAGCGCATTATTTTTCTGTCACACGCCAATCTTTTTGCAGGGAGCTTTATTGCAACTGTATAAAAATGAAGTGGTTTTACTGGCTGGTGTAGTCTATACACCTTTTTAATCCATATTCAGTTTGAAAAGGTGTTTCCCACCACACATTTTTAACAAAACACAATTTAAATCTTTAAGTCTATGATGTTGACAATTCCTCATGATGACCATATAAAAATACCTGCTACTGCACTTTCATCAGCTGCATATCAAAAAAATCTGTATCTTGCTTACAAGTCTATTTCCTATCATAGTATTGTGCAATTTATAGCTTAATTAAATCTGGCTTTTTTTGGCCATTTACAATGAACTAAACCAATCTGTCAAAACTGATGAGCGTGATATATTAATATACACAGAAAGAAATCATAATTGTATTCATTGTAATGCAAAAAGGATATTTGTCAGTTTATTTCTTAAATGTAATCATTCCAGTAGAGGTGAAAGATGTTTTTGCTAATCCAGAGCATTAAATAATAAAAACAGGAGCATATGCATATAGGAAAAAAACAACAACATAGTATTTATCCTGTTTTATATAGGGGATGCAAACAGCTCCATATGTATTTTCGTGTTCTGTAAATGCCAGGGAGACACAGCAGCATCCGTTGGAGTTAACGGTGCAGCACTTTTGTGTTCAGTAGCACAAATCATTAATCATGAGGCCGGCCATATTCTTGTAGTGCCTGTGCTTTCATTACTGGGCCTAATTAAACAGTTCTGTGAACTGGAATCTCAGATTCCTCTGTTACAGATTATCATTAATTATGGTGAAAGTGCTCAGAGATGTTGGACTCAATTATATTCTGCTCAACCCTGGCAGCGGGGTGATTCATTGTTCTGAGCACTCCACAGCCGTACTGTCTCTGCTTATCACCAACCTCCACTTTTGTAAATTGGGCTCTGCCAGCCAACAAACTAAGAATTATGTGCTGCTTTTTCATTACAAACATGTTGGAGGAGCACAGACCAATTAAGGGTGGGATATTTTGTGTGGAGTGATGAGGCAGGCATTGGTGCAGGGAGATGGGGGTTGGATGGGGGGTACTATGGGAATGAGCTCACCATGCTGAAGTTGTAGCTTTATTACCATGTGTGGTGCAGCCTTCCACCAGGTCTATTGACTGATTATGCTCTACATACCCACTCAATATCTCAAAGCCATCAGCAGTGTAAGAGTAAAATTAGAATTTGAGCTGAATATTATATTGATATTTCTGTGCAAGTATAAACAGATTTCAACAGTCCTGGGGGAAGCTTTAAATGGAGATTTCTATTGTACTGGCAGCTTTGAGTGCATATAGCCTGGAGGACAGCGTTAACTTTTCATAATATTTGTGTATGACATGCAACTTTTTATGCAGCTGAACAATGTCAATATTACTTCTATGGTCTTATGTAGGGTACGTGGGGGTCTATGATGGAAACAGTGTGTGAATGAGATTATTGGCCACCTTTTTTTAGGGTCAGAGAATCGAGAGGAAAATCTGAATCAAAGAGAAGCAGAAGTTCCAATGGTAAGCTTAGGCCTTAGTGGTTTGAACAATTTCATATGCCACAGTAGGTAGTGATTTTAATATATATGAAAATCAGCCAGAGCTGTGTGCATGTGTCTCTTATAATATCACCGGTGGGAGATTTTCACTGCCTTACAAAGCAGGAGTGTTTTCGTTTCCCCCTCACTACAGTGTTGTCTCAGTACGACTCACAATAAGATATCTGTCTCTCTACCATTGCTTTCAAGAATTAACACAGTGATGCAGCCTGCAGTAAAAGAGATGAACAAGAGAGAAAAACAAAGCAAAAGCTGATCTGGCAAAATTAAATTTTACAGTATCTTTGTTTCTCTCATAGTTCCTTAAACTGTGGTTGGTCTAATCCCATAATTCCCCTGGCAGAGGAGCAAGAAATGGGATTTTTCCTTCTGGTGACATAGCGGCAGCTCATTGAAAATGTAATACACTACTTCCAAGTCACAGGTCAGCTGGCAATCTGAATTTTAAAAGGACTGTGAATAATATTCTGTTTTATTTTGAAAAATGAACTTTGTGGCCTCCATCATGAATCCAATATATGTCTTAATCTTCTAGGCTCTTGAAACCCACAGCTCTGGAATAAGGCCTTTGACTCCTGAACCTAATAAGGAAATCACTTGTTTTCTCACCCATCTTTCCATTTTATAGGGGCTGACACAAAACAGTCCTTTATTTTAAAAGTAATTTATGAAGCATAAAATATATATGTATTTAATATTATTATTCACTTTTCTACATGCATTCAGTGAGTGCGTAATGCAAGTCACCTGAAGTACAAATACAACAGAAACATTATTATTATTATTATTATTATTATTATTATTATTATTATTATTATTATTATATTTCTTCAAGATTAGTGAATCTTAAAGACATAAAGATAACCATCTGAGCATCTATTGTTATTCTGAACTGAACATGGCTGACAGTGGCAGTGAATTTAAGCGTTAATTACGCACTAACCTTTTCAGAATGGATATTTAGACACGCTGTGCCCTGCGACTCTGAATGTTCAGGAAATGAAAACATCCAATGACCAATCAGTATCTACTCACATTAGCATAGTCTTTTAAAAGCCCAATGCCCCAAAACATGCCATGAAAATCCTCTCCTATTTATCTTAAAATAGCCACTTAACTTTGACTGACACTAATTCTTACTACATGACGCTGTAGAAACCCCTTCGTTTCCCCCTTCTGTCTCTGTCAGAAAATTACAAAAGACAGAGTTTGTGATGTCCCCAGTGCGCAAATCCCTTTATTCTGTCAGATTACAGCATTTGATATGACGTAGTGCGGCATTCTGGCCTCACATGCCTGCCAGAGAGAAGGGACCTGTCAGCAGCAGCAGAGGAGAGCAGTGCAGATCATCACTCTGACTGATCCACAGACCCAGAGACTGTCATCTC
Organism: Acanthopagrus latus; assembly: GCF_904848185.1. Taxonomy (NCBI): domain Eukaryota; kingdom Metazoa; phylum Chordata; class Actinopteri; order Spariformes; family Sparidae; genus Acanthopagrus; species Acanthopagrus latus. Next base: position 16,760,362 of record NC_051047.1, read on the forward strand.
CTCCGACTGTACAAGTCAACACAAATAAAAGTGAGGAAGCAAAAGCCATAATGGCTGGGAGAGATCCAGGCTCATTGTGGCCATTACTTTTATTCAAACCTTACAGATGACATGATGTGAAAAATGAGCCTGTGTCTAGTCGGGTGCCCATTAGTGAGTGAGCACATTATCTCCCCTTTTTCACATTGAATCTCCTCCCTGCATGCAGTGGCAGATGCTCCCGAGGAGTCACTCACTTTTATGGGCTTTTGACTGCCGTACTCTTTTAAATACAGGGGCCTGCACCAGGCAGAGATGACGTATGGCTGTCAGCGCTCTTTACCTCACTGACAGATGCCTTCAGTGGATCCCTCCTTAAACCTTCTGTCTAAAACTAAGGGGGACAGCTAACCTCTTCCCTCACAGAGCAGACATGCATGCATCAAATTGATTATTACAGCAAAGGGGGTGATTTCTAAAAATCTCTATTACCCGACAATTACAGTGCCATTTACATAAGTACAGTCTGAAGGCAATCATGAAATACAATTCCCCAAAACCCTCAAGACTGACACCACCCAGGGAACTTAAAACTTTGTAAATTATGAATTTGTTTTGAGGATTTTTGGGAGGATAGATCTAAATTTGATTGTTGAAATGACACCCCAGGTCTTTAAAACAGTTTAATAAATGTTTAATATCAAATGTGTGATTAAAAAGAAACAGTACGGCAAGCTCCACCATGGTGGAGGTACTTCCAAAAAAATGGAGCAACTTCAGTGGTTTAGTCACAAAAGACTAGATGTACAAGAAACCATCAAGCAACAGAACCACAAACACAAGAAGACGTTAATGCCAAAAGGGAGCAAAACAGCAAACTTATATTGTCACATCAAGCAGAAGCACCTTGCTGAGTATAAGGAAAGCCAAAGATCCTGTGATGAGAGCTCAACAGCTTTTGTGAATTAAAAACCAGATTTTTGGTATCCTGTCAATAACATCATTATCATTGATTTTTTAGGTTCATACTGCCCAATAATAATGTATACTGTACATTTTAAAAAAAACATTTCAGGAAAGTTGCATCAAACAGAAATTTCAGGTCCCTTTTCCTCACACCTCTAATAATTTTTAAAACACTTTTCCCAGCTGATGAAAGAAAATCAATTACTTTGCCAAATCACTGTGTTCCTGTCACATTGTTGTGTGAATTGACATAAAGAACAAGTGCTTCCTAACAATCCAGACAGTAAGATGTTCACATCATAAAGAGACATGACATAACATTTTGACATGTTGACATAATCTCTAATAAATTAAGGAAAAAAATACCTCCAACTGTAAGTTTGGCATCACTTTCTCTTTTTCTAGTAAAGTTTGGTGAACAAATACAATAGGACGTCCATTTAGTCCCTTTCCAATGACTTCTGATTATTTTCAATGGTTTATAATCTCCAAGCAGACTTACTGGGAAATGGAAAAACTGAGAAACATGTAGCTTTGTCTTCATTCCCAATGGCCAGAAATGCACCAGTGTGCCACAGTTAACACATATTCAGCAGTATGGGAACCCCCCAAGGTGGGTTGAGCCTATTTGAAAATAACATATATTCTATTCTACGATAGGAAATAAATCTAGATGCAGTAATACAGAGCAAAGCTCAGAGGTTGTGGTCAGTGACAGGGAGTTCTTGCTTCTCTCAGGCATGAGTATGAACCAGAGCCGCTTGGTTCAATCTAATCTCTGACAAGAAACAACAAGCCTCTGGGACACCCCTGCGGTCCACCTCTACACCGCACAACATCATAAGCAGCTCAACTCAGGGGGTAAGATCTACTGTAGCTGTCAGGGGAGAAATATGTTTCCATTTTACAACTTCAGTGGCAGAGAAGACCATACAAATGCTTCTCCATTTCCCTCACTATTGCTCACTCGTTTGAATCTCTCTGCTCTCTCTTCTGCTCCTGTCAGTTTTCCCTCAGTGCACACACTCAAGGGGTTCCCTGGTGACTGCGTCCCATTACTATCCTGAGACCGCTGCACAACAGAGCTGCACCGCCAGTGTCCCAAATGATACAAATTCCCACATTGCGAAGACAAGCAGAGTGTAAGACACACAGGATTTGGTAGCCAGCATCAACACTCGGCCTCTTTACTTGTGCCTGTTAAAACTTCAACACATAAAGGACATCTTTGCACAGAAAGTGACTGACAACTGGAAGGTTTGGCTTTGTTATTTCAGTAGTCTGACATAAAGATACTGATTTAATTAGAAATCCATCTATCCTTTTTTTAATGATACATATTACAGGGTTCACCCTCACAGTTTGATTAAAAAGTCACCATATAAAGTAAACTTTCTTTTCAGCAGAAATTCCACAATGTTCATGTAGATCAAAGCCTACTTTAATGCCGAGTCTGTTTTTTTGTATCTAAATCAGAGTTTAAGTATATCAAGTTATCTAAATGTCATAATTTTATAATTGTCATTGTTTGACTTCTGTGGAACAAAAGCATTTTTTTTTTTTGTTTAAATCAGTTGATAACAATTGAAAATACAGGTCTGTTTATATTTGTAAAAGGATTATATGAGCTCATGAGCTTATCACAGACATGTCTTTGGCAGATAGCATGCCCACAGTGTATGTTGGCCAATAACTAATAACATACCGCAGTACAAAAATGCCAAGACATATTCAGTGTGTCTAATACATAGTCAGTCAAGTAGGGCGAAATTTAGTTTTCAACTGTAAAATAGTAAGTATGCAATTTATGCCACTAGCTGTAAATAGAGTGGGATCATGGGAGTTGTCTTCATTGTTAAGCAACCACCATTGCTGATGGAAATGTATCTGATAGTGACTCAGACAGACTAGGTAATGTTTTATTCACATTACATTTAGTCATGTCCGCACAACCTCCTTTCACTCTCTGATGTATCTCTGGATGTTACCCGAAAGTTATGATGACAGGCTTACAAAAGAAAAGCAGTGTTACCTTGTTGAAGAAATGTATTTATTTATTTTCCCATGCAAACAAAACAAAACGCATGAGGCAGTGAGATATACTGCTCTTTACGGAATCATTCTGGATAATGCTATTTCCATAAAGAAAATGTTTTGAGTAGTTTTAGTCTTTCTTGTCCATCACTGAATTTCAACATCCATTTGTGTCCAAGTACGAACTCAAATACCAAGGGGAATTATAACACATGATCTGAGATCACATTTGCAAATGACGCTTTCCAACAGGTCCATTTTCAGCAACCTAGAAAACAGTTTACCTGTGTAAAAAAGGCCAAAACACGTTTTAAAAAGCTATGTTTAAAAATAATGATATAAATAATAATAATTACGTGTTGGCAAATCCTTAAATATCAAAATCACAATTGTCAACAAGTCTATAGTCTATTCTACGCTAACAAATATAATGGAAGAAAATGAAGCTTTAACAGCAAATCAATTACATTATATGAACGATTCATCACTGTGTATCAATCACAATGTTGTAGTCCTCTGATTTTGGTGATGCGTCATACAAAAACCTTGATATCATAACGGCAGTCCTTGGCTATACACATTAGATTGCAATGTTATGTGGTTCCGATATCGTAGATTGTTCACATGATTCTGTCTGCACTGACAGTGTTGATCCAAATACACCAAGTTACTCCAAGATTCCACAAGGATCTCAGGCATGATTGTGCTAATCACCTGACACACCTGATTTCCCAATTCATTTTCTCCATTCATCTTGAGCAAATGTAGCGACAGCTTGCAATCTGTTTGTTTTGAGTTGTCAAAAAGGAACCAAAGGCATGTATCAACATGGAATAAATGCTACTGCGAGATGTCACCAGCTGCACATGATATGATGAATTACAATCATATGTTAATCAGCCGGAGTTGCAGTAATGGGATGTTTACATGGCGCTCCACCGCAAACCTTCTTGGACTGTTTTCTCATATACAGATACGGATTCTTGAACAGAAAGGAGTACAGTATCGTTTGCAATACTAATGAACATATTTCAGTTTTTTTGTTCTTATCATTTTTATTTTGTTTCCCAGCAGTAAAGCATGAACTAAAACACATCTATGAAAAAAAGTTTACTTTGAGTTTCTCCATGCGTTTATAATTACTTTGTTTTAATCAGCCTGCTTGTTTTTGTTGTTGTTATGCATCTTATGGAAGACGAGACTGCCTGACAGTACTGGAAAACAAATACTGTTTTCATCCCTCATCACTCACTGTTTTTCTCTCTGACATGCATGCAAAATAATAATATAATGTATGTGTGGGTGTGTGCGCATGTCTGTTGTGAAGGCCTGGCCACAGAGCAAACAGCAGTAGGTCCAGCAACAAGGTCAATACTAGCGTAAGTACCTTTTTATTTCCCCAGCCACCCACAGTGTTAGATCCTGCAGTTTGTCCAGCAAACTTACTAATGACTGGAAAAGCCTCGCTGCTTCACCATTGTTTTCCTTATCCATAGGTGGGTGAATGAGGAGGATCAGGCAAGTATTTGCGGTAATTAATTCACACTGATATCAGAAAGTACATAAAAGATATGTAGCTCATTATCCAGATTAACAGGATTAAAAAGGATAAAAAAAAGAGTCAGTTTTTAGGTTTACAGATTACTAAAAACCGTAACATTTTCCTAATCCAGGGCAGATTATATTCCCCCCAAAAGATGAATATCTATTTTAGAGAAGTGTTGATATCTTACAGTACATTTATTGGACAATGATTATTAACTTGCAGCAAGTGCTTTTTACTTTTGATGTAACCTTTATGTAAGCCGGTTTGTCACAGTGAGGTCAAGAATGTCTTTTACAACCTGGTTGACGAAAGCAGCAACACAGAGTTACAACAGTAAATTAACTGGCAACACATTCATTGGAGTGAATACAATAAGCATTTGGAGAAAATCTCGACTTGATGAATTTCAACATAGCTTTAAAATTGTTCAGGGCAGAGTGTTGTGAGACAGTTTCACAATATTCATGATAAAAGTGATATTGAAACATGGATTAAGGATATTGTGTAAATAATTGTCAATCTGTTTGGCCACGATAATCATATAGTGAAAATCTGATCATAACAGCCCAGGATCAGTGATACAACGTTTTGAACTTCAATGTTTTGAAGTCCAGATTACTGTAGTCATGCAGTAGGTGCAGAAAGCCAAAGTCTTTCTTTCCCAGTTCAGTTCAGACTTTGCGATCAACTAACAACAAAATGTCCAGAGAATGATTATTGTGATTTCAAAAGCTCAAGTTTAAAAGATAAGTAAGGCTGCACAAATATAACGGACAGATTCTCTGATCTAAATCCACAAATTCAAATCAGACTAATTATGAATCAATCAAGTTAATGTAAAAGAGTCAAACTGGTGTTCTATACGTGTGAATGAATGAACATATCACACTGTTGATGTGCTGATCTCGTCTTACCAGTAAAACACGACCTTCCTCAGTCATCTCAAACGTACAGTGTACTGAGCATAATGAGAGTAATAGTAACAAATTCTAAGTTTTAAATTCTTAGCTGACTAAATGACTTGGACTTGAGCAATGCTACTCAATGAAAAATAGCTACATTCTCTTAGGGTTTTGATAAATAATTGAAAGTGCAAACAAGGTATTTTTGGGGGGGAATCAGAAACGAGAATAAAACTTAAGAAATTATTACAGTATATGAAATATGTAGGAGGAGGCTACTGTGTGTAAATAAATTAGAATCAAGAGTAAATATAAACATCACAAGCATAAGACTTATAAACTATGCTACAACTAAATTGCTTCCACACTCCATGGACTCAATATGCGCTTTAGAAGAGCCTGGCGGTGGCAATATTCCTCTGATATGGTGTTTAGTTTTAATAGGAACCCTCAGCTCAAATATGAGCTGACAAACACAGCAAGACAAACACAGTCTCTCTCCGGCAATGAAATATACACTATCAAATAGACCTGTACCTTTTCTGAATCCACTGTGTGGGTGAAACTAAAGCGCAGAACAAACAGCATTCTGATATGGCTTTGAGGGTGATAACAGCGTCTGACAGGGTGGAGAGAGCAGGCTTTGGGCTCAGTGCGAAAACACAACCTGTGATTGACATGATTCCCTGGCCTTAGAGAAGTTTACCTTTTAATAAGAGCTCAGAGAGGCCCTCTCAACAACCTGGTCCAGGCTCTCGCCGACAGCAGGCGACGGCTGGGGAGGTGCATGTGCATGTATTTATGTGCGCGCGGGGGTTGTTTGTGTGGTTGTGCGTGCACATGTGTGTGTATTGCACATGTACAGGTGTGCACGTGTGTCTGTGCCCACTTGTAGCAGATTTCAATCAAGGATTTCAGCCATGCCCAAATATCTCTTCTCTTTTGGGCCTGGTTGTTTGAAGAAAATGAGTGGATTCAGGATCAAGAGCCTTTCTGGAGGAATTTAAGTCTGTTTGAGGATTATGACTTCTTCATCCTGTACAAAGCCAGCAGAGAGAGCTATATGCTAGCCCTTGGAGGCCCGGCTTACCAACGCATTCCAGACGGTGATATAGACATGATAAAACCCAGGAAAGACATCATAGTTGTGAGCACAGATCTTCAAAATAAATAGGGGAGTTTAAAACTTTCCACGTTTACTCCAGAAGAGCAATTCATTTATGGTGCAGGAATATGCATGAGCTTAAAACTATTACAGATATTAAATACAACAGATTTGCACTAATAATACAATACATAAGAGGCTGGCAAATTAACAGAGACTTTCCTCTGACTCGAGCTGGGTTATATGGCCTTTGCAGTCACACATTGGACCAGAATATCTTCAAAAATCTCTTCAAAACCCCTTAAGAAATGCTTGGACAAAATGAAATATCAAGGTATGACAAACAAACCTCAATACTGACATTCTAGCAATATTGTAGGAATGTTTGTTGTTACTTTCACAACACAATGAGATTTTTAATATATTATCATCAGTGATGTAAATGGGTAAGGGCCACTATTAGAACAAGTAGAGCAGTCTGGTAAATTCAGAAAATCATATGAATTTAGAGTAATGCAGCCTTTAAAACCAGGAAACAACACTTATGCCATATCATGTTGTGTCTATATCAAAATTTTAGACTATGTAATAGTGACTTTGGTCTCATAAATGTAAGATAAAATGGTTACTGGTTTCACAATAAACCACAGTAAAATTCTGGTATGGTTTTCAGTTTCAAATTTTAAATCATCATCAAATGCATGTAGGCTTTAAAAAGACTCACAATAAATACTGTCCAGCCTTAACTAGACTTAAAGGTCTACAGCAGTTCTAAAGTGTAGCATGGAACTTGCATTTGTTTTGAAATGCACATTGATAAACTGTGGAAAAGGCAGTCACATCGATCTGGAGTTTTTTCAGCCATCTAGGAGACCTACATCTGACGTGTGTGATCATAATTTGGGTATTCTGGTTTTTATAAGAGTATAATTCTGATCGTGATCACCCTCTCTGCAGAACATGCAGGAAAAAAAAACTTATTGCAAAAGGAGGCAACAACATTTTCTAATGTTCATTTTGAACATTTTCAGCACCTTCTTAAACACCACAATAACATTCATCATTCATATCATGATGATATAGGTCACTATAATCATGATATGAAGTTTTCACGCGGTTTCATAAACACATGTTGCTCTTGAATATTGTAAACTGTACTTCTAACTGAAGTTTTTTTTCCAAGACTTGTTTCTCTGATTTCAACACACTGCTCCAAAAAAGCCACGCCTCCTTTCATCTGACTTATGAATTACAATTATCAAACTAACACATCCCTTGCCAGCTCTGATCAACATCTTCAGGGGTCAACGAGACTTCCTTTAGCATCTACAACGCGCCCGCTCCGTTTCTGAGAGATGTCACCACTGACCGCGCCTCCATTGACAAGCCCAAATGACAGTGATTGCCATTCAGCAGAGTCTTCATTAGTTATGCAGCTGATGAGTGAACTTTGTCAGCATCCCAGCCAGCTAAGTGTAGATGAAGGGAGCTATGATCAAATCTGTCATTATTTACCCTGTTTACAGCATAACCTGGTAGCCAAACAAGAAATCAATAGAAAATGGGGACAAATTACTGTAAGTGTCAATATTTCAGACAGCTGAGATAAAGGGCTCTCAGCCTGTAATAGATTCTTTCCATTTACCTTAAGCTTATCGAGCAGAGAGTTTGTCAATTGCTGATAAGACCATTAGCTAGTTGTTGATAAAACAATTTAGTATCATTATAACCTTAAATATAACAAATGAAGCTCGTTCAATGGATAAGATCAACATCCAGCAATTACACCTCTCACGACTTCACAGTAAATTCTTTTTTGCCCTTCCCTTTGAAATACACTTTTGTGAAAAAAGATTTAAGCACCCAGTGTGTCTGATATACAACCACATTAATAATGTAAGCACATAAACAAGCATTTAAGCTTTTCTTAAATGTCCAGTCTGATATCATCAACAACTTTATTAAACTGTAAGGACCATGTAAGTGTTATCTAAATGCATAATGCCTATTCTGGGCTAAAGGGTTGTTATGCAACATGCTACAGTACACGACAATTATTTGATTTAACACTTTTAAAAAGAAGCAGACACACTGATCTCAGCTATCTCCCAACAGCACAAGTCTCAAGAGTGTCTGCTTTGTTGAGAAGGTTACGGGACTTTGTTTGACCCCAGAGCAGTGTGACTCTTGGAACTGCGACTCGGCTGTACTTCACACTTATATCTTTTGTTCTTGATCAAGTGCACTTACCCCCCATACAAAATGAAGCCAAACAGAGGGAGCGAGGCGATGGTCCCGGGCAAAGGAAGCCATGAACGAGCCAGAGGGAGGAAGTAGCATCTCCAACAGTCAGTCTCAGCAGGGGATGGACTAACTATAGCCACATCAATGACTAACTCTCACAGCAAGGACACCTCCCTTCACTTTGAAAAGAAAATAAATTAAACAACAAAGGGGGACACTGACATTCACTGCCTCTCAGTTTATTGCACCAAATAACTGCTCATCATATGTCCAGTGCAGGATCACTGTTGAGTGCAGCGGCCGGTGAGACAACAGTGAAATGGGAAAAAAAAACAAACAATCATTTTAAGAACAAAGTTTCCTTCCCAGCAGGAATGATGATTGCTATATGGATTCGTAGATGAAGCAGAAAAAGTTCCCTCATCTATTGGCCTAATATGGTCATTCCAACACAGGAGGGGACCCATCTTTGTACTTCTTCAAGCATTACGTACACAATCAATAATGGAAAAACATACACTGCGAAAGGCCTTAGTTGCACTGCCTGCAAGCGGCATTGATAAATGATTTTGTGCCAGTTATGACAGCAAGGTGCATGCAGTGAAGAGAGTAGAAGGCCTTTTTAATAGTGCAAGGAGAGAATTAAATCAAACCCAGGAGGGCCTCCACTGGAAAGGAGAGATGCTGCATCTCTCTGCTCTAAATCACAGCTCTACTTAAGCCCGGCCCTCTCTTTCCCCATTTTTCTACATTATCAGAGGAAACCTGTCACCGCTGTCTATGGGTAAGTTTACAAATCATGATTTATCAGAGAGAGGATTTCTAAACACCTGTGTGAGAAAATAAGCATCCCCTGCATTATTATTTGTAGGCCAAAAAGTTTTTTAGTCATCCTTTAAGTTATAAAAGTATCTAAAACATAAATACTAACATGCACCTAGATTTCTATAAACTACATAAATGTTTGATGAATGCATTCAAATCTAAAATTACTGTATATGAACAAATTTTGATGATAATCAATATAATTGCCATTTCCACTTTGGCCACTACAGACCTATGTAATTCATGTGCAAACAATGTGCTCCTTTTAAGTCCTCAGTGAAAAAAGCCCTGTAGAACACAGCTCCTTATTATCCCAGGGTGGGAAAATATAAAAGGGGGCTTAAAAAGGAGTGAAAAGTTTCCAAAGGTCAAAAATTAATCAAACTCATTACCTGTGGAGGAGAAGGATCCTGCTTGCTGCTAACTCGTTTAGCAGATTTTTAACCTCTATTCTCTTTTCAAAGGGGTGAAGATTCCCAAAGGAGGAAATGTCCGTGACTTCTCATTTACAACCAGATAAGGGAATCTTAATGATCGTCTTCAACCTGTTTCTGGAGACACAAACATACACAGTATTTAAAAACAGAAACTGTTTAAAGCTACCTCATATATATATATATATATATATATATATATATATATATATATATATATATATATATATATATATATATATATATATATATATATATATATATATATATATATATATATATATATATATATATATATATATATATATATCTCTCTCTCTCTCTCTCTCTCCAAACATCTTTAGGGTATATCATACAGCACAGTTATATAGTTTGTCACTTAAAACCTGACACATTATGTCTCGAGAACCCTAAACCACAACCCAGTTTTCGAGCCACTTTCTGCAGCCCAAATAGGCAAAGCCACATCAGCTGGGGAGAGAAAATCCTTCTTACTGGCCACCAAGGCCAGTTGCTCCCACTTTATCCAGTAAATACTGAAGAAGAAAGCGACAGAGCAAAAGCCGTATGAGGGGAAGGAGTGAACCCAGGGTGATGGGCACTGTCCAATGTCTGGTCTCTTTTCTAAATGCAGAACTTTCTCCAAGCAGGAGCTTCTTATCGAGGAAACACACGACAGAAAGACAGAGGCAGATGGCTGGATGCATAAGCTTCAATAAGCACAGATCCTTTTAGGAAATCATAACTGCAAATACCTTAAAAATACTTAGCTGTCAATGGAAAGCAGTGTTTAAATACACGTTACTGAGTGACAAATAATAAAATCAAGTCCATATTTAATCTAAAGTGTTCAACAAAAGGAGGAAATACACAGATAAGTGTTCTGTAAATGGATATTAAACATTAACAAGATTTAACATGTTAACATAATTTGCAAGGGAAAAGATCAATATTTATGTATTTCAATTATTAATTTGGTTCACTTTCTTTATTCACATTTCTACCCAGCACTAATCTGAAAGAGGAAATTAATTTATTCTAAAATCAGGATCAGTGTAAATTGTTTCCTCACAGGGAAAGATATGCGAGACAGCATTTAGGGTAATTCCTCATGCCTAAATAGCTATGAGCCTAATTTGAGCTGATTTGGGTTGTTAGGTTTATGGCCTAAACGTGCTGAACGTTTGACGGTAAAATTTGGACTGGCCACAGAAATGTAAAGACACCACTCTGTTTGTAAAACTCCCCATATGGTAACACGGTAAACTGCTCTTTGGATATGATGAAACAATTTACCTCTCACTCCACCCCCCTCCTCAATAAAATGATTTATTTTAATGATTTTATTGTTTTGTGTTTTATTTAACAATTAAAATTCATCTCTGATGCAAAAAAATAATTACACCAGAAATCCTAATATTAACATTTTGGGCTTGGACATAAAAACAATTTGTATTTAGTGTTAAAACATTTGTTTAACTTGAGTCTTATTTTCCTAACAAGAAAAAAAAAAATAACATCATGAAAAAATAAGAAAACCGTTAATGCTCTAAGGGAAATCCAGGCTGTAAATGTGCACAATATTCCACATTATATATATGTCATTTCAGAGTGCACTCCAAGTGACGCAGTGTCAAATCTGTGTGACAGATTTAGGTGAACGATGGTGAAGGGAGCCCTGCGTGGGGAGAGCGGCTTAGGGCTGACTCAAGCAGCCAGTACAAGATCTCCAGCAGGCAGAAAGGAGCCCTGCTCACTGCGGAGCCGCCGCCTGTCCGGCCCACCAACACTGACAGCCAAGCAATAACCTGACACCATTGCCATCTTCTGACTACAGTCACACATGACTCCTTGGGTCAGCTTCACACACAAATGAACTCCAGACTAACTTATGAGGCATTTTCTAAGATACAAGAACACAAAAATGTTTATAATTTTACAAGGGCAGGGTTGGGCATAGTCAGGGAATTTAAAAGAAGCATACAAACACATGTACACATGCAATAATCCACAGACTGATTTGGTTTATAAACTTAATGATCTTTGGAGCTTAAGGTAATGAGAACCAAGACACTGCATGAGACAGGAGTATTTGGAGGTTTTAGATATGGAGCTTGTGTTTTTCTTTATTTCTAATGGAATGTCTCCCTCTTTTGGTGGCTGCTGTAGAAAGAAAGAAGGACAAGAAGTAACAAACTCCTTCACCTATAACAGAACTTGAAAATAATAAGACTTAGATAATAGCAGCCCCTTAACAACATTCTGACTTGAAATTATCAGAATAATCAGCGTTTTTATGTAAAATCTAATGTGTGTGTGGTGAACTTTGTACTTAAATGTTCGTCTTCTTCTTCTTTTTTTTTTTTTAAATCACTTTAACATGGGGGAATTTTAATTTAACACATGATGAGATGTCATACTTTTCTTTAGTTCTTTGATGAAACTAAAGGTAAGAGTACAGATCAAATGAGACTCTGATGCTGGTAAATTCGTTTTCAAAACTGGGAGCTCCCTGACATCTAGTGGACAGAATCTAGACTGCCTCCAGAGTAGTACAGGCCAGCACGTGATTCAATAGGCATACAAAATGTTATTTACAGTACATGTATAGCTCAAACATTCATACGGACTACCAGGACAGCCATATATCACTTATGGTTAGTGATTCAATTTATTCTTTTTAATAAACTTGCACTTACATAGGATTCAAATATACAGTCAATGGCACAACATACCCACAATTCATAATTATTTTAGATTATGGATTCATGAATCAGTTTCTGCATTAGCAGTATTTGAAGACAGACAGCTGTGCTCAGCTTTAAATATCCAAGTGAGCCTTAAAGCAGGCACATTACATTACATTACATTGTCATATTTTTATAGTATATCATTTGGAGAAAATATTAAAAAAATAACATTACAGTTCTTTTGGTGTTTGGGGGAAATTGGCTTACTACTAGACTAAGGCTGGTGTTGTTAATTTGTGATTGCATACATTCAGTACCAATATGGGTATTGGAGGATATTTTCACCTGTGTCCATTTGTTTCTTGGTTGTTAGCAGGGTTACACAAAAACTACATGGCAGACTTCCATGAAACTTGTGAAGGAAGAAGGAAGGGTAAAACAGGCAGATTCAGGATTTTTTTTTTTCTCCCTTTCTTCAAACTGAGATATGGCATTTTTAAACATTTTTGTTAATTTGTCAATTTGATGAAAAAAACATTAGGCATATTTAGGTAGCTAAGAAACTACCACCAGCATGCAGCTGAGATAATGGGGAGTTAGAACAATAATTAGGCTTGAGTCAGTTGTTTCAAAGGGGACTGTTGGGTCTTGGAGGTCTATGGTCTACTGACTTTTATTCTAGTTTGTTCTGCGGTGCCATGATTTGCTTAAGTTACAATCTGAAGATAATAATTATGTTGGTGTTATGGTGTGGCCCCATCACCCACACTTCTGCATCTTTGCTATGTATATTAAAAAAACATAGAAAATACATGTTGATTGTATTATTCCCTTCTTCCCATCATTCCCAGTAGAGTAGACCAACCTAAACCAAACTACATCAAGTTAGACCACACAACGACAAACTATTCCCAGAAATATTACCACCAAGTTGAACGAATCTCGGACAGACTCAACAATTACACCACAGGCTTCCCATTTAGTGTTTACAGCAGAGATTTTTTGTCTGAATTGGAATTTCATATTACACCGATATTGCTATTATTCTGTTCACATTTTGAACCAAAGACCTTAAACAGTCAACAATATTAAACACTAATGCCAGGTCCAGTACATTTAGAACTGAACCTTTGCCAGAATCAATACAGGAGGGTTTTTGTGCAGCCAATTTCAAGACTGGAAATTCTGGAGTAATTCAGGCCAAGAGGTTGCCTAATAGAGGTAGGTTTGTATGGGCCAATAACTGCTATTTACTGAGACATCTATGTTATAGGCTTAAAGAGTATACTTTTCACAGCCTTTGGAAAATTACCTCAGAAAATGGAACAGAGCTGTTGGTTGCCAAGCAATTAAAAACCTATTTTGAAGCTCAAAGGTACATTATCAAGGGGGCAAGCTGAAGGTCTCTTGAGAGTGTAAGGAATTTAGGTGTAATGCTGACCTAAAATTTCAAAATTGATATTTACATGTTTTAAGAACCCCCCCCCCCCCGGATTCTGACTGCCATACAACTGTCGAACAATACAAATCCCAGGTGTCTATAACAATTTGTAAAACGTAACGTAGTATTGTGGTAATTACAAACAAAACTCAGCACCATCACAACAATGTTATGCCTCATAAATGTCTCGAGGTAAACACGCATGCTCAGCCATTTTTGCCGGCCGTGGCTGTCAAAGTTCGCACAAGTGTTGCATCCAACTACGAATCCTGTTCAGAAACTAGCAAGTCAACAACTTTGCTAACACATCCAAACACAACACTTATAACTTAGCAAGCCTGCCATTATTAACTACTTTTCAACAGCACAAGTCAAGCCTCTGGTGTCTTTAATTTAGTGAAGCTGTCGTCAAACAACTGAAGTCTGAGATAAACTTCTTTCTTTTTCAATCACTGCCTCTTTTCCTCTCTTTTGCCATCTTTGGCAATGTTCTCTACTGTCTCTTCCCCTGAGTCACAATGTCCATAGAGGTTGTTGAGTCCACCTCTGTTGCCTGTCCGCCCAGCTCTGGTTCTCGAGTGTATTCTGTCCCCAGACCTGAAAAGCTCCACCTCCTAGTGGTCAGAGGCAGCTGTAATAGTGGTGTAAACACCAGCATAGAAGCTGTTATTTTAAGGTAAAATAGTTGGAAAATGTTGCTTAACTACAACACTGACATGCCAATATGTACATTAAACATGTATGGATCATCAATCCTTCTGTTTGTACTGCCTGTAACCTCACCTCATGTACAAAGAGTTCCCTTGCGTGGCCGTGTAGGAAGGAGGACTGATTACAGAGTGGCCAATAACTCCTTATAGTGTGCATGTGAGCACTGTATTAAGACTGACTTGAAATCTAAATCTATCCTTTACTAACACGAGAGGAAAAATATTCTTCTAAGCACATCTTACCATAGGCCCACAGCTGCCTATGGCCAACTATTGATTAATGTGCGCACATTAACCTTATGAATGATGATTATTGATCTGCTGTGGAAGATCATGTGATGAATTGATTAGCCACAGAACGCCTACATGGAATGGTGACTGCCTGTTTTGTAAATTGTTACCAAAGTCATGAATGATCTCTAAGCTTTTTAATCAACATGACTGAAAAGTCCTTTAAATGGGAATGGTTTCCAATGCGCCAACTGAACAAACTCCATCTGTTAAGTTTGACTGTGTGATCATGCACAACATCTACATGGATGTTGTGGTGAAATTGTTGAAATTTTAACCCCATCATTAGTGAAAGGTGTCCAGGGTAATAGTGTTCTCACTTATATTACTTTTTTTCAATAATATCTGATTAGATGAAGGAAATCTGCAGAGCTAATCCAAAAAGAACATACAAAGGGATGATATATCTAAGTATTAGCCACCACAGCCAGAGATCTAACACCCTTACTAGAAGCTAATCCAATTCCAGGTTTTCCTTTGCTGTTGATAGGATGAGTTAACTTTATTAATCCCAGAGGGGAAATAGTTTGGTGGCCTAACCATGAAGACAAATAACAAAACAGGCAAAAGTCAGACAGGTCACAGCAGACATAAGAGGAAAGACAAACTAACAGAAATTCAGAGGACGCTGGTGAAGGCCAGGAGCATGACTAAAAAAGAATAAAAAAAACATATTTCATACAATTAATTAATTAATCTTTTAAAAATTTACAATAAAAAATACAAAACCTTTGAGATGCTCATATTTGGAGTATCTTTTCATTCTTAACAGGACACTCAATTAGGACGGCAATGATTAGTCGATTTGTCGACTGACAGAAAATTGGTTGATTCAAATTGGTTGATTCGTCTGTTCCTCTAGTATCGCTAAGATATGCACTGTTAGCATAACTTAAAAGACATACTTGTAAAAAAGTAAAGATATCATTATAAATTATTACTTTAATCAAAGTGAAAGGCCCCCATACATAAGGAAAACTCTTTAAGTACCAAAAGTAATTTTCTGTCATTAAACATGTACAGGTAAAAACAGTAAAAGTAAAAGTAAATGAATCAGTAAATCTATATGCATATAATACACTATGGTAAGGTCAACCAATTATTGGCCTGCTAATAAACAAATCCAATATTAAGCATTTTCTGATAGTGTTTGTTTTTGTTCTTTGTTGGTTTTTGTTATCTAAAATGTGTTTATTGTAAAATGAGCACGTTTGTAGTAGAGTAATAGTACAAAACTTGCCTCTGAAATGAAGTTATAAAAATACTCGAGTAAAGTACAAGTAACTCAAATAGATACATGTTACTTTCATCACTAGCCTTCTATAAAAACCTTACATTTTTCAAGCATCAAACCTTTTACAGAACCAACCATTAATATCCACTACACAAAACTAGTTACGGATATTGGAATATTTTAGAGCTTCAACTGTTTATTTTGAAATTTTATGTAGTGTTTTATGAATATTCTTTACTATTATTGCATATCCATGCACAATCATATATGTACCCATAACCCGATATTCCAAACTAATTTTGAGTAGTGTATATGTTTCTGTAAGCTACTGCATCAACATTACTACCAACATACATCAACCTACAAGCGTCCTGTTCACCACACACAGGACTTTAGTTTCAAGTGGAAAACAGCACCACAGCATTAACATTTTGAAGATGGCTTAATCTCATACACATCCTCAGTAAAGTTTTTAATTAACTTAAGTGGAATTAATTCATAAAACTACCGTTATACACCTCCCCTTCACTACCTTACCAGGCTAACATGCAATCAAACATTTAAGCTAACTTTACGCTACGTGATTTTCGTCCCTCTTGATTCTTTTGTGTTTGGTCTTCAAAAACCTCACATAATTTACATAAGCTAACTAGGTTGTTTAAAGTACTTACCGCCGTTTTTTAAACACATTTCCAGCCTCCTCCGGAACTCTTCAGTGAGTCCACATCGTAAAAATTATCATGGAAGTTGATTTTGAGCTAGTTGATAACCGGAAGTGACACACATCCTTGCTCACCTTGCAAGATGTGTCATCAAAACTGACATTTACTGGTCAGGTTAATTTACGTATTCAAATTGTGATATCATTATTTTATATATACATTTAACATTTGGTCTTAGTGTTAAGAAAAAAAACTGACAAATTACACCAACATACATTTAAACATACAGTTTGCAAAGTTGAGCCTGTTGGTGGTACTGGAGGTGGTACTGTGACAAGCAGAGCTGTCACCTTAATCAAAATGGTTCATCCGTCTAGAGCACATTTTTATTTCAAAAAATTAATGGCATCCATTTTATTGTTTTAGCCCCTCAAAAAGCACCGGGATCCGTCCCATAAGGACCGTGATTGTCGACAGCACTTTGATGTAGATACATTTCAGATCATTTTAACAAACCATCATGATAAAAAAAAAAAAACAGAAATTGTCATTGAGGTATTTGAATTCATCCTCTGGAAATAATGTATATCAAATGTCAATGTGCAGGTTTGCATGATCTCTTAATCCTCACCACTTGTGAAGTACGTGTTTTCCTCTATTGCAGATACCATAATACTGAGCGATGGCCAAGTGATAAACTACCTCCCCTCTGGAGTCTCCTGCTCCCCACAGCCTGAGGTCTGAGTCACACAAGAACTTCTCTCGCCTGTCTCTCTCTTGCAGTAATTGCTAGGCTCAATTTGTCCTACAGAAATCACACAGTTATATATATAAAAAAAGAAAAACTGTAGGCACAGCACAGTGCTAGCACACCAACTCCCATGATAATACACAGGTTTCTGTGGTGCCAAACGCGTGTCTATAAGGAATGGTATGAGACACTATAAGGATGTTGCTACAGCATGGTGGGGGGGCGGTGGGACATAAGGGAACAAATGGACCATTTATAAATGACCAAAATGCATCACCCTTGGTAACCTGTTCTCCTTCCTCTCAATCCCCCAGTCGCAGACACACTGCAGAGGAGTTTTTTGGTTGAATACATTAGTCTGCCTGACTCACTGATCCTTTATCAGACTGAGGTTTGTCAAAGTTATATGGCCAGGGCTCTGAAATAGCTCAGTAGCCTAACTGTGCTGTGTATTGATAAATCCATGGCTTTGTCCATGGTGCTAAAGTAGCAGACAGATTTGTAATTGGCCATTTTCTTTCAGTCCAGCCCTTCTGTCGGTTTTCCTTCAGATCTATGACATTCCCTAAACTATAAACGATAAATACCCATTTCCACACTACATTGTAACCTGTACTCTCTAGATTAGTGTCAATTTCACTTGGGAAGAAGCTCCATGTAATGCATGTGATGTCACTCAGTGGCTAAGTTGCATTGTGGGTAATGTAGACACCAGGTTGTCAGAGATGATTTGATTAATTGCTTTTAAACTGTCCATAATGACTACAACAGGGTTTTGGGAGTGCAGTGCTTGCCCAGTGAACTGCTTTTCTAATGTGGCTCCTACATTACCCACAATGCAACTTGAACACTAAGCATCATGACTGGAGACAACTTATCACATTACACGCAGCTTCCTCTGGGGACACAAAAGGCTTTGCACTACTTTTTTTTCCACATTTGCAGTAGTGCTCCCTCGCGACCTGTATACACACTTTATTGTGCAATCATGGAAGCGTTACTCTTCAGTTTCCACACACACACACACACACACACACACACACACACACACACACACACACACACACACACACACACACACACACACAACTGATAAACTGCAAACAAAATTGGCATCTCTAAATCATATCATTCACATTGTCTGTCTATTTTGTCATATTAAAATTTTCGTACTTACAGAAGAAGATCTGCTCTTGCTTGGTATCACATTTGATTAATTCTACTGATGTTTCTCTCCCTCTGGATCTTCCTTGAGAGTGTTAAACTATTTCATACAACACATGTGTGGGTAAGTTTCTCAGTCTCAATCCCTCAGTAATCATCTCTGACAGGTGTGTTCAATCTCCTCATGTTACACTACCCATTAAAGAAAGGTACACATGAAGTAAGATACCCCAGTACATGATCTACAGGATTTAAAAAATATTTCAATGATACTTAACTTATGAATTAAAACAACAGCTCTAAAGCTTTCATTAATCATTCAAAGTTATTTATGTAATTATATGAACTGCTTATATCTAGAGTGTGTTTATACAGAACATGGCCATGGCCATGTTCTGAGGTTCTGTATTGCTATATTTAGAGAACCTGACAACCTTTATATGGACAGGAGAGTGCTGTCAGTCACAGTGCTGTCTGCATTCAGCAGACTTGGCCAGCCACCACCTCCGTCTTTGACATAAAAGTGGCTGGGAAGAGTAAGACTGACGGAGAGACTCTGGGGGACTGCAGGTAACATCAAGCTGAGGTCACCTGCAAAGCATCTACATTTGATATACCTCAAGCCCGGAGGGAGATGAAAAAAGGAAGACAGAGGCAAGAACAAGACTGGCCTTTGCTGATATTAAATTATATTTTTTTTATTTTTAAGTGACAATTCAGGGAGCAGGGATAGATATCACTGATTCATTTCTCCATCGAATGCAACACAATTTTCCTTGATAGAGAAATATAAAGTGCTACTGACAGTAATGTTTGCATTATCAGTTCTTACAAGAGGAAACTGAAAAAAGAATAAAACTTCAACACTGCAGAGATGTCCTCCAATCCTCCTTCTGTGCATTAGATGGCAGTATTGTCCTTATAATGTGGAGGACAATCCCACCATCACATCAGAATGTTCTTAAGTCAGCATTACTGAGAGGAGCGGCAAGCGTAACTGATATCAACAAGTTGAAGATGGTTTTCTATTTTTTAAAGGAGCTGCATGCTGTGGATGTTATTGTGATATGGTGACAGTTTTGGTGTCATTAATGCAAGTTTCAATAGCGACGGCTGACGTGTTCCCATAAAGACTGCAGAGTGAGAGAGAAGCCCTGTCAACACCAGAAGGAAGCCATGAATACAAATGGTTTGGAACATGGTTGTCACAGATTGCTGCAGGAAATTAGCATATTATTATTGCAATAATTAAAACAGTAAAACCTCCTGTGAACATTATGACACCAGTATGAATAGATGATGTTGCTCGTGTTCATCATTTACTCAGAGGCATCTAGGATGCATCTGAATAATGTTTGATGATGATGTGTCTTGAATAGCCTCTTTTCTTGTGGTGCCTCCTGCCTCTGAAAAAGGCTGCCGGGTTTGCCTCGTGTACCTGGACTTAATATTGCCCAAGCCCCGGTGTTGTCATTTTAAATGAAGATGCATGATGCTAACAGGCTTACATCCTGCAGCCACTTTGCCTCCTTGGTGTACTGAAGGATTATCTTGCATTCCCTGTCTTATTATACATGCTATAGGCGCCCAGTCCTCTGAGGAGCTGCAATCGTAAACACGCCGAATGTCCTGATTGTGCTCATGTATTATCTGTTCTTATTTGATCACAGAGGAGTGGGCTTTAAAAAAGACAGATTGTGGTAATCCCATTTGCTTGGGAATATCGGTGAAGGTAAATGAAAGTGTCAAGACTGTCTCAGTATAAATGATTCAGAAAGCAGGAGAAGAATTAGGGAGCCACAGGAATATGGTGTGCAGAACGTAGAAGCACGGGAACATATACACATCTCTGTTATGTGCCTAAAGATTGCAACAAATCTTTTCTAAAATTTCATTCAATATTGTACGTGAGGACAGCTGTTTAGATGGATAATAAAAGTGTACAGAGAATTTAATCAGGTTGCAATAATATAGTGTATTATATTATCATAAACAGAATAAAGTTAGCAGTACACAGCTGCTCTGGTCATAAGGTGAGCCTATTTGAGTTCGACAAGTGGCCAACAATTACATATTAAACCTTTAATGTGTAAAATTGGTGGAGATAGCCTTTCAGAGAATGTGCCCCTCAGTTCAATCGAAATTTTGCTTTATTGGTTTGAATGTCACAGTAATAATATTGGCAAGGCTTCAAGATCCATTGATACAACATATATACATTTTATAAATTCTCGCATAAAATGGGTAGCACGGTATTTAGACTTGGAAAATGGATGTTTTTCTTTTTCACTTGCATTGAAAAAAGTGATTTTGTTTTTTATGTAAGATGTAAGGTTTTTGACCCAAGACCCTGTTGAATCCGTGCCCAAAACGACACAAACAAATGTTGTCCGCACACGCTGCGTGACTGAAATGCCTGCTGCCGTATGAAGGAAGGTTCTGACAATTCAAGAATCTTTCTTCCACACTGATGTCCTCCTGGGGCAATATATTCTGACTTATTCCACCACAAATTTGGGGATCAGCTCCAGGTGTACAGTATGAATATCAGAGAAACGCTCCCTCACAGCCCCTACAGAGCAGGGTGGCCTGCGCGCCACGTCAAAATGGAAAGTCTCCTGCACCTGACAGGGCTCGTCTGACAGGAGAGCTGCGTCTCATTAAAGGTGACTCATTATCTGATCTCCTAGGTGTGTGTGTGTGTGTGTGTGAGTGCGCGTGTTTACCTGCCTCAGCACGTGTGTGCACATCCGTGTGATATGACATTTTCCCTTCGAGCGTACATGACAATTACGGCGGCATTATGCTTTCTCCAAACACGCTGTAAGCATCAAAGGGGAAGCCAGTTTCATAAACTGCCCATAAAGAAGCAATCCCCTGACCTTTACTGCGTGTCTATTGTTGAAACTCACACACATCTAAAAATGAGACTACCTCTCTCTCTCTCCCTCTTGCTATGAACTTTCCCCCGCTATATGTATGACTCTATCAGTTTAAAAAACCTGTCTTCCACCCCCCAACAGTTTTCTGAAAGGGTGGCTTGGGTATGTGAGCAAAATGCCACGTTTCTCATTGGAGTGGCTGTAAGGATGATATTAATTAGCATAATTGCAATGACCATGTGGACTGAGATTATTGTGTGGCTGCTAGGCTGTCTGTTCTATTGTAGCTCCTCTTAGAGCCTGTGGATTGCTCATTGACTCACCCAGCAGTAGCGTTTCCTAGCAACGCCTCTTGAATGTACTGTACAGTACTTCCCCATCTCATGGGCGCCTTTAATAATCTGCTTTGCTATTTCCATGTAAGCTTTGTCAAAAAGATTTATGCTGCATTCGAAAACCAGGAATGTTTCGCCGCTGTTCTCTCAGTGCATGGCGGTGAAATAAACAAAGGACGTGCGCATCCACGGGATAACATGCAGTTTACAGCAAGGGCTTTTTTTCACGCATGACAAGAGAACGACACGCATGCTAAGACGTAAGAGTTTTACACAATGAGAGGGGGAAAATGCTGACTAGCTCCCCCAGCTTTGACTGAAATCACCCCAGAATGATAGCAGTGTTCTGCTGAAGAATGGCTTTGACCCGGGCAATTTCATTAGCTGTGGTGGCGCACTCCTGATAGACAGTTTTAATAAGTGAAGACAATTTCGCTGAGGGTCCTCGTTGTCATGACGAAGCCGGCTGAATGCATACATCATGGTGTTACACAATGAGGCTCAATTTGGCCTCAATTGGGTATATTCTGCAGCACATCTCTACTAATATCTAAATGTAATAGCGCAGGTTCACAGGTTCACAACTGCAGGCAGGCGTGCAGTGGAAGCGCTGCGAGCCGAGGGCAGCCGGAATTGTGAAAGGTTATCTGCTTGCAGGTGATGAATCCTGGCGTTATATGTATTGTTGTTGCCTGAGTCCGGCTGTGAAATTTATGGCCCATATAAAGGCTCCTCGTCACGTGGCTGACAGACAGTATATATTCTCCAGGACAGGAGATCATGACTCCTGATGCCTCGTGAAATTGCGACTGAGATCCCTATGAATCACCGAGCGGGGAATCTGTCTGCATGTGGGCCGTAGCCCTCAAAGCTTCGGTCCTGGTGTGGAATTTCAATCCCCTTGTGTTTTTGTTTTCTTACTGAACGACCCCTCACCTTTACAACCCTCCCTTTAAGCTGGGTGATAAATCTGAAATCCCTTATTCATATACCCCGAACAGCCCCTCAGTGTACAAGCGTATCAGCTGCCACAGTCTCAAACTAACCCGACAAGTATAAATATTAGGGCGCACAGCTCCTCAGCATGCAGCAGGAAGCCTCTCACCAGAGCAACATGTTTACCCGCCTCATGTTCACCTCTTCACATTGTTTTGTTTTATTCATGCCTCATATTGAAGTTCCTCTCCCGTCACCCATAGCTAACCTCGACCCGTGATTCCCGCTTGACTGCAGCATCCAGCATCCCCGTGTCAGACCCGGAGTTAGCCGCTCTAATTCTGTTTCAGTTCTCCTTCTCATCCTCCCTCTTCCTCTCTTTCCCTTCACCTGTTTCTGTCCAGTGCTTTTCCCTGAGGTGAAGAAGATGTTGTCTCCCATCTGGCTGACTTCACAGCAGACTGACAGTCTGTTGCAGTCCTCTTGTGACTCCCTGCTGCATATAGTGTTCAGCCCACTGCCAGGAGCCCCGACTGAACTAATCCAGGCGTATTTCTTTTAAACGCAAACACAGACAGACACCTGATACAATAATACTTTGTCGTATTAAAGTGGCACAATGTAGTTTAATAAGCTTAATATTTACGATAGTAATAAGGTAATGATACAAAGCACTAGCTAGCTTTGGACCAGGACAAGCCGAGGCTAGCAGGTTAGTATAATAAGATTAGTGGATATCTTTACAACACACGTCAAAATTACTTTTTATTTTTTTATATTTTCAGCAAAAATGTTACACTTTGCACCTTTTTGATGAGTTTGTTTATTCAGAAATTAACACAAAGCATTTGTTAAGGCCTAAGAAGATCTTTCTCTTCTCTCATAGTACACCATTAAGGAAAGAAAAGTCTACATTTTGTGCTAAAAAAAAAAAAAAAAAATAAAAAATAAAAAAAGCACATTACTCGCTGTCTCTATCTGAATGGCGGATTTTATTAAGTGTCTGGGATAATAAAGGATGTTAACTGAGTGTGCAGTGCAGTTTTTTTTTTCTCTTTCCTTTGAATCGACAGTCATCTCGCAAGCTTAATCGCTCTTTAGCGTCAGTGACTGCGGGGAAGAAATGTGACACTGATATTACCCCACTGAGATAAGATTCTCTTCAAATCTGTGCCTATATTTAATTTGTTTAGCCCCCCTCGACTTCACATTTGGAGCCGGAGAGTTTTACAAGGGCTTCTGAAATCCTGTGACTAATGGCTGAGCATATGGCTCCCAGCATTAGTAAATGATTCCCCTCAAATATTCTCAAAACACATTTTCTTTTCATTCACGTTCATAAAGCAACAACTGGATGTTGTGGTGCTGCCATGAACCAAAGAAGAAAATTGTGATGCAAGATGCCTTTTCCTTGAGGGTACATTCTTAGGTGTAAATAATCCGAGATCAAACTGTTATAGTAAGACGTGCAGCATAACACCTTGCAATGCAAACCGAGCAGTGTGTCTTGTTTAAGCCATTAAGAGGCACATTTCCCAGACCTTGACATGTCTGGTGTTAATGAGCCACCTCAGCTGTCCACTGTGGTTACTTTCAAGGCCGTGTGGCTCTCTTTGGGCGAGGATAAAATGAAATGAGGAAGCGTGAGTCAGCAGTGAGACTTCGCAGCGAGGTGATTAAAGGTAGTAGTGAAGGCCCTTCCTGGGAGCAGAAGATTAAGACGATGCCACTCTCTCATCTCCCTCAAAGCCCGAGCCATTTGATGTGGCCCCTACAGTCCGCACGTCCAGAGCCAGCATTTCTCGGCAGCAGATCACAAATGAAAATACACATATTCAAATATGTTTTGATGAGAGTGGCTATCATTAGACGATAAATTGAAAGATTGGCTTGGCACATCACAGAGTGCATTTGAAATTCCTCCTGCTGAGAATCTGGCGAGAGAGAAGATTTTATGTCCAGTGCCAAACGCTTGCAAATATATAAAGTAGCGTAGCTCCTCTGACACTGGTGTATCAGCTATTTATACAATCTGTGCATGTATTACTCCAATGGCAGGGGAAGCAGGAAATACATAATTAGAGCTGAAGTGTTTAGACAATAAATCATTTAGATGATAGACTGAAAATTAATTAGCAACAATTTTGATGATCAATCATTTTTGTCATTTAGTCATTAAGCAACACCCCAAAATGACAGATGTTCTTTGGTTTCAGCCTTTTTTAAATGATAATATGAGAGGACTAGCAACAATCTGATCTTTTTTTTCATTTTGTCTTCACTTCATTTTAGCTTTAATATTAGTTTTGTTGTTTAATACTTTTAATACGTTAAAAAAGGCTCCGAATGTCATGCCAACATGAGCCCTGTACCCCTGGAGCTCGTCTACCCATTCATATCCACATATTTGACCCTTGTTAGAAACCTGTGGATGCACATGCCAATACATTTCCTTAAAGCTCTACTATAAGTACACTTAAAGTAGAGCTAAAATACATACAAGGTGATGACTTGCATAGGGGACAGCATATCACCAAAGCAACCGACAACTCCTGCTCTTTGCTAGCCATCCTTGGCTGTAGCTAGCCACCGTTAGCTATTTAACTTTTGGCTCGGTTAGGATCAGCTGGCAGTGCTCACCTCAACCGGATCTGGCAGTTTAAGAGTGAACAAGGCTGGACACCAAACTGGGAGTGGACGCAGAGGTCAGTGTAAAGAAAGGGGATTCAGTACAAAAGTGATTTACCGTGGTTTGACCAGGATAAACTTGTGAAAAAACATCCTATGAAACAGTACTTAGAATTAACATGGCCTTGATGACTGAACACCTTCAGCAACATGACCAGGACTATGACTTCAGAGATGATAAGACACAGCAGGTGGGGATAGGAGAGGGGTAGAGAGTTGGACATCAGCAGCAGGTAAAAACATCATGTAGAGCTGGAACATTTTCACATCTTGCACAGTGAATTAAGGATTTATTTTGACCACCGTAAAGGTGATTCGTGGAAGGCTTTATTTAGTTTATGTGGAGGTTGAATCAAGTGTGTTTGATGATGACTTAGTGAGGCAATTAAGCTCGTCTTAGTTCAGTAAAGTTCAGGGTTTTTTTTGACATAGTGTGGATTTATTCTGTTCATTTATTATGCCTTCAGCTGGCATATAGGACTGTCTGCAACTGAAACTAAGGGGGCTATTAGATCATTGCCTCTTTATGTACAAAGTGGCATTATGAGACAGTACGAACCAGGGCTTGCTGGTTAGCATGCTAACTTCAATACTTGTTTCTACGCACTCTGTTTATAATGTTTGTTTATTTTTTGAATGTTTTTAACAAAAATTGTGACCACATCTTACAAATTGCTTATTTTAAGCAATGAATGAATTAAGTGGAACAATTAAATTGATCATTAGAGGTATCCCTATGTGTCATCCAGACCTTACATACAGTCTGTAAACCTCCACCGTTTTGACTTTGCCTGGTTTATCTTTAATAGGCACAGTTCCTGAGGTGACAGGCCTTAAGGACTTAAAATTCATAATCCCTCTGTTGAGAGCCTTTTCCCTATTTGGCGATAATTTCCCCCTTTATCAGAGGGAGGTCAGAGCCTGTTCAAAAACCTCCACAAATAGCTTCATGAAACAGCTTGTTTGTAAAAATTTTGCTCACGTGTTTGATTTGCGGTCATAAAATGTGTATGTGAACATGCACTCTGTGTGCACGGCGCAGTATGTGTGTGGGCGTATGTGTTGATGTGCATGTCTTATGTTGTATGAGTGAATGTATGAGCAAATGTGCCTGAAAGGCCTTTATACATATTCCAGTTCCATATGTCCCTCATATATTTCTCAGGGGGTTAATCACATTAGAGTGAGTCACACTTGACCTCCCTTGCAGAGGATTTAAATAGATCATAAATATTGCTGCAGTGAGATCACATTACTGATATGCGGTGAACATGTATGTTTGGTAATGTGGCATTTGGATGGCAAAGTGGTGAAATTGTAATGGCCTTTAATCATGTGATATATTTCAGAAGGACGATTATTCCTGGTCATTGTCGTGATGGAGCAGATGATTGAGATAAAAGCTTGTTTTGAAGGCTTTCATACAGCCAAGGTCTCCCTCCTTCATTGCTTTCGCTGATTTCCTGATGCAGAGATGGCCATTGTACTGTACGTAGATGATGCCATTAGCACAGATACATTAAACATGAGCCATGAGCCCGGCGCTGGAATAAAATGGAACAGATGGTAAGCATATTTTGAGCTGAGCCAGAATGAATAATTCCCCCAACTGATGACACAGCAACGCCAGCAACAGCTTTGAAAACTCCCAACTTGTTTTGAGCAAAGTTTGTATAATCAAGTTCATCGCGTTTGTCTCCGTGCCACGAACCATGGAGAACACATTTTTAATAGATGTTTTTTTGACAGATCTAAAAATGCAAAAACATGTCAAAGTGTGAAAAAAAAGGAAAAAAAAAAAAAAAAGAAATGTACAAAATCACAACACCCACAAGCTCATCCTGAAATCTAATCCCTTTAGTTTGCGCTCCCCTCGCTGTGATGATCTTTGGTTTACCTTTGTAAACACGCTGCTGCTGTGTGTGACATTCTGCTTTTACAGCAGCTTAGCTTTCCCAGGTTCAGACGCTGGATGTTTGTCCTTGAGGGGACAGTTGCCCTCAGACCTACCTGTCAGTTTGAATAAGAGGTGGCAGAGCATTTTTGCGGTAGATTTCCTCGAAGTACTCAGGGTATAATCCATTTCCAAAAAAAGGCACTGTGCCTTAATAGAATTTTTTCTTTTCCGCTGCAAAGTGAGGATAATGCTTTTGTACAATTTTGTGTAAAGAAACCCTCATGTATTTTCGCTTTGACGGATCACTTCCTCATGCAGTCAGTGATGTGGTCAAGCGCATAATGGGTCCTGGCTTTTGTCACTCCACTGGTCACTAACAAATCAGGATGTGACCTTGCGCTGGCAACCATTTGCTTTCAAAAGCTCACCACTGTCCATAAATTAGCGCTCAGTTCATTGCACTCACGAGCATCAGCATCAGCTCCCATCTCATTGTTGAAGTCGTATTTTGTTTGCTGTTTACTCATTTCCCTCCTTCTCAGTGATGATGGGCTTTGACATTTGATGAAAAGGCAACCCCACCAAACCACCACGGTCATTAGATACCCCCGCGTGGGAATATTTTTCTCGGTAAAGTTTTGTTTGACTGCATTATGCATTACAGTTGCTGAATGATTTATCCCGTCTGACAAGTAGCCCATAATTGAATGTGGCCTTCAAACGCAATGCTGTGAAAGCTCACACTCAGCCACGTTAGACTTCATCGCCTCCAGGAAGCCTATACTCCCTTTTCTACCCCAATTAAGATCGGTT
The DNA here is from genome assembly GCF_904848185.1 of Acanthopagrus latus. Classification (NCBI taxonomy): domain Eukaryota; kingdom Metazoa; phylum Chordata; class Actinopteri; order Spariformes; family Sparidae; genus Acanthopagrus; species Acanthopagrus latus. The sequence continues at coordinate 16,788,891 of NC_051047.1, forward strand.
CACTGTGTTATCACTTTCACTCTCTAATAATGAAATGGGGAGGATGGGAAACAAAAATAAGGGTCAAATGTAAGTTTGAGCAAACCAATTAAGTGGTGTTTTTATGCTTCTGGTAAGAGTTTTTGTTTTTATTAGATGGGGACGGTCAGTCATTCAATTGTCTGGACTTACAGAAGTGTTTGCTCTACTTCTGGATGTGTGTTCCTGGCCAATTAAATCAGGAGGCTATTGGTGTGTAGATTGAATTAGAATACTTTGGTGAGTTATCGGAGGTAAGGCGCCTCTTGACATACTTCACACGTACAGGGACCTCGTGTCAAAAGTGACCTTACCTTCCTCAGCTTATCTTTATCTTGATTGTCCTGGCGCCTGTCACCTATTGATCTCCTTTGAAAAAATAACAGCAGGAGGAGGAACATTAAGCTCTTTTGTGCTTACATGACCCCGACAAGAAAGTAAGACAGAGCGGGAAAGAAAGCAGTGCTTCATTCTGCAACATTTAGTCCAATCAGCTCCCTGAGGCTGAACGCCATTGGGAAGCTCGGCTCCTGTGGTGAGGGAAAGTGGAGGCTGTAAGCGTGCTCTATTTTTCTATAGCATCAAAAATGCATGTGGGTGAAGTGCATTATGAATTGCATGCAGGGCTACCTCGAACATATCTGTATAGCCTATAAGCATTGCAGTTTACTGACAGACTGGAGTCTTCATCATGAAGCATCCAGCGTGGATAATAATGGAGGTTTTTATCATGAAAAATTCAACTGAAGAGACACAAAGATCAGACTCTGTTATACACTTGTCTGGTCTGATGATGATTTCCACCCAGTTTCTTCAAATTCAATCAGCACAATACATTTTGGCAGTGTATATACTGTACAGTGAGTTTGAAACTTAACATTTCTTTAGATTAGATTTTCAATTTTATGTTTTGACAAGGTGATGCTCACGTTCCGGTGTGGTTTAGGAACAAAAACCACTTGATCATGGCTGGGAAAATATCATGATTTGGCTTATCTGCCACAAACCAGCTGAAAAATGGGCCTGACATCTCATCAAAAATATCTCGTTATGTTACTGCGAACTTGGCTAAAAAATGTCCTGCCATCTTAACACAAATACAGGTTTGTGTTGCCGCTAAGGTGGCTGTAAAATGTCCATCATTTCAACTATTAGGGTTTGTTTCCGCTTATATGGCTGGACATTATCTCAGTGTCTCATTAAATATATCCAGTTATGTTGGCACTTAAATGGCTAGAAAATGTCGACATCCTGACATGTTGTCAAAAATATCTTGTTTGTTGCCACTGAATGTTTGGACGTCTCATTAATAATATCCACTGGTTTCACGCTTACAAACTCCATCTACTGACATGAATGTCAGCTCATATGTATGTCATGTGAATGTGATGTGACATTGTTGAAGAAATTTTGCTACGTATAATATACACACTTTAGTTAATGTATCAGTGGTTTGTGGAAATGAACCGCGCTGATTATTCAGTAGTGATTTTACCTTGCTGTTGTCCATACAATCTTGTGATAACTGCAGAGTAGGTGAAAGAAATGGGTAGAGATGGCAAAAATTCAGTTGTAATAATAGGCATCAGCGAAGTGTTAGTCTGCGGAGAGTTTTTTTGGCAGGGTGTAAACACCTAACTATCTGGGGAGGAGTCCAACACTGTACACTTACAAATGGAACACAGTGTTGACTTCTGAAATATTCATCCCACTGCCGCAGCAGACACTGAAACGGCGGCGGCAGAGACAATGATGAAGTGAACGACCAACAGCAGGACAGAGACTTTGCCCAGCCAAGCGAAGCCACCCTTGAATCCACCGCTGGTCTCACTCCTGCTGCTCAAAAATACAGACAGGAGCCGTGAATCAAAGCCCCCCCTGTATAGAAAACATGCAGTACGCCAAATAAATATACACTTAAATTAAAACACGGCAACATGCGGACAAATGTATTCTGGTTGCAGTTGCTAGGTAACAAGTGCTTCAGGGGGAAACCCTCATTATGAAGTATTTTGTATGCGTCATTAATTGCTAATTTGCAGATAGAAGTATTTGAATACTCATCTTAAATACTATTACCCACATTGGTAAGAGCTGGTGAGCGTTTAACTTTATGGGGGGTTTTTTCTTCATAGGTTGGATCTTTATTAAGACTCGGATGTTTTTTTTGTTTTTTTTTTTCATGTGGGATGCGTTGTACGGCTGGATATTGTACTCCAGCTAGATCAAAAACCAACATGCATTGTATGTCACGCTCGCAGAGGAACAGAGGCACGCGGTTACGTACAGTCTCTTTCTCATAGCTCCACACTTATCAAACAGTTGCCTCCACAGCCAGAGCTGAGGATGCAACTGCCGAGAATCCACCACCCTCGTCTGAACAGGCTTATTTTTAGCAGGCAGGGATTGTGAGAGAGCACTTGTTTTATTTCAGTCCTACTGGCTCTGCCTGAAGCACCACAATTATTTGGTGCCCTTCGAGTATGCAGAGTCATTTTCCTCAAGCGTACATCCAACACATGGATGAACAGAAAGGTGGTAGGATTTATGAAGGTTCGCCGCGGCTCACAGACACATTCCTCGCGGCCGTGGACCAGCCTGGTTTTACTGCTCATTCTGTAATATCACTCCAGCGAGTTAATGATGCGGTCATTTGTCACAACTAGTATTCCACCAATATGGATTCATCAAAATCTTTTTTTAATCCCCCCTTTTTCTCAAAGTCTTTACACGAAAATCAAAGAAAGGCATAAATAATCCTTCAGTGCCAAATTGCTTTTACTAATGAGAGCCAAATCATCACCACTGGATGACATGCAGCGGCTTCCCGTGGCTATATCGAGAAAAAAACAGATCCTCCACACTACCCGCGCTCTCAAAGCAATATTTTTGGCAGGGGAGGGCGACAGTTGCTCACTGATCTTAAAGCAAACACGAAATGGAAGGGAGCAGATAAAGCGAGCATCAGGCAAACAGGCTCAGCTCTCTACAGAGAGAGTGGGCTCGGTGTGATGTGTCCTCCTCAGCTCCTTTTTCCCTGCGCTGTTGGCGACTAAAGCAGAGATAGATTTTGACTCAGGTGCAAACTGAGCTGTTTTGCAGACGCCCACACCAGCCCGTTATCTTACAAATACAATACACCAGAGACCAGGCATCTGTTGTGGCTGTGCGAGTGTGTGTGTGTGTGTGTGTGTGTGTGTGTGTGTGTGTGTGTGTGTGTGTCTATCTTTGTGTGGGTGTGGGTGTGAGGATGTAAAAAGTGTTTGTGTGGCTGTCAGTGTGTGGATTTTTTTAAAACAGTGGAAGACAAACAGATGATCGACCGTGTTCTGTTGCCATATATAATCCAAACTTCTGATGATACACTGTGGCAACAGACACATATAGACAGCGGGGATTGATCAGCGTGTAAACGTCAGAGTGTGGCTGTCTTGATAGTGGCCGCATTACGCCGTGGCAGCTGTTTCCACACTGAATTATCAAACCTATTTGTATTGCCAGGATAGGAGCTGAGGGATAAAGAGGGAAAGTGTAAATGTAAAACAAGTCATGACAGAATCTGACAAGAGACAGAAATATCCTCTCTCCCCCTCTGGTGTTCTCTTTTACACTCTCTCAGCCATTTTAATCTCCCCCTTAATACCATCCCTTCCAGACTCAACTTTGATCACTGTCATTTTGCAAACTTACAGGATTCGAAGGATTGAGACAAATGCATTATTCATCCCACACACCAATTTGGGTCTCCTCTGCTGCCTGTAATGCACTTCTCTCATCTCGCTGTCAGTTTTGTCTTTTGTTCCGTTTGCTCAGTCATAGGACGGCACTGATCTTCGGGGATCTGTAATGGACTGCAAAGTTTAAAGGCAAATATCACGGAATCACATCATTTAATATTTAAGATAGAATATGAATAAATAACACAATCATGATTTGGAAAATTATACTGAAACGTGTTGATTTGATCAATTTCCATGGAGCTTATTGCACCTTTTAGTTTTTTTTCCTTTACCTCAGTGTTTTACATAGGTTCTTATGCATGCAAATGGTCTTAAGTTAAGAAGGTCTTCACCAACAGAAGCTCCTCTCTCCCACAGAAAACACTGCTCCTGAAATGCCTCACCAGTAGCCCCGCCTTTAATTTTGTGACTTTGTGATATGGCGCTTTATGACTGTGTCACAAATTTGCATAATTTGATGTCTTGCATTTACTTTGGCATGCAAGAATTAACTCAGCACAGCTGTTCTGTTGTTGTAAGCGATGATGGCTCAGGCGTGTTTGAGCTGACCAATAAGAGCAGACTGGGTATTCAGAAGGGGGGCCTTAAATATACAGGAGCTAAGACAGAGCATTTCGTATTGAGGGGGGGAATACAGTGCTGCAGCACTGAGAACTGATTTCTTTTTTTTTTTTGCATCAAATGTGCAATATGTAAGAATTTTATATATATATATATATATATATATATATATATATATATATATATATATATATATATACATATATATATATATATATATACATATATATATATATATATATATATATATATATATATATATATATATATATATATATATTTTTTTTTTTTTTAAATAACAGTTCTGACATTACGTCGAGGAAATGCATATATTCTGTTGCAGATATATCCATCAAGTTAGCATGCTAACCAGCTAGCCTATAGCAAGTTTGTGCCCTGTGAGGTCGTAGTCTGACTTCAGTAAACAACACCAGCACTGCCCTGGTGCTACGTGCTCCTAGTACTGGCAGAGTCAGCTGCTAACTGAGCTGTTAACTGCAAGTAAAGTTAACAGCAGTTAGCACTTACTATGGCGACATGTTTGTTTTGAGTATGAGTTTGACAGGTGAACAATTCTTACATATTCCACCATTAAATATTTAAAGCTGAACCTGAAAATGGGTGTAATGTGTCTCTGTTAAAGATCACAGCAGCATATTACTGGTAAATACTTAATTTAGCAAATACATCCGCATACACGTTTGGGAATTTTGTCATTTTACTTCCGCGAGTATGGCCCCTCTCCAGTAATGTAGCTTCAGTTCAGTTCAGTTCTGTTCAGTGTTAAAAAGCATGTTGAGCAACAAGACATTATTCCACCGTCAGATTTGTTTCACGGCGCAGATATTGTCCAACCACCGTCACGATCGCCTTGAGCCGCAATGAGCACTAAGCTTCCCAGCCCGACCTGCACCTCAGTAAATCACACCCAGCGCTCGTAAGTCAGGAGCCGCTGCAATAAAATCGAATTGGAAATCACTACAGAGGCCTTGGAATGTTGATGTGCTCTCTCGTCAGACGGACTAATCTGACGCCATGTAGAAGTGCTCGCCACAAGTGTGTGGCAGTGACAAAATCTGACTGTCAGTCCTACAAGGTTACATTTATTTACAGGAGCCGGGCTCATACTGACAGATATTATAGATCTACTTCAATATGTGATAAAAGGATAAAAAAAATTGTGCGGGGTGCACAATGTATGTGCAAACATTTCTATTCATCATTAAGGTCTCATGGCCTTAGTTACTGTTGCTACTCTTGTTAGGCTTTCAGTTGTCAGCTGCACACACGACAATGGGCCAGATTTGCTCCTAAAATATTCAGCAGGCTATATTTTTGAAACAGAGGGTCCTAGTATCACCTGTAGTCACAGTTACAGTAACTAATAAAGCTAGCATTAGCTTTGTGGGCTGTTCCCAGCTTTCTTTTCAATGCTGTCAGCTGATTCATTTTAAAGGTGCACAAATTTTGATCAGATTCAAGTGACTGATTTCTTTTTAATACTTAAACAAACTGAAAACATAAAACTCTCTTCATTTTCATGACTGAACAAACTGAACAAACAAACTGACCTTAAAGGACAACACAATTTCATACTGTTTTACTTAGTTTATATAGATATTTTTTTTTATATTTATCATATCTTTTAGCTTTCAACATTGTTCTTGGACCTTATTTTCCTCTGAGAACAGCTTGTTTACTCAGTTATGGAAAATATCAATATTTCTGAGTGTGTATTATGACCTCATTGACATTGTAAATATAAGAATTCTGACTTTGAAGTTCCTCTCAAAAACTACATAGTGCTTCTGTAAAACAAGAGCAATGTAACAAGGTTTTAAATTAGCTCTTGACAATAACTTAGAAAGTGAGCAGGGTTTTAATTTTTTCACACTCAAGCTTTTTTCAATCTTTGCACAACTATTTCTGTCTCTTTTTTTCTGTGTAAAACAAAGTGCAACACTATGAATCCTCATATTTGAATGTTGTGTGCTGCCCCTCTCTACAATGGCAGGCTTTTTTAATCCTTTCTTCTAGCGAGGCAGTTCAGAAAACACCTATAAACACTTTGGCTTTCAAATACAGTTGGCAGACACATGAACAAACTTACTTTTTGTTTTTTTGTTAGCCAACCATGAAGCTGCATGTTGAAGAAGGAGAATAGTATCTTTACACCTCGATAGTCCATGTAGAAGACATGGAAACAAATAGACTGCTGTGTAGAGCTAGTTAGCCCCACAGTATTGATTAGCTGATTAGGAAAAGCTTAAGTTTGGACAGACACATTATAGTTGGTTACTGTTACATAATGACTCGACGGACAAATTCCCCAAATCCAGTAGAGAAGAAAGGAACTGCTAACATATTTTTCAAGGGGGGTATTTTGCAATAACAGTTTTACTTTATCCTGGTGGCTTTTTGCAGGTTAGGGTTAGGCATTATTATTCATCAAAAAACCCAACAAAAAATACCAGCCTTGGGGAATCAACAGTCAGCAACAAAAGATAAAAATCCTGTTTGTTACAAAGTTACGTTTCTTAGATCTGTCCTGAGTTAACCTCTCCTCAACCAAATGAATAACGGATCTCTGCAAAATAGAATACACAGAGCATCTCTGACAATGTTTCAGTTTCCTCCAGTGGTTATGCACACAGGACCAATGTCCAGAAGTAAAGCTGTTGGCTACCAGTAAGCTAGCTGTGTCGTCTTTGAAGGGTTATTGCCTTTTTTTTTTCTCAGAACGTGATCAAGTAGCGGATGTTGTGAGAAAAAAAAGTACTGGGAAAATGCTGATGTTGATTTCATTGATCTAAACTGAAAGTTGGTAAATTTTGTATATTTTAACACCTCTCAAGAATATTGACAAATGTTTCATGTCGCTAGTTTTAGCTCTTGTTTATCACAAGACAATAGCTGGTTAGACTTCAATTGTGGTCAGCAAGTAACACATCACCTGCCATAACCAGATGTGTGGTGGCCTACATTTACCGCCACCTAAAAGTGGAAGATCGCAGGTGGAGGATCAGAGTGGGCTGAGGTGTAAATACATGACCAGGTTTCAGCTCTGGTCTTGCCTGATAGCAGAATAATGTCCATGAATGAATGAAGATAGTGGAAGAATGCAATGGCTACTTTGAACTCTTGTATACTTTCTTCCAGATTTCTCTCCCTGTAGGTGGTCAAATGAGTTTCTTTGAAAACTGCCCATTCGAGGGAAAAACGCATCTACCCTCTCCCCGGACATGTTGTATAATAAACTGTTCTGTTAAGTGCAAATGATTTGCTTGCATATTTTGCACTTTTGACTAAACTTCTTTCTTCACTTAAGCTGAGCAGCTGCTGGCATTCATTAATATTCCCTTGATGTCCATGTTTATTTGAATGTTTTAGCATGAAATAACATTAGGGTGTGATAGAAGCAAAATGAATAAACAAAATGATAAACACATACCACACTTTAGGTATATATATAGTTCACTTGCCCTCTAAAATTTAACACCAAAAAAAAACCAAAAACAGATTAGTGCTGTCCCTATGCCACTCCCAAGAATTATATGTAAATATAAAAGTAGACAGTAAGTAATCAATGCATGTCATGTCTGAAATTCACTGACAACTGCTGCAAATATAGTTGCTGGACAGCCTTTAGAAAGACTGATCCAGACTTAAGTGTCTCAGCTCTTATTGTCAACAGTCCATTCACACAGCCATTTTCCTCTGAGGTCATGCTCAAATGTTGCACTGCTGTGCTCCAAGTTGTTATAATAAATATAAATGTAGGAAATCTGACACATTGTTATCATTTCACCACCTCCAAATATAACAACAACTGAAAAGATTGGAAAGTGAAATTCTGGAGGGACATTGGGTCAGATTTCAAGGTAAAACCATATGTTGCTAACCCATTAGCTTCCACAGGAGGAGGAACTGATGTTAGCATTCAACCACTTCCTAGATAACTTTACCATTTGAGAGTGTGAAATGATAGGACGGGAGAAAGTGTAAATACATTCGGAAATATTAGCAGCACATGCTGGATGTGTTTATTTAAGCCTGAAAGTGAAATGCACCGGACGTGATCAAACGGTAGCGTTCACAAATGGGTGGCTGACTGCTAACGTTAGCTAACAATTAACAAATCTGTAGTTTTACCTTGAAATGTGGCTCCATTGTCCCTCCAGAGTTTTTAGTCTCCTTCATCTTAAATTCCATTAACATTTAAAAGACTTACAACCTGTAAAACAGCTCAAAAACAGTTTCTCAACCTGAGTGAGACATCAGAGGAAAATTACCACCTTGTGAATATAATTTTTCTAGTTATTGCTGTTTAGCTATGACTGGGAAATTATTCACTGGGGGAGGGACTTAGCAAAAGGCCAGCTGGGTGGTTCAAAATTAAAAAGCCCTTAAATAAATGTAGTATCAGATATTTGGCTTATTAGTAACCTACCACTTCAGTGCCCTTCATGCCACTGCCTAACCATGGAAAAAGTCATGTTTTTCCTTTTTAAATTTGCATGATAGCACACATTAATCTCCTGTATCTGAATTGGTGGACTGGGTTTGTTACATTAAAAGGGAAACACAGCAGACCACTGTGATGGTGTGAGGAAATTTGTCTAGTGTTTCATGCAGTGCAAAGTTGCCAACAGTTCAGTCGTATGTTGCCCCATTTTTTTCATCCATCATGTATCATCCCATCTTGCCACGAGAAGTGAGAGAAGCCAATCCAGACAGCCAGTCAGCATACCATATTTAATTTTGAATGTTCAATGAAGTTTCAGTCTCGTGTTTTTCTTATAACAGAGTATTTGCACATTCCTACCTCAGAAAACTGTTACTCGGGAGGTGAATGGATCTGATTGTGGGGCGCTGAGGGGAGCCATTCTGTCGGATTCAACAGAAGCTGTCGAAATGCTGCCATTTTAATGCAAAATTGTTTTTCACTTGTCCTGCCATCAGCCAGCAGTGCCAGCTGTTTTTCTTTACCACTGGATGAGTCTTTGTCAGTTATTATTTGTCAAGAAACCCGGATGATGGAAATTATCAAAACATCTCTCAAAACAAAAATGGCATTTCTGGAACGCTAACAAGATTTTTAAACTCTGAATAACCATTTTCTTGCCTCCTACTACAGTCCTCCCACATTTTCCAACTACACATGACTCAATTATTTTAGCATTGTAATGCTATTTCTGTGGAGAGGCATTAATGGCTCCGCTGGAGACCGCACATGGCAGAAGAGAGAAAAAGACAAAGTGACATCTAGAGCAGAGATCTTGGTGATAAAGGGCGACTGTTTTCTGGCAGAGCGAGCACTGATTTGAGGTGGCCTTAAGGGATTTGCACCTGCTTTCCGAGGAGTCTGAGGATAATGCCATCAGCGGTTTTGATATTCTGATCCATCCCATGGGTTTATTTAAGAGACTCAGAAGAGAGGTCTATCTCGGGATAAAGACAGCATTAACCCAACTGCTTTCAATACTGATGGCCATGGCACTGACTTTATCTCGAGTCCTTTAAGGTATCTCTTGAAATACAGTCATTATTTACACAGCCGATTTGACAGCAACAAAGACTGCACTGTGAAATTTGAACAGCAGCAGTGATTACACAGGGTATGATCAAAACAATGAGAGCGGCAGAAGAAAAGACTTCTGGCTGTGACACAGGCTCTGTGTCGATGTGGGACCCTTTATCTGGCACAGTTTTGGTCCGGATTTAGAAACAGATCACATCAATTTGCAGCCGTGCATGTGTTGTCAATAAGGCAAGATAAACGCACAAAAATAGCACGAGAAAACCAGTGTGAATGATGTGTTTTTGCACAAGGCCCTGCAGACGGTAGCACAACTCCGAACAGATAGAATCATCTGCATCTCTGCCCTTGAGATTTTTTTTTTACAGGTTTTTGGTCCAGTTATCTACGCGGGACATGTTCAGCATCAGGCAGCACAGGGTGTACAAGTATATCAGTGTCATCTTTTTTTACTTGGGATTGCTCAGTAAATATATACATGTGCATGTGTTCTTTAATATTTATAAATAACAAATAATTAACAATTAACAATAAATAACTGACAGTTGTAAATATGTAGTAATGATGATATATATTTTCTGGTACGTAGTGGCATTGGTGTGTACATCTTGACATAAAGAGGAGATCGATTACACATTCATTTCTGCACGGTGGACATTAAGCTACAGCCAGCAGCTCAGCATAAACACTGCAACAGCTGAGTCAACACACTTTGCGCGTTGTACACTATATTGCCAAAAGTATTCACTCACCCATCCAAAGAATTGAAATCAGGTGTTGCAATCACTTCCATGGCCAACAGGTGTATAAAAGCAAGCACCTAGGCATGTAGACTGTTTCTACAAACATGTGTGAAAGAATGGGTTGCTCTCAGGAGCTCAGAGAATTCCACTGGGTTCTGTGATAGGATGCCACCTGTGAAATTTCCTCGCTCCTAAATATTCCACAGTCAACTGTCAGTGGTATTATAACAAAGTGGAAGTGATTGGGACTGACAGCAACTCAGCCACGAAGTGGTAGGCCACGTAAAATGACGGAGCGGGGTCAGCAGATGCTACAGACCTCCAGACTTCCTGTGGCTTTCAGATTAGCTCAAGAACAGCGTGTAGAGAGCTTCATGGAATGGGTTTCCATGGCCGAGCAGAGCAGCTGCATCCAAGCCATACATCAGCAAGTGCAATGCAAAGGGTCGGATGCAGTGGTGTAAAGCATACCGCCACTGGAATCTAGAGCAGTGGAGAGGCATTCTCTGGAGTGATTAACCGCGCTTCTCCATCTGGCAATCTGATGGATGAGTCTGGGTTTGACGGTTGCCAGGAGAACGGTACTTGTCTGACTGACTTGTGGTGTAGGGTTGTTTTTCAGGAGCTGGGCTTGGCCCCTTAGTTCCAGTGAAAGGAACTCTGAATGCTTCAGCATACCAAGAGATGTTGGACAATTCCTTGCTCACAGCATTGTGGGAACAGTTTGGGGATGGCCCGTTCCTGTTCCAACATAACTGTGCACCAGTGCACAAAGCGAGGTCCATAAAGACATGGATGAGAGAGTTTGGTGGGGATGGACTTGACTGGCCTGACCTAAACCCTGCAGAACACCTTTTGGGATGAAGGGCAGGTGAGCCAATACTTTTGGCAATATAGTGTATGTTGTTTTTACACTTGATGTTGTTTTTGTGGCTTAAATAAACGGTATAATGTGTTAAATGCACAGTGTGTAATTTTTGCTTCCAGGGGTCTCAAAACAAAAGGGGGGTTGTTGTCCTCATTGTTAAACAACCACTGATGCTGATGAAAATCTATTTGACATGATCTCAGTGGGAAATGTTCACGTTTGCTGACTTCCCTCCTCGGCCATCCGAGTCCAGTGCTGAAATCCTGAAATAGGCTAGTGTAGAGGGAACAAGGCCGATGCTAACTTGTGGGTTAGCCAAAATGTACGTAAGGGCTACGCCACTCTACACGCTAGGCTAAGCTAACCAGATGCTGGCTGTAGTCACAGACGCGAGAGTGGTATCGGCCTTTTCATCAAAGCCTTTGGCAGGAGAGCCAAATGAAAATGATCGTGTTTCCCAGTCAAATTTGCTTTGTGCACATTTGAATACGCTTCTGGTGATGAGCAGACTTACTACATGGTTGCATAGGCTTATCCCAGCTCTTTGAGGTAAGCATTGCCGGCCTTCCATCATTTTGACCACCCCCGTTGTACTGTAAGTATATTTATAACATTTTATTGGTTCTGAACGGGTAAAGCATGCGTTATATCTAGTCAAAGTAGCAAGATGTTAAACACTTATGTTAGATCTTTATTCCTGAAGAGATTGGGTATCATACAATGTCTTTGATGCATTTAGAGAAAACCAGATTTCATGGCATGGATTCTGTAAACAGAATGAATGTGGGGCTGTGGTAGACCCTGTGGCTATATAAAGATTATAGTCATTATAATATTATTGCTTTCATCACAGAGGAGGGAGATTATGGGCCCTTAAGACAAAGGTTATGGTTTCCTTACAGGACCACCTCTAAATCTAACCAGTAACACCTAAGTTGAAACTTCTAATGGAGTGTTTTTGTACGACCACACAGGCCTACTGCAGATTAAGTTGATTCTGTTATAGAATGAAATAAAGTGATTGCACAGTACTGAACTACTGCTCTAAGCAGTCAATTAATGACAAAATGCCCATAAATGCTTTCTAATAATCACTGCCTTAGTATATAATGATTGTGCTTATCAAGTACAAGTATCGACTCTTTCAACTTAAGTGTTACTTCAATAAGCAAAGTTAAAATTGCGGAGCGTTGTGCCCAGTTCAGGTGGGTCATATGATGCCCGTGACGGATTTTCAAACGTGAAACGCATCAGCGAGCAACATATTCTGTATTTGATCAACTAATAAAGTCATAAAATCGCACATGGTAAAATAGTCTATATATGAAATACCAAAAATCCAGCTGTGAACAAACAATGAGAATGGAAACAAGGTAATATATTTAAGGCTAAACATCTTTGTCTATTACCTTTGTATAGCTAAGTCAATAAGAGGAGCATGCAATCAACATAACATTTGCCACAATTTTACATTAAACAACAAAAGCAATCAACTCAAAACAAATGTATGTGCCTTTCGTCACCACAACTTAGAACCATGTAATGTTGGTTTTCCACGTGGTAAATCATATGGCTTTGTGCAATTTTTCCACTGTCAGTAAATCCACTAATGAAATTGTTTTTGTAAAATAATATATCAATAAATGTCATGCCGGAAATTATTGAGATTCTGTTCTACATGCGCTGTTTCTTACATGCCGGATTGTTCTAATTGTACATCATCATCCTAAAAAAAAAAAAAATATCAGAGGTCTTCCGTCATAGCATGTACACTTACATCCAGGGACAAATGTGCTCAATTCCATCACCCTACTTTATATAAGGTATTTGTGCACATATTCTACATTTCTTTAAATATAAGAATATTGTCCATTAATAAATTAGGAATAGTACAAGGACTTCGGGGAGGGAAATAAAGGTGGGTGGCGTAAGTTAAAATATGTAGCCTGCTTTATGTAAAGCGATCTGAATTCATCTTTCGGAGTTTGGGCGGCAGGTGTCCGTCCATCCTGCCCCCTCCACCCCCAGCCAGTCGCTGCAGCTTGGGAGGTAAGTCTGCCACTGACTTACTCATGGGCTCTGTGTTGATCTTGGAGGCCTTACCGGCCTGCTTATCATCAGAGACACCGGGAACAGAGCTGATTCGCTGCAGCTTCATGGGCAGGTCTCCGAAGCTGTAAGTCATCTCCGAAGTGGTGGAGCTCATCCTTAGTAGCTTCTTGGGCAGGCCTTCCCGCCCTGTGATCTTCTGGAGCTTGGTGGGCAGCTTGGTGGTGCTGTCATTGTCCTCCAGGGTCTCCAGGCAGTCCAAAGAGCTGTTCTTCTCCCCGCTGTTGCACAGGGAAGGAGCCATGAGGGGCGAGGAGAGGAGGAGAGCCTCCTCTTGCTCCTTCACGCTGTATGGAGTGGTGGGCACCTCGAATGTGGCGTGGAACTGGGAGTAGTCCACCTTGAAGAAGCCCTCCTCCAAGGAGATGACCGGGAAGAAGCGGTGTCCCCACAGAACCTCGTCCTCGGTGTATGACGTCCTCGCTTGGCAGGTCATACCTGTTAAAGAGATTTAAAACAAAAGAAAACGGGATGAGTCGTCAGATTTGTCTCCGCCAATTAACGCTGAGGAATCAGAAATGGTGACAAATGATGTGTCATTATGTTGCAAAAGCCTGTCACAGAGATTTTAAGACATTTCGAGACGTTTCATGAATGTAGTGTTAAAGTGGCACTATGTAACTTTGGAAGAGAAATTTAAACGTAGAATTTTGATATTTACAATATTAATGAGGTAATAATACAAATTCAAATTATTTTTTTTTCCTTTACTGATAAACAAGCTGTTCTCAGAGGAAAATACGGTCCCAGAACCCTGTTTGAAGCTAGAAAGGTGGCAGGGTCCGCCACATATAAACAAAGTAAAACAGTGTGAAACCGTGTTGGATCAGTTTGTTTATTGGACATGAAAACAAAGAGAGTTTGTGTATTTATTTCTTTTGGACCTAAAATATCAGTCACTTGAGATCTTTATCTTCTGATCTGATCAAAACTACGCAGTGCACCTTTAAACAACAGAGCCCTAACTTAATTACATGCCTGGCACCACTCTATAAGAATCAACAATATGGCATCACCAGGACTCCTGCCACTTTCTCATCACAAAGCAAACAAACAAAAGTGCCTCAATAAATGAGTGCTGACTGTATTACAGAGCCAGCTGCTTAAATAAAAATCCTTAATTGATTTTTTCTGGTTTCTAAATGCGATGTTTACGAGCAATTTCCAGCCTTAACTTGAAAAATAATTAAAATTACAGCTGAGTTATCTGCTGCGTGTGTTTTATAGTTGATAATTATTTACAGTTTTATTCAGCTGGTTAAACACATTTCGCCACACTGGGTTCGCTCTCTGAAAACCGTTCCCTGTAACGACAGGCAGCTTGGCACGACAGTTAATCTCACAGCCGACATGCACTAAAATACTTCAGATCTCAGGATCAACTCTTCTGCCAAAACAGCGATAACATTTCTCAGCCAACAGTAACACTTTGTCACTCATTACACAATGACCCCATGCACTGACAACAGGTAGGATTGTGTCACTGCTGTCTCCGAAGTATCATAAACCAAGATTCCATTACTACAAAAGTATATGCCACAGAAATTAAGTAATAAATACACAGAATTGAAACTAAATTCATTCCAGTGATGTAATACATAACCACACCTACTCACTGTACATACATTTACGTGGATCCAGTTTTGAATATTCTGTACAACAGTGTTCGTCAGTCATGTCTGTTCTGATCCACACCCGACCTCATGTCCTCTCCTGCAGTCCACCCGCATAAAAATCATATTGCAGCCTGATCCATCTCTGACAATCTCCTGCAGACGCTGCATGTCCAGAAACATCATACACTCTCCAAGATGGATATCTGATAATGTGGACTGTGGTCATAAACTTTCCACCTCCGTGAGGAATAGATTTCCCGTATGAGTAAGGTGGAAGGAAAAGGGACACCATCGCAGGATGAGCTATAAACCACCCCGAGCCAGGAGGAGAGCAGTGAAACACCACACGGCATTGTTTGTTGTCTTTTTAAATTTCTTTTTAGATGTAAATGCAGCAAAATGAGGCAAGAGACAGATTTAACAGTTTTTACTAAAGATGTGCAAAATGGAGTGTAAATACACTCGTTTTCGGTGGCAGCTGAGTTTGAAAGATGTGGTCACTGAATGCATTTTGTGTCAAAGCAGCTCAAATTGAGCCTCAGTTTTTTTTTTCCATATTGGTTGAACAATTGCGGAAATTGTACAAAACAGCATTCACAAGCAACCCGACTCATTCTGAAATTACTTTTCGTAAAGAACTAGAAATGTACAGATCACAGGCTTGATACCTACTTGGTGCAGGACTCCATGTCGAGTTTGCATGCGATTCACTTCCCAACAATCGAAAACATCACTGGGTTAATTCATGAACAGACACTCAAGGCTCCCATTTGGTAATGATGATACAAACACTGGAAACAAGTATGTGTCTGTGTCAACATTACCAAGAGTTTCTGAAAATCTCCACCTTGGAAGGAGTTTTCCAAAAAGTCCAGTGATCTAAAATGGCATCTACATCTGTCCGAAAGGCAAAAAACACACAGAAAAAGCTATGTATGGAGAAATAGCACATGTGAACATGGCACCAGTCATTGGAATAAATGTGGACTTGGTCCCCAGGTGCCGTGTAATCGCTGCCCACTGCTCGTTAGGGATGGGTTAAATGCTGAGAACCAATTTCAATACCTTCTTGTTTTCTTTTTACCGTATTTAGTTCTTTCTGTTTTGTTTACCTGAGGCCCGACATGAATGCATACAAATCGAGCTTAGGCTGACGAAAGACAGGTAACGACCCACAGCACCCAGCACATTTAATGGAGAAAAAAGGCACCGCTTGTTCCAGCTCGTCTTCCCCACAGCACCTCTTATGCTACTTAGCAGTTCAGTCCACACCTTAAGCTTGGCTCGTAGCTACAAAAGATAGGGGATTAAGATAATCAAATTGCTGGAGAGGCAAACCCACAGGAGTAACGGCTGCTGGCAAAGGTTTCTTCAGAAGGTCTAAAGCTCATGCGCTAAAAATGCTAAAAGAGCTTTCTGACACGGGAAAGGGAATCTAATTTAATCCAAAATACAAAAAGTAACACGAAGTATGTGTTACGTAACATTGTTCAGCTGAAGAAAAGCTTGAACAAGCGTGACGACTTGGTTAACAGCGTTAAATTCTGTCATTTGGAGATTACAAATTAAAACAAAATATCCTGTTTCACATGCGTGCTGTGCTGGTGTGCGCACCCGTAGCTATGCTCTGCAAATTCTGCACAAGTTAGCAGATTATGACACACTTTGAATAAATTCGCCCCTCGCAGGGGACTCTGAATTAAATCCCTGCTTAAAAACTCCCTGCGTGTCCTCAGAAAGCAAATTAATGCAATTAGCAAAATCGCGAGGTTTGAATGAATGATCAACAATGGTTTTTTTGGGGGTTTTTTTCCACGAAAACTTATTGGATGCTTATTAGTGATTGCTCATCACCATTATTCAGCAGCTGCTATCATAACAGCCCGTGTCTGTAGCATAATACAGTGCTAACAGCGAAGCCCTATTCATCTTAGCGTAGTTAACAGTCTAATGAATAACACAATGTCCGTTTCTTACTGAAAGCGAGCACAGAAAATGCGTAATTAGGTTTACCTCTGAAACAAAACACAAAATTGGTCATATCAGTCCTAATTTCAGTGCGGAGGAATGGCTGGGGGCACTCATGTTAAGGCTTGTTGAAATCCATTAGGAAATCAGCGGCCACAGAAGGTAATTATCACAAGTTTTAATTACCAGCTTAATATTGTTCTTGCAGCGACAGTTGGGTCCAAAACTAAAATGAAGAGCTCATTCACAGCGAGACACCGCTGCTGCTGATGGCCAGGAAGTGATCACCAAAAAAAAAAAAAAAAAAAAAAACAAAAACCAGAGGCATCTGTGATTCTGCCCGATTCCCAAGGTCATAGAATAATTCACTGATAACAGCTCTGTACACAATCGCAGATGTGCAAGAGGCTGAACATCAAGTGCGTTTGGGGTATTCAAAGTATTACTTCTGCACTAATGCTTCAGAGTCCCGGAGCCTTTAGGCAAATGGAAGTGAGCTGCAGTGAATAAAGCGGGGGATGCTAATGAGAACTTTAGGGCCAAAGCGATTGAGATTTAAGTGTGAATGGAAATCTTATTGCAGTGTGAGCCTTTTGGGCTGCCTCCAGTCAAAACACAGTCCTCATTTGATCATCAGCAGGCTTACATACACTGATTCTAGGAAAGCCGCAGTGTGAAAACTGCTTTCTGTCTCGGTTTTATAACAGCGAATAGCCACCAGAAGTCGGCCGCACCTGCTTTATCGAATGGCGTATCGCTGTGCTAACTGGACATCCATACTGTAAATACTGGATTAAAACAGCAATGGCAACTTTACTGGAGCGTGATAGGGAAAAAAAACAAAACAGAAAAAAAACGTTGGAACAAGTGCAATGAAAGTGTGCCTGAGGCAGAAGGTTGCTACAGTAATACAGAAGACCCAAATAGCTTCAACTTAAATCTATTAATAATGCTCCATTGTTCCTGCAGATGGTGTATGAGCTACTGTAAGACCTCATGAACCCTGCAGGCCTGAGGGGTGAACCTGTTTTTTCCTTGTCTGCAGCCACTCAACACACAATAAAAACCTCACTGATGTGATTGGTGTAATCAACTACACCCTCCTTCAAATCCAAACAATGCTATCTGGGCACTCGACTTAATCACGGTCATTAATATACATTTAATTTCCATACATTATTCAAGGCTTTAATGCCTGAGCTGTGTGTAATTATAGACACGGTTGCATCACATATGTGCAGTTGTGTTGCTGAAGACCAGCTGTTCCGCAACACCCACATTCATATGGCACACGATCTTGTGTGCCTCGCCTCTCACTGAGGCCACGACACAGTGCATCTTGTGATGGGAATCTAAATGTTATGTAGAAGAGATGTGAGACAACAGGCCTCAAGATGATAGCAGAGTACAGTTAAACAGCTAAAAATAGAACAAGTGTGAAATATTAAACCATGATTTCTGACGTTTTTACAGTTACTGAATGTTTTTTTCTTAAAATAGGAATCCAGTCAAATGAAAATACCCATGTCGGTGTGTATTTCGTATTACTGGTAAAGGCTTATGTAACTCTAAAAAAACACGCCTGCCCGGGACTCAGTGTTTCTATGGAAACAAAACTGTAGGAATGTGTGCATGCGACAGCCATAAACCTTCTCACTGCTGAGTTTGGTCAAAAGTAACAGTGACAACAGAAAACAAAAGTCTCTCTCTTTTGGATCACAACAGTACAAAACAAAAAAACAAAAAAAAACAAAAAAAAATCCAAACCGCTCAAAATGTATTTTCAATTGAGGGCAGGATCAAATCATCCACATGACTCCAGAGTCAGACCAAATAGATTTAGCTGAAAACTGACTTCTACCGGACCTTTTACTGACTTTCTTGTGGTTCAGTGGTTCAATCATGTATGTTGGTGACTTCTTATCAGGGGAAGCTGAGGTTAGATTAGTAGCCAAAACAAAATCTAGGTGTACAAACTGTAAACTAAAACTAAAAGGATACTGTGCATTTATAAAACTACCTATAACTAAATAAAAATACACAGGAAATGTCTTTGGTCAAGTTTGTCAACAGAACAAACAGGAAGAGGCAATGGTTTATACATGTATTGAGACTGGGATATCTACATGTTGATCCAGGACCATCATTTAAACTGACCAGTCAAGCTGTTGTGATGTCATAGCTTTGCGACTCACGGTGGTGTTTCCCTGGAGCATCATAGATAATGTTCAAGGACCACTGAAAGCAATGAAACCCATTTCAAGCAAGCCATTGTGGTTGAAAGGACAGACAAACCTGTAACATATTACTATTCTACTAAGTGCACTTATTATACTCTGTGTCTTTATAGTTTCCAATTGCCTTTAGGTTTAGGGAAAAAAATGAATACTTGGTTAGGTTTAGGAAACTGAACTACCTGGTTGGGTTCAGGGAACTAAATACTTGGTTATGTTTAGGGAACTAAGAATACCTACTTTGATTTAGAGAACTAAAACACTTGGTAATGTTTAGGGAACTAAAAATCGTTGGCTATAGGATATAAGGAACAAAATACTTGTTTGGGCTGGGGCAACAAAAATACGTGCTGAGGTTTTGGGAGCAATGATAACTGGTTACATTTTGTCAACGAAAACACTTGGTTACGTTTAGGGAATAAATTTCACAATGTTAAACATGTTTGAAAGGATAATGTTTCCCATGTTTCTGCATTTTTTCCTGAGCTTTTGACAACAAAAACTGATTTGGCCTGTTTCTGACCTGCAGCAACATTAGGTTGAAGTAACGATACCAACCAAGCCCTACCAGACTGTGTGTGAGTCAATTCGATTCTATGTTTTTTGTGCTGTATTTGTATTGTCATACCAATTCTCAATTTCTTAATACGTGTTCAGATAGTATTCAGAATTTTAAAAAAAACAAAACCATTCTAAACAAACCCACACCGAAAAAGCTAAACAGATTCACTGAATACTACGTGAAAATAAAAACTATAATAAGTCTGAAGGCCAGGGCTCATATTGCAAATGCCATCTTTATTAAAGCATAGAGCCATTTTCTCTTCCTCCGTCATCTATCTATCACTCTAACAGTATACCGCAGCATTTTATGTCTGTGTCATCTTCACGGCACTTACTTCTGTATCATATCAGCATTGTGTCATAAAACCTAAAACTGCAGGGAATAAAACACAGAAACACATCCTGTATCTGCTGCTGGGAACATACAACTGCATCACATCACATCAGCGGAAAGGAGACACCTCAGATGTGTGGTGTACAGCGTTGTCACAGGCAGTTAGGGGTGTTAACAGTTCACAGACATCAGGATGTCAAAAAGTGAAACCAAACAGACACACACACACACACACACTCACACACACACACACACGCGCGCACACACACACACACACACACACGTATTGTACATGTTTATGCTCCGTACCAGGTGGACCTGGCTGTATATCTATTTAAGATATTTTACACAGTGTTTTTGCCATTATTCAACATAACATAGAGAAACAGGGTGGTGACAAGTGCACACTCTATCTAATGGAATCCAGAAAAACAGCCAACAGAGATGAGAATGAACGTGACCTGAAAGTACACATTAGTATTTTAACAGATATTTTGCAGCTGTTCTGTTTACATCATGTACCCTGGGCCGGGTTAAACGGACAAAGCACTCCAGGCAGACTGCATTTTTTGCAGTCATGTACTTACAAGAAAAGTATATCTGGCATACTGTGTGTTTAAAAATGATTTTTCTTAAGTTTTTAAAATGTATATTAAACATTATTCAAAGCAGGCAGTTTATTTCCCTTCTATTGGGCTCCACTACTGGTAGTAAATCCTTTGGCATGTGCCTAGAATGCCTATGCCAGGATCCTGATGAACGTGTGCCTCCAAAATATGAATTTTTAATGACCCCTAAGGGGTAAGATGTTTCTTTTAAGGCTCTTACAAAAAGCTTAAAAGCTTTGTTAAAAGCTTTGTGAGAATGCATTTAAACCAGTGGCTGTACTGGCCTTCGACATAGGAGAGTATGTTTAATCCTTCAGTTTACTTGAAAACTTCCGAATGTTCAAAATTGAGTAAAAGGTTACGCAACACGGTACGCAGATGTCGCTGATATGAAGTCGACGCTGCAGCTTCTTCGCATTCTGCTGATAATGCTGCCCCTTAAATAGATGATTAAAATAATGTTTTGGTGCAGCTCTAATCAGAAGCAACAGCATAAAAGCAAATCAACATATAATCAGATTAATTTGGCCCTCAAGTCACGAACAAAAGGATAACTAGAGTGAAACTGCAGTAGGTCTGTTGGGGGGGGGCAGATGAAACCAGGAGGAGCAAAACATCACTGAAATCGACGAGGAGACAATTCCTCATTCGGCCCATTAGTGGAGAAATTTGTAACTCTGCGGATCCATTACACTTCTAATTCCAGTAAATGGTTATCTGTTCCCCTCTGTGACTCAATATGAGCCAATACCAATACATTTTATGTCCTCAATGGAGTGGTTCGTCTAAATAAAGCGCAACACAGTAAGCGATCCCGTACTCGTTTTAACAGTGTTACATACGTTTCACAGTCAAATAAACACTCTGTTATGTGTTCGACTGCAGCATTATATAAAATCTTTGTGCGGATGATGATTCTGCACATCACTAAATCACTCGTCTGTCAGTCTTATTCTTAGTCTACAGTGAGGTGATTTCAAAGGCTCAGTTGAAATTATTATTTGCTA
The DNA here is from genome assembly GCF_904848185.1 of Acanthopagrus latus. NCBI lineage: Eukaryota > Metazoa > Chordata > Actinopteri > Spariformes > Sparidae > Acanthopagrus > Acanthopagrus latus. Next base: position 16,810,800 of record NC_051047.1, read on the forward strand.
TCAGCCGCGGTGTTTCAAAGATAATCAATCAACAGAAGTGGTGGAAGAAGTGCCAGGGACCTTTTCTCAAGTAGAAGCAGATAATAAAAAAAAAGAAAAAAAGACAATGAGTAACAACACCTGGGACACACAGCATGTGTGGGCAGCACAGGTCATGCATGTCTGCAGCAACACGTCATTGGGAGATTCTGCGCCCTGCCAATTTTTTCTGCATCACAGGAGTCGTTCTCAGGAAAAAAAAAAAAAAAACAGACAATGAAAATGATCTGCTGATAGCCGTATTGGCATAATAGCAGTACTTCACTCCAGGTCTGTACATGTCACAGAAATGGAGAAAATATATAACGTATCAGGTGAAGGGCAGTATTTTTCCAGTCTGCTCCCCTCTCTCTCTCTCTCTCTCTCTCTCTGAACAACAGTAAAAGAAAATCACATAATCACCGTTATTGATCCTTATCGAAGACACTAACTCAGTGTAGAGAGACAGGGCTGGCAGAACACAGCGGCAGACAGCAACACTGTCTGCGGAGACACTACAGGCGTACGAGCCACAGCAGCTCAGCCAAGCACATAGAAGTAGGCAGTGTGTCACATTTATAATGAGAAAGGGGTCCGCTGTTTTGATAAACCTATAGAAAGTTACCATCTGCTGCAGTTACCTTCAGCTCTAGACACCATATTAGCATCTGTCGGCTGATTGGTTCTGGTTTTCGGCCTGCAACTTTACTGTTTTGTTACTCTAATCTGAGGTTGGGTAGGTTTCCGGCCACAACCAGTTTGATTTTGTGCCAACTGACTTAACCGGCAATATGTCAAGTGTAACATCGGGCAGAGAGATCAACATTAAACAGCATTTAATCTTTTATCATATTTGTTTCAGATTGTGTAGGTATGAATTAACAATCAAATTACGAAATAACTGCCGGGCATGTTGCACAACACAGACATTTTAGTACACGTCTTGAGACAAAGCAATTGAAATGCAGCAAAAGTATCAAAAAATGAAAGGATGTGTACAGGCAACACTTTCAGTAAATAAAACATCATCTGGCACATTGCAAATCATGTTACGCGTCAACCTGTGACAGCTGCTCCATGACATCTCTGACTAGAAATACAGTATACAGGATAAATGATCTTTCCCTGACTGGCCAATCTGCCACAAGTGTGAAATCCCCTTAGAAGTCCCTCATTGCTTAAGTCCACCAGTGAGTTTACTGCTCTGCTCATACTGTGTGCGATATCCATGTGACAGCATGAGCGGCATTAGAATAATCCTCCGCTGAATCCACAAGTTCAAGACAGACATTTGAAGAAAAAAAAAAAGAAATGCATCTCATTAACGGTAGATTTCAGAGGGGAAAAGAAAAAAGAAACATTTCCCGCTCCGGCGTGCAGGTGTTTTACATCTCAGCAACAATTATGTTTTTGAACGAAATCTCCAGAAATAATCCAAAATATGAAAATCAGAAAAAAAATGACTTTGGAAATGACTACGCAGTGCTGAGATGCCTGTCTGGAGATTACAGGTGCACTGTACAGAGCATGCAGTATTTCACACACTCCCAGCTGATTCTATTATGGGCTGGGGGAAAAAAGGAGGCGGCAAAGAGGCAGGAAGTGTCGAGAAATAAACTTTGAGATTTAGATGCCCAAAAGCCATCTCAGCTTGAGACTCTAAATAAATGCACTTTTCCTTGATAACACAGAGCTGGTTTGCTTCTCTGGTCTGACAAAGTGAAGCCGCCGCAGACTCAGCAGAGTGACAGCGAAGATAAAATGGGTTCTTTTGTGGGGCTGGAATAGAAAAGCACTGTAAACTCAGAGGCAGCCTGCCAGTGTTTCTTGATAGTGGCTGAAAAAAAAAAAAAACCTAAGTGGTATTCACAGACGAAGAAGCTCATCCAGGTTCGCAGAGGCCGGAGGAATCATATCCCTTTGGCGCCCGGATCAGTCAAATTCTCAGCTGCAAATCTGCACTTGAGGACAGAGGGGCCACATCTGAGAGCAGAGGTCTGTGTATTGCAGCAGCCCTGTCAAACCATTTAGGCAGGGCCTCAATCTAGATTTTTGCGCAGAAGAAAAAAAAGAAAAAAAGCCAGCGCTATTATATGATTCAACAACCCACAGGCACCAAGCAAATGACACTCAAAATTGACTGCTATGTGAAAATGAAGGTTTATTCAAATGACTTCTCCAGATGAACTCTAACAATGCGAGTCATCGGGAAAAAAAAAGAAAGAAAAAAAACGAAGGTGGGCGTCGGAAAAAAGTTATTCGCAAAAAAACCTCCCATTTGGTGACAAAATTACAAATAACCCACCCTCCCCCTGTTCTTTCTTTCTTTCTTTCTTTCTTCTTCTCCCTCGCTTCTGTCTGGCTCTCTCTTTCACTCAGTCACACAAATGACCACACACACATTCAAACTCACTCACCAGTGCAGTGCTGTCAGCAAAGTCCCCTGACAGTCTATCACGGCTGTGGAAACAGCTCAAGTGTTATGTATGAGAGGAACGCTAGCGAAAACAAGCATGAGACTCTGGACGCTGCACACACAGAGCGCCACCAGCACGCAGCACCGTCCAAGATTTCATCCTGATCTCGCTGTCGGGCGCACGCTGCGGCCAAGGCCATGCACAAAATCCCACTGCTACATCACTGGATTTGTGAGGAAGAACAATTAAATCATTGAATTTTCCTGTTTTTTTGTTTTTTTTTACAGAAACAGGAAGCAGAAATTCCCTTTGTCTTATTTTTAGGATTTGTGTCACAACACATGAAGCTGCTGCACTGAATGTGCTGATGGAGAAGCTGAAGGGGGGGGGGGGGATAAGAATGCAGTGAAGAGAGGAGAGTTCAGTACCCAGGTCTGAATAATATGGTTCCTAGTAGTTTGACTGAATTGTTATTCTTTTCCGTGAAATGTTAAAAAGGATAGAACAAATTGAATCTATAAAAGGATAAAATTAAAAAAAAAAACTCATTTTGATACAGACACTGCTATTGTTGCCACAAGTCCTGTCTGATCATCTGTTTCTATGGTGACCACCATCAAGTGGTAAAGTGTAGAAAAATGCAAAAGCATTCAGTGACCTGCTTTTCACAGTTTGATTTGAAATAAGCCCCCTCCCTCTGTTAAATACTGTTTGTGAAGGTGACGTCCGGTCGTTTTGCCATGCTTTCCTCCACCCGTACAGCGTCGCCATCGGCTGAGCGATGAGAAGAAGGAGGAAGCCGACGGAGGGAAAAGGCAGGAGAAGTGCACTGCTGTGGGGGAGGGGAGAGCCTGGATGCTGAGGCAATTGCTTGTGTGTGGAGGCTGTTCGAAAGGGAAGGAAAGGGAAGGGAAGAGGAGCAGGGGCTGCCAACCATCTCCACACAAGGCAAGGTGGGGTGTCAGGCAGGCTAGAGGAACATATGGCTGTAGGCCATTAACGCAGCCAGGAGAGTGCATATTACCAAGTGAGGGCAATTCTGAATACTGCTGTACAGGGAGCCAGTTGAGCAAAACGGCAATCTATGGATTTCCTTTAGGCCAAACGAGCACTACTGGTCATACAGGAGAAAAAAAACCCACTTGGGATGTGTCCAAACCTACCAGGGCTGTGAATGATTTTCTCTTTATTATGAATCGAGCAAGAAATGATCAGAAAGTCATTTTCTTTCCATAAAACAGACTGGATGAGTGAGAGCTATAATCTCATATTGATCTAAGCTATTAAATCTGCTTAAGTCATGAGGAGGAGTTACGCAGCTGAAAGCCGGGAGACAAGAGGTTTTTTTTTTTTTAAGCCTTAAGAGATCTCCGGCTCAGATGGTGCTAAGGAGAGGTAAACTTTTTTTTTTTTAAAGATTATTCTGGTAAACTTAAGCACGTCTGAGTGACAAAAACATTAAGAGACTTCCCGGAGGAAGGCTGGAAGACGACGTGTTCATGTGGCATTGTGTTTAGGCCGCAGGATTGATTCACCTGCACTTCGGGGACGGCTGCAGCTCCACCGATCAATGCTAACACTGCAAGTGCATCACAACCTTTATTTTTTATAACCTCGTAAAAATCCCTTATTATGCTCAGTTTAAGGTTAATACTTTTTATTTTGGGTGTCTACAACAAAACCATTGTGCTTTAAACCTTTGAGCTCTGCAATACAAATGGTCCCCCATGATTTTGCTCATTGTGATGTCATTTCTTAGAGTACCTTACGGAATGGCATGTTTTAAAGGCAACCTGTCTCAATATGCACAATTAGCTGTTTTGACACGTTCACTGTATTAACATAACTGCATTTTACTCAAAAGGGGTTAGGGTTTACACAAGTGGAGCTGCAATATCATCTCAATTATGAAAGTGCAACACTTTGCCCTGAGTGTCCAACCATCATCTCGACAGGGGTTAATATCGAGGTCCACAGTTTGTGTTAATGAATTACCATAAAAGCGTCCCCCTCACAACAACATGGCATGCACACCCTCCGAGACAAAGGCAACCGAGAACCGGTCAATTATTCCTATCTCCCTCATGGCACGAGGAGACGACTGAGGCATTGTGGGGAATGGGGGAACGTTCCCGGTGCTTTCGTCACACACAGTTCATCCCAGGTCTTCCACCACACCTCCTCTCCCAGTGATTTATTGCCATCCAACAGGGACTTGACAAATCCCTAAAGACACAATTACCGTGCTCCCCCTTGGGAAGCCTGCACAGTTCATCTAAAAGGGATAATGAATCCAGGATGTCATAGCCGGTTCGCTGCAATGCCCATTATGCAGAGTTCACCCCCAGTGCAATTACTGTATGTACAGTAGACGTAGCAGGTAAATCTCACAGATGTGTTGGAGAACACCCGAGTTTACTTATCTGAAATTAGTCATGCCAATTTCAGTTGCTCGATAGAGCGTGCAAACTAGAACCGGCTGGCTTCATGTAGAGCAGAATGGGTAGCTGTTCAGCAGACGCCAGTATACAGGGGGTGGACAAAATATCCTGAACACCTTTTGATAAAACTACACACCCTTGCATAAAATCTTTGTAAAGCTGATGAAGTTCGGTTCATTTTTAGACTGTGTGAGGTGCTGACTTGTCTCTGTGGTGATATCGGAGGGAACTTCATGTTATTGTGTCCATTCTCTGCAAATGTACAGTATGTAGCACAGCCTGGGAAACATGAGCATCAGAAAGTGTACGGAAAGAACACAATCTTGACATGTGTAACCGTGTGGGAGAAGTATCCAGAGCTGCTACTCAAGTAGCAATACCACAAAATAAAAATGCTGCATTCAAAGAAAAAGCCCTGCGTTCAAAATCTTACTAAAGGTCGGCACAGAAGTTTAAAGAAGCAAAACTCAATTTGTTCTATTAGCATGACTTTTGTTTTACAAATGAACTTGTGGTTTGTATGAACACTCTTAATCTGCATATTACCAACAGCTGTGGCTTCCATAATGCTGTCAGACTACCTCAGCCTGTCAGTAGTGGATGTAATTTTGACAGTCGCAGATGCCCCGAAGGATTACAGTGAAGCCATTACAGCCTATTGCGAAACTTCTGGTTAGTAAAAATCATTCACACAACAAAACAAGTAAAAACTCGACCCAGGTTCTTAAAAAAGCAGGATTCCCCTTTCCCCATGCTAATGTTGCTTTCATTCCAGAACTGTTAAGACTTTTGTAGCTTTAATGAACATAATAAATACTAATAACAGACTGTCAACAATGTTTAAAAAAACATTACCAGTAAAGTGTATCAGTATATTATTGTATTCAGATCCAGAGAGAAATCACTACACCTCTGTGTGACACTGCAAACATTACTCATGTTTGTCATGCTGCAGTATTCAAGGCGGGTAGATAGTGAGGAAAACACACTGTACTGTTAATACAGTTAAATGGACCGAGTGAGTGAAATATATCTCAACAAGAGTGCTGCGAGGAATACAAGCACGTGGAGGTATCGCAGGTGGACCTCAGCAGGGACACACACTTCTCTCCTGAGTTCTCACCCTGAGCACATTATATTTAATTGGAAACTCCTGCTCTCACCTGATCTGCGGCAGCTTCCCCACTGAGGCCAACTTTAACCCCTCGACCCCGCGGGGCCGTGGCAGGGAGCACGACACTGCACTCTCGGTGTAATGACCCGGAATGAATAATGGTCAGCGTATGCGGGGGACGGCGCAGCCTTTCACAGCTGGCTCATATCCGGGGGTTCACTCGCGCCAGTGTTCACCGGAGCTCCGGAGCTCCCGACGTCAGGCGACCCCGGAGCTCCGGGGCTGCGGCCTCTTACTCACATGATTGGAACTGTTAGGCCTCGGGGCGCGAGAGAAACCTCTCCATTTTCATTTCAATTACTGCTGCTGATGATAAAACACAGATCGGGCCATGACACTGGCTGCTTGGCTAATCAGTGGCAATAGATGTCTCCAATTAATTATGCTGGCTGGCTTCAGTGCGAGACAGCGTCTGCATCAAAGCAATAATCACTCTTAATTCCATTTTGTAAATATAGGCTTTACGTATATTTGTTGCACAACAGCAATAACTTAATTGAGGCTATGATGATCGTATTATATAACAATTCTTCTTCCACAACACAGGTCAGGTAATTGATTTTTTATTTACCCACCACGGCGGCTAGCGTCTCAAAGAATTACTATATGTGATCACGATTCTTAATCCCCGCGTTCATGTTAAATGTCTTCTGCCTCTATTTCTCTGTCTTTCATACTACACAGGTCCAAACATCTAAAAAATGCAGCTGAAAGAGTTCAAATATTGAGCACGCAGGTAGGCGATTCATTATTCAAAGCCGCTCCAGTCAAATGCTGCATCTATGCACACATAAACACATGAATAAACATTACCAGTTGATCCAGTCTATATGCAACCAACCCCCTGCCACCCACACACACACTTTAAAATGAGCAGATAGCCGGGATATTCTATTTTTTACCCTATAGCAGTGAATCACAGGGAAGCCATGTAGCACTATGAAAAAGAGGGGGCTGACAGAAAACGTCTGAAAACAATCAAAATCAACTCCTGACTTCATCGAAGAGGAGGGAGTTTTTTTGATCTTTTGGTGCCGTGGTTTGCCTCGTGACCAAATCAACAGACGAAAACATGACATTATGTTTCATGCGCAGACAGTCAGTGGAAAATCGTGCACAAACACGGAGCTTATTAGTTTGTTCGGTAAGCAGAGAGTAATTGTTACCTGCAGTCAACAGAAAATAAATGACTTGAGACTCAACTTGGACGTGAACAGGAACAACAAATCTGCACACATATGCGGCTTAAGAGCCCTGAATCTGTTTTTTAACAGAGACATCCCGCAAACAGCAGAGAGACGGAGACAGGGCCGGAATGTAACAAGAAGAGGCAGAAGAAGAGAAGAAGAAGATGAAGATGAAGATGAAGAAAAGGAAGAGGAAGAAGGAGACAAAGATGGAGAACAAAAAAGAAGATGATCAAGATGAAGATGATGAAGTAGGAGAAGAAGCTGAAGAGGGGGAATTGTGTTCCATTATATTTATTTAACTGAATATCAGTAATTATAATACAACTCCAATTAATCACCACGCTTTCTGAGTGTATTTGGAGTTTGTCTGAGACGTATCTGGCAGACAGGGCCCGCACTATGAATGTGCTGTGCTCACCAGAGGAGTGAAATAAAATCTCAGAGCAAACAAACATAAGCATTTGAATAAACAGCGTAGTCTATCATGAAGTAACTTTCTGCCTACAAATCCTGGAAAACACATCTAAGTATGACTTATTTGCAGCATTTTTTAATTCTTTTTTTTTTTTTCGGAATTTCGCACACTCCCCACACATTTGCATAAAAGTCACATCGCTCTGAAAAGAGGGGGGGGAAAAAAGGTTTATGCTGATGATACAGTTTATGAATAATTGCTTTTCATAGCTGATGAGTGAATTTAAAAAACACTCCTCAGAGGATCTCGACGCTGTGTTTTGCCACCATGTTAGGACCCCCATCCAAAAAAAAAACACCACACAAAATGTCAGTGAGAGATTAATGTGTTGACAGACCTGCAATGAAAATGAGTTTCCCCATGAAATAAATCGTCAGCTCTTTTTTCTTTGTTGCTGATTATTTCTCTAATCTGCAAACCGCCTCGTCTTCAAATTACATAAATACACATTCGATCTTCAGCATACACGAGAGGTTTGGGTAACTGCATCCTGTGGAAAGAAAAAAAAAGAAAAGAAATCCAACCCTGGAATTCATTAAATTAATTTAGTTGCAATACACTGATTGGCTTCACGGTCGGGGGAACCTAAACGTCTGTTCCTGGCAGCTACAGTTTATTTTGGGTCCTCCAGAATCAGCTCCACTAATGAACAGATTGCCTCTGGCTTGGTATTTAATCCTTTGTAGTGGTGAACAGCATTGCTGGTGTTAATGGGACATTTATCTAAACTCCTGATGTATTTTAAGACTTGCACGTACTGTACTGGGTCTGAATCAGATGATGAGTCAAAGTCAGGTCATCGGCAGCTCTGTGGTGGTACGGTCTACATAACCCTGCGATGCTATTAAAATGCCGTTATTTCACTATTTGTTGTCCTCATGTTCATGATGAAGAGGCCGGTTTGTCACATGAGACTTTTTACACATGTCACGGTGGTGAATTCATAATGGCTGGATTCTAATTAGCTGCCTCCTGTCGGGATCCTGCAACTAAGCAGGCCGCCTCACTCAGGGTTAGCATGACAACAGACAACATTAAATTCCACGTTCAGGGCGGTGAGGGCACTGTTTTTCAAAAGGACCACCCTGGTTTGTGTTTCCAGGCCCCTGAAACGCTGTTGTCATGTGAACAAATGTCCAAAACGCAACAAAAGCTGACAATTTTATGCCAAAGCCTCTGTCGTGTGGCCAGCACCTTCAGGTACATTTCCATCCACAATCTGAAAACAAAATAACATTAAAAATGCTCCAAAGGAAAGGCTGGTAACACATTTATAGACTTGAAATATTGCGCAAAAAGTGCAGTGGAACAGATTAAGCGAATAAATCATCATGTGCATGAAGCAACACGTGACTTAAACGTCCACTGGATCTTCCACTTCACTGGAGAGACTAAAGAGAGCACAGGCACATACATGAAATTGATGGTATCACCATACAGCCATTCAGATTTTTGACCTGAGACAAAACAAAACATTCATACTCATAACATGTACACAGGAGCGTTGGACCAGGACAGGCTGCAGCTAGCTAGTTAGCATGCTAATATGTCTGCTACACAATACACTAACATTACAACGTCAAAATAATTGATTTTTTTTTCACATTTTGTTAACAATTGTGTTGTATTTGTGTGTGTTTTCAACTAAAATCGTACATATTGCACCTTTAACACAATCTCTCTCTCTCTCTCTCACACACACTTCATGTCATGTCCATGTGATCCATCATTCCAATGTACAATTTCCATAAACTGGCAAAAGGCTGGAGTCACAATGTTTAAAAGAAGATACATTTTTCTTTCTTCTTATTATCATTCTTTTTAACCTGTGTTAATTCATTTAACAGAAGTTTACACAAGTGGTGTTACAGAGAAGTGACTCCACATTGGCCATACTGTCAGGGGGATCTGTTTAGAGCACCTGCATGTTTTGATGTAAACATAAATATTTGGCTCCAGGGTTCTGATAATCTTATGACAGAATGCAATATGATTTATTGCCGCCTCAACATTTTGTCCCGACCCTGGTGTGGAGGCTGTAACCTTCTGAAATGAAATACATGAAACAAACAGAAAACACCACATTTCCATCAATTATCCGACATTGTTTTCCACCTTTTGAAGTTTGATTGGCGCCTTTTTAATTATGTCATCATGTTCCGCATTCTTCCTACAATGGTTTGACGGCACTGGACTGGAAAATTAGTGCCACGAGCTGTTTCCCTCGAAGAGCCTACTCATAATCATCACATAACAGTAGCTGGAGAAAACATGCATTAATTTGTATTTTATTTCTGCAAATTCACAGTCATAATTTCTCGTTTAATTCATGCATTCACTACAATCATGGCTTACTGGGACACTTGAAGCGGAACCGTTGTTATTCAGTAGTAGTAGAATCGTACCGCCTGTGCTGTTCCTACTATGACCAGTTAGCATATCTGCTGTGAAATAACGGCTGAACACACAAGGCGTCTTCAATCATTCTATCTGATTTGACAGGCTGAAGTTGGGTGGAGCTTTTCGAGTGATAACAGGCGGAGCTGTCTCGCCCTAAACGGTGTTACAAAACTCAAAGTGGAGCCAGGCAGCTGTCAGTCAAGCTCAGCTCATACACGCCAACCAAGTCCCGAGAAGATGTCTTAATTAGGAAACAAGTTGTTATGGAGAGGAAATTCAAACTCGGAATTTTTATATTTTCAATATTAATAAGGTAATAATATAAACTCAGAAATATGTGTTTATTCTATGACTGAATAAACAGGCTGTTCTCAGGGGAAAATAAGGTTCAGAACACTGTTTGAGGCTAGAAAGGTGGCAGGGTCCGCCACATATAAAAAAAAAACTTAAACCGCATGAAACTGTGCTGTCGTCTAAGGACAGTTGGTTTATTCAGTTTGTGCAGTCATGACAATTACAGTTTCATTATTTCATTTGTTCAAGCATGAAAATCAATAACTGAAGATTTTCGCAGATTCTTTCCGATTGAAATTTCTTCCCCAAAACTACAAAACAAATATTGTTTCGCAAGAGCAATTACTATGGACTAGACAAATTAACGTTTTGCTTATGTATTACAATTTTGTTAACACCAACTTTTAATCATGTCGAAAAAAACAATGTAGTTTCGGCAGCAATGCATTTCTTACAAAATGTATCTGCTCCTGGATATGGCGGAATTAAATGCTTGTGCCCAGATATATACGAGGTAAGAATGCATGATGAATTTACATCACGTAGATAATGTAATGTAAGGAACCAAACACAGAAACTGAAGAGGGACAGAGGCAACATAATAACTAGTAATATTTATTTAAAGCTGAACCAAAATGTTTTCAGAATCCTAACAACAAATTCACGTGCCTAACCTGAACCAAACTAGCGAGCGTAGGATGCTAATCCAGCTCGGTTTAAGGCTGCTCCTGGCTAATGCCCAGACACAGGAAAAGGAAGTGGACAAAATGAAACTCTGGTTGGTTAAACAACATGAAATCTGATACTATTGTGACAGTGACCACAGACAGTGACCTGTCACCACCACAACATCTCAGATAAAGCTGTTGCACTCGGCGGGCGAAGGAGCGCAGGACTACGAGAAGAGGTGGACTCTGTGTTTATAACATCGATGCTTTGTGCTCACTCACAGCCAGAGGTGATGGACGGTGTTTACCAGATGTGGAACTTTTGATGGAAAAAGTTCAGGCGAGCACGTTATCATCACCATCTGGTTGCTGCTGCTTACGCGAACCCTGACGCAGATTCAGAAGATGCGCTTCGTGTTTATGTAAACGTGTATGTAAATGCTGTATGTACCTTTGTTCTGTAATCTGAGGAGAATAAAGGAGTTTTCAAAGGTTCATTTCGTTATGCAACCCTGTGTTGTATAATGACAAATAAACGACATTGTACACCTGTCACTGGTCGGCTGCAATGGTCACGTTGTTTCGGGAGTCACTGGCAATCGACTCACTCAGTCGTCTCGGTGTGAGGGTGTGTTGGTGCGGCTCTATCCGGGTGCAGCAGTTTGATGTTGTTAGTGCCACGACGGCATGCTGCACTTTTTTCTTCTTCTCCTCCAGTAACTACTGTATTAGAGTGTGTAGATGCTGCGCTTGGTGAGTAAATGATTTGGCTTCGTATCATTGGCTGGATTTATCGTGCGGTCTGATACATATAATCTCTGATGCATATGTTATAATTCAAAGAAACAGCGCAGAGGAAAACAGAAGAGAAACTGTGATTCGTTTGTTCAACAGACCATCTCACGACTGAGCAGATGTTACTGCACTGCGGACTCTGAGAGTTAACACAGCTTGTTGTTCAGCGTACTTCTGCAATATATAACTCCCTTAATAATGAAAATGTTTTAATTTTCTTGCACGCGGCGTATTTATTATTAATTGGCATTAGCGCTCTGCACAATATGAGCCGGGCTGCACTCGTTCCTTGTCTTTTCACTCTCGCAGCGTTAAAGTCCTCTTTTGTTATCCAAACAGCCCGCAGTGCCCAAACAACGCAGAGGTAACGCAGCCTGGTGTTATTGTGCTGAGATTCACATCAACAAAGGCAACACGAGGACGAACCGCTCGCACGTGGAGCCTGACGTGCACATGCATAAAATGACACCGTAGTAACAAGAGAGATGCGTGTTGGGGGGGCGGATTGTGCTGCTCACCGTGCCAGGCATCATACCTGTTAGCGCTGTGACCGCGACCAAAAACTTCACTCTTGTTCGTGCCCTCCACCCACCCCTCCTTCCAGCCTGCTTCTTCAGGCCGAGCAGCCTGTACAGTACATTAATTGCAACGTGATGTAATGCCAATTTATCCCTCAGCAGCACAACATCCCCCCCGCAGCCGCGTTAGAAAAAAAAAACAACTCGATACCACAAAGCCACGACTGGCATCACTCCAGGTGGAAAATATGCCGCTACCAGACATCCTACATGTCTCATCTGGAAACGTGCATCATACTGAGGCGGTGATCAAAAAGTGCCTTGGGCCGCTGTTCAAAAGGGATCGAGGAACAGCTCATGCCTTTTTATACAATGTAGAGATGTCAGAGGTTACAGCAGAGAGGAACAATTCTGAGTTCCTACGTGCTCTCTCCCAACACACACACACACACCTCTGTTTTCTTTTCTTGCGCCTAACTTCAGTCAGTCCGAAATATTTGCCGTGTGATCTCCGGGAACAAAAGGTTACTATGGCGGAAAAGGGTACACACAGTTTTGTCTGTTATTAGTTATTATCCAGCAGGAAGGACAAAAGAGCCAGTAATTGTGCCGGTTTAATGTGCAGCGTAGAGTATTTTAACTCGTGTTCCAGGTGGTGCTTTTTTCCACAAGTAACAAAAAAAAAACAAAAAAAAACACAGATCTGGGGAGTTGGGCAGCTTCCTCGCTAGTAAACAACAAGCCTCATAAATATTTCATCTCATTCTTTCCTCTGCTGTATCACCTGTTCTGGCAGGCGCTTGTACAGTAACGCCTCCGTGTGCTTTTTCATATTTCAGAGGAGATCTTCCTTAATACCAGGTGATGCCGTCGACAGAGAGGTTTCATTTCATGTTCCAGCATCAAATGTTTGCCCCGGTTTATTACTGAAATCATTCCTATACCATAGGAATGAAAAAAAAAAAAAAGAAAGAAGAAAAAAAAAAAGAAAACAACCTAAGTTTAGGTGCAGTGCTGCAATCCTGAATACTCAAGGAGAGGTTGCCATGGAAACAGAGTTACATTGGCCAGAAATGAAAGCGTCTGAGGATTTAGACTTTCACTGTACATAAATTTTTAACCGTAGATTGTTTCTACATCAGGCTTTTTCCACTGACTTCACACGACCACGACCGGCTCCCCTCCCGTGTCTGCGAGGCACGAGAGGTGGGCCGAGCCGTCCGGACCGGTTTGATTAACACTGATCGGATCACACGTGCCTCCTGTGACACACACACACACACACACACACACACACACACGCACGCCTGCTAATACACCAACGATAATCCAATCACATCGCTGCGCAGCATATTTTCATACCTTAAAAAAAAAAAAAAGAAACGACCTGCACACAGCAGCAGGCTGCTTCAGGTTAATTAGCTGCACATTTTAATTACTCTAATTCTGATTTCTGCACCACATGTTTGCTTGTTATTAATTAGCTGAGTCAATAAATAATTAAGCCAAATAAAAAGAAGCAAAGCAAGACGCAGTAATAGAGAGAAGCAGAATGACTGGCACGTCTCACACTATATAATGACACTTTAAAAGGAAACTATGTAGTTTTATGCATTTTACGATACGAATGAGGTAATAATACAAACTCAAAAATGTTTATTTTTTACCCGTAACTGAATAAACAAGCTGTTCTCAGAGAAAAACAAGGTCCTGCAGAACACAGTTTGAAGCTAGAAAGGTGGCAGGGTCCGCCAAATACAAAGTAAAACAGCATGAAGCTGTGTTGCTCTTAAAGTTCAGTTTGTTTGTTCAGTTTAATCAGTCATGAAAACAAAGACACTTGTCGTTTAGGCCAAATTTCTTCCGATCAACATTTCTACACAGTGCACCTTTAACATCCACGTGGCGCCACGCGCGTCACAACCTCAACAAGCACAAAAACTCTCAGCTGCAGCCTCAAGTAAAACTGCACTAAACGCCTCTCAAAACCATCTATTAGCAGCTGAATATCTCTTTTTTTTTTGTCGTTGTTGTTGCTAATTGCTGTCTGCAGTGTCAGCCTGTAAGCCTCTCTGTCACATCTCCATATGCTGCTTTCTCTGAACCAACCCATTACAACTGTTCCCTCCGCAGCCCTGAAGGAGCTCCCCCCTACACTACATCAGCTGTGTCAAGTAAACGGTTGAATTTAAAATGACCACAGTGGAAGAATTTCACCCGGGGCATTACTCATCTCATGGAGATGGGATTCCATAATTCCAAAGGGACCTTAGAAAGCAAATTATTATCCCCTCCGAGAACAGCAGCAGCCACGAGCTAGGTGCTGCGCGGGCACAAAAGGCAGAGGAGTGAGATTTGTTTCAGATGAGGAGAAGAAAAAAAAAAACTGTCTATATAGCCCTAACAGTGGCCTGTCGGAGTTTTAAAGTGTTTGACGCTCGTATTTAGCTCGGAACTTCAACACACAGACAAAGTCAATCATCTATGATCTATATATAAATGCTAACCACTGCTATAACAAGCCCCTCTGCATTTTTGACACAAAAAAATCAATAAAATGCAATCAAGAGCTCAGCAGTGAGTCCATTTGGGTGTCAGATGTCAACAACGATGAAGGAGCTCGATATTATCAGTAAGATTCGTTGCTGAAAAAAAACAACGTTGTGGCGCCTCGTGATCATCGAATAGACAATAACACATCCTCCAGCCTGCGGCCTCGCCACGCAGTGAAGCAGGCCTGTTACAGTGTTGTTGTGTACTCACCTGTGGTCTCTACTATCCCTTCTAGTATCACCACGATTTCAAACTGCTCTGTTTGCATGGACCTCTGGGAGAGGTCGTAGAAGGGGCTTTTGGTGTCAATCACATGGCAGATCGTGAGTGGCGAGACGAGAAAGAGCTGGTCTGCCCCGGTGCTGAAACCCACGTCCAACTCCAACTGATCCAGCGGAAGAAACTCGCCTTCGGGCGTCTGGCGAGACTACGGAAGCGTACAGGAAGAGACAGAGACAAGAGATGTTTGGTGTTGGGGGGGTGGAAGGAAGGGGGTAAGACAGACTGCTCTGCAGCTTCTCGGGAGGCTTTGTGCGAGGCTTTTACATTTTTTTTGTGCGGTGCAACAAAGCAACTGTGGAATCAGGAACAAAACTTACACTCCGTCTAAAGAGGCATCTCTACTGCGACAACATCCACCTCAGCTACGGCTGCAGCTAATGACTGCTTCCATTTTCAGATCAAACGATTAGCTGTTTGGACTATAAAGTTGTCAGAAACAGCTGATCTAGATGACGTCTTCATGAGTCTTGTTTTGTGCTCCACAGCCCAGATGTATTCAGTTTACCGTCACAGGGGAGCAGTGGTGTCACAATACCACCATATTCACGTTACCCACGATATTGAGACACGAGATATTGACATAATGTTAGTAATACGTGTCAGATAATATTGTGTAAGTAATCTAATGGAGATGTCAGGTCTTGATTTACAGTTATGGTTAAAGACTCTCTCCACCATCCTACACTCATAGTTTGAGGGTGACGTATTTGCACAGAAAAGAGAAAAACTGACAGTAAAACAGAGTTAAAGATGAAGCTGAATGCTGGCATTCGACTGGCCACTATAATCGTGGAGTGAAAATGAAGATGAGAAACACGTGAAATGCTTCAAAAACTTCGCACTGTATATTGGCACCAGCGAGTACGTCAGCGATATTGGACGATATTAGAACTTTTTTCAGAAAGCGATGCTGGTGGTGATTCTTGACTCATTACATTTCAAATTAAGTTCACTATTTCGGCGCACTGATGTCATTTTAGACGATAAGGTCGATGGCGAAACTGTAAAATATCTCGCCTCCTTTACGTATATAAGTGTTTGATCACAACACTTGAGGAATCACTGCAAGAACTATGTGGATATTGACCTACGTATCTATATGGGAACTGGTCGGGCTCTACTTTTCATCACCTATGCTATCACTGTATTGTATCTTACCACAATAACTAGATCATTACCAAGTGTTTTTATAGTTTTACTGTAAACTTTTGAGGAGCCTGGGGGTGGACGGCAGGGAAATCTATACATGACGATCTCCTAACAAAGACCAGGAGCACATTTACACCAAGCTGTGACGCTTTATGAAGGTAAAGCTCTGATGTAGGGACACATTGTTGAAGCCTATAAGGAAACTTTACCGATTATTTATTCTCTATCACTTGTTACATATGTACATTTGTTACACAGAAGCTACAGCTTGGGCAACGACTGCTGATGGTTTTATGGTCACCAGAAGTCTGATTTGTGTCATCTGTCCTTATTTCAAAGCTGAAAATGTGAGTGGAGCTTTGTCTTTTGAAGGGATACCTCTCCATGAACAGTTTGGAGTGGGCTTAAAATGTCAGTATGTAGGCCTTTCAGTGTGAGTTTCCTTAAAAAAAAAAAAAGAAAGAAAGAAAAGAAAAGAAAAGAAAAGAAGAAAAAAAGAAAGAAAAAAGACAAGAAGAACATGGACTGGGCCATGACGAGCAATTAAAAAAAAAAAAAAAAACTATATCGGACTCCTCTCATACCTAAAAGCGGCATCACTTACTTTGAGCAATTTGCAGCGGATCTGTGCGGAGACCATATGGCTGTTACGCAGGTTGCCGACCCTGAACATGAGAGTTAGTTTCCCATCTCGCATGGAAATCGCCGCGTGTTCACTGAACATCAGAGTCTCGGCCCTCTTCTTGGGCTGAGACATCTTGATGAACATGCAGCCGATCAGAAAGGCATCGACGATCGATCCGAGGATCGACTGGAAAAGAAAGAGAATGATCCCCTCGGGGCACTTGTCTGTGATGTATCTGTAGCCATATCCTATAGTGGCCTCGGTCTCTATGAAGAAGAGGAAGGCTGAGGGAAAGTTATAGACGTTGGCCACACACGGAGTGTACTTGTCGTTGTGCGCCTTGTTGAGGTCTCCCCTGATGTACGCGATGAACCACCACATAGACGCCATGAAGAGCCAAGCCACCGTGTAGGTGAGGATGAAGATGAACAGATTCCAGCGCCATTTCAAATCCACGAGTGTTGTGAATAAGTCTGAGAGGTATCTGCTGGTCTCACCACCCAGGTTCCCATGCTGGACGTTACATCGCCCGTTCTTGTCCACGAACCGCTGCCTCTTCTTCTTTTTCTCCGGGGGAGGCTGGTTGAATCCAGACCCGCTAGATGAGGTGGTAACTACCTGATAATCGTCCCCAAATTTCTTTCGAAGTGCAGACATACTACGATGACAGCAGCGAAGGGAGGAAAAAAAACAAACAACAAAGGATTCAATGATGGGAGAAAAGAGAAAGAAAGAAAGAAGGAAAGAAAGAAAGAAAGAAAAGTCTGGGTTTGTAGTTGCTGCAGTCGTCAGATGCCCGTGCGCAATGTCTCCTGTGTTGTTGTTTTTTTGGGGGGGATATAAGGCGATAAAAGTGCGCTGTCTTCGTTCCCAGTTAGTCTTGCATCGTCCTGTTTCGCCACACACCACCGTTTCCACACTCTACAGCCATGAAATGTCAAGAACGGACGAGTAGTTTACGAACCCCGATGGTAGAAGCCATATGAAAAAAGGAAGAAAAAAAAAAAAACTAAAAAAAAAAACAAACAAAAAAAAAAAACACGAGACGCACGGGATAAGGTATCCAACACGCGCCAGTCGCAGTCCAAGGTTTTCACAGGTTTGTATCAGTTGCTGCGTCGTGGATTACTCATCGCCCGTGAAGGTTTTTTTTGGGGGGGGCTGCATCGACCTGCTCGGAAAAAATGTGCTCGCAGAGTAAGTTCTCGTGCGAAAGTTCACAATCCCCTCGGCGGCCCGTAAAAAGCACCAGTGTCTCTGCGTAATTAGGAGGAATCCAGCAGGAAACGTCTCTGTGCGCACTTGCGGCTGCAGCGTCGGAGGAGATTCGGTTTCCAGTCTTTCCTCTGCGAGCTGTACACATAGGAGACGAATTGCATCCGAGCATATGACTGTAAAAAAATGCCGAGCCGGAGGAAGAAAATCACTGTCCCACTGTCGTCATTTTTGGCTGCGCGCATCGACGCTGATGGCCAGGCTCTTTTTCAGGGCACCGTTTCACCCCCCGCCACCCTCCTCGCTCAGACAAATGTCGACTGGATTCTCATGGTTCAGCCGTGGAGATTCAACACATTGCTCTTTTTGGCTGGTTAGATCCTCGTTTTTTTTCTTTCCCTTCGATTTCCCTGCGCGGCTCCTGCGCACTTCCACGTTTCCAGTGATGCACTCACTGTTGCCTAGTGGTACTACAAAGACAGACAATTTGGTGGTGGAGAAGCAGCAGCAGCAGCAGGAGGAGGAGGAAGAGGAGGAGGAGGAGGAGGGAAGAAGAAGACGAGGGTTTGCCTGATTTGACAGTTTCTTCTTCTTCTTCTTCTCCTTCTTCTTCAAATGATCAAATATGTGAGGCTGCAGCCAAGATGTCATGATGACTTTCAGCTAATCACACTGCACACCGCATTTTAGCTTCTGATAAGAGAGTGAAGAGGCCCCTCTCTCTCTCCAAATCTGTAAATACAAAAAAAAAGGCTCCTGAGAAAATAATAGAAATTAACACCTTTATCTCCATATTTCTTGTGCTTGACAAATATATTCCCCAATTTTCCTCCACAGGAAGAAAAGCCCTCCCATCTGTAGTGGACATTTACAAATGCACCATGTTTTGGTTGCTGCCTATTTTTCCGGGTCACCTGTGCTAAGAGCCACCGGTGACCCCACTCCCATCCCACGGGTGACTGCACCCACTTTACTCGATGAATGCTGCACACAAGAGATCTTAACAGAGTAACAAGTTCTGCAGGAAAAAGCTGCTGACGCTCACAGCAAACAGTATTAGATCTCAGGGGGGCCACAGAGCTGTAAAACCAGTATGCACATATTCAGAATTCACTCACCATATTACCGAGATCATGGCCACAGAGGAATACACCCACACCATAGTTACCCAGGCTTACACGCCGTCTCTCGAAACACACATGAGGCAGGAGGAGGAACATGCCACCACCCCCCTCTCTCACACATATTTACCTCTCTGCACCCCTCTCTTTCCGCTCCTGATGTTCTTACTCGCAGGCAAGAAGAACAATTATCACTTAATCAAGAAAATCGCAGAAGACTGCTGCTTTGAAATCAGCCAGTTTTAGCTGGAGTCATGTTTGGGGATCAATTTTGATCATTTTCGGCCCAGAAATAGTAAATAAATATCGGTTACACTTTAAAATGAGGTACAAAATTGCGAGTAGTTATTAAGGAGCAAGGAAGGAATGAATCAGGAACAACTTGATGGTTAATGAATCATTAATTAATAAATCCTGAATAACTGGGAATCAACTAATGCTATGTTATTAAAAAACAGAGAGGGATCAACAAACCATTACCTAATGATAAGTTCATAAACATCTGTGAATAGACATACTGACACCCTTTTTCATGAATTGATTTCCTTATTAACTATGAACAAGCCGCTGAGTAACATGATCTAGTAACGACCAATTAAATACTAATTACCTAATCATTAGTTACTCTTTTTGGGCACCTTAAAATAAACTGAAACAATTATATCAAGCATTACTTAATGATTCGTTAATTAGTATTAAATTAAAACATTAGGTAACTACTCAGTTTTATGTTTCACTTTACTTGGAGTTGCTCAGATAGAGTAACTAATGATTACATCATTGGTGATTAATGAGTCGTCACTAGTTCATGACAGTTTACCAGGAGCAGCTCATGCAGAATGTGGTCAGTATGTCGATTCACAGATATTTATGAACTAATTATTACCTAATGATTCATTAATGTCATATCCCCCTGTCTGTTCTCCATTAAGTTATCATTATGTACTAAATAGTCCTTCAGTTACATTTATGTATATAAATTGTTCATCAACGATTTATTAACTATCAAGTTGTTCCTGATTCATTCATCAGTCGCTCCTCAGTAACTACTCACATTCTTGTGTACCTTACTGTAAGTCGTTACCATTACTACAAAATAAATGCTCTCCAATTGGCCATCCTTACTTCTGAATCGAGCTAATCACTGAGGAACGAGACAGGGTTTTCTTTTCTTTAGACTCTGCTGTCGTGTCACGCAGCATCTGTTGATCCTTCAAATGTCTACAAAAGCAGTTTTAAACCATTTTTGGATCCATTGTCTGAGCTCACAGGGATCAATATGTCGTCAAGTCAGTCTGGTTCCAGGCGAAATCTACCGCTTCTATTATCCTGTAGCTCCCTGTGGTTTACGCATGATATTCCACGTCCAGTCTGAGCCAAGCGTGCCCTACTGTAGCTTCTAAAAACAGCACCAAGGCCTGACATAACCGTTTCCAAATGAACGATTGCATGGCAGCTCAGTGCAACGTTGATGTGCCTGCGAGTGTTGTCTGCAAGGCTCTCTGATTCAGTCCTCTCGAGGCAGACAGACAGGAAAAGATTCCCCCAGCAGTCACCAGGCCGTCATATTTGCCAGGTGAACATTAGCCACAGCTTCTTGCAGGACTCTGTGCTTTTATAATGAGTGCAGGGGGACATGGGTCATCCACCACGCATTCTGGCCCTCATTAGGAGGAGAGGGCTATTCACATATTTGCAAAGCAAAAATAAGGCTATTAGCTTGGACGGGCCAAGTGAGTGCTAACTATGAGCTGGAATTTTTTTAATTGCTGTGTTTCGCAATACATAGCCACAGTTTTTCCACCGCTCTTGTCAAAGTGTCTTTGCTGCACGTTCATTTAGAAAAAGCAATTAGCTTCAGGATGCAGTGGGTTGTTTGATGACACAATCTGTCTGCATCACTGTCAAGTGTTCTTGCATCTTAAAGTAACTTTAAATCAAAGTATTTCTCTATAAGTTTAGATATTCACGACTAAATACGCCACAGTCAAAGTCCGGAAGAACAAAAACATCTTTAAGGTGTTGTTTATCCAGAGTTTGACTGTCAAACTCGCAGCTAATTTGCTTCATCAGGACTGTGTGGATGCGGTTTGATTACATTTGACTGACAGCGAACAAACAATCCACCAGCTGTCATCAGATTCTGATTCAAATGATGCTGGTGCACAGTGAGGAGGTGACATTACCGCCCTCTTCAAACCAGCAGAAAGCACGCAGAAAAAAAACAGAAGAACTGACTTTTGCAGAAAAATTGTTTGTTCATGTAGGATCCCATCACTCATGGGGAGAACTTGATTAGGAAAATATTTTTTTCCAGAGCCTGTAAAGCAAAATGTTGTGATTATTTTACCTTTAAATAGGTCCTGTATAATAATTTGAAGCGATTTACATGTACCAGTCACGTTATTATCGGCCACATGTACCTGTATGAAACCTTCTGTGTCTCTCTCAGTTGCCCAAACAAGCTTGTGGACTGTTTGTTGAAGTCGTGTTATGCTGCTGGACTGTTGACTTTTCTGTGATTTCATTGATGTGACTTTATGAAAGAGTGCTTTGTCTCGGTGCCTCTCTCTGCTAACAGTAGTTTAGAAACGGAGTCCGCTAACATACACCTTTAAACAAAGCTTCAAAAATAATTTTGATCGTACACTCACTTGTTTAAGGGAGAAAGATGACTCAGTCTCTCACACTCTCCTCCCTAAATGCCTGTTATCTCACTGTGTAATTTGGGGGAGAACATATGATCCCCCCAAGAAGAGTTTAGGGCCCTAAATCACACACTACCAATGATGTCGGCGGAAGTGGATCATATTTTAGGGGGGAAAAGTATTCTGGTTTTCCCTCTGATGTCCTCCAGCTGCTCTTCGTTTGGATGTGGAGGTACCAAAGAGTGTTGGTGTTCACAGCACTGGTTCAGAAGCTTTGGATCACCAGAAGGGAGACATTTTTAGATCTGGAGCGTGTAATGGTGATGGGGAGCAGCTCCGGAATGGGGATGTGATGCATTCGCCCGACTTTGGCAGAAAATTGTATGTTCATGTCAGATCCCGTGACCCACTAAGGGTGACTACTCCCTACGATTTACAAAGCTTACGGATGGACAGATAGCTTTACTTGTTTCCAATGAACCATTTGCTAGTTAGCTCAGTTAGCAATGCAGTTAGCTGACTCGGGGCGCAGAGCACCGGGGGGAGTGTTGGTGTTTACAGCGCGAGCTCATGAGCTGGCCCGGAGCGAGGAATGCTGATGAGGAGCAGCGCCAGAATGGCACCAGCACTGGAGCTGGCCAGGCGGGAAATGAAACGAGGCTCAGAAGTCTCCAGGGACATTATGACAGAGGCAAAAAGACCCAAGAGGAGGTCGATAGAGGGAGCTTAGAAGAAGAAAGAGAGAGTGACCTCACCAGGCGGGAGGAGACGAGTAAATCCCGGGCTGGCTTTAAGTTGTTGGCAAAAGCTTCGTAAAATTAAAAGCCGGCAAGGCAGACGGCAAGCTGGCCCTCTTGCTGTTGGATTAAATGTAATATTAGCGACAGTGGTGCTTATGTGAACTGCAATCTGAAACTGTAGGGGCAGAAATACTGGCTTTAAACAAGCAGCAGAAAAACAGTATGTAACAAGCCCGATTCAAATACGACTCCGATTCCATGCGGATTAATTTCAGGATCAGTAACAATCACTGCAACAATTACACATTATAGCGGTATGTGGTGTAAAGAGAATGTCTCTGGAATGATCAGCCGTGAGGGAGTCTGTAGAAAAACCTTATTTGAACCATCATTCAAACACCGCACAACCCCGCAGAAACTAATTCTGCACAACACGCAGGCTTTGTCACTGACAGCTTAATACAAGAAAGAGGTTAAGGTCCGGGCTTGTTCTTGTCACACACCAGGAGGCAGCTGATGTGTAACACTGTGAAACACTAAACCGGAATATGCAGATGAGTTCTTATCTAATGACGGCTGCTTTTGGAAAAAGCTGCACATTTTGTTTCCATGAAGCGAAGAGGTTATTTTCGGCATTGTCTCCAGAAAACCCACCTTTCAGCCCCTCTATTGATCGGTGGGCTGCATATGGTTTCTCACTGGAGTGCATGTCAAACTGCCGTTAGCCAATGATCAGAAATACTTTGCTGATCTTCTGTAACCCATTTCACAAAAATAGCCCAGGCAAAACCTGATGGGCGGGTTGGGGACGGAATTGATTTATTAATCTAATCAGACCAATGTAGGGCACGAGATGCATTTGTCCCCCTCTCCGAATCAGCCGGGATAGCACTTGAGGTCATTTCTCCGAGAAGATCAGCCAATCACTTCAGACAATCTTCTCTAATTTTCCATCTTCCTTTATAATCTCTACAATCAGAGAGAGAGCAGGGACGCGCGCCTCAGCTTTGATGCTGACTTTGATGGATTTGTTCTTCTATTTGCCCAACATCAAATTTACGACTTCCTCCCTGGAAAAAAAAAAAAAAATCCTTTTAATCTTATTTTGCCGCCACAGTATTGATTTGAACATTTCAAACAAACAATCCTCTCTGCATGAAAGACAGGAGTTTCTTCCATCTCCCGACGATTGGGTTTTAACATGATCTGAGGCGCGCTCGCTGGATGCTGGAGCGCTAACAGGCTCCCCTTCATGCTGGCCGTGTAATGTGAAACCATGTGGTGGATGAGCGGCATCGCTAAACCAGTGAATCCATGGGGGTGCAGCAACTGGGTCAAAATATGGAGCCTCCAAGGGACATATGAGATTGTCAGCATCTTGTGGTAATCAAAGGACATTACAGCTGTTCATGAGCGACGGTGAAAGAAACAGCAGCATTTAACCACAAAGTGAACCCCCAACGAGGGCAAACTATTCAGATGAAGAAGCATTATAGGCACACTCCTGAATAGGCGCACTCTCAAAGCAAATGGAGATATTGCTCTGGTGTAGCCTGTTGATTTTTCCTCCCCCCACTGAAGCCAGGCCTTATTAGCTGTCGCTGTGGTCAAAAATAGCAACCGAACAGGAGTGTGTTGTGGAGCAGCTCCTGGAGATTGATGATTGATTACTATACAATTACAGCTGAAAGCAGCAGGGTCCCTCCTACTAATCACTGCTTTCGTCGCTAAAAGGAGATTATCACATAGGAGAAGCTTGTTAGAGCCACTTCCTCCCTGCAAATCAATAAAAATTACTCAAGAGATTGCGAGCATACATCAGAAATGTCTTGGTTGAATCCCCGGGGCTGGCTCAGCTCATTTGAGGACAGGTACTGTACATTATTCTGTGTTTGTGTGCGTGGGTGTGTGTGTGCCTCCCGTGGCGGTGGACCTGACCCCCACTGAGATACTGGCCTCAAACCACGTCTAATTAAAGCTGCTTTTCAATGCAGGCGCTCTGGAACTTCAGGTCCCCTCAACAATTAAGTGCAGGATTTCTCCTCCGGTCTCGAGTGAGACGAAAAGGCACATCCAGGGGGTTGATTATCTCCCCCTCTCTCTCCCCGACTCTGCCTCTACCCATTATTGGATTCACTTAGTTGACGGAACCCTATATATTGAGCAGTGAGAGGCCGGTGTACAATCAAGCACACAGGAGACGCGCGGAGAAATAGGACAGAAAATGTACGGCATCGCGTTTCTAAGTCGAGGCACGGCGGTGTGAAGAGCTTCTTGTCACGATTGGTCAAATGGAAACAGGTTAGGGAGAGAATCCCATAACCAGGAGGTAAGCGGTTCAATTCCTGCTGCTGTGTCCTTGAGAGGTGGCCTGGATAATAGCATCGGTGGAGAAGGTAAGTGGGAGCTTTGGTTTGAGAGCGATGAAAAAACGTGTTTTCCGCCTGCCTGGGTTTATATACTTGTACGTAAAACAGTTTAAACTGTCATTTCTAACAGCGCGTTGTAATTCATTTATCTGTTTGTTTTTCCTTTTACCTTTTCTTGTTGATTTGTAAGCAATGGCAGAAATTGGGGAATGAGGGAAGTACAACCGTGATGGGATAGACTTAGATCTATACATTCTTGTACGAAGACACGTTCAAATATCAAGGTTCACGGTTCATTTATTGATCATTTTCCACCGGCAAGGTTGCAAAACGAGTTTGAGTCCCTTTTTGCTACATCGCAGAAAAAGCAATATGAAAACAAACTATTCTATAGAGTGGAGTGTGGAGGATGAGTTCAGGAGTCTGAGGAAAGGTGTTGCGGCGGACACTTCTTCAGGCTCTGTGCAGACACCTCACTTGGTACCAATGATGGGCCTTTTATGTCTTAGCCTACAGATGAGAGCAACCCACCCAGGTACTTTGCCCTTGTGTCATGCCCCGCCCACTTTTGAGCAAATCAGCCTCTCTTGTTTGACTCGCGGTTAATGCAAATTCTGGGGTCTCTGCAAGTCTTATAGCATAAAATAAATCTATCATATGGACTTTAAGCTACTGGGAGCACAAATCTGTTGGCCAGAAAGGCAAGCAATCATTTTTATGTTGAAGCTGATCTACGTTTTCATCAAAGTCTCCGTCAAAGGGAACATTCACAACTACTTCATGTCCAGGAGGTTTTTGTGTCATCTATCAACTTTTCTGTCATGAGGACACATTACAACACCCTCTGCTTCTGGCGCTCTGTCAGGTGGAGCGACTGGTAAACTAAACTCCATTCTGAAACCCATGATGAGGTGCCACAGATGGACTACTACAGTACTGATTGGCCGGGTCTCAAGGTTTACCATTTTCATCCTCTCTGTGGACACCCTGAAACCATTCTTTGACGTGAAAAATGCAACACAACGGCTTTTAGACACATGGCTGTCTACTATTTTCTGTCTTGGTTAGGTTTAGGAAAACATGGGTTCCCTTCCACAACGTTAAACAAGCGTCTTCCATGTGCGTATTTTTCCAATTTCTATCCCCGAGTGGCTAAGCTATGACTGTCATGGTCCTGTCAATTAACTCTGTAGGATTTGTGGTGTGATTTGAGCCTTTTCCCACTGTTTTGTTTCCTATTTTCCTGTTTTCTCCACCAGCCATATATTCCCTCCAAACCTGTCTTGTATTTGTTTAATAAGCAACAGCCATGTTACCTGCGGTTTTCCCCCTCTCTGCTTTCCCTTCGCACCTGCTCTTCATCTCCCTCCCCCTTTCCAAGCTTTTTTTCCCAACTTATCAGTACCTTCCCTGTTTCCAGTGTTTTTCCTGTTTATTACCCTCACCTGCATTTCTCTGCCTCGCTCCACCTGCACCACATCATTTAGTTTAGATTTAAGTCCGGTCTTTTGTTCAGTCATCGTCAAGTAGTTTCCATTATCCTTCCCTTCCTGTTTCCCTGATGGTACTTCGTGTTTGCCCTGTTCCTTGTGTCGCTGTTATGAAGATTAAAACCTCATCCATTGCACTTCCTGCCTGCTGAAAAAAAAGAGGAAAAGAAAAGAAAAGAAAGGAAAAACGTGACTGGTCAGTTTCAGGACCAACATGGCATCACATCTTGCTGTTTTTTAGTGCCACATAGCCCTGGTCCACAGGCACACCACGCTGTGTTGCAATGTGCTTTTCCAAGCTGTCTTTCTGCGCGATGTATTGATAAATCCAAGACGCTGTCCGTGGTGCTGAAGTAGCAGATGGATTTCTTAGTGGGCCTTTTTCTTTAAGTCCTGCCTCTTTTGTCAGTTTCAGTGGGCCTTTTTCTTTCAGTCCTGTATCTTTTGTCAGTTTCCTCTTGGATCTGCAATATGCTCTAATGAACATAAATATCTAATTCATATATCTAAGAAGATGGGCCTCTTATGGCCTGTCGAGTTAGGAGGGTTGCTCCCTTTGGTTCCCATTTAATGAGACACTGAAAAGATTACAGAGGTGAAGAAATCAGGAGATTGTCACTGCAAAACACATCATAGGTGCCCCCAGGCTACTGTTACTTGTAAATGACAGGCACTTAAACAAATTAGTCAGCCAAAATCACAGTAATTGTCTTGTGTTCATTGCGACATGGCTATTTGCTCAGCCTGCAGCGGTCCACTGTACCAATGACCTCTGAGCTAGCTTCGTCACTTTCATGCCCCAACGCTGCCTTTAAGCAATTTGACTGAACACTCGGCACGGAAAATATGATCATCGTCATCAGCTACCCCTGATTTGTCTTCATTTCCTGAATTTGAGAGTTTCTGTTCCTGGGTTCTCTCCAGTATCACAGCCAGAGATGGTCTGCTGCAGTCAACACGACAAATGCACGCCGCGCTGCCATGTTGCTAAAGGGTAAATCCACCAATTTTGTTTTGTTCACAGGTCTTGGGACGCAACACTGCATATGTGAAAAAAACTAGTATGAAGCCTTTTGTGACTCCAGAGGAAGCAGCATGTAGCCTGATTGACTGGCTATGTTGCATTGTGGGTAATGTAGGTGCCAGGTTTTCAAAAGAAAAAGTGTGACATGGTATCTCTGGTTTTGTTTAGACTGTGACTGCAATGAGTCCAACGGTGTCAGAGTGAAATGCCAGACCGGTGGACTGCTTTTTGCAGCCTGGAGCCTACATTACCCACAATTGCCGGTTCTTCCCACTCTCCTAGGAGGGATTTATTACAGTTGTTGCTAAAAAATGTGCTAATATGAGAGCCCGTTAGGGTCCCTTTTCCCAAATTGTTTTATGGGACCCTGAACATTTGCGAGGTTGCAGTCTCCCGATGGGGAATTCTTTACGTTGTTGTACTTGGTGCTTTTACCTCAGGGTTTAGAGCCCTTCTTCCACCTCTGGTTGCTGTATCATAAAAGCAACACAAATAAATGTATACTACCTTTTATATGCATTGATTTATAGTATCAACAACATGAAATGAAGCCAAACAGGGAAATAACCTTCCTTGCTCATACATGCTTCAGGTTTCTAAAGAGCCGGTGAACGTTACAGCAGCAGAAACACAGGAGAAATGTCCTAACAAATGGTAGGATGAACTTCAGGGCTTGACTGTATAAACTGAGGGAATTATACAGCATGTTATATGGTCCTTGGTCTCTGAAGAACCAAGGTGTTCATTTAAGACACAGTTATACAACTCCTGAGCTTAGATGAGCTCATGCTTTATATAGTCGAGAACTGTACAGCCTCCATGGTGAGGAGCTCTGATCATGTACTACCTTCGAGAGCCACAGGGAGCCACAGATAAGGCCTCCATTAAAGCTGTTATTTTAAAGCATCTCACCCACTAATGGACTCCCCTGGCCCAGCCACAGACCCACTATCTTATCCTCCCAGGCCCAGTTAACCATCCTGGGTTTTGCTTACAACAGGTGTGAGACTGTCTAAAAACCACAGTCAGCGTCCCTGCTGAGAGTGTGGTGAGGCACCGGCGTGCTGTCAGCGCCACAACAACAACTATTAATACCTCTGCAGCGGCTACCTCGGAAAGCCTTGCAAATATTTATTAAGAAGAGAAACAAAGAGAGGGGAAATGAAAATTTACAGCATATGTGTATGTAGAAACACTGAGTTATTAAAAAAGGGAATGCTTTTCTCTGCATCTCTGAGAATGTTAACAGCTTTTCTGCTTTTATTAATGTGCGCCATGAACAAAATACTTGCAATTTTTCACCTTTTTCGACAGAGATGAGACTCCAAATGATTGTGTAAATGTCACACATGTGACATACATTTTGGGAAATGCACTTCTTGGTAAGCTTAGCTTAGCATAAAGACTGGCGTGGTGACAGCTAGCGTGCTGTATGCCTACTTAAATAAGGATAAAAACAAACAAGATATAAGAGCCTCAAAGGCCCTTATACTCCAAGTTCAGGAGTTAAGTTTTTGTGGTATGTCCTGCAATGTTGCCATTCGTTGGCCCTTGTTTTCAGCTTTTCAGCCAACTGATCATGAAAATCTGTGACAGACCCCACCAGTGAGGGAGTACAAAAGAATTTCAAAAGAAGGGGAAAACTCTAAAGCTTGTCCCTTATTTTTCACCTCAGTCTGTTTGCCAGTGCCAGCATCGTGCTATCAGACATATTCTCAGTTAGAGGCGGTTATAACGGCAAATAACGAACACAGACAAACACCTCTTGGTGGTGTAAAGAGGTATTTCCTTTCACACGGAGGCAGAACGGATGAGCTAGTTAGCTGTCTGCTGAAGTTTCATAGATTGCAGTTCGTGGCCACTAGATCGCTGATGCTGGTTTGGTGCGTCAGAGCAGAAATAGCAATTTTCAACAGAGCCAGGCTAGCTGTACCCTCCAGACAGACAAAACAACCAACTCACAGATGTCTTCTTCTTCACTTTTTTTTTTTTTTTTTTTTTAACAGTCTTTATTAGTCATTTTACAGATGTCATCCTATGCTCTTGGAACTGGTGAAGGGCATTTTGTCCACTTTTATGCTTGAATAAATCATTAACCAATTGATCAAAATACTGAGAAATGAAACAGTCGTGAAAGTAATTATAAGTTCTGAACCTTTTAATATTCACCACTCTAATTGTCATCTGGGTATTCCCCCGCTCTCCATCTCCATTGCCCTCTATTGACCCTCTGGCTTTCTCTTCCTTTTTTCGTGTCCCATTCAGGAAGGAGTCATTTTGCCTTTCAGACTTTAACAAAGCCAGAGTCACTTGAAAGGTCAGGCCTTTCTCACTTTAATGTACAGAATAATGAGCTGTGTCAGAGGTACCTTCATCAGCTGGACCTTCAAAAGCGGACAGTGTCAGGTGTCTTTACAGATACTGGACAAAAGAGGAAGATAACACCCATCAATATCGTACAGCATCCTGTTGTTACACATGTTCCCCGGCCACTGCAGAAGAGAGGCTGTAATTTACCACATTTAAAAGCCCACACACTCAGGCATGATAATGACATGTACGGGGGTCTTAAAAGCTTCAAGAACAAGGTTTTATTAAACAACTGATGTGTCGGTGTGACGTCCCAGTGTTCACATTTTCCATCAGCTGCTTGACACTGAAATTAAATCTATGTTCAGTCATTTTTTTTTTCTACAAAAAAAAAAGGCAAAATGTACAAACAGGTAACATCACTTTGCAACCAGTACATTGAAACATTACATTCCTATTTCAACACCATGCACTTTAAGATAATGAAAAACAATAAATGTGTGCGCGCAACACAGAAGAGGTGATTGAATCTGAGTCTGAATGCCGAGCAGGCGCTCGGCGAGGATTCAGTATTCAAGCAGCATTGATAGTATTTCACCATTAGTTGCTCCCTCATGTATGCTCGCCTAAGGTCCTTTAGGTAGTCTGAGAATTGGTTTCGCGGGGCTGATGATGATGATTTCCAAAACACACTGCAATTTCAAAACCCAAGGTAAGCACTCGTTTTTATTACCCCGATTTCCGAATGAAAACATACCTCATGATCTTTTTACCATTCAACGTCTTTTTCTCTGAGGAGTGTTCAAGTTTTTACAGCATCTTAGAAAAATAATTGGTTCTGTATGTACAACAACAATAACGGTGATAGAAACAGGTCAACAGCATTATGTACAGTAGCATCTGCTGCCTGATCCTGATCGATGATGTAGTGAGAAGTACCTGTCGCATTTGCGTGGGTGATGGGTGAGTATTGATATGCTGAATACCGACTAAATGTTTGATGGAGAGTTGATGATATATGAGATAGTATTTGATATCAACATGCAGTAGCTCTTTTTGTTGACTCATGATGAAAAAAAAAGATGTGGACACTCAATTTCACAGGCCAGGGAGTTTGATAGTAAGTGGGTTGTAATTACCAAGCAACAGATTTAATTGAAATGAATAATAATTAATTTCTTTGATATTTTCTTTTAGCCCAAAATGGTTTCTGCTCAACTGTTGCCGATCATGCCATTTTAATTTACAACTAATTTCTGTCTTATTTCTGCAGGTGAGCAAACTGAAGAACTTCTAGCAGTTATTACATCCATAATTAGGTTTTCTCTCACACTCTCACACACAGTTTTTATATGCAGGCACTTGAATGATTGTTAAGATGAACCGCTTTACCCTGTTCTGTATTATCTGAGTGATATGAAGATATTATTAGGCTTCAATAGGTAATTTGGGATTTAAACTTGGCAAATTGGCAACTTAATTTGTGATTATCAACTAGTATTTGTAAGTTGCTATGCAGGCAAACTATTGTGTGACCCGGTATTAACAGCTTCATGGAAAATCACCACCCACTTACTATGAAACTTGCTGACCTAAAATGAAAACCAAGCGCCACCACGAAGATTTTACAGTCTCCTCTCTCACCACCAAAATAATTAAATCATCTAAAAAAAAACAAACAAAAAAAACAATGAACCAAATACAAAACAACTTTCTAAAGGCACACATCACTATTCAGCTCCAAGACTTCATGATCTCTCCACAGATTAAAAACAATTTGAACATCTTACTAGCAGGAATCTGATAAAGGTGATGTGTTAATTTTTTAGTGATGACACTCTCAGACAGCCGTGGTAACACAGTGCAGAATACAGTCATCATCATTAAGGGGAAAACTCTAACATTCATTTAAAATCAATTACCACTACTCGGAGCAGAGTCTCAATTACTTTCCATTTCCTACCCACAGCCTCTCTTTTCGTTTTGTCAACCAGCCTGGTGTAAATAACCCTCCGAACGGTTTGTCGATCCAAAGGGACACCTCACATTTTCATCTGAGCGTCTAACTCTGATTCCTGTTTCACTTATATGGAACATTATGCAATCATTCAAGTCATTTTCGTGCCTTGCAGTCTGTGAATATTTTTAGACAGAGGTTTGAAATCTTCAGCTTATTGTTACAAACTGAAGACATCCAATAAATCCATAAAATCCGTAATAAAAAGAGCCAAACCAATGAAGCCGCCAACATTGGAGTATTACAGATATTATCTGCCTAAATGTCAAATGACAACGAACAAGAATTTGCAGTAGAGAAATGCCAAAGATAGACTGCTGATGAGTAAACCTGCTGGGTACATATTTGTTGGCAATTCTTGTATAGCCATCCTTTAAAGGGATGTTAATAAAAACATTGTTTAATTTGTTTTATGTTGAAGTCCAACTGAAATAATAAATGTCTCATCTGTGATTCCTGTGCTCCCTCTCTTAGTCGTAAGGTGGGGACAGGGTGCTGAGGTTATAGGACGGCTTGTCGCTGTGAGGTTTGACAATCTGAGCCAGCTAATACTACCTAGGCTGTTTCCTTTGTTTAGTGTTGGAAGAACACAGCACTGAGCAGGGCTGCGGTCAAATTGTCAAAAACATGTCAGAGGGAAGGAAGTGTGGAAGAGCATTATCTCCTTACCTTTCGCAAACAGCGGTCCAGTGCAGCCTGGGCTAAAGGGGATATGAAAGGATGCAGTGAAGCAACTTTGCTTAGCACTGAGAGCATTTTTACTCAGCCGGGACCCTTCATAAGTAAAACAGACTATTTGACCACAGCCTTGGTGCTGAAATAACATCAATAAAAAAATAACGGCTGCTGAGAACTTGTTCCAGTGTTAGCAAGCTAGGCTAACTAGCTTCAACGGAGCAGAATACAAATGTATGGGTCCTTAAACAGGCTGGATGTTGTAATGATGCAAGTGACTTAAAAGGTGTAATTTGTAGAATATGAAGACTTGAAAGTAGTTCCAAAAACAACTGCTGCTCTGGCTGCAGCTAGCTACTTATTTAACCTCTCGCCGCTACGAAGTGGTATTACGAGACAGGACAGGCTGGGGCTAGCTGGTTAGCATGCTAACTTCAGTGTTACATATATTTCTGCAACACAGTACGTAGATCTCTTTGACATAATGTCAGCACTGCTGTTTCTTCTGTTGATAGTGTTAGTTCATTTTATCTATTTTCATATTTGATATATATATTCTTTATATTAGCGATGTTCTATAACATCAAGGTTTGAGGCACCATTCACACCGGACACAAGTGTGTTTAATCCTAAAAACTACAATCGAATTCAAATTTCAGATTGACTGATCTATGTTTCATTGTATCTACAGCAGTCAACATCAGCGTCTGCTTCACAACTCCAGTACTGGTCGGGCTCTATTAACGGCAACACTTCCCTGTTATCTTAATGTAGCACAGACACTGATATGGAAAGATGTGAGCAGCAGTTATAACAACAACAGTCTTGCTTTTAAGATTGTACCTACAGTGAGAACCAAAGCACTGCATGTACTGTACACAGCACGAGGAAGGAAGGTCATTTACAGAGCAGACCATCGCGGAGACGTGCCTTGCAGTATTCTTGTTATGGATGTTCTTCGGTTTGTTTGTCCAGCAGCTAAGCAGCAGTCTGAGCAGCACAGAGGATGCCGGGCTAGCAGCTGGCTGACTGGAGAGCGCTTCGATTTCAGTGTTCTCCATAAAACAGAGCTCACACACATCGTTCTCCCTGCCTGGACATGACGAGGTCCCCAAAGCCACAGCTCGTCATGGCTGGGCCGGCCTCTCTCAAACCTGTAAAAGGAGACACTTCCGTAATGGAAGATAAGCCGCCGCTGCTGCTGCTGCTGCCTAGAATCTCTGCATTCGCTGGCCAGGCTGACACAGGAAGAGGCGTATGATGTGTGTGGTAAGAGCCACCTGGTGAGGGTGTGGAGAGCCAGGACTGGTTTAGGATGAGAGTGGTGGAGGGGGGCAGAGGCGAGGGCGAGGGATCAGACGCTCAGGGTCATGTTACGGAGCAGCCACTGCTGAGAGCGGCTGTCATTGCAGTCTCTCAGGGTGGGCACCATCTTGTCCTCCTCAGACGGCATGTCCAGACACTGGTTGCTGTTCACGTGCAGCAGTGTGAGTCGCTGGAGAGAGGAAGATGGCGAGAGTCAGTCAGACGTAAACATGTACACATTAATGTAGAAACCCAAGCAAATAATCCAGCATTTTATAATGTTTTTAAAGGGGCTCTATGGTACAATTTGTAGCAATTTACAACGTGTTTGAATCACTTTTTTGTTGGTTAAATGTGAGCAGATTGTAATGTGGCATGAAAAACGAGACCTTCCCCATCACGTCAAAATTTGATTGAGATTTTGCTGCTGAGGTCTGTGCATCTTTTTGACATTACATTTTCTTTTCATAAACAGGTATTAAAAACAAACTTTGAGCCGTTATTTGATTTTAGTTAAATATTATTTTTATTATGCAACACGTGCTAGCCTGTATTTGGCTCGCTTTACTTGACAATGACCACATGTGGTCTTAGAATATAGAAAAAAATCCTTTTAACGACATTTTCAATTCAATTCTAATATTCTTATTTTCAAAACAAAAATCAAATAACCACTCATTTTTTTGTTTTTATTACCTGATAAGAAGATTAAAAGACCAAAAGATACACTGGGCAGCTGGATAGTGGATTTCTTTGTGAAGGATAGTGTTAAAAGAGTTAAACCTTAGTTAGAGCCAGCTAACAAAAACAAACGACTGACTTCCAGCACAACACAGAAGGTCTACAGAGCCCCTTTAATATATTGTCTGTTTTTCAGAGTTAGTGTTTCCCTCAACCTGATTCATCGACTGTAGTCCAGCTCCTCTGTGGAGAAAGTTGAATCCACCTGGATGACTAAGAACAAAACCTTCACAGACACACTTCAACTATTGATTTCCCACATTTCACAAAAATACCTCTCGACACGGTAAACAGCCTGAGCTTGTTACGGTCGGTGACTGTAGCTGGAGCAAGAAAAGAAACAATAGGAACATCAAGAGAGCAGGATGTTCTAGTCAAGAGGAAGTGAGAGTTGAGCCCCCTTATACAACACAACGTGCAGCGAGGCTGATCGGAGAATTGAGGCTCCTGTTGGCGAGGAAGCTGTTATCACTGCCACTTTATAGAGAGGATTTCTCTGTGATCGACTGTTGAGCGCAGACTTTTTTTGTTGATTATTAAGGGGGGGGTGGCTCAATACGAACACCACCCTGCCCCCCACACCACCAAAGAACACACACGTCAATGTACACCTCCCAAAGGCTGCTGTTGCAGGAACGCCTTAGTGCAAAAATCTATAACAGGGACCTGACCATGATCTGTAGTCATGTCTCCTTTTAAATATTTTATCACAGAGGTGGTTTGATCTGCTCGATTGTTTTCAGCAGCAGAGGAAAAGTACACAAAATTCACATTCCGTTCAAATGTAACAAAAGAATACATCTGTACGAATAGTATTTAAATATTGCATTGAGTATTGAGTACAGTACTTGAATTAATGCACTTATATTCCAGCACTGATGCTACTGAATGATTATAGGAATAATACAAGCACAGTGTGTGTATGATCCTCATGTTCTGTGACAGCACACTGCTCCTTGTCACTTTGCTTATCACGATGACACTACCATCAAGTGTTTAAGCAACAATACAGTATACAACATGGCATCTGTAATATATAATTTACATAATATAACAGATGCAAGACAAAACTGAGTGAAGGATTCAGAGAAAAAGGCAAAATTACAAATCAGTCCGCTATTTAAACAGCACAGAAAGCACCATGGATTATCAATACCTGATATTTCAGAGTTTCAGGGCCAAAGACTCTAACTTGCACAAACCTCAGGGGATACAGGATCAATGAGTGAGGCAGAATAGACTGATATATTCACCTGAACAACCTCTCTGCCCCCAGCACTCTATCTGCTACTAGGGGATCAAGACGGAGCATGACAGGTTTACAAGGAGGATTCATTTTGGTCGATGTTGCTAACAAGGTTGATGGCAACTTGCTCAAATCTTCTACTGCCATTTAACATCAGAATCTCAGACCAACAAAAAAGCCTGAGAGGAACTTGTTTCTCTACTCCGACTGAAACCAAACAGCTGCATAAGTAATATCGTGGACATCTGGGATAATCTAATGAGTTGTTGTAATGGTGGCCAGTAGCACCGATCCCACTGATAATCATCTCCCCTGTCTGCAGCACCTAGCAGTTTTCTGTCTCTTTTGTCGCGATTTACACTCCGCACATTGCCGCCCTGTCTCTGCACTCTGTTTTATCACACAAACCAGAAGAGCCAGAAGACAGGAACAAGTGCTTTTAAAATGTCCAGACCGGAGAAGCACACCTGTTGTGATGAGCTGAACTCGAGCGTCACATGAGCATGTACCGGAAAAGAAATCCTCTGTGGCTCCAGAGCTCCGGAGTGAACACCCCCCACTAACAACTGGAAGAGAGCTCTCAATGGCCTTGATTAACCATTTATGTTCATTCCCTCAGAAGTCTCACACTTCCGCAATTTCGTCCCTCACTCGAGTTGCTTTTTCTGGTCCTAATGATCGCACGCGGAGAAGTAAAGGGAAACTGAAGTTGGTTTGTGAGGAAAGGAAGAGCTTCTGCTGAGGAAAACACTGACACGAGAGAATGAGTGGGAAAATTATGTTAAAAAATTATGTGTGTAGGTTTTAGAGGACTGATCTATTGGCAGAAATTGAATATATTATTTATATCTATGTTCTTAATTAATGACTGATGCTAAGAATTAAGACAGTGCAGAACAAACAAACCAAACACTGGCTCTAAAGAGTTTTTTTTATTTTAGTAGCCACCTAATGGGAGGCTGAGGTGAGGGGTATTTAGTTGGTTGCAATATGAATCTACAATGCTAGATGCCATCCAATCCTAGACACTGGATCTTAAAGTGTTGGATGTAACTTTATCCAATCGAATCTGAAGTGATTTCTTAACGTTATATCAATTTTGTCTTGAGAACTGTTTTATTTTCTTCTGCACTAAGGGAACAAGAATAGACCACCATAAATATGAAGGACCTGCAGACCTTGTTACTGCAAGTTAAGTCAGCATCTTTTCACTTCATGTTTTACATGATGTCATACATTTTACCTTTCCTTTGAGGAGCCTCTCTACTGTGCCCTCATCTGTTTGTTTTTTTCTGTTTTAGCCAGGGAAAAAAAGGCAAGAAAAAAAAATGGCATTAAAACATGCACACTGGAAGGATTTCTCTCGTGGTCGAGTCATAATTCTTCATTAAAACGAGATTATGCTTCGACTGTTGACAGAGGATATTCAGACTAATGAGCACACAGACACACTCAGGCCATGTTTGATCTTAAGCTATAAAACAGGAGGGCCTGACATGCTCTCCCTGGAAACAAAGAAGTGCACACACACACACACACACACACACACACACACACACACACACACACACACCTTTCTTGAAGTACACACCGCAGACCGCCCTACAGGCACATTTGTTCAAACAGAGCAGGAACAAAGAGAGCAGGTGGTGTTCGACCTTACACACCTGTCAAAAAACGAAAAAAAGAACAATAAAGTGGCTCTACAACAGACATTTGACTTTTACTTTTTTTATTCTTGCTTTATTAAAACAAATGATTAATTTTTTTAACAGCAGTGTTGACTCAGACTGAGGTGGAGCTCTCACTGCACAGTTTTAATAATAAAATCTGAAATGTTAATTCATTGCAGAGTGTGCAAATGACGGAGTATAATCAACAGATACTTTCTCTTTAAAGGCATATTTAAAAGGCATATTCATGCATGGGGCTTCTCCCTGCTGGAAGCAGATCTACATTGCTTTATTTATAGATCTGATCTATAAATCATGAGAACCTGGCTTAGGCAATAATGAGAGTAGTATTTTTTCTTTCATTCAAAGATCCAAACCTGCTCTCGTAGGCAGAGATGGAGGCGAGGAGCGAAGCAGACGGTGGGGAGAGGAACCATTCCTCATTTAATGAAAATACTAGAAATGCGGAGGTCCTGTCCTTTGCTCATCATTATTTCACGCCTCCTTTGGGGCATACAAAACTCCCATCTCAGCCTCCCAGCAAACCAACCGGTGTCTCTGGTGCAAGTGTGTGCACAGCTGAGACTGGCTAATTAAATGAGGACGGTTACTAACCACGAGGAACATTATCCTCCGTGTCACCAGGCAGCACGCTCGACTTGCAGAAAGGTACGAGAGCTCCTGTTTGATGTGATCTTTGTGCTGACTCTGGAAGGAGATCGAGAGGGATGTGCGGAACAGCAGATTTCTTTTTGTCTCAGGGCAGATTCAGGCAGCAGTCTCATTTGCTGTAACGGTGCTCTGCTCCCGTGTACGTGCTCTCCTCTTGTGCCGGCTATGCCACGAGCACCTCTGAGTATGAACAACAAATCAGGCCATCTAACAGCAGGTCACTTTCCCTCTGCAACTCTGACACACACCAGCAGCCCCGGGAGCTCCTTACCCAATTTACCCTGCTTGGACACAAAAACTGTGGCATGCTACAGTGAAATTGCTCTTTAGCTTTTTGAGGAAAACAACAGTACAGGACTGAGGCGTAAACTCCGTGTAACTCAGCAGATCAGAAATGGCTGGAGAGAAAATGATGGGAAGAAGCAAAAAAAACCAAACAGTAATGCTGAGCCTACAAATAAATGGAAATAAGCAACTGAGTGGAGAAAAGCACTGATTTGATTTGGGATTCGTTGCTTTGATAATATCTACGTGGCACACTGTGTACACAGCTGCTTCTGGCCAATGGGAGAGTGGCCTGAGAGGCCGGGGCCGTGAAAGGCCAGTTCACAATGAAGGATCACTTCAAAGCAACTTGTAAACAATAGCGAGCCCATTTCAATCAGCCCTGCATCTACATAATCAGCTAAAAATAAACACGTCCTCCTCCATCTCAGGCATCATTCACCAAACGCTGGCAGTCCATGGGCCAGCCGGTGAATTCTCACATCAAAATCAAATATTCATGTTGTCAAATTAGATCTAATTTAGCATGAAGTCTGGCTAAAGGTCTTGAGAGAGCACCTTATACACAGACACATCATGATGGGATATCTGTAATTGTACGATTTGCCTCATACGTTCCCTCTAAAAGGTCACACGTAAAAGCTACTTACTTCTTCCTAAAACAATTTTCATGCCCGTTCTGACCAACACCTGAAAGATCACAGCAACCAGCTCTGCATTTATCTGTTCGCACTGACAAAAATGAGATAAACAAAGAATACTCAGCTACAATAATCAGCTATAAAAAGTCCGTACAGGTCAAAGGGTCTACTTCTACTTCACAAACTACACTACGCTCACTACACAGGAGCTAAAACTACCACCAGCTTGCACTCTCAGCCTAACGTTTACCAACCTGCTCACCTCAGGCGCTACGGCCAACAGGAGCTTAGAGAAAATAATCAGTGGGGCTGAAGTAGAGGCGTCTGGCCACCTCCAGACGGGTGTAGTTGTGGAGGATCCAGTTCTGTACGGGACGGTTGTTACAGTACTCCACTGTGGGGCCGTAGGTGCCGTCCTCCAGACGGCTGATGGTCAGACATGATTGGGTGATGATGTGCAGGAAGGTGTGCTTCTGCGGTGGGCCGGGAGTGAAAGGGACAGATGGTGGTGAAGGTAAGTCTGAGAGTCATCAGGTATCGTTAAATTGATCCATCTGTTGTTCACAGCCAACTTTTCCAGTTTAATAAAAAGGAGATTTTCACTGACAGTTAATTTAAGTTGGGCTGTTAATTGAAGGTGTTTAAAGCCATCACAGATGACCTTTAAACTAAATTCTGCTGCATCACTGCGAAAAATATGTAAAATATTTACGGCAACAAGCATCAAATCATCACAACAGGAAACAACAACAACATCAAACTAAAGCTACTGGATGTAACAACTAATCAGAAAGGGAAGAAAATATCAAAACATCTGAGCTGAATTTCACCTGAGACAATTACCACACCGATAAATCATAAAGAGTCCTTAAATAAGACTATACCCACCTAACTTTTTTGATTATAAAGCCCATTTAAATTATAATATCAGTCTTCTCCGTTTCTGTTTTTTATGGTTTTTGACACATATTGTAATTGTGTTTATAATTTTTTGCTAAAGAACTATAAAAAGCATGTTTTCTTACAACTAGAAAACAGACTCGGGCATCTCTGCACTTCAGCACTTCATTATGATGTTGTTTTGCTACATATTTTGCCTTTATCATATAAATTCAAAATACATATTTCGAATCTTTGTGGAGCT
The DNA here is from genome assembly GCF_904848185.1 of Acanthopagrus latus. Taxonomy (NCBI): domain Eukaryota; kingdom Metazoa; phylum Chordata; class Actinopteri; order Spariformes; family Sparidae; genus Acanthopagrus; species Acanthopagrus latus. The sequence continues at coordinate 16,851,115 of NC_051047.1, forward strand.
CTTACTCTTACTCACACTCACCAGAAGTGCCTCATAACAAATGAATGACCCGAGCCATCAGCCAGAGTACAATGTAATGAAAGCAAGCAGGTTCTTTAATTGATAGTCGGCTGCCTTGACAATCAATTATCAGTGAATCTTTAATAATATATGAAATATGTTGGAAGCATTTCCGTCCTAACAGTTTTAACTACTGACTGTGGCAACATATTGATCTATGTTTGATGAAAAACAAATTGAATAGTTATTGAATAATAAACTAAATAACACAAAATAAGGACTTGCGGTCGTCTCTGATCTGTGATCATTTGCAATTTGTGTAACAAGATGCTTTTTTATGAAGTTGTGGCCATCAGGTTATTGATTCACATATTTTAAATCAATTCAATTCTTAACAATTATTAATTGATTAATGATTCATTGTTAACACCACTAAATGTAAGCCAATGCACAGTATCTTAATACGAGCACAACCAGTTGTACAGTCAAACTGTCTCTGTCAGTGAACCGTCTCAAGTCGTGAACACAGGAACCATCCACTTCATGTGACCTGAACAAGACATTGGTCTAAAGATGCTGTTGTTGTTTAAACACATTTCAGAATTCAACCTTTTCTTTCACATGACTCCATCCTCCTACACACCTGTCCACCAGGTGTGAATTAGATAACACTGAAGAACACAAGCTTTAATTACTCTGCTTTGGCTGAGGCAACCTGACACCTCTCGACTGGAAAACTACAGTAATTAAACTATTAGTCTCTACAACGCTAAAAACACCTCACATGTATACCAAAGTAAAAAGCCTCTATTAAAGAAGGAAGGCTGTCCGTCACAGTCGCGAATGAATGCAGCAGGAATATGGAGAAGTCAGGTATTCATGTGGAAGTGAAACTGATGAGCAGATGAAATGTTAATGGTACTGTAGTCGAGGACTCAGCCCTCTGTCTGTCTGTCACACTTGGGCTAAAAATAACCCCGGCCACCGACAGCGGTGAAACCCCGATGCTGTTTACAACAGGGACCAGTCCTCTTCGTTTATGAATTATTCACTTTCTTCATATTAAGAATGCACCCGGAGAACAAAGTGCAATGACAGGATTTCTCCTTGGGTTTGTTCTCTGCTTGATGGAAAGGCCTTCAGGCTTCTTCACTTTGTCACATCTACATGTCAGAAAGAGGACATCTCAATCACTGACAGATAACACTGTATTCACTGCACTCTTTCATAACCGTCCCCCGAGTATAAAAGATGCTTTTTGAGTTGTATAATCCATAATGTACTTTGAGTTCTGAGTCAACAGAGCTCGAAGAGGATATTTTTTTCCATTTACAAGCCTGTAACATCTGTTTCTGCTTTTGATCGAATACTGAAATTATAAGAAAATAACAGCGAGCAGAAGCAATTCTTTATTAAGTAAAATGAGAGCTGGCTCTTCAATCTGCAGTTTTTTTTTTTGGCTGGTATTTACTTTCATGTTGGTGCAACAAATGAATAAACTGACTCACTCACACAGTTGTATGTTGTGTCACACAACATGAAATGCCTCAGGGTTAGGTTATTTGTTTTTCATCCTCAAAGACCATCAGTGTTGCTTTAGTTTTGATTTAGTCAGCTTTATTTTTAGCTCTGACATTTGGTTTTACAGAATGGATATCAAGTTTCAATCATGACTTGGCCGCTTATCGTTTGTTTTTTAAGTGGCAGATGTGGAAGATTAATGTTGACTGTAAACTAAATGTGTCCACCCCATTTATTTCGACGCGGGTAGATTAAGTAACAGACAGACCTCTCCGTCTAAGGCAATACAAGTCAACAGCATCTGCAGCCAAGAAAATGACCATAAAGTTGAATGAACGCCCAGAAACTGAGCATTATAACCCTCTTGAAGGTAGAGGTTAATGCAGAGCTGAGTGCATTTCTTTGCTGTATTTTACGTGATGAGAAATTAAATACCTGGTAACACTTTATTTTGATAGTCCACCTGCACAGGATTCAGTATTTATAACATTTCAACAGCTTACTGATAAAAGTAACAACATAGAGACATTTGTTAAAATAATGTTGAAAAAACTGTAGTCAAAAATATCTATTTTCACATTTCTTACATGAATTCTAAAGGCTTAAAAAGGGTTTCAATACTCTTTTTCCTGCAGTATCAATACACAGGTACCAGCTGCACCATCTTGCTCTCTAGCGATTTTTCGCACACAAATTGCAAAAGTTAAAAGCAACATTATGTAGAAATTAGCATTTTGTGCAATTTGGTGCCCCCTACAGTTTATGAGTGCAACATCACTGTCATAAATATAAATCCCAGGTCTGTAAGTCTTTGTCAGACGTAATGTAGGTGCTGACTACAAACAATCACATCATCACAGTGTTACGTGTTGAAAACTTGTATAGTGAAGTGAGCATGCGTGTGATCCGACCCTCTCATTATGGTTACATAGTGCAGAATATGATGGGGGGGCGGAGTGGCTGAGACAGAGACACCATTCATCCTGTTAGAAGAAACTGTACCATCAACATGATTTTGAAGCCGATATTTTAAGGTTAAAAAAAGTTACATAATGATGCTTTAATGTTTACTCATACTGCTGTTGCTAAGAAAAGAGAAGTCGCACCTCAATGTAATGTTACAGCCTTGGTATTTTTAACTTTTACTGAAATGTTGTGCCCTGTAGTTTTTTTCTCTGTGGTATCAAAAATGGCATCAAATTAAATATTGATATTTGAAAAAGGTACTTTATTGAAGTGAACACTAACTAGCATAGGTTGAGTGAGTAGTTCACATTAAACAATATCAAACTAAAATTATGCTGGCATGTTTATAAATAGTTACATATACTCTACATCTACAGAACTGTTCAGCGTCAACTAATAAGCTGTTTAAATGTCACAGATACTGTATAATCTCTCTGTGGGCGAACTCTCCAGAGAAGGTCTTATGAATAAAACTAATAATTGCATTAGGATCAGAATCCATCAAAGATTAAGGCTCCAGTTCACATCAAGATTTAAATTATCTATTCTACTTCACAGTCCACATGGTGTAACAGGACAACACAAAACTGTATGCACAGGAATCAAAAACAGTGGGGCAATTCTTAGGAGTGGTGACTCGGACAGCTTACCTCGAAGTCATATTCCCACTTGCCAACATACTATGTGAAAGGAGAAAACATGAGAGGCGAGACACAGCTGCTGGGAGGAAAACAGCAACTCAGCTCCTAGGCTACTAAAACACTGACACAAAGCGCCATCTGGTGGCAGCAAACAGGTACTCCAGTCTAGCAAAATCCTCACTGTGCACCCGGAAATCTCCTCATGACAGACATAAACACAATCAATCTGCATTTCTTGAAATCGTTTTCATTTTCAGCCATTGGGTGTGAAGAGCATCCGCCTCCAGTAATAACAACAGCCTGTTTATAGATTAATTAGCTGCTTTGTGAATCCTACCTCGGCATCATACTCGAACATCTGATTGCCCTTCATGTGGTGACACTTGAGCATGACGACAGGTCCGTTGAGGCGGGACACGTCCAGACAGAGGTCGTCCGTCCTAATTTCTTTATCCGCCGTGTATGAGAACACCTGGAAACAAGATGTCTCGCTCAGACAGGATGACAATATTCATCATTTTGCACTCAAGAAATGCAAACTGATTTATTCGAAAGTCAACGGGGATGTGCTTACATCTATTTTTTATTTTACTTTGATTAACAGATATTTTCTACGTGTTCCGACTTGTGTTCTGAGCGAAAGTCAGTTTCTGTGCAGGTCCTGTGAAATGTGTTTTAATGCTTTCTACAGATGCATTATTTGACTCCAATAAACATGTACACATTTTAGTTTAAAGAAATAAAGTTATCAACAACATTTCTAGAAGTAACAGACATGGCAAAACATCAAAGATAATTTGCAGAGATATCGTCTGAAGATAACATGCTAACCAGCTAGCACCAGGCCTGAAAACCTCTTTTTTCACAACTGTGCTTGTGATGCAAACGCCAACAGTCCCCTTGTAGTCGGGCTAGCTGCACAGCTGTTCTTTCTTGTCCTCAAGGTGCAATATGTAAGAATCAACCAAATCCTGAACTTGAATTGTGTTGAAATGATGTGTTGACTTTAACTGACTTTTTTCTGTCCAACCCGATTGAGCTGAAGCTTTCAAGAAAAGATGAAAACAAAGCTTGTGTATCCAAGAGGAACATTAATTTAGAAGAGGTTTATTCTACTTTTCTATTCGCAGCTCCAAGAAAATCTTCTTAAAAATTTAGTACTACTTAATACTTTGAGGACATTGTGTGTAGATCATTTCATTCCAGACTACAGATGATAAATATTTTATTGAAGTGTTTCCCCTCACCTGGTTTCCACCCATGCCGTGACAGTTGAAGAAGCCGACTTTCTCATTCTCCTTCCTCCCCATGTTGTCCACACACTGGTTGGTCTCAACATTTCTGATCTAGAGGCAGGGATAACAGTTGAACAAGTTACTTAACTAATACGCATATTATATTTAACAATCATTCTGTGGAACATGTATATTTTAAAGTTAAAAACTTTGCAGGTCTTGTGTTTCAATGTTTTGATGAAAGTTTACAAGGCTAACACAACAACAACAACTGCCTTGAGTGTTGCAGTGTGTTTTATTTATGCCAGGCTACAATCCATATAGTGTATGCATGGGTTGACAGTCCTGGAGGCTGCATGTCCAAACAGCAAAACAAGTGTATTTGTTCAATGCCAAACAGAGACCAGTGAGGTCATCATTAAAATTAAACGCATTTCTCATTTAACATTAATGTTCAGGACTCCTGCCAAGTTTCAGTTTTAGATTCCACCAGATTCACCATTATTCTCACATTTTGTATTATTTCCACATAAAACTCAACAATTATTCTGTTCATGGAGTTGTTGATTGACTGAAAATTAATTGGCATCGGTTTTGAAAATCAGCTTCTGGTGGTTCATGTTTCAGAAATTTGAAGACTTTACCTTGAACTTTTCTGACGTTTCACAAGCAAAATGATTATGTTGCGGAGTGACTTGCAGGTTGATCAATAATAGAAACTACAATATAACTATTAGGTGGGAGGGAGTCATGCTCTGTGGAGTTGAGGTGAAGTCTGAACATTTATTGGTGTCGGCCTGAATTGTGTACCGTTCTGGGATCATAACACATCAGGTATGGAGTTAATCTTCACACTCTCCACTTCAAGATGAGACCAAATGTTCCAACAACAGACTGTGTAAGGCTTAATTTTAGCTTGCTATAAACACCTTTACTATGTTGTAACACATTTTATAAAATGGCCAAGACTGCCTTACTTGTCATTGTGCTTTCTGCGATATGACCATTGTACATGTGCACATTGCAAAGTCAATGCTGAAGCGGTATATTGTGCAGCTCTATTTCCGTCCTTCCTCCCATGTCTTCCTACTATAACACACACACACACACACACACACACACACACACACCTACCTACACATATGCATTCTACAATTACACAATCTAAGCCAAATATTATATCCTTTATTTATTCATTTTTGTTAGTATTTTGTTGTTTGTTTTCCCTTCTTTTCTTTTTCTCTCATCGTTCTCCATCGTTAACACTTGTCTTGGCTTGTTTAGCTTGGCTTTTGTTTAGTTTGGCTTGTTTCCACTTGTCCTTAATGGACATCTTTCATTATTTCAGACATTTTATAGGCATCATGATTGAATGTTAATGAAAACAGTTTTAAGTTTCAGGTCTAAAATTATGTACAAAACAGATATTGTGTCACCAAATTATTTGAATCAAAATGATCACTTATAACTCATTATCTTCACTTCTTAAAACTGAAACGGAGAAGTGATCTGACCGCACAGCCTGAGAAACTCGCATCTTCCGCTAACTTTACAGTCGACTCAGCTCTCTAATGAACTGATACATTTACAGAGCTTAAAGCTGAGCTGGCTCTATATGTTGCCCAAGCAACTTATTATGCCTATCGTGCAGGAACAGAACGTTCATAATTAAGTGATATAAAACCTAATGGTTCCAGCTGTTAAAGAAAAGGCTGACTGTGTGTTCTGGGGAATGAGAATCAGCCAGGAGAAAGTCTGGTTTGGAGGAAGGAAGATGGGAGCCGGGCTGCTGCAGTGGCTAAAGAGAGAGAGGGCTTGTGCTGCAGTACATCAGAGCAGCTCGATGAAAAGAATCCTCTCATCCTCCAGCTATATGAATGTTGGAGGATTACAAGCTCATTTGACCATGAGTTCTTCAACTGACATTACTTTTAAATAGCCTCCGTCTATCGCTCAGACAGCATGTCAGCGCCCGCTTTACCCCACGCTGCACTGCTGTCGACATGGAGCCGAGGGCATCAAGAGGCAAAGTCAGGTCGCTTGGAAACATTTTTTTCTGTGTGGAGGGGAACTTTGTCATAGAGGAACATTTATTATCTTGAAAAACAATAAACTATGAATTCTACAACCTAAGCTGCAAGTTATCCTACAACTCCCACGATCCCCCTTTTAATTTCTGTGGGAGCTACTTTGTAAATTCCATCTCTGGCTATTAAAGTAACCATCTGATGAAATATGTCTCCAACTGGTTTAGATTTCTAGAGGAGATGGTAAATATTTTCAAAATAAAAATCTCAACTTGCTGTTTAACAATTTATAACCCTGCCTGAGAGATTCTGACAGATTTTTCTTTTAAATCATTTTTGTATACCTGAGCTTTACCTCACCCAAGCAGCATTCATAGCATAACTGTGTAAACATGTAACTGGGATCAATACTGAATGCATGAACATTCCTGTGTTTGTTTTTCATGCGCGTTCGATACCAATAGCTGGGGCTGTTTGTTTTCATCTCGTTTCATTTAGTCGTTGCTGGGTCCTGAGATTTCCTGACTTATCTCGCAGCGATCACATCGTCTTTCTGAAAACACAACCCAGAGGCTAACAGCACAAGGACATATCTGAATGCATGCAGAGGGAGGCAGCGTATCTTGTTGCATTAAGGGAGATCAGAGAAGGAGAGAGCTCATACTTCACCAAGTGAGTAGTATCTTCTCGGGATCTGGGAGTCTGGGTAGACGTTCTCTAGATACCAGGAAAAAGGTTTGCACTGCAAGGCCTCGCGGAGGACTTTACGGGAAGAGACGTCTCCGTAGTCCACCCGCATCACGCCTGCAGATTAAATGCAAGGACAGGGAGTCAGCCTCATGTGTCACTTATCAGTTGGTACTTACATTAGGACTGCACAATGTGTGGAAATTTTAAACCTTAACAGAAATGCTGTAAAACGAAAAAAAATACGAGTCATATCACAATCAAACTAACTTTAAATTTTTTTTTTTTTTTTTTTTTTTACCATATCCTGGAGCCCTAATTTATATTTTGGGGTCATTCCATACCAACTCTCTTAGAATTGGAGATCTGTTTTATTTATTTTGTTGACATAATTTATGTAAAAAATTACAGAAAAATTTGCTTATTCAGCTAATATATTAAGATCTGTGGCACTGTTTTTTTATGCAGGTCTAAATAGGTCTATATATGACAGGATGACATTAACACTAAACAGAATCAAAATTTGGTTGCAATAAAGTAAAAACTAGTGGTGATTTGTTCAGGTAAAAAATGATCTATTTGTTATTAGTTCAACTGCTGTCATGAAAACATGTTGCAAATCCTCCAACAGTGTTAGTGAAAAATAAGCAAGTAGTGTATTATTAATGGTATTTGTGGTTGAGATCATACGAGATGCACTCACATCTCTGATCAAATGTAATAATGCTGCAGCGACAGAAAGGCAAAGTTCTGAGGCAAATCCTCATTTATACAGAATACAGCACCTTAATACTGGTTGAGCCGGAATAAAACAGAAGTGTTTTCTTGCACCACCAAAACTAAACACCAGAGGGACCCTGTATTAAAAAGACACCTGACAACCCTACCTGATATACAGATTATGTGGGCGGTCATGGAAGGACTTTCTATGTATTCATTCAGGATTAACCTAATTCCCACAGGCAGGGCATGTCAGGAAACCCTTTATATGCACATTTATACACTAATGGTCAGATATCTCCTACATGAAATGCACAAACAACAACTGCTGGAATATTGCGTGCTATGATGAGCCTCGCTGTACCGCACGATGTATCAGCCTCAGTGCAACTGAGGACTGAGGAAGGATCAGGCAGCGATCGGGCAAAGACACTTACAAACACATTAGGCAGATGGTTTCTCCCCAGAGTGCCTCATAGCTTGCATGTAGATAGATCCACTGGGGGTAATTCATCACGAAAGAGCATGATTGCAATAAGGGAAAATAGAATACAATAATTTTGATGAAGCCAGCCAACATGGAAGACTTGGAGCGTTAATTATCCATCCAATGCGAGCCAGACAGTGCAAACCGCACCTTCTGTAACATCGACATCTTAGACTTGTGCGAAGGAGAAATGTTGGGTGATAAAAGCGACAAGCTGAAGGCCAATCATCCTCCTCTGGCTCTCTATTTCCCCCTTCCTCTCTCCAGAGGGTCTGAGCAACACATGTTGCAGATGATGAATAGCCTCTTTGATCTTGAAATCACCAGTGCAGAGGAGGGGACGAGGTGGGGGACGCACTTTTAATGGGATCACTGGATGCCACTCCCAAACTCCAGCCTGAGAAATACACCGTGCTGCTCGGTGCCAATAAGTGAGGTCTGGCAGCAGCGTGGCCCAGATCATTCTCCCTAATGTCCTCGAGGAGAAGACAGTCATTGTGGGGCCACGATACGCAGAAAGAGACTCATCCATCACGATGCCTGGCTCTGTCTACACACCTGCCTGCGCACCATCCTGCCAGACTGAGTGGAGGAGAAGGTCACAATTTGTGCCACACGATCGTCAGCTTACGGATGATCCCTTATAGGTTTGTTGGCATCTAAAACACTTAGCTGGTGATTTCCGGGACACGGCTGTCTGCTAAAGGGTAATCATATTACCAAGTCGACAGATGGAGGGGTACTCATCCCTCAATCTGCACCGTCGTATTGTTTCTGGTTTGGCCATGTGCGTTTGAGCTTTGTTGGAGATCATTCTTGACATATTTATAAACTCAAGAGCAGCAAAAATGTGTCTGAAAGTAGGAAATAATTAATCCCAGCTGGAAATGACAAAAGCAGCATTTGATTCCAACATAGAAATTAAAGTGAGTTTCTTAAATGAGCAAGATAAAGAGGAATGCAAGAGAATGAAAGAATAAAAGAATATAGACATCTTCCATTTTCGCACTGATATGTTTACATGTAATAACAGCAGAGGAGTCTGTTCATGAGGATTGTTTTTACCTGCAGTGCACAATAAATAAAACATCCATTTGAAATCCAGACTGAATTTTATGTTCCCTGAAACATACAGAATTCATGCCATTTTAGCATAGTCAAGCAGCAAATTTATAAAAGCAGCCAGACGACGAGCTCTGTACCTGGTGATATGATGTAGAAGAAATCTTTGAAATCATCCATCCAAACTTCTGCCAGGCGTCTGTTGTTCTTGTTGATGACTTGGCCCGTTCCTCCAGGGAAGCTGTATGGGGTGGCCTTCCGGAAAACGTGGCCCACATGAGAACATGTTACAATTTCCAACGAGCCGCCACACTGCCAGATCTGCAGACACAATTCAGATTAATATGGTTGTAATATTATATATGTATATATTACACAGTGAGTGATATATAATGTAGATTGTAGTCCTAAAAGCCAGAAACCAGTTAGCATTGCATTTCTGGCTCCCTCGTCTCCAAGTCAATGGGTTATTTGAATTGGTTTTCAGTAAATAAAGTATCACAGGCTGAAGATATTTACATGTTTTTACAAGTCTTAAAAATGTTGGCTAAATGAGGCTACAGAGCTTGTCACAGACATTAAATGTCATCACACCGAACACGGAGACTCACCTACGCACTATTTCATCTTTACAGGCCGACTTTAGCTACAAACTACTCTGACTCTAACTTTACAACTTCAGATAGACAGATAGAGATTGCCGTAGATAGACGCAGATTGATCAGTTTACAATTAATGCTTGCCCTTAATTCTGCCAGCAAGAAAACAAGAGACTGTCCTCAGACTCCGTATAGAAAGTCTGCCTTTGAACCTACAGCAGTTTTATACCAACAAGTTATTCACCATTTCATGCGTTTTCTCATACAACATCCAATCACTGTAACAGCTGCTTCATGTTACTTTTGAAAAGAAAGTATTAATTTATAATATAGTCCAGGAGAGCAGGTGGTTATCAACACCTGGATTATTTTTGGTTTTCATGTGAAGCTGCAAAATCAATAGATAGATAGATAGATAGATAGATAGATAGATAGATAGATAGATAGATAGATAGATAGATAGATAGATAGATAGATAGATAGATAGATAGATAGATATATAGATATGCATATATATACACTACAAGTGAATACTGAATAAATCTTGAGAGTTAAGGACATTTTTCTTCAGTAAATGTGTATTTCCAAGATTCGTCTTTGCATCCTTTTCCTGAATATCTCCTTTGAATTATACATTTGCTGTATGTAATTTCTGCCACTAGGGGTCTCTCCGCAGAGGGACTCTACAGTATGTCGAAGACGTGTATTGCTTGTCTGCATGCACCTTGCATGGCGGCCTCTGCCATCAGTGTATGAATGGGTGAATGTGAGCGGTCTGTAGAATGATAGAAATAGCTATAGAAATTCAAGTCTATTTACAATCTATGAGGGTGTTTATCTCTCATATTAACATGTCCATCAGTTCACACCTGTTGTGATCAATCATCAGAGTTGTTGTCTTCAATGTGAAGTAACCACCGATGCAAATACTAATCTATCTGATGTAAGTCACGCAGAAATGTGTTAACATTTTATTCAAGTTGTGTTTAGTCTTGTTTGCCTACTTCTCTCCTTACTCTCTGATGCTGTCCTTAAAGTTATAACGACCAAACGAACAAAGTAAAATTATTGATTTCATCATTCGAACATTTGGGATAATGTAACTACACAACTAAATACATAATACAACAAAAGATCCTGTCGTTTTTTTCGACAATTTAATGCAGAAGTGTAATTGCATGTAATCACTGACGTCAATAAAGTCTGGTGACGTTAGCATCACGACGTCGTCCTCTCCCTCCCGGTCTGTTACTCACTCTAAAAGACATTTCCAGGTTCTCTCCTCCCCAGATATCCATCCCTGGATCGTAGCTTCCAATTTCTTCAAAGTATGTTTTGTCTATAGAGAACAACCCTCCTGCCATGGTGGGAGTCCTGCAGGAGACACAGACAATTAAGACATAAAGCAAACAAATCCTTTTCTCTTTGAGCGGTATTTATTAATGTAACTCCGAGGAACATTCAGAATATAATAAAAGACCAATTTGTTGGACAATTTGAAACAAAGCCTTAGAGGGGTAATTACCTCTATCTTTTAATTTGCTCCATGTTAACGTCGGCCTTTAATTTAGGATATTGTTTGTTGCTGGCACTGATTTGCATATGGATGACAAAAAAGCCAACTGAGAGCAGAGCTTCCTTTTTTTTTTTTTTCTTTCAAATTAAATGAGCTCATGCATACTTAGAAATCAACGGAGCACAAACACAACAATCAGGATGCTATTTAGGAAGTTGCTTACATCAGAGGGATACACAGAGGAAAAGGATCTATTTCCATCTGCAGATAAAAATGGCACATCTCTTAAGAGGAGTTCTTGTGAAGAAATCTAGCCATCCATGTCTTCTCTGTAGTTTGCTGCCATCACACGTAAACCCATTCTCAGCTTAGGTGAGAAACTGAGAACTAACATCTTTTAAAACTTACAAAAAAAAGTGTCTCTTCACCTTTCTGTGTAATTTGACCTCATCTCTGTCAATTCATTATCAGAAAGAGATTACACACAGTGGAAAGTCAGTCACAGAGGATCTAGATTTAGCTTCAGGGGAGGAAGCAAATATCTTCTTTGTGTACCTGACAGGAAGTGTTCTGTCCCCCTTGCGTCGATCCATCTCCCGCTGGGGAACGGGGTACCAGCGGAAGTTCAGCTTCCAGTTGAATCCACCGTAGGTCATATCTGAGCCTGCCATGTATTCGAACGTCTCGTCGCTGATCACATCGATGATGGGGCACACCACTGCCGTCCTGAGAGACACAGAACATAAAGCGCAAAATTCAAAACTGACATTGCTTATATAGGAAATGCATAATTGGTATGTTGAGAAAATATATGACAAATGTTTGGTGATATCAACATGCCTTAATAATTGGAAATGATTCCTAGATTATAATTATCAAGTTATTAATTGTTTTTTCATGCTTCTTACCTTGTTCAATTTATGTGATTATATTATTTCTAAAATTTGCTTTGTTGAAAACCAATTAAAACTGTAGTTGTCTTATCTCAGTACTGTACTTAATTAAAGGCTCTGATTATGTGGCTCGTACTGAACAGCTTCTTTCAGGGGTCGGGCAGTCACACAGCTTGTTTATTCAGTTAGGGAAAAAATACATAATTCTGGGTTTGTATAAAAAAATCTCCAAAACAAAAAAAGCCTCTTTAACAAGGTTTTAAAAAGGTTAACACTTTATAATAACTATCATAATAAATAATAAACAGCAAAATGTCAAAGTTTAGAGGCTGGAACCGGCAAATATTAGACACTTTTTGGTTGACTGATTGTTTATAAAATTCTTTTGCTGACTACTCAGTTCATCAACTAATTGATTAACAACACCACATTACATAAAGCAGTTTAGATGCTTTCAATCAAAACAAAAATGTGCATCTGCTTGGCATTATCCTTTTGTAAGTACAGAGGAAAATCCCCCCAAAAAGAACTAGTGTGTTGCACTACAACACCCTTAAAGCAAGTCCTAATTATTAGACCTATACCATTTTTTCTAATTTCACAAACTGTCATGTCCTGACAGACATTATTCTTGATATGTATTTGAAAACTAATACAGCAGAATTCACATACCTTGAAAATGGTAGATTGCTACAACAACCACACAAGTTTTGATTGTAAAGAGTTGGTTTTAATCATAAAGACTGCAAATATATTTAAGTAAATTCAAGTCTGTCCTTTTCTGTTGTGCAGATGACCACTGTGTATAAGCACTTGTATTCACATTTGCCCTATCATGAATGTTGTAATTGTAACCTACCAAAGCAGTTACTGAGGTATATTTCTATTTAAAAGCACAACAATGTGTTTTTCACACGATTTTGAACACATTTGACATCCTGATACGAGTCATCTCTACAGTATATTGGACAGACACAAACATGATGTCGACCAGCCCTCCTGTAACAACCTGTCTCATCAATCTTGTGAATACTGTTTCCTGCACTGTCTCGTCTCAGTCTGCTCTCATACTTACAGACACCAATACATCTGCAGCAGCGTTCAGTGAAAGTGTAATGGCTCAATAATATAATATTCTGCGTCATATGATACTTATTTCTTCCTGAGGGATAATTAATGTGTCTGACCTCAGATAAGAGATGGATCGCAGGAGAATCATTATCAATCCATCCATCTGTTGATGACACTCTCACGCGCAGCAGAATCGCCCTGTGATGTTTTTAACAAGCAAGTAAAAGCTTGAAACGATAGCTTAATGCTCTGATAAATAACAGCAGCCACTTAAACACTGTATCACTTTGAAACTGATAAAAACATCCACATCTCCATTTCATATTTGTCCCAAAACATGAGTGCGTTATAGCGAGTAAAACAAGTCCTGACCCTCTTTAATCTTGACTTTACCAGCACAGTTGTAGCAGAGTTAACATAAAAACAGAGCTACAGTAATTGGACCAAGTTCCCCTCCGAGGCAGCAGCAGAGGCAGACGATGCAAAATGATTATCTTCTCCTATCAGCAGCGTCAGACTCGAACACAGTATTCATCACTGATAGACTGCTGTCCCATCAATATTCAGACAGGGCTTTGGCTCAAACCTCCAATGATGCAACTCAAGTGTAATGTGATAACAACAGTACGTATATTTAATGTGTGTTCCAGGACTGACACCAGATTAAAATGACTGGCTCATTAGCAGAAACTATTCATTGTTTAAATTGCAGTGCCTTAAATGTCAACGTTACATTTGAAACATTCGGTTTTGTGCTCCCACCTGTCTTCTTTGATGCGTGCCAGCAGGGGCTCCAGCCAGCCGACGGTACACTCGCAGTGAGCGTCCAGGAAGGTGATGACCTGGCCTTTGGTGGCAGCTGCCCCCCTCAGCCTGGCTCTGATTAGACCCGAACGCTGCTCCATCCTCAAGATCCTCACCGGCACCTCCAATGTCCGCACGTAGTTCTCCAGCTTCTTCTTCAGGAAGTCTGGAACAAAACATCAGACACTTTTCAGCAACAATGGACTTGTGGGACATTTACATATACATGAGCATCCTTTTCAGTCAAGCCTTTGCCAAAAGCAAGTCACAGACACCGGGATAAAAATGTTGGCAGTTTACATTTCTACATTCATATTTGTACCACATTGATATTTCTATGAATATCACATCACACTCAAAATACATCTTTATTACGTGACTGTCATTTCAGGAGATGGAGGGGACGATTGTGAAGTCAAGCCGGTGACTGCAGTTTGAGACTACATGTCAACATTTGTGACTGTGACTTCACTGGATGTTTTCAAGGAGACCTCAGGACAATTTCCAGCTTTGTGGGCACCTAAGCAGGTATATAAAGCTAAAACGTGATCTTTTCTAACCCTAACTAATTGGTTTTCTTGCCTTAAAGGTTCTATTTGTAAGAAAAGGAGATTTTTATGTCTCATTCCCAACTCATCACATAACGAGGCTCTGGGTTTCTCAGCTCGTCAAAAACTGATGCCTTGGGATTGTAGGACATCCAGGCTGATCCAAATGTGTCAGTTCTTGAAGAATTCTCAAAACATCTACTTTTCATAGAACTAGCACCTTTAACCTGACCAGATCATGAGCACAATGAGTGAATCTAACTGAATCTAACATGGCAATATAAATATTTGTGGTCTGCAGAAACATTTTCAACATTTATTTTGGTGAGTGGGTTTTGCCAAACAAGCTCACAAAAGCACAAACTTTCTGACCCACTGATCCAGGTCAAGCCTGGTTCATTTTAACATTGTTCACACTGATTGCCAGCCTTGTTCAAAATGTCTGCATGTCCTGTACACTGAACCACAGACTGAAATCTTTCTCCCTGACAGATGCCCTCTGTATGCCAGCTGCTTGTTAGCTTGATGTGCAGACTACCAACCTCGCTCGCTGGCATCGTCGACCATTATGACCTCCACCAGTAAGTGTCTGGGAGAGCGGTTGATGACGCTGTGAACTGTCCGAAGCAGGGTGCTCCACGCCTCGTTGTGAAACACGATGACGATGCTGGTGTTTGGTAGGTCATCTGGATACACCTTGGTCTTACAGCTGATGGAGCACCAGGAAAGGAGAAAAAAAGTGTAACTGAACAAATTAAAGTCACACAACCAATGTTTTAATGTCAAAGGTTTAAGATACCTAAAGACGTCTTTAAAAAGGTGATTTGACAAAGGAAAAATGCTTTGGGACTTGGCTGAGACTTTAACCAAATTCACAAGTCACAAGTCTGGTCGCACCTAAACTAAACTTAGCCATGGCTTATACCTTAATATAATAATTCATATCCTAATACCCAAACCTGAAAAGATACCCTGTCAAAATTGGTATAGAAGTACAGTGGTGTTTTCAAACTGCAGTCAAAGTGGTTCTCTATGCTTGCAGCTCTTTATACTGTCTGAAAAGTGTCTCGGGAGAGAATCGGAGTGTGTTTTGCTGCTATCCAATGCTGCCGTCAATGCAGAAACATTGTCATATGAGATTTACTGACAGAAATCTCCAAGAAGAAAAGCAGTAAAAGTAAAACCAGTGTTGACAGCCATGTCAGCATGTCCTTGGCTTGACGAGATGTCAGTCAAACCCAAAGAGTCGGAATGTGGCAAACTTGGGATGGCATTGCAGTGGACGATGTTGAATAAAGAATGAGCTGCACTACAGAAGTGGAGGAGGTGGACGGTCATGGCAGGAGGAGGGCTGGTGGGAGGTGGCGGAGGGTGAAAGAAGCCACCGGAGCAGGCAACGCTGCTGGTGCAGTCCTGTCTATTCAAAGTGACGGCGCTGACTGACACAACTAGGCCAGGAGGCTGCCTTCAAGCCAAAATGTTATTGCCCTTCGGAGGCAGCGGCTGACAATTGTGCACGGCTCTGGATAATTTTCACCACATAGCTGGTGAAATTCTGCAAAGCTAAGATGTGTTCTGTAATGAAGCTGATGTAATATCTTTACTGCATGGAGCCATAAAGGGCTGAAAAGCTGAAGGATGTGCATTTCAGTTTACCCCTTTCCTCCTAATATAGGTTCTGTTTTGTACTAAATGATGACTTAAAATCATCTTTATATTTGCGTCTCCACATTGCAAAAAGTCTTGAGTTGGCATTTTTTGGGTTGGTATGGAAAAATGTCGTAACATACATGTGAAAAAAACACATCGTGGTGGCCTGTTTCTCACAATGCATGTGACTGGCAGGGCCTTCGGTGTCCCCCTAATGAAAGTGCTGAGGAGAACTCCTTCAGATGGAATATTTAAACACAAATCACTACGATAATGTCTCCACGAGAGGCGAGTGCCACCGCATATCAGCAGCCTGAGACGAATGTGCTCATGTTTCACACAAATTGCTCATTGGGTCTTCATTAAGTGCTCAAGTGGATCTTGAGTGACAGTAAACAAAACCCTACTCCCATCCAAATGTCAGGCTTAATGTACACACAAGAGGAATAGGATGGATTCCGCCTTGAAACAGTGCACATAATTAGCGACACCTTTTCACATTAGCTGAAGTTATTAATACCAATAAATTATAATGGACTCGACAAACAGTTTGAGAGGGATTTTTATCATCCGTGTCACGTTGTTTTGATAGTTTAGAGCATTTAATCTGCAGAAACAGTCACCGTCCGCAACGCTGTTGAGGCTGTTATGTCGAGATAAAGAAACCCTGCTGACGCACTGAACACATCTGTCTGCATACTGGAACAGTTTCTAGCCAACCTGACGTTAAATGTTCCCACGATAAAAGGGCACTATGTAGTTTTGAAAAAGACTTTTTAAGTTAGACAAGAAAGATCTTCATTGACTGATTATTTCATGCTGACACATAAATAAACAAACTGACCTTAAAGGCCAACGCAATTTCTTACTGTTTTACCTTTTTTATGTTAATATTTAATTTCTGAGTTTGAACCTTTACCTTTACCTCCAAAACTACACAGTGCCCCTTAAAGGAGGCCATGAATCCTTTCAATGTGTGATAGGTATTAGAGACCGGCAGACCGGCAGACTTGTGTTACATTGCTGTGTGGGAAAGTGTGTGTGTGTGTGTGTGTGTGTGTGTGTGTGTGTGCATGCGTGCGTGTTTAAGGGTCAGTAGTGTGATTCACAGCATGCATCTGGAAGATGTCCAAGCATACGCACCCATCCAACCTCACGTCTGGCAGACTCCTGTTCAGTGCAATCATGTCGCTGGCCATCAGATTAAACTGGTTGATCTTAAAGAGCTCCTTCATTTTCTCCTGGTCGTCCTTGGGGATGTTCACCGCCTTGCCCATCTCCCCCGGACCTTCGTGGCTCCGAGATATCACCGCTAGAATGTAACGTAGGGAAGAGAGAATGAAGAAAAGGATATCGGATAAGAAATTTAACCCAGTATTGTTTTGTTTTTCTCACAAAAGTGGTGAGAAATTAAGGCCAAACTGCACTGTAAAATAAATCACTTTGTATATGCTGCCGATTCTTGATAAGGGAAAAACAGGAGGAGCACTATTACGGTATAAAAGCCCAATTAATTACAAATAGCCCGAATCTCCTCTACAAATGGGATTGAGAGTAATGAGCACTGACTGACCTCCCTGACCCAGTATGTTGGCTGTGTGCCCTGTCCAACCAGCAGAGGAGGAAAAGAGGTTGTGGTTTTTCAAGAACTCAATGAACTAAAAGTGCACGAGTTGAATAAATATACATCATGAAGATGGTGCCGGTTTGACAGCAAGCTTCAGTAAAGGAGAATGTTAAATATGAAGAATATATTAGAAAATAATCTTAATCTAATCAAAATGAGTCCACGTTGATGGTAATAAATGACGCGTTGAACGTCTATTAAAAGTTATGAGCCTTTGTCAGATGTACAAATTACATTGTGGACATTACAGGTTTTACGATCTGGATCATAAAGCCAAGGAGAGTGCAGCAAAGCATGCTGGTTCCCCCCCCGTACACGCTGTAAAGTGTAATTATCTATACTTGTAGCTCAGATCAAGTGCATGTTGCAAACCGCCGTTTTGTGTTTTGAATGAAGAACTCGCTTTTCAATGCTTGTGAACATACATTGGAGTATCTGGAGTGTCTATCAACCCACAAACTCTTAAATAAGACAGCCCAGTCAATTTTGTTGTGGGCTGACTCAATAACATGGGATTCCACAAACCATTTCAAAACAAATGGTACACATACCACCATTTTAGGGGATACCTCCTTCTGGGTGAAGATATTCAGAAACTCTGTATTTCAGTGTTTATGTATGGACGGACAGAAACAGATTTTTGGAAGCAATGACGCAGAAACCTAGTTTACCAGCATTTGTAGGCGTTCGAGCTTGCTGTGCTATGATATTGGAGTATTGAGTTTGTATGTTGTCTGAGATGATGTTATATTGCTTAAAAGTATTTAGAAAGACACAGACAGACATTGATAATACAATGATGGAGAAGAGGGACCGTCTGTTGAATCAGGCGTTAGCATGTTGCTCGGCTAAAATGGCTACTCGTAGTCTGGGGTAATGTTGGACTAATTGTAATATTGAGAGACAGTCAAAAGAAAACTATGTGAGCATTATGCCTCATTTAAAGCTAGCTAAATAACAAATAGCCGTTTTAATGCTGCGAACTGAGCGTTGATTTTTGTGATAATAATCCAGATTTTCTGCTTTGGGACGTCTGCCAACTGAGCTGGCCTTCTGGATAATTTTCTGGATTAGCAACCAGCTAACTTGAAGCAGCTCTTCTAGATTTTCAAAATAGTACTGGACCAAATAGCTCAAATTATGATAATGAAACAGGTAATTTCATTTTACATTGTGAATACAGCTGGGCACTATGAAAGTTGGCTTTAAAGCCTGGGACTCTTCCTGGGGGCTTGAGAAACAGCATTAGCAGTGCTGGCCCAGGCTTGTGTGAGACGACCAATCAGAGCAGACTGGGTATTCCGGGTGGCGGCCTTTAAGAGACATGAGCTAGAACAGAGCATTTCAGACTGATGCATTTGTTGAGTATTAAAGCATTTAATATTATTTAAGTAGTAACCCAAAATAAAAGTATGAACATGAAAATGAGCATCACGTCTCTTTTGAAAGCATGTGTGTACGACGTTTAGCAGCATGTCTTCCCCCTAAATAACACTTACTGAATGCACACAGAAAATGTTTTGCCATTCTCACCCGGCTGTTAAAGGCTGGGAAAAAATATGTTTCCTCACACATCAGTGCGTGTGAAAAAGCCATTTAATAGACAGTGCAGGCGCTCTACTTAAGCTCTCTCCTGGTTGTTGTGGCTTGGGATGAGTGGGTATTAAGCACCGAACACTAGAGGCTATATTTAATTCTAATTTAATCTATTAGGAGGTTTTGAATTCAGAGATTTGGGAGAATGTATTAATAGAAGAAAAGGTAATATGAGGGCAGAATCCTTTCTAGAATTACCACGGTCTTCTTTGCTGGATGCTCCTATATTCAAACGCCTGCAAAGCATCAGCATTGCTGTTTTTATAGCTGCTGCGCAGAGCCAGCTCCCTTCACCCGGAGGTAAATAACCTTCTATGGATTTATCGCTGCGCTCTCTCTCTCTCTCTCTCTCTCTCTCTCTCTCTCTCTCTCTCTCTCTCTCTCTCTCTCTCTCTCTCTCTCTCTCTCTCTCTCTCTCTCTCTCTCTCTCTCTCTCTCTCTCTCTCTCTCTCTCTCTCTCTCTCTCTCTCTCTCTCTCTCTCTCTCTCTCTCTCTCTCTCTCATAATAATCTCTCAGAGCAAACGCTGTGATTTCCATGAAAGGGGGACACACGGTTCACATTAGCTGCAGGGCCCAAAGTTAAGAGGATTCTCTACGACCCCTTGTTGAGACGAGCTGGCGTCCGCCGGATTGTTAACCTCGACTGAGCCTGCTCCTTTCTTTATGTTGCTGCTGACACTCTCCGTTCGGACACTGCCTAAAATCTGATGGACACAGCTCGAGAGCTGAGCTGGATGGCTGAGCAAAGTGTCCATCACACACATGCTTAGCCTTCACTTTCCGTCAGTCCATAGGTTGGGATAAATCCTCTGATGCAGGTGAATTTTCAGGAAAAATCCAGCAAACCACCACAGCCAGTCCAGTTCGCCCTGACTTTGTTTGCCTTCACCACAACATGAACGAGTTTATCCTTCATATCATTTTAAAAATGAAAAATTATACATATTTTAGCCTTACTGAGTGAACAGCTCTGTCACATGTGAAAAGCTGCAGAGGGCAGAATACTCTCTGACTTTTTAACGACACAGACCTCGGGCCTTGAAATAACAAGGAAAACTGTCATTCCCTGTTTACAACTACACCTCTGTGTTACAACTTGAATGTTAAAAAACAATATAACAAATTAATATTTTTCAAGCCTGGATAAACCTATATGAGATACATGCAGTAGTCAACTGTAACTGTAGTGTCCAAATAATGTGATTGACATGTTTTCTATTTGTGACAACGAACATCTCAGTCAAAACTGCTGAAGAGACTGGAACTGTTTCCTGACATTTCTATTTTTACCTTCTAGCTCACACGGCTTTATTATGCTAACATTAGCTGGCTGGCTTGGACTGCAATATCTGCCAGGCTGACAGGCTGAAATATCAACGATTTCATTTAAAGCAAAGATTAGCATGCTAATACGCTAGCAAATACCACAGCTACTGTCTATTCACTAGATATAGGCATGTTAGCATTGTCAGGGTGAGCATGTTAGGATGCTGCTGTTAGCAGTTAGCTCAAAGCACAGCCAAAAATCATTGTGGGATTTCAGCAACTGTGGAATGTAACTAAATACATTTACTCAAGTATTGCACTGAAGCACTTGTAGTTCACTTGAGTATTCACACAGTTTATGCTGTTAAAGTAGCAATTTTGACTTGACTACATTTGAGAGAGAAATATTTTGATTTCCTAAATTTTTTGACACTTGTCTACTAGTTTGCCTACTTTTTGCATTAAAAACATGATATCCTTAAAGTACATGGTATGATGGAATGCTATGTTACTTCTCTACACATACAGTACATAAACTCTCAAATTGGCTCCACATTGACAAATTACAACATCAAAATGCTCTTTCTCATAATAACGTTTTATGGACAAGAACTTGACACAATATTTTTAATTCAGCTGTTTTATTTGTACTTCTGTATTTCTATTTTTACTTGAACTGGCAATAAACAGGCTGTTTGCAATAACAAATCATTATGAAGTAAGTCTTGATTGTACATTGTAATGGCTGTGGAATAATGACACCGTCTGCGTTTAGGTTCTTGCTCTATAAACCTCACCTTCACTACTGTTTTGTCCGCCACTGGGCACAAAATCTCCCGGGAAAATGAAGGCTGAATGGCAACTCTGCAGATTCGCAGCGCCAAAAATAACACCATTAGGAAACACTAAGGTGGGAAATGTCATCTGTTTTCACTTGTATTCCCTGTTTTCTCTCCCACCACTGGGTTTCAGGGTGTATTTTATGTAACATATGAAGCAGTTCAGCTGGGGAATACATCAACGATCCCCTACCTGGAAAAAACTTTTTGGTTTCAAGCCTTTAAACTCATTTTAACCATTTTTCTTACAGAGTGCTTGTATACCAAATGTCAGCATTTTTACACTACATTAGGCAGCTGACTATTTTTCTTATAAAGGCTTATTACATCAGGTTTGAAATAACATGACTTTAAAATGTGTTTAGCACATGCTCAAATTGTCAACTTAGCTCCCTCATAATTGTAAATTGTCACTTTCACCTTCAATCAGCACTTTCAAATTTCTCCATCTGTGAAATGATACAAATTGTGTATAAAGTCTAGAGACACTCGGACACAAATATAGTTTCGCTTAGCAACAGACAGATCAGAGGAGCCTCAGGAAACAAACTCGGTGGTACACACACACACACACAGACACACACACACACTCCTCCTGACATGAGTGTTCATTATAAAAGATGACCACGATCATCTGCGAAGAAAACAGTGGCTCCGTCCGTCCTCGGGTCAATCAATCTAATTCAGCGTCCCTGCCTGCAGCTTTATCCCAAGCAATTACAGTGGAAAGGTTCCCCTCACAGTCTCAGGTAATGAGTCTTCTGAGACACAATCACTCATATTTCATGGCTGAACAAAAATAAAGTGCCACATGTCACGCTGTCCACCTGTCAGTTGTGAGATTAACAACTCCAGACTCTCAAATTACACACACGGTACATGTTAGCCTTCTCGATACTATATTTAATTATTGAAGGGTCTTGTGAGGGCTCAGCTGGACTCTTTGATCTCAAGATCCCTCTAGTCAAAGTGGACAAGGTTTTCCTTTGGCTCTTTTCATTCTCATTTACTTCGCAGGAAGGTCTGTGTGCTGGTGCTCAGTCGGAGGCTCTGATCACAGACCTGATCCATTCTCTTTCCTACACGGTTTACCTCTACCTGTTCCCTCTGCTGCTCCGCGCTGCTTCCAGCCTGTGAGTGTGACCCATCTGGCATCACATTATATATCATGGAAGCTCCTGTTGAACACAAATCTGCAGCAGAGCAGGACCAAACACCCTGCAGAGTGCTGCCACACTGCTCGGTTGTGCTCCGTCACGCTAACTGCAACACTTTTTTTTTTATATATGAAACTAGTACAACACCAAAGTTTGAAGGCAATAAGACAGAAGCAGTGTGACATTTAAGTGTGATATCAGCAATGGAATGAGTACCGTGAAAACGGTAAGCTATCTCTGTGCCAACACTCCTGATTTTTGAAAGTCTCCCTATTTTCCACCTTCTCTCGATAATCTCCTGATTCCATATTGGTACAACTTAAATGGATGTTTCTCAGTTTCTGTGTGGGATGTGTGTGCGCCGTAGTATGAGGCAACCCAGCCGACCCTGCCTGACATGCAGCTTGTCACAGCACTCACTCAAGTCCTCCCAGGCCTCCAGACTAATAACCTTTTATTCAGGTGCACCAAATAATACATTTTTATTCAATTTCCTGATACATTTAATTGATTGTTAACCACAATAAAAAGGTGCAAATGCCAGTCCTTGAAATCACATCCAAGAAGAAACTGCCATAATCTCAACTGTTTAACAAACAAACACCTTCATTTGAGGTGTGACCAATGAAAAACCTTTTGACATATGTAACCAAAAAGTCGCACCCTGGAAAGGTGCTGATACATTTCACTGAACTTGGTGCAAGATCTTCGTGCACAATCACCTCTTGTCTCTCTCGCTCATCATCTTCCCTCAAATCTTAAGACTGTAGTCCAACATCATTTTGTCCTTCCTCTTCTTCTTTTTCAAAAGGTCTATCTGGCAATGATGGCTCTTCAACACACACATACACACACTCCACACAATGTTTTTGCTTGATGTTTTTTGTGATCTAAATTTGAGATGCAGACTTTTGATCGCTCTTTGTGGGCTGAACTTGTAATATTTTTTTTCATTTCACTGTGAGCTATGAGTTTAATACTTATGAAACTGTAATTTTACTTTCACATTGTTGCATTTATTCTATTAATCTGTAGAATAGGGTGGCCGACACCCCAGGAAAAATCCCTCTTTTCCACAGCCTAATGCTGGCAGGTATGGGAGAGGGTGGTCTATAAACAGTAATTGACAGAGAGAGTTGTATTCTTTATTCTCGAAAACAACTAAAAATAGCATTCTGCAGCATACTTTGTGGTGTGATCTTCACTTCAGCTCTGCATGCCGTTAATGAACCCTCTGTTATCACATTTAAATGAATAGCACTAGCAAACTGTTAGATTACACCTTTATCTTCCACAATGACACAGAATCATTTTGTGAGCAATCATTTGATCTCACTGTTGTCATCATTTTCTCCTGGTTATTAATGATTTTTTTTAACGGATACATTTCAGCACCTCTTGTGGACTAAGTTGCACTGCAGACTAAACAGAAAAACAAATACATAAATATGATATATGAACTGCACTGATAAACATCGATACAAGGATTCACAGTGTAATCCACAAGTGAAAGTCCCAACTGTTACATTTCATTTTCAGAAATATCATGTGCTGCACACAGCTTTGCCTTGTGATGCTCAGCCTCTTCCAGCGGCTGATTGCAGTTACGATAAAGAAACCACGTCCTCTTCTTGCGTGTTTTTAAGTTGTATCAGAGGTACTGTAGAGCTGTGAATACACACCATTCTGCTGCAGAAGATTAAAATGTCAAACTGATTTTATCTACGTAAAAAATATCAACTGATGATTTTCAATCGATTTAACTGCTGAGAGTCTTCATTTTCAAATACAGTGGAAAGAATTCAACCTGAAACATTCGGCAGTGAATGTGTAGCCTTAAGGAAGTGAGTCACAGTCGACAGTTATTTTTCCTGTGTTGTAGGACGACAAATAAATGAACCTTGACTCTTATTCCACTCACAGGTTCACTGTGAGAAGTGCACAGAAGCTATAACCGTCTCAGGGTAGATTCCTACAAATCTCAGCCCAGTGTAGGCAAGGTTGGCTTGCCAGATCACAACATGTACTTTCTCCAAAAAAAAAAGAGACTTCCATCCCCTTCAAGGACGACAAAACCACCACATTAAGTGAGTGAATTCATATAAAAGCAGAGTCTATGACAAAAGGGACACTCCACTTTTGTCACTCTGAAGAGAAAATAACAATGATGATGTCAAAGTTTATCTTAGATTCGGATTGAGAAGAGAAACAAAGACCTTTTACTAAAACTGTATATACCTGCATGAAATTTGAAACCATTTCAATAAAAAAGAAAGAAATCAAGTTTATCAAAGTAAAAATGTGAAATCCTGAACAAAGATAGCTGATTGTTGAGTCTTATCCCCAGACCTTCAAATGGAAGTGCAATATCATACAAGTTATAATTTGGTGCAAAAAAACCCGATCGTGCAGTAAAGAAGATTCTGTGGTAACATGGGTCTATGCAACATCCTTTCCTTTATATATCTTGACAAAAAGCAATTCATCCAAACAGCATTACCGCAGTTTGTCAAGCAAACATGAGATCTTAAATAAACATAATGACATAATGGACGGAAGCGACGGACCATAAAGTTCGTTATGGCCTAACTGAACAACAGTGAGCTAGGGGGCGGCTTCTCTAATCAGGAATTTAAGGCAGACATTCCTTAAAAGGTCATTATTGACCTGGTAGAGTGTGGGATCACTGTCCTCTTGTCCAAATTAGATGTAATGGTGCAGAAAATGACTGAACAAGCCTAGTAGTGAGAGTCTGTAACATTGATAGTATTCAGTCAATTTTGCTTTTTGCAGTGTGAAAGTCTCCCTCATAGTGCTGATGCCCCTGAGCTTTTCAGCCTATTCTAGCTTGTTTTAACTCAACGGTCTTAACATTTGCTGAGTGGTTTAATCAGAGTCGCTCAACTCATCACCCCCTAGGAAAAGTTTTACAGCAAAAAATGTTTAAAAAAAAAAAAAAAAAAAAAAAAAAAAAAAAGGGCAGACAGACAAAGCTACCAACAAAGGTAATGCTGAACAAAGTCAAAAATGTAGCCGACACAGATATTTTTCCCAGTAGTTGGTGCAGACCAAAGCAGGGCTCAAAGTGCAGGTTCATTGATATGGTAGTCAGAAACACAACTGAAAATTAATGTTAATGTGTGTTGATCAAGATCTAAAAACTGCAAACAGGTCAGCCAACTTCATAGTGTGTAGCATCTGCACATCACACCATCACATTGTTACAATGCTTTTCCCCTATTGACATATTGACCATCTTTTCTCTGGTATACTAACTTTTTGACTGCACAATCATGACCTGAATGGTAATTTGCATTACCTTTCAGAAATGCTTAAGGAGTAAAATAAACTGTGGTAAACTGATCACAGTCAGAGTGAACATGTGAATGAGCGCCAGATTCTGAGTGTCATCTTTAGGCTCAATGACTGAACTTGAGAAGATGAAACTACAAACAGCTGCTGGAATACCAACGTCTGAAAAAACGTCTTTAACAGAAATGTAACAAATCATCATATTTAAGTTATTTTAAAGGCAAGTGTCACAGTGTACGTTTGTAATGTAACTGGTCTCAGTGGCTGGCAGCTCTGCCTCATTCTAACCTGAAAAGCAGCTTAGCAAGCCTCTTAGAATCCTGCTTACTGCGGAGCATGTGAGGAAATGAACTCTGCTAAAGAGCCGCTGTGGTTTAGGTTGACCTCAGAATCATTAATACACACACACACGCACACACAGGTTATTTTACTCTATCAATTTCAATCCACTCAAATGAGGCTAGTGGAGACTCACCATATCACAAAAACTCTGATAATTATGCCATTGTTTTAACATTTTTGGCGATCAATAACCAAAATGTGTGTATATTTGAACATTATGGTCAACAGTATAACAGACTTCTACAGATTATCGAACCTTTGTTTCTGACCTTACAGGGAGAGGTTTGGCCCCTCAGTGAACTTCATTGTGTTAATAGGATTTGTGACAGATGATGATTGTGTTTAACATCCTGCAGCAACCATTGGACATTTTAAGTCACAGATTACAATCACAGGCTTGTTTGACTGAAGCCAAACAAAGAGATGTGTTGTTGCTCATTTTAAATACATAGTGTAATGTAAAATAAAGGTATTTTTATTTAGAATAAACAATGTGTGCCTTGGATCTTCACCAAAAGAGTTGCATTACATTTTTTATTGAGACCATATTCTATGTATACAATGAGCCCTTCAAAAGACGCAATAGCACAGTATATTAAATAAAATATGGTAATGTTCACCGAAAAAGTTCTCGTCACAGTAACGATAACAAACCAATTACTTTTGGTTGAAGTAATCAGTAAAATAAATTAGTTATTGTTCTAAGGAGGTACCTACAGTAGTAACTGCAACGTGTTCCTATGTTTTCATTATTTGTATATTTTATATCCAACATTTAAATCTGGAAGACAAATTAAATCAAAGCTAAATTATCATTGATTTTTTTCTGAATACAGAAGTTGTATCGCGGGACATCTTACTGCTGCAAAACAAACTCCACGTAGCCTTTTCCTGACTGTTATTAATCATTGATAATAAACCTATATTCATTTTAATTGGGTGTAATTATTTCATGAAAGGAATTATGATGGCTAAAAGCTAAAACATGTCTACTACACTTTTCTCAAGAGGGCTATGTGTGGTTGTGGTTTTGGTGAACTTCAGTACAACATTTAAATATAACTGTAGAAACTTATTTTACAATACATGAGTTGGGTTAGCAACCACAGCAGACGTCATGTCTCATTACTTTTCCTTTGGGTGAAATACCAGATACGCAGAGCGTGGTTCAGGATTTTGTGTCTATTCTTTTTGATGTTGGATTGTTGATCATTACTATCATTTATGTTTTCATTTCTTGTTTAAATGCCTGTTAATTTCCCCCTTGCGAAGGAGACGCTGCATCACAAGGTGTTTATCAAAGTCATTTACTGCGACGAATACAGGGCACAGGTTATACGACAGAGTTTATGTTGGTAATAAAAACGTTCTTTTTTAATCAAATTTCATGCAAAGATGACTTTAGGAATTCAAACATATATAGAACACTCCAATATCTTTAATGGACATGTGTTTAATTTTGATTTAGATATTAAACTTAAAAAGTTATCAGCTGTACAAAATAAGCAATCGCATCTCAACAGACTAACACCCTTCAGTGAATCACAAATGGAATTGAGCTTCATTTTCTCTCCTCAATAATTCCCATTAAACATCAGCTAAAGCTCCAAAAATTAACATTTTTAACTTCCTCTCAGAAGTCTGAAAATAGACTCGCTGTAGAGCCCTTTGTCTCCTCAACACTCTGGTTATAATGAGCAATAAAATAATATAATAGAGAATCATGAACACTGACAAACATATAGAGAAAGGCAGCAGGAAAGGGAGAGGGTGTAAAGTGCTTAATGGACGCCAGAAAACTTAAAGCCTCGTCTCTCTTGTGAATGAAAGTTGTAGCAGCAGCATTGCGGACTCACCTCGGAGGGCAGGGAGCAGCGAGCGGTCCTTCCTATCATCGCATTTGTTACACTCGCTGAAGTAGAGCAGCAAGAACACGTCCACCAGCACCCACACTAAGGAGGTGGTCAACACCACCTTGCAGTAGACGAACCGTCGCATCACCTCCCCGTGATGTCAGCCAGGCAGCCAAACAGTACTCAGGAGTGCTCCGTCTGCTGATGCGGCGTTTGAACTCCAGAGAAGGGCTGAGGAAACAGGGAGGAGCAGGTTTGACCGAGAGGCGTCATCCTACGAGAGAGAGAGAGGGGGAAAAAAAGACAAAATGAGAATGGCGGTCATGATTATTGTTTTAGTCTTTCTGCTGTGAAACGAGGAAAAACAGCAATCGATGATTTAAAACAAGAAATCTGTCAAGAGGCATGATGTCAGCAAGTAACCAAGTAGATCAATAATGTAAAAGTGATTAGTAATCGCCCTCTCTAGACTTTACTTTATGCATGTCATCACATTCAGATGGGTAGCTTGTGAACTACTCTATAAGTTATTTCATTTATTATATTGCATATTGTGTTACTAAACAAAATCTGAAAGTAAGATAGTCAAATAAATGTAGTGGAGAAAAAGCACAATATTTCCCTCTGAGTGTTGTTGCTGTGGCAAAATACAGTTTGTCCCCAGTTGTGCCAAGTGTGTATTATGAGAGCGACAAATAAAGAACTTGAGAACCTCATGTGAGGAGACAGAATAGTAGTGAAGAGAAAAACACATTCAATACATACTGTATGTATTATATACCCTGATTGATTGAGGCAAAAACTACACATGAAATCAGTGTTTGACAGTATATGTGAAGGATCCAGTGAAAAAAAAAAAAAAACTGTTTCTTCGACAGCGTCAAATAAAACTCAACGTTCCCACTGTCAGTTACATTTCGTAAGCGGTGGCCAACTCGGTTTGTTGTGCCACAGCAATCCTGGCATCACGTTACCTCACATACAAATTGTCCCAGTGAGTTCCACAGCAGATAAACAGCTTTTAAATTCATGAAAAAGAGAGCAGAGCACTGCGTGGATCAGTGCGACAGTTACAGCTACATTCATGAAACTGGGTCACTGTTTTAAAACTACCTCACATATATCTTTGACATGCAGCAGCATTAAGTTTCTTGTTTATTATCTATCTATATCTATACAAAAACGCCAGGCTACTGATATATCAGTGATAAACTTATAATACTGGCCCATATATTTGGTCGAGTCTCACAAGGCCAGACCATCTCCTCAGTGCTGTGTCAGGGCTGCAGCAGGACAGACTGCACATATCATCTTTCTGGAGATAAATACTCTGGATTGTTTATATTTCTTGGTACAACAATCACAATCGTCTTGGGTGGTGCTAAACCCAGAATGGAGCAAACAGTGGTTTTGTATTGGTGAAACAATCAAAATGGCTTAATCCCCACAAAGGACAAGGTAACAGCTGCTAGCTCATTTACGTTTGCACTGTTACAGACCAGATTAGTGTGAGGGTAAGCCATTTTCAGCATGTAGGTTGCTAGGTCCAAATATCCACGAAAGGAGGAGAATGCCCATTGAAGTAGTCGACCAAATGCAAGCTTATACTCACTGTTTAATACATGGGAGGAGTCAGACTATACTGGGACATCAGTCAAGATCTAACATACAGACAGCTATACACAAATATATACAGTATATCTAACTCTAAAGCAAGGAGTCTGTCTGTCTGTCTGTCTGTCTGTCTGTTAATCACATATCTTAAGAACCATTCATCCGATCTGCTTCACACTTGGCAGGCGTGTTGCTGAGGACCAAAGAAAGTGCAGTCTGACTTGTATCAATATCAACACATTTTGAATAAACAGTGAACATTGCTATGGCTTCATGGCTCTGCAGACTGAAATGTGGGCAAACAGATGATCCTTCTCACGTTATCTCCTGGGGAAGCAGACGTAAACAAACTGCGGATTAGGGTGGTGCAACAACTTGCGGTAGTAAGCTGTGGTCAATACAGTTTAATACACAGCAAGAACTAGAGGGGAGATTTTACGTGACATTTCTATGTAGACAAGTCAATTTTCTCAGAGATACAGAGTTTGTAGAAAGGTGCAACTATTATTATGATTGTGACTTAATCATTTTAAAATGTTTGTCAGGTGCAAAATGATTGTCTTGTTTGTCTCCGTAAAATAATTCTGATGGTTGGTTCCTACTTCTAACAATGTTTGTCAGCCAGTAGTACAACGCTGAATCAACAGTAACAAGCAACAGGATAAGTTAACATTTGCCAGCTAATTTTAGCAACATAAGTTAACTCTAGAAAAAATAGTGAGTGCACAAACTGTTAACAATTGAAGGTGGGAAATGAAATACCAAATTTAGTGACTTTCTGTTTCTGTCAAAAGCAGTGAGCTAGCTAAGGTTAGCTTCTAGAATGTTTACTGTTGCTGGCAGCATCGTCAGCTGCTCCGGGATGCCTCTCTCATTGGTTGCTGTGGTCCAGTTCAGAAAGTATCAATGTAATCATCCAGATCTTACATCCTAAATATGTTTGACATTATCAGCGTGGCCCCTCTCATTACCAGATGACAGTTTTCATGAGGTGGTCCTCCTGCCAAATGCAAGTGAGGTTTACACTTCCTTAATAGATTTTTCTCATCTTCGCTCTACTTTACGGGTGTCACTGCCTTCGGTCACACTCAGACCTTTAAGAGGGGGATGGTCTCACCCAGACTGCCACATTGGACTGACCCAAGACCCCTCCGCCTTTTCTCCATTTGAAGGATGAATGAATGCTAATTTCCCCCCACTTCCTACATGAGTAGTGCTGCTCGGACCATCTGGCAAGCTTTCATAGCAGAGGCAATTTGCGGAGGTTAGATGTCTCATAGGCATGGATGTATGCTTCACAATATTTCTGATGAAAAACAACGTGATTTTCTGTCTGACGGGATTTCTACTTGACTGAAATTATAGGTTTTTTGTTGACTGAAAGGCTTATGAAAGTATAATCAGAATGGAAATAGGATGATGAAAGGAATGCTTTCAGCCATAGAGAATCAAACACAAACACCCGGCAGCCTTTTAGGCATTCGAACCAGAAACGTTTGCTACAATATACAACACGTGGTGTAGTAAATGTTCGGTGCTCGTGCTCAGAATGTGACTATATTTTTAAAAAATAGGTTTTCGCATACAAGTGTGCATTTGATTGGAAGAATAACTTACACTACCCGTTACTTGTACAACTAGTGGAAACCGCCTGCAGCATCTCCTGTGGGGAATCTGACAGATTTCCTTATCTTCCACTTGCAGCATGGTAATGATTTTGCACTCCACGCACATATACTCACACTTTGTCCTCTCCGCTCCCTGTCTAAATGTCCATCACTGGGTCTGACACCGCTGCCCCGGGCTAATTCTTATCTCATTCAAAAACAAGGCAGCCTCTGTCCAGCTGCATCAAGAGCTCCACACTCAGATCGCAGCACGGTGGATGATCTCAGAAACAGAACTGAAACACCATTCGCTGACAGTTAGACCATTAAATGATTAGTCAATCAAAAGAAAACTGATCCCCAACTAGCTTCAAAAATACAGAAACGTGGATACACATTTATTCTGAATATCTGAAATGGTTTCTTTACTCATTTATCACAGTAGACAGACCCCAATACAAGCTGCTTTTTTGTTCCCTCTCCTCTCCAATAGCAAATTGACACATGCACCACGCCTCCTCCAGAGATTAAACGTATATGCTGTTGTTCTTAACACAGAACACAAGTCTTGTCATATTTATCTTTTAATAAAAATAACTCTGAAATCTTAAGCCATCGGCGTGTCAATTTTATCCCTTAGGTTTAACATTATCAGCAGATAAAGAAATTATAGTCGATAAATTTAGAAAATCACAGCCTTGGTGAACCATCTTTGTTCACTACATTTTAGCCTTGCTTGCTCTCAGATGAGCATGAAATAGCATTAAAATGTTGGTTTCTATGATCAGTATCAGCCAGGAGAGTCTGGTAATCCTCAATTATGGTATCAGCTGCAAAAAATCCATAACGTGCATCCCTAATTCAAATAGCTCATGCAACTATGGTTTTCTCTGAAAAACTAGATTTTCCATTGTTTTTTTTCCGCGGACATGAAATTAACGCTATTCAAAACAGCATTTCTGAATACTGACTATCAAATAGCTTTTTCTTGAAATGCTCGTCCCTATTAACAATTTATCTAACGACTATGAAAATAATCACAAGATTAATCAATAATGATGATTGTCATGATGATGCTTGCAGCCATTCTTCAAACCAAAGTAGATAGATGCAATCCAGATCTCCAGAAAAGGAACAAAATGATCTCAGTGAAATTCTGCTGATGTCCAAGTCTGTACATAGCACATCACCTCCACTCAGACTGCTGACAGATCAATGATGATTCTGTCTGTTTGCATCTCTAACCATCTGCTTTGGTGCGTCAGTACCACAGACATGTTTGGGTTTGGTAGGTACCACCAACCGCGCTGCCGGCAGCTCGCTGGAGTCTCGTCCGGAGGAGCCTGAGTCAATTAAAATAACCATCTGCACAGATGAATATTTCCTGTCTGCTGTAAAGAACAAATCCCTCCAGTCTTTACAAAAACACTTTTCCAGTCCCCTTTTCGGGACAAGTGCAAAGCCATCAGGCATTAAGCGGCTTCCTGAAGTGACAGCTAATTGTGTTGTTAGCAGCACTCCTTGTTGTGAAATGTCTGGTGTCGTGCCACCAGCTATTTTACGTTTTCCTCATTCATGACAACAGCATGCACATGCCAGACTGTTTGCTAGTCAGGGTAATACAACTAATTCATATCAACATTTCGACACTGACTGTTGGATGAGGAGAATGGCATCAGATCATGCTCCGCAGTCATAAATATACTCACGTGTGGCCAAGACAGTTCTGTCGAGCTTGTGCACCGTCCTCAGACAGCTAACACTTTTAGCTCAGCAGCTAAATAGAGGATTTCTGCTTTTAAAGAAGGTGTAAATAACATCTTTTCAAATCAAATAGGGAGCTCGGGGCTTCCAGAGACTTGGATTACAACGGCCAAGTGTATGGATCAATTTTATGTTTGTTTTTTCACATTTTAAAACAAGTCCCCATCTACTTCAGTTGTTTTAGTTTTAGAGAACGCTGCAATGCTGTTTTACTTTGAAGCTTCAGGAATGTTATGTGGAGATGGAAATTCACCTGACTTTCTATCTGGGGGGAGGCAGGTAGATGATGACTGAATTTTACATTTCAAGTGAACTTCGTTTAAGGGGTTGTCTACATGTGATCACCTCATTCATGTGCACCAAGTCACACACCTGCATCTCTACTGTGGACAACACCAGTAAATTTTAGGCATCAAGTGTTGAAAAGTGTTGATCTAAAAGTTGGCGCAAAAAAATAAAATAAAATAAAATAAAATAAAATAGATCACTGTTGGGAAAAGCACTGTTTTGATACCGGTGCTTGAATCTCATTTACCACATTAGCATTGGCACCAGTGGTGAAAAATGCCAAGCCATGCCAGGAACAGGAGGTAATTACAGAGCTGATCTCAGTAAGCCCATTAGGCCAATATCTGCAGCTTCTTTTATAACCCAAACAACATGGAAATGTGACACTCACCACTGTGGTGGCTTTTAAAAGGTGTGGGACTCACACACACTGACTGGCCATATTTTCCATTCAGGTGCATGCACACATCATATATTGACTCTGAACTGCTAAGTGTGGGGTGAGCCAGGAGTGAGACGGGGAGAACACTGTAATAATAACAGCAGGTGAATGCAAATAAACATACATGTATACAATGAAAGCATCATCAACTCTACTCGTGTTGTGACAGAGGATAGGAGCGTGACATGCAACATAATCGAAGACACTGTGCTCACCTAAATTATGGATGGAGTGGACCAGTGACCTGTTCCAGCCTCAGCTCGCAGGCAACGTGTTGAACGCAGACAACATGACCCAGTAATACACAACACAATTCACAGCGGCGGACATTTAAAAAAAAAAAAGGACAAAAAAAAAAAAGGACAAAAAAGGGGGGGGGGGGATTAATTTCTCCTGCAGCGTCTCGGAACGACACCTAAGTTACACAGTCCATCTCAGCGCGGAGTAGTCCACGATCCCCGTGTGATGCTGTCCGTCTCTCACGGTACCTGTTCGGACTCCTTGATATGGTCCGTCCCCGGCCGAGCCGCAGCGAACCGGTGAACACGGACGGGCTCCATGAATCTTTTCTCCCATCGGCTTTAAAACGCGGCTGCGGTCAACGCGTCTCCTCGCGCACCTGCTCTGCTCTCCGACTGGATATTACGAGAGGAGAGGACGGGCGAGATAATACGGAGCGCAATCTAACCTCAGCTCAGAGCGACCTGCGGTGGTCTCCCGTTCTCCTCTCTGATTGGCTCAACGCGACGTCACTCGCGAAATGCCCCTTCTCGACGCGTCACGGGTGTCTGGTAAATGTAGGCGCGTGCACCACGAGCCAAACACGGTGATTAGTGCTCAGATGTTACATGTCCAGACCCATGTGGTTATTTGCAGGTCTATGTCAAGCAGATATATACAAGGGTGATTTTTTTTGTTGTTTGTTTGTTTGTTTGTTTGTTTGTTTGTCAGGGGACTCAAATCTTCTTCAGTTATGTTGAATTTTGTGTTTTGTATATGATTGTCTAATTTAAAAAGAGAATCCGAGTAGAGAGGTGTAGTTTGTAGTCCTAAAAAGCCTGAAAATCGGTTAGCGTTTTTAAAAAGTACTCTCTTTAAAACTGGTTTATGATTAAATGCCTAAAATAAGATTGAAGTTATAACATTCTTTGTTCAGCGTCATAAAATGCGTCATCAAATGTCCCACAATTTAATTACAAAGTGTTTACGTGTTATAAAAGGGGACTACAGATGTGGTCAGGGACATTAAACACCATTACACCAGACACAGAGACTCACCTACTGGCTAGTCAGTCCTCAGCTTACAACTTGTTGGTTTATCGGTTTATAGAAAATATATACAGTAGTTGTGTAGTAAGAAGCTTAATAATGGTGTTATTTAAGTCATGTGACTGCAGTGTCTGTTATAGCCTAACATTAGCTTTGAACTGCTAGCGATTAAATTTGTGCCTTAAAAATCACAAAAGTGTTGTTCATCTGTGAAGATTATCTTCTGAACCAAACGCCTTAGTATCATAAACTTTTGTTTGCCACAGATTTTATTCTCAGCGATATTCAAAAATGGAATTTAAAATTCCCGTAGGCTTTTTGACGAGGGGACCGGGGCGATGCTAACTTCCGGGTTAGTCTACAGAAATATGTCATCTCTGCAACACTCTTTACCTCAGGAGTTTTTCAGAAATATTTCCTTTTGCTTTTAAGGTGCAAAAATTGACCATGACCTTTCAGAACCGCACACCTACAATACCCACAATGCAACTTAGCCACTGAGTTACATCACATCACATTTTTTCACATATGCAGTTTTACTCCCCAAGACCTGTAAACACACTTCAGTGTGTAAAATTGGTGGATTTACACTTTAATATAACTTATTTTCCAGACAAATTTAGTTTAAACCAACTACTTTACAGTAGTAACATCATATTCTGACCTCTCTGTCACCTCAAGGTCCCCTTTCTGTAATAAAAAAAAAGTTTTTTTTAATATATATATATATATATATATATATATATATATATATATATATATATATATATATATATATATATATATATATATATATATATATATATAATAGAATCATGGATTTGTTAGATGTGTTAAACTACTTATTGTACATGATGTCATAGTTTGAGTTTACTTCAAACTACCACTTGTTTTATACCAAATGCAACTGAAAACAAACATCATGATATAATGGCATCATCATGGCAAGACTTGAATTGTAATTTACAGGCAGGTTTATTAATAAAAAACATAGCTTACAGCTCAGTATGCTTGTATGTGTGTCTGTGTCTATAGGCCAGTTATTTTAAGAATGGTCTTAAGTGACTCATGCTAAGCAATGCTGCCATCTGCTGCTATCGACGAGAGACCTTAAGCATTTTCCTCTGGGCAACGAAGACGCTCAGATCCTGGCGTTTAATTCACCGTCAGCAATTCATGACAGCTCTGACCTTTTGTCATTGAAGCACAGTCACAGGCTGAAAACTTTGTTTTTATTTGAAGGTTTTATTGTTATTTCATTTGACTTGACTGTACTGCAACAGCAGACAAATACAATGCAGCGAGATAAATCTGACGCTCATCCATAACTGCAAACAAGATATTAAGACAGACAAACACCAGATACCAAACATCCACTAGATGTCAGTGCATGTCCTGGTTCTTCATTGTTCTAGAGAGGAGACCTCTTGTCAGGGCTTTGTGCAACTGGTTGTATAAGAAACACATCAGAGTGATGAACTTGCACTTGTTTTTATGTGTTTACAACATCCTTTGTTGGATGAAAATATGTGCCTAATTATGAGAACAGCATTGGAGTAAAGTTTTCTTCCTCTGCTTGTTGATGTTCAGCCCCCCCCCCCCCCCCCTGCAGTGGACATGTATACTTATCACTGCAGGAAAATCATCTTCAAGGCTGAATTCTGTATAGCTGCCTCAGTTTCAGGGTCCTGGTATTGTTAATTCTGACTCACCGTAACTGCAGGCTGTAGATGAAAAGAACTGAGTCAATGTTAAGTTACACTTTTCCATGACAAATTAAATAATTCTTAAAATGTCAACAATAAAACACATCTTCCAGTGTTGTTTGTCAAAGACCCAGGGACAGTCAGTTTGCTGTCATGGAAACTGGAGGGTGTTGAGAAGCAGAGAACAAACTATTTTTATTGGCGAAAGAGCACAAGCAAAACGTAAACATAACATCAGGTCACCATTTTCTTATTTTCTTTTCCCAGCCTCCCTTCAATCAGAGAATTTTACTGTTTCTTTCTCAAAATGGTCGATGATTCTGATAGTATGCAACCAATTGCCTGATCCGTTAACTGCTGCAGCTCTACTGTGGTGAGTCCTTGACAATATGTTTGGCTGTGATTAATTTGATAACGTGCTTTAATGAATACTGTAATCAAATGAATTGTAATGAGCATCTAGATAATAGGCCATGATAGTATATAAATAGGATCATACATCAACATTATAAGTATCAAAGTGGACGCTTTATGGATTTATTTAGCATTTTATTTCACTGTGTCAAAAAGTTGAAAGAAAAAATAAGAGAGAAAGAAAAAGAAAGATCACTGGTTTGGAAAACTAATTAAGAGCACAACACAGTGACACTGAGTGAAGTTCTTATTAGTGACAATACCTTCAAATCACAAGATTATTGGATGGATGGATGGATGGATGGATGGATGGATGGATGGATGGATAGATAGATAGATAGATAGATAGATAGATAGATAGATAGATAGATAGATAGATAGATAGATAGATAGATAGATAGATAGATAGATAGATAGATCGATAGATAGATAGATAGATCCAAAACTCACTTTCGTTTCGTCTCTGTCTGTTCATAGTTTTAATATAGTTTAAGAAGTCTAGAACTTTAGACCAAACTTGCTTTTTTTGAGTTTGAATTATGGTGAGGTGAAGGACGGAAGACCTACAGTTCATGAACAAATGACTACATAACAAAAAGTTACATTGTGCTTTGGGTTCATGAACATGAAAATCCCACATGTTGGTTAATGTCAGAGGCTATATCCAAGTGAGTTTCTCCTCTCAGGTTGCCAGGTTGGCCAGTTTTGTTAATGATGATAATGGAGTTCTTATTGCTCTTTATTTA
This sequence comes from Acanthopagrus latus, assembly GCF_904848185.1. Taxonomy (NCBI): domain Eukaryota; kingdom Metazoa; phylum Chordata; class Actinopteri; order Spariformes; family Sparidae; genus Acanthopagrus; species Acanthopagrus latus. Next base: position 16,889,385 of record NC_051047.1, read on the forward strand.
CACTGTAAATGGACGATGAACATTTTGAGTGGCTGCTTCTCTTGCGTTAACAAAAGCAAACATGTAGCCTTGGATTAGAAGACAACTGCAACAAAAAATTGTATAAAAAAAGAAACATCACATATGCTGCAGAATAAACACAGTGCTACTCTACTTTGTAATGTATATATTTTCTATATTTGATTTTTAAATATAGGGTTATCCATAAATGTTCCGATTATATTATTTGTGGTTTGTAACCCAATATATTATATGACTGATTCAAAAAAATGGCCAAATATCATTTTCATGTTCATGAAAAATGCATTTTACAAAATGGCTGCTACAGGGCATCAAACCACATGTTGTCAATCATGTGAAACTCAATAAAACGTGGAATTAAATCCATGTGTATAAGACCTCAATGAAAAGCTTCACATGAAATCTGGAGATAAACTTTTTCTTCTCACTGAAAATGTATTTTCTTAACAGATCTTCAGGAAAGGTCAAACAAAGTCAGTGTGTTTTTTATTTCAAAATAATAGACTTTTGTCTCATGGTAACAGCAGTGTGACGCAGCTAAAATGGATGAAAACTGTCATTATGCATTTTATAATATTCATTGGAATTGTGTGTTTTAATGTCATTTATATACATTTGATAGTTATATATACATTGTTGCGCTTTTAATGGTAGAAAAATGTAGTTTTGAACTCAAAATACAGCACTGCCTGACTATACACGAGTTCTGTGGCGCTTGAAATGTTAAATAACTGAAAAAAAAAAAACACAAATATTGCCAAACTGATGACCCAAGAGGCAGTAAATTGCTCAAACAACCGGTTGTTTTATTCTAAAACATGATAAACATGAGGTCTCTGGTTTCATTTCTCTGTAAAGGATATAGAGACAGAAAACTGGAAAACATACAGTAGCAGGCTGTGCACACACACACACACACACACACACGCACAATATGCACAGAGAACAGAACACAGTGTACTACATACATGCCTTGCTGCACATAGACATCGGTGACGCGCGCGCTCTGGACGCATGGTGGCGCTCTTGCCGCTCCGTCCTGCCTCCGGAGCGCCTTTTTAACGCAGGCGGGTGCCGTCTGGCTATTTAACGGCGGGGCGGTGGACTCATTCCGCTGTGAAACTGGCTCCTGAACACATGAAATCTCCTGTAATGCGACGCCAAAGCAGCTTGTCAAACTCCAGAAGAGCGCTGCCTGACCCGACGGAACTTCTCCTCCACTTCTTCTCCACTTCTTCGTCTTCCTCATCACCTTCACCTCCCACTTTGATGAGACTCTCTCCCGGAGGCCGGCGCGTCTTTTTCCTCCTGTCTCTCTCACTCTCTCTATCTCTCTCTTTCTTTCTTTCTTTCTTTCTTTCTCTGCGCCTGTCACGTCCCGCGCATTGAAAGTTTGATTTGATTCTCTTTTGCCTTTTCTGAAAGTGGGGGGAAAAAAAAAATGAATAACACCGTTTTCAACCAGACGGAGGGCGGACTGCTCAACAAGACGGAGGAGTTCTTCTGCTGCAACTTTTCCTCCGTGGTGACTGACAACAGCTTCGTGGCCGCCGCTCCGGATGAGAGGAGCCTCTTCATCATGAGGGTGGTCCAGATAGCCGTCATGTGCGTTTTGTCTCTCACGGTGGTGTTTGGCATTTTTTTCCTGGGCTGCAACCTTCTCATCAAGTCAGAGGGGATGATTAACTTTTTGGTAACGGACAGGAGACCGTCGAAAGAAACAGAGGCGGTCATTGTTGGAGCCTACTGATTGACTTGACTGGTGGTGATGATGATGATGATGATGATGATGATGATGATGCCCCTCATCATTATGATTTTGAATCAGATCTGACGGGAGAAAACTACCTGATCAAGCCCCCCCACCCCTGTTTTCATAGAGAAACCTCAGAAAGATGCTCCTGGAGGTTGACTCCCCCCCCCCGAGGCTTCACCTCACCCCCCCTTGTGGCTCTTTAACGGCCAAAACACAGACTCCTCCATCCTCCAAGAGGTATAGAGCCTTTCTTTTTCAAAGCCTCTTTGTTTGTAAAGTATTCAGCCGAGCACTGTTGTAAATTCAGTAGGATTCAGTGGAGCACCGTTTCGCCCAGCAGCGTCCTTTCAGGGGCTGCTGCGTAAAGATGCCCTCTCACCGTCGCTGATGCGATGGAGGAGAGATCGATGTTGAAACATGTGCTGTATGTTGTATGTGTTTTTGCATACAATATGCAATGTATTCACCAGTGTGTGTGTGTGTGTGTGTGTACATATGTGGATATTTTTTCCTGGTGAGAACTGTGCGGGGGCTGCGAGGAGAGCCCAACATGACGTGTATCTTGTTAATTGGAATAAATTCGTTCTGTAATTAAAGTTTTTCCTCTTAATTAAGGTCTAATTTCTCCACCATGAACGCCCTCTGCCAAAGTAATTTAGATCTGAGATGCTTTGAACTTTCCCAAAGAGCTATTTAATGAGTTATATTGTGACAATTATAAAAATAGCACGTTGATAAAAAAAAAAAAAAAAAAAAAAGATTCTGTTAAATCCAACAGGAAATGAGGGTATATTTATGCTTTTATTTATCTGAATTGAAATGAAGAACACCCTCTTTGGCACGCATGAAGAGCGTTCGATAGACACAGGGAGATTCTCCTCTAAATTGCTCCAACAGTGGAAATCTTCACATTCAATCTTTTCTTTCAGCTGATCCAAAAAACAACTTGAGTGTGGGTCTTGTGTAAAAACTCCCCCTTTTCTCTCCCCCTTTTTTCTGGTTCCTTTGTTTTTTTCTTGGTAAGACATTGATTCATGCAGCAGTTTACAATCCTTCCTCCTCCCGTCAAAGCATCTGTTGTGCTCTGCTCCCGGCTCACCTGGATGCCAGCTCCCCAGGGTGAGACCGGCAGCAGCTTCAGAAATGACTTGTCATGTCAGTTCAGGGAGGATGAAGCCACCGGGCAATATGCTGCTGTCTGATTGCCCACCTGTGCTCCGCATGCAGAGTTAAATAGTTTTGAACCTTGATTTTCTTTTTCTAAAAATGTCCTTCACCTCAGCTTCTCCCTCCCCCTGGTCTTCCACCTGAGGAGGCCTTATTCTTAGTGTGGTTATGGATGGCTGCGGCTTGTCACGCTGACCGCTGTCTTGTAGGACACACACTTGATGTCCTCATGTTGGATTTAGAAGAGATCCAAGCAGTCATCACACCAAGTGGTGATAAAATGTTTAACAAACTTAAACTTAGTGATAATAATGATGATAATACTGTGTGATGGAGGGTGAATTTATCTATCACAAAATTATGAATGTTCAAATGAACAATTGCATGTCGAATTAAAACCTCTGCACATACCTCTGCATATATATATATATATGTATATGTATATGTATATATATATATATATATATATATATATGTATATGTATATGTATATATATATATATATGGAATTACAATAAAGGTTCAAGTAAAAAAGATAAATATATATTTTGATAATATTAAGGGTCATTGTATCTAATAGTAACAATAGATGTTGCCTAATACTGTGAAAACATGATGTTTTCTAAGATGGTTACTGTACCACCACAGTGTTCAGTTTGATGCCGTAGTACTGAGAGTTGCACTGGTTTTACAATATGCTGTAAGACGCAGACCCAGTTTGTTTTCTGGGGGAACATATTGTAAGGTTGTCAAAAGTATCCATGCTTGTATACTTTTTCGATACTACTTGATACCACTTGTTTAAAGCAAAATTAGAGCATAAAATAAACTGATCTACAATCAGATTTTCAACCCATATCATTTATATTAACTTTACAACATTACAACAAATGTGTTGGTATTTGTTTAGTGTCTTTTTTTGTACCACCACTATTGCAGGTTGGTCATTTAAAAAAAACCCCACTAGAATAGCGCTCAGTAGAGTGCATACCTCCACCAAGTCCTCTTTACTTCACTCAGATCTGATCCAATATCAAATAAAACCTTTTGTATTAGGATCTCATAGATACCAGTCACCTAAATACATCTGATTCTTTTCATCAAAATCTTGGGATGTTCCCTGAGAAATTACCATTTTTACATAACGCCTTGTCTCACAACGTTAAAGAAAGTGAGAAAAGTGTCCCTATGGAGCCACACCAAAAGTTGATGGGGTCTATGCTGGGCTGAGACCCGTCCCCATTCAAAGTTTTGGGGAAATCCATTCAGTAGTTTTTGTGTCATCCTGCTCACAAAACAACCAACAAACAAATGGACTGGGGTGAACATAACACCACTTTGGTGGAGGTTTTTTCTATCCACTGAAACTCATATCATAAACCCACCAAACACAGCACAGATTTTATTGCACGTTCTTCTTGATTACATATGTTTTTATTGTGGGCGTTAAGCCAAAACATTATTTCTAATATATGCAGTATACTGTACATTTCTAAATTCCCCTCAGCCTCTGTTTGTCTTGTTCAACCCTCCAATAAGAAAAAAAGCAGCAACGACTCATGATGCCAACATTTCAACTAGTCCTGACAGAGCAGATAGGATGATTCTTTACAAGTCTGCAAGTCACACTGAATACATTTACACACGCAACTAGCTGATACATAATGTATGACGGACTCGTACTCATTACTTTCTACTTATTAGCCTAATTTTCATTTTATGCAGGATTCTGAACAGTTGGAATAACACCGAAGCGTCTTATCTAGAATTAACACTTTTTTAATGGAGGTTTGGTTTGGACCTAACTGAGTCTTTCTTGCTCTCTAAGCTACTTCCTGGGGGAAAAAAATATGATCAGCCAGAGTAGTAATTTATGTTGTAGCGAGTATAGAATAAAATTAACAACTTTAGGACGAAGCAATAGGGGGAGAATTACTTTCTATATGTCACACCAAGCGTCTCTCTCTCTGTCTCTCCGCTTTGTGTGATTGCTTTCATTAGGGAGCGCTGGGAATAGCTCCAAGGGAAATGGTGAGGCAGTTTAACATCCAGCAGAGAACAATCTTCTGTCTGCAGCTGAACCGCTGTAAGTGTATCCAGCTGTTTCTCACACAAGTTTATTCAGACTGGACTCTGATCGATTGCTGGCAGCCTGATGTACTGGGTGGAGATTAAAGTTTTTTTTTTTTAAAAAAAGGAGGGAGGGGGGACTTTATTGTGGAAGTGTTTCTGCAGGAATTTTCTTGCTTTTCTTTGATGGACAGTTGTTACTGCCAATGCACACACCTGTCACACACCAATGCTCTGAGAGATTTAGGAGATAGCAGCAGCAAACAGTCATCTGTACCCCTGGTAGTCCTGCTGTCAACACACTGATAGTCATCTGCAGGGTGTATGAGCAACTCGTCCCCTGATATTTAGTGTTTTCTCTGCAAAAAGACTTAAGACTGTTCACTAAAAATGTTGTTCAAAAAATCTTTACTATAAGTATATGAGAAAAATTGAGTCTCGGGTGTCATTTTTCTGTAAAGGCTACAGGGACAGAAAAATAGACATACTGCAGCAGTCTCTGTACACACAGATATGCGCAATAACAATACACACTCGATTCGTAACTTTTGCCTGCTGGTACAGTATGTTCTCAAATTTCCTCCCAGAGGCAGAAAGAAAAAATCTGCTCACTCTTTCGCTGTGTACCCGCAGCATATCGCCAATTCAGCTCAGGTCAGAACAGCTTCAGTGCACTTTATCCCATGTCTACTGTATGTGAGCTGTGTTCGACTGCGACTGCATCGGCAGGGTGTTGATTGTGGGCTAAAATGGGCTTCAGGTCCCTGCTAGCTCTCACACGATTGGCTGGTGAGTAGAGGTCCAGTCGATGAACTGGATGGTGACTCGAAGCCGCAAATAGCTGTTTACTCCCCGTCTCCCACAGCTCCTCACCCATCCCTCCTCCGCAAAGTTCTGCGACTCTGTGGAGCATGAATGGGCCTTCTTCCTCCACTGCATCTCCTTTCATCAAAATAATATTTGTTGAAAACCGTATTGATTTTACACTGTGTTGCCCTCAAGGCCAGTTCTGGCTTGAGTTATGGCTTTGACAACAGTGGTAACTGAACTTTAGAAGCAGACTCAATAGAGACTCGACACAGGCTGTGAAATGCTGGAAACATCTACGGCGATGACTATTCAGTCTGAACCAAGCTGCAGCCGACGTCATGTGGCGGCGGCATTCTGCGACAATAGCAGTAATGGTGGAAGTCAAGCTGTGACAAATCCATGCAGACTGTTTGTGAACAATGATTCCATTACTTTACTTCTCTGATTCCAGTTACGGGATGAGCCATGGCTCTGCTGTGCTGCTGATTGTTTCACACTCACCGAACATGACAGGGATTTAACATCTGAAAAGTCCTGCTATTAGCACTTTACTGTAATCCTTTGGGCATGTGTGTGTGAGGGGAAATATTGTGGAAAAAATCTGTTCAAATTCACATTGTGGGGGATTCGTCTCTGGTTGGTGGACAAAATTCCAGGTCCCCATAAGGCAAACCATACAATTTGAAGATAAGCTTGTTTCTGTCATTCCTCTCCCAGAAAATGAACATATAGCTTCTTACAACACATATCTCACTTCATTGCAAGGCAGCGCCCTACCATGGCAGCAAAGGAGGAACTCAGGTGAAGCAGTGTAAAAAGCGACAAAGTCCCAAGAAAGGATGATGGAGTGGATGGACGGGTCAAACAAATACAGGACTTTCATGAGGAAAACTGCTGTTCAGGTCCTGCGTGAAACCAAAAGTGAGTTATTTTGACTTAGCATAGTTAACTTAAGTAACATACGTAGTGTTACTTAAGAAACCTTTAGTAACCGATGCACATAATTAATCTATGAGCAAACTAAACAAACACACTTTCTTTGTTTTTTTTGTTTCTAACCCTAACCCTGACTTTAAAGGACAACACAGTTTCATACCGTTTCGCATTGTTTATATGTGGCGGACCCTGCCACCTTCAGCTTCAAACAGTGTTCTGGGACCTTATTTTCCTATGTATTATCACCTCGTTATTATTGTTAATATTAATATTGATATTTACACCCAGGTAATTATTGTGTATTCACCCAAATGACAACGACAATGTAAGTGTCCACTTAGAGAGAATAGTAAAAGAGATAATATGGAATATAGTTTACATATGTGACCATACCTATAATATCATAATAAATCAATAATAACAAGTTGAAAAAATCAATTTTTGAAATAAGTTAGTTTTGCAGATTACTTATTATTATTATTATTATTATTTAGCAGAGCCCCTTTAATGCGGGTTTAAGGTTTTAGGAAACAAGGAATCACTTCAAAATGAACTCGATCAGATTATTTTATTGCTCTGTCAGCTCAACAAACAAACGTACTCTTGTAATTACAGGGTACAACCTAATAATTTCCTGTTTGAATCATCTTTGCCTTCTTTCTTTACACAAATGACACGACACGGCGCCGCTACAGACCACCGGCAGGAACCCATTAATCACTGCAGTCATGCAAATGCATAATGAGTGTTTGCTGCTTCAAAAATAATAGCTGTGATGATGTGATATTGACCCTGAAATCCATTTCAATTCTTGCGTGAGCGTGTTTCAGGCCGTATTGACCTTCTAATCATGCAGCTCTCTGGCAGCTACAGTGGCTCCGGTGCAGCCTTGTCTCTGAAAGTGAACTATTACTTTGCTCTTAGAGGAAGGTTTCTTCATACACCATAACCACAAAGGTAATAACCTTTTCAAGAAAGCACTCAGCGCACTGATGGAGTTTCAAGAGTGTTTTTTTCTTTTTTTTTTTCCTCCTTTTTTACAATAAGATAAACTTTCAGGGGAGCTCTCAAACTCATTTCTGAAGAATGTACGCTCTAAATACACTTTGATAGTACTTTCTGGATCGTTTTTTATCAGAGTAGAAATCAAAATCACTTCAGCATTCCTCTGCCACCATGTTTTAAAGAGCATTAGCTGACCTATAGTACATTCTGTATCGACTGTACGCTCAGTGAGCTTAATGCCCTGAAATAAAACACCATTAACCGTCATCTTCTAAATCCACTTCGACTTCGCAAATCACATTTTTCAATGCATAGCAGCCTGTTATCTTGGAGACAGCCATAACTAATGTGTGGCAGGTGTGAGGAGCAAAGCTTCCTAATCATACAGCAAGATGTAGAATAGAAATATACAATATTCAGCCAACTGCTGGTCTCTGCTGATACCTTAGGCTGTCCATGTTTGATTACTGCTACACTTTTCCAGCATCTGTACAACAGACTCATCTAAGCCTCTTATTGTGGCTGTATACAAGATGCTACAGGCAAAAAACTACACAACAAGAGATACTCAGGACAAAGAGCTGCAAAACATCACCTGATTCTATAATGTGTATGTCTGAGTCCTATTTTTATTCTAAACATTACTTCACCAGAGCACCAAAGACCCACCAGCGCTCTCCTTCCTTTTATAGTTTGCTGCGCCGCATTTTCCCCCAACCTGTCACCACGAGTCAAGTGTATTCGAACATGTATTTTTCATCAGACTGTTGAAAAGGTCTTTCTTTTGAGACGATGGGTGCCCAGAGCTCTTTGTGCCGAGCTCTGACAGGTGGTTTCAGTGGCCACGGAGAGACCTCAGAGCCTCGTCTCTATACCCGGCTCACGCTGGCATCACAGAAACTGACTCATACTCGGGCCGTATGCCGCCATCATCATCCTCAACACTTGCTCTCCGGAGACCTAACTGACACGGAGAAGCCATTAGTGACTCTGTTGCAACAGGACGGTGTTTAAAGAAAATATACATTATTAATTAGAGATTCACAGATCCTTTTTTTTCAGTTACAGTCCAGTTGTGGTCAGGGCCATAATGAGGGGTAAACACACATAAACCCAGTTTACCCACCTCAGTTTCCAAAACTTTTTCTTTTACCATGACAAACCTGATTCTGATCCAAGATTCAGTTTACGATGAAACAAAAAAAGAAAAGAAACAGTAAAGATGATTACATATGAAAATATATACACAAGATGTCCAGTGTGCAATAAGCAACTACACAGTAGTGGTACCTCCTCCTCCTTCTTCTTCTTGTTCTTTATCAACCCATACCCACTTACCTCAATTCAATCCCATCCCACACACCTCTTTGAAGAGCAGAGAGTAGCTAGAAGAATAACATAAAAGAAGAAACATACAGCAAGGGTTATTGGGAAAGAACCTAAAGTGAAAATAAATAATAAGAGAAAGAATATTCTTAACAGTAATATGAGAAATTTTACACGTAAATGAACATAAGAAAAAAGAGAAAAGGGGAGTTAGCAGTCGCTGAAATTCAAGCCGCTACACTGGACTATTTAAGATCGCAGGTGAAGCTAGTGGTCACAGCGTGCACATAGATGCAGATCTTTGTAAGCACATAAAATGATTATATCATGATTATTATTATTATTATTATTATTATTATTATTATTATTATGGGTGAGTGGTAGTCAGTGGCACCGAACAAATAATTCTGAGGCAACTCAAGATTATAATTACTGTGTTTTGTTTGTGCAGGTCCTCTCCGGTACTCTTGGCTGAGCAAAGATACACTGATGAGAAGCGCTCTCTTCAGACCTGACTGTAGAAATCAGTGGTGACAGTTTGGACCTGCCTGCCAAGTAGCAGTGTCCTGCCTGCCTGTGCGGCGCACTCCCGTGCCCCAGCTGTCAGCTGCACTCAGTCACTGTAACTGTAATGAAGCACCTTTGGCTAAGTAATCTTTTACTGCTACATACAGTATGTCTTCCCCTGATCGTCCTCCAATCACAGCAGCATTTCTATACATTAGTCACAACAACATGTATGCATCATGACATTGTTAATTGTACCAAGTTTTCGGAGTGCAAGTCATTAGCAAGCAATGGTTTTATAGAATTTCTATAGGAAAGCTGAACCCAGGAGCCCCGAGTTCACAGACTTTAATGGGAACGTGAAGCACGAACAGTATTGGCTAATCTGATTTGCCAGCTGAGCAGCGCCCCATGTTTCAGATGCTATACCTTGGGAATTCATGCCTAATGGTGCACCGCCCGGTTCCGTCACAACACATGAAAGTAAGCTCGAGTGCAGCATGATAAAACCTCTACAGGGTCATGACTTATTGAGCTTCGTCAAATTGCTTCTCACGGTGCCGCGAGCTCTTCCTCCCTCAGGCCTGGTGCCATTATCGCCTGGTGCTGTCTGCAGGTGCTCTTTCGGTCACATCGCTGGCTTCCTCCACATGCAACAAACAAAACACAACAATAATGATGGCCATGAAGTTGAATTGTAGGGTAAGGCTAGGCACGTAAATTAGTAAAACTTTACAGTTCTTTATTAATGACAATTCTGCCTTTGCGAAGGAAGACAATCACTCCCACGTATGATCATATCCTTGACGGGGAGACTTGGCGAGCAAAGATAAGCATTCGCATTGACAGAACAGATCTATCATGAAGCAGAAGAGATACAGGGAGACAGATCGAGAAAAGCCCAGATCAGAAGGAGAGGAAGAAGTTAGAGCAAATGAGTCAGAAAAGAAGATAGCTTGTGAAAATGTTATTCTGTGCAAATGATGATATCAGAGGCCCGAAAAAGAGCGTCAATCACTCAGAGTCACAGTCACCCACTTCACTTCACAAGCTGCGTGTGTGACTTCACAGCCACTGAACAGGCTGACATTCGAAAATGTCACTACTCTAACCCCGCCGGTCCCAGTTACTGTACAGTCAATGTACGGGCAGCAGCCAGAGGAGCCAAAACTGTTACTTACAAAACGTCGGCTGTGACATCTCACAGCTCCACGTGCCAAAAATAACAGCGAATAATCGTGAATTTTGTCTACAACTGCAGCAGACCCGATAACATCTTTCTTTCAGGGTTCTTCTGAGCAGATCTCCCTCCTGTCTTACGAGTGTGACACCTTTCTCTCCTGTGCTTACAAACCATGAGGGTCGGAGTCACAGGTGCAGCTGCATCCACAGAGTGTTGCAGCGGCGTGTGTGTGTGTGTGTGTGAAATGACATACCGGCCCAGCCGAGCCACACCTTGCGAGGCAACAGCTGTCGCAGAGGATCAGCCTCCAGCCCACCACACTCCAGGAGCCGCTTTCTAAAAGACCTCTGCTGTTCTGTTGTCCTCGCTCCTTATTCTTACAAATGAAAGGTCAGCTGCGTCACATGACCAATAAACTCCCGCCTGTTTGAGCGTGTCAGCTTGCATCAGCTCAGGTTGGCAAGCAGTTCCGCAAAGTAGGTTATTCAACGGATCATTTTTCAGCACAGTCTTTCCAATCTGCATATAAATAACATGACCCCAAGTCCAATTTTGTGCGCAGGCAGTATGTCAGTGATTCCCATTTAAATTCCGTTGAAAACAGATGTGTCCGAATACCAGGCATGAAAAAAAAAAAAGTCAGGTGACGCAGGATAACGGTAAAGTCAAGGTAGGGTGGAGGTTTGGGGTCGATGAATGTGCCAACAAGCAGGACTTCCACCCAGGAGACCCATGTCAAACCAAAAGTCAGAATCATAGTTACTGCCATATTTTTCTAAACCTAAGTAGTGTTGTTGCTTAAACCTCACCAATCTGTAATTGTTACATGTTCATTTTTATAATGACGATGAAGGACACCTCATTATAGATCTCCATAGAAGTTGATGGTTAGGGGTGGTGTATTACTTGTGCACTGCTCACATTTTGAAAGACTTAACTTGTGTTATTTGTAGGCAGCTTGATTGATGTTGAGACCTGGTTGCATTTTCAGTTCAAATGTGTTTTTTATCTCAGCTCCAACCACCTAAAGACCTTCCTCAGCACATAATAAAATGCTGGTATTTTACTTTTACATTACAGACGGAAATATTCAAATTTATAAGTCTCAAATCAACATTTCTACAATATGTGTCATTTCATGTTCACATTACTTAATTTCATAAGATAAGATGAAGGGAATGGTAGTGGTGTGACAACTGTTTTCAGAGCAAAGTCACTGGATATTTTTATCAAGACTTCAGGACAATTTCCAAATGTGTTAGTGGCAAGAAAACCAGATATTTTTGAAGAGACGTCGGTAGATTTTCCAGCTGTGTGGGTGGTGACAAAGCAAGGTAAGATAAAGAGTTGTATAGCTTCAACTGTGGTTTGCAGAAACGTACATTGGGACATGTTCGCCAAGCGAGAAACCATTGTACAATATTGTGTGTCAACATTTGTTAGTGTGAAACCTCTGACTATTTTCATTGAGATGTAGTGACACAGTGGCAAAAAAAAAAAATAGATGTGTAGGACTAGAGGTCGGCAGATTTTCCAGCTGTGCCTGTGGCAACGGAACACTGTAAGCCCAAACATGATCTTTTCCTGACGCTAACCAAACCAAGTAGGATTTTTATTCTCAAACCTAAGCCGACTAGACCAGGACAACATTGTCACAACAAAAACTCATTCAACCAAAAGAAATCTGAAATTGCAACATGAAGATATGTAAAGTCGATGTCTCTGCAGTTTGCAGAAACGTACAATGTAAGATAGATGTTGAGCGAGAAACCACTGTTCCAGACAGCATTCCAACATTTGCAAGCTTGAAACACTTTCAGCTGTGTTTGTGGTGACAAACATGATCTTAGGTTAAGCCGAGCCAAGCAGGTCTGGCTGAGCCCTGAGCAGTCCATAAGCACAAGTAAATGGTGCGACATGGAGAAAAGTAAAGGTTCAACGTATCTCTGGTTTGCAGGAACAGAAATAACCACCATTTATTCTGGCGTGTGGGTTGACCTTTCCATAGCGATGCTACAAACGATATCAGTTCTCCTTGAACATCTTCTGAATTCTGACGCAACATTTTAATCATAATCACAACTGTGCCATTTAGCCATTAAGTATCTCTTATAATATGTCATGAATGAGCAGCAAACCACAGCTCCTCTAAAGCACCAGTCATCAAATCAAGCGTTTCAGACATGATTAGAGTAATCATGACGATCCTATGTGACCTCCATCTATTTACATTGGGACTGAGCTGTAGAACCTCCCTTTTAAAAAGCAGAGCCTGACTGTAACGCTGTGAATCAGCTACAGTCGCAACATAAAAGCTCGGCTCTCAGAGCTTTGCACCTGGCTAATGTCAGACATGCTTTGATCTGTTCCTCTGCTTGTTTCCCCCTCTTTGTGACCATTAAACAGCTCCCTGGCCCCCTTTGAGAGGAAATTGATTAGCGATTAAAAAGGGAAAGAGGAGAAGCGGCGTCGCTGTGTCCAAACAGGCTCCCAGTCGTGTGGGCGAGAGAGAAGCAGCGGCTCGGACGTCATCGACGTGAAGCCAGGAAAAATCTTACCGTTTATTTTGTGTTTCAGTGGTAGTGTATCCACAATAGCATTTCATAGATCGTTTTTGATTAAAAACGCTCCGTTCACACTGAAGCACGTGATGATGTCAAAATAATCTCCCCTGCCACCTCCTCTGCTGGTCGAAGACAAGAGGGAGAACACAGCTCAGTCACTCGGCTGATGTCAGATTCACTAAGCCTCCTCCTGGCCTCCATTACCTGTACTTGTATCGATACAGCAAACTCATCATTTGTAGTTGCAATTTACAGATTTGCGTCTGATTTGTGTGTTGATTGAGCGCGAACAAGTCATTTAATCATAGTTCACGGATGTTGACCCAGGAGAACGGATCCATCGTGATCGTAGACAGGAGGAACCAATAACATTAAGCTCAGACAGAAAGACAGAATGTGAGCTGAATATCAGGCACGGCGAGGATGTTTATGAAGTCAGTGGATGGACACAAATGGGCAGTATGAATGAGGCTACAGGTGGACAGTGTCCCCAGGAGCTGAATTAATCCAACTGCGTAAAAAACTTGCACTTATCCCCAGGCTTTTCTGCTACCTCATAAACTTACCATGATGACAGGGAACCAAGAAACTGAGGGAAATGATCACAAACACACTCACACAGCACTCCCACACACACGGCATACGTGTGCAAGCTAGCTCCCAGCTAACATCTGTACAGTCAGCTGGTTGTTTAGTGCCAATAAACACAGTCTGCACAAACGTTTCGGCAGTCAAATTCACACAAATAACGCCAGGCAAACATTGTTCTTCCAGCCCTCTGTCTGACCACACATTCATGGACATGTGTGTGCTGTAAACAGACAACAGAAAGTTGACGTCTAACTTTACTGCCCGACATCACATCCCATCTGGGCAGGCATATGTCATGTTTTTCAGTTAAATTTTTAAAAAGCTCATAAATTGGCAGGAAGAAATGCCAGCTTTGTGTGTGTGGAGCGCCAAAAAAGGACAGAAATTGATCATTCTTTTCAAATTTACATGGCCTTGCTCATCCGGGATTGGCATAAACCAGGCAGGTCTATGCATGTGAGGGAGCTTCAGTGTGGACGTGCTCTTAAAGTGTGGAAATAAAGGTGTTTTGAGTGTTAACAGCCTGCCACGCTGCCGCTGCTGTGAGCGAGGTGCGAGCACGTCATGGCTGTCATTAATCTGAGCCCCGCAGTCGCAGCCGATCTCAGCAGCTACAGCTGGTGTGCACCATTTTAGTCTCTGACCTCCTCCCCTCCGCCGCTTGCAGAGCTGATCACATCCCTTGACAACGCCTCGGGGCTTCACCTGACCGATGGTGCCTCTCACCACACCTCTCATCACACCGTTACCTGTCAATAGGACTCGCTCCGGTGCCTGACATGGAGCATCTGTCCTGTGTGTATCCTTTTTAAAGCCTGTTAAAGTGACTCTGCTAAGGTCTTTTCTGGCTTGAAGAGACCATGGACTAATACTTCTTGCAAGAAGTTCAGTTTTCTTAGCACATCATTATTGTTCAATTTAGTTAAATTGGCCATTGTAAATGTAAATAAATAAGTACATTCAGAAATCTTATATTGCTATTTATCCATCCAGATTGTTTTGGAATGAGTTGCTTAGTTTTGTAGACATCAGCTACAGAGAAGTCTGCCTAGGATATGATTGAACTAGATGGCACCAAACATTGTAAAAATCGATTCTACAGCCAGGAGACTGTTTAGCAGAGGGAAGGTACCACAGTCTGTTCAGCAGCAGAGTCAGGCTCATCGTTTCCCCAGGTCTGCGGTCTTTTTGCTAAGCTGAGCTAGCCGGATGCTGGTTTTACACACTTGACACTTGTGAGTGTGCGATCAGTCTTCTCCTCAATACTGTAAATAAATGTGACTTTCAAAACACAAACTATCCATCATGTCACAAGACAGTAAAAGGCAAAATACACAAAAACTCTGTAATCTTGATTTTGTCCTTTCTATGAAAATAAGATGACCAAATGTAAAGACATTGAATAATGACACCTAACAACTGCAGTATAAAAAAACATTGTTACTGGGGAATATTGGAATTGGTGAGAGATTAGATTGTCACAATAGTCAGTCTATAAAAACAACTGTCCACCTGACAGCCATGAACATAAGTGGCCAATCACATAAGATGCATTCAAAGAAACCCGTTGGCAAGAGAAAACATTGTCCTGGCAACACCTGGCTAGCAGTCCCCTCTTGCACTATGTGACGCTGTTTTCAAGCAGTTGTAGAAGTTGAAATATTGTAAACTTTTCAGTGCAAGGTGTGGAGTTGCACCGAAAGTAGCATGTAAGTGCTGTTTTGAGTGAAAAGTAGCAGCAATTGCATATGATGGCCAGTTGCACATGCAGTCTGATGCGTCTGTGCCGGTAGCAACAAGTCACTCTGTGACTGGGGCCAAATGCTGCACGCTGCTACGAACCACTCGAACCAGCGCTCACATGCTACAATTAAAAAAAATATCCACTGAACCGAAATAAGTCTATAACACGTGTATTTTAACCATAAAATCAGAAAGTTTCAAAATCCGCCTTTCGATGCCTGTCGGGACTCCTGAGTCAGACCTCAGGTCACACGTTGTCCGAACAAACGCTCCCAGCCGCTGCCAGCCCTCACATTCACCCCAGTAACTTTTGTATTCATGAGCCAGGATTCAAATCAATGTGTATGAATCCATGGGACTTTCCACTGCTGCCTGCCACGTGCTCCGCTCAACTGAGAGCAGACAGGAACGCCGCTGTTTCACCAAGTGACTGTTCAATGGGGCCGATTGATAACCGCTTAAAAGACTCTTTCTTGCTCTCTCACTGGCACAGACAGTAGCCTATACAGTGAGCTTGTCAGGTTAGCCCAGTGCAACATAAACTCCCTCAACTGACACCCAGTAAAAGCTGAGCGGGCCCCTGTTGGAGTGACCCTGGGGCGGGGAGAGAGAAATTCGCACTTCGCTATCGTCACGCAACGCACACCAGAGGGTCCCAGAGCAGGCAGCCTCTGTGGGGGGCCTCTTCGGTATATGTCAGACACCAGCATTACTTTGGGTATTTGTAGAGATTATTGACGAGGCAAATTGGTATCCAAAGGTTTTTCTCTAAAATTAGCTCAGCCAGTGTGGTGCCATGCCATGTCGGGTTATTTTTACACAGCACGGATGTGATGCACGGGGAGTGTCGTGGCGCAAAAATGGATGAAACCCACATGAAATGGGCTGATGATGTTGCCTCCTCCTTTAATCTTTGCTAACCCAGGATAATACCAGCATGAAAGGACCGGGAGGAAATGCACTTTTCATCTCGAGCATGGTGTTGTACGTGCGTTTTTAGTATTAATGCCCTCTGACAGCTAAGTGACAGCAGTCACCCCTGAAGCCCCGAAGCGGTGGGCATATAGGGGTTAGTGAACTCCGAGCGCTCTCAACACACATACACACACAAGTAGATGCACACATACATACACAAATAAACTGTCTGAAAAGGTGACGGCTCTGACAAGGACCTCTGGGAGTGCGTGACAAGCTACCTCCGTTACGGTCTATTTCTGCTAGTCAGCTGATGGGTAAAAGCCCCAAAAAACTACAGGTGACATTTAGAAGTGTTCATTTCATAAAGGAAATGTAAGAGCGGGTGTCGGATGTCAGATTTCTGAGGTGGACACGGTTGAAACTGAGCTTATTTGAGCAGCAGAATACTGGAACTTCCTCTCCCTTTCCCTGCATCTTTCAGCGGTCTTCAATCCTCTACCACTCTAGCTTTCTCCATGGCTCCGCGTCTCTCCGGGGTCCTCGGTCCCTCTGCCTGCTTTCAGCCCGCGTTCTGGTGACAGCGATGTCACAACACATCAGCGGTATCCAGGTTTCAGTGCCACCGGGCTCGACCACCTGGCTCCGTGAATGCAAATGGAAAATCTCTGACACGAGCCACAGACACACTCATCTTTTCCCCTAAAACCATGACGCTGAAACTGCTCCCACACCCAAGGAAATAAATGCATTGTTTTTGTAATCAGCGCCTGACAGACTGCTCGAGGCTAAGAGGAACATAAATTGAACTCTTATAATACCCATAAATGTGATAATGTGTTTACTGAAGAGTGATGGGTCTGTAGATAGCAATGTACATAGCAACAAGACTCCTGGAGATGAGAGCCGGGAGAGATGTGAAAGATAGTGGGGCTGCCATACAGCAGACAGGTACAGTGATTAACTCGGCCATTAACATGCGGCGCGTCTTTCTTTCCTTCTCATCAGCGAACAATGCAACATTTAAATGAAGACAGTAAAGAGTGCCTGCATTCAATCAATCCCATTGTGGGTGCGCAGAAATTTCTCAGGCCTCTGTTTGGAAAATGAGACGAGTGCACACTCGCGATGAGTGTCTCAACGCCAGTTAGGCTCATAATCCCCTCTTGATTTTGTGGCATCCAATTTCAGAGCCTCGACTCAAAATACTCCTCTGTGGATACTGCCTTCCTGGAGATCTATAAGAAGACAAAGGGGACAACTGCAGCTTTGAAACATGTAAATTACTTTAGGGGGTGAACATAGAAACAGACAATTAGATGTTGTTCTATAAAAAGCATGAGGGTGTAACCGAAAAAACACAGCCTGTGCTACAGGTGAGGGGCTTGGGGGTTGCAGACTGCTTGGGTAAGATTGAGCGTTAAGCCTTTACACAGTGGGGGCATTTTTATAACAGTTTTATCATCATGAGTACACTGAACATTATGTGGCAAAAATGCAGAAGGGATAAGGTTGATATTACTGAGCTTTCGCACCATGAATGAAGGAGTCATCTAATCATGTAGTGTGAGACAGATGTCACTCCTCAGCTCATGACAACGGTGGCCCATTTTTTGTTTATCATCCATTCCAATTAACCCACTGCGAACGACGCGCTCAGCACCAGACTGCCGACAGAAGGCGTTAGCAACTACTTGGTGAGTGTAGTGGAGAAATTTGGCAGTGGCTAAAAGTAGAAAGAATATTAGACTTACATTTGCCAGGTGGACACAAACACAACTCAAGATCAACAATAATGTTGTTCCACATCTGCTCATTGTGTAAATGAGCAATTATTTGTCCACTGGTTCATCATTTGTGAGGAATCTGCCAAACAGGAATCTACCAGATAAAACTTTAAACTTAAAAATAATAACAACAACAACAAAACTGTTTCTCAATTATGCATTATGGCTTTGCGTACACTATTACAGACACAGTAAAGCAAGACACCTTTTTTTTCTAATCTTGCTGTCATTTCAAAATCTTGATCAAATCACAAGATCAATGGAACATCTCCATCCATGTCTGAACAGTGACCATGAAGACATGTATAGATGGACATGTTCCCATTTCTTACCAAGGATAGCATACATAGCTGTCAGCAGTATACTGCTTTCCTGGGAGGGTAAAGTGGGGGGGTGACATGCTGCATGGGTTTGACAACTGTCATGTTATATTAGCCTTTGCATGCAGGCTCTGATTACTGGCAGGTTGGACAGATTTGACAGAAGGCAACTGACACTTTGAGATCCATGTTTGAGCCGCGAGGAAAGTCGGCTGGAATCTGATGAATATTCAGCCGCGGCCCGTGTCTCTCTCAGACCTCGTTTTTTTGTCTGATGAAAGCTTCACATGCAGAGACAACAAACTGCTGTGTAAAGGATCATTCTTTCCTTTTCAGCGCTTTATGACTGAATGGAAGTGTCCAGCTCCTGACCTTTTACTTCCATGTCCAGGTCCAGAGATAATAGGCATCACATCCTTCAGAGATTCTTATAATGGAAATGAGCATGTTGGTGGACCCGTGAGTGGGACAGCAGATTTAATAAGTGGCTCTAACAAGGAGCAGCTGCCACTCAAACATTAACAACACAATCACTGGTATTGTGTTGAAATTTCAATCAGCAGACTTGTTTTTAAATTGCACTGTTCACGATCGCATTTCAGTTTCTAGTAAGTTACCTTAAATGCAGCCGCTTGAGAAATGTGTGCCTTTGTGCTATTCTGGTAGCATCAAGCAAGAACAATGGTTCAATTACAGGGTAAAATGGATATTATAGAATGATTGCAGAGTATGAGTTCAGTGGGGAAAAAAAGTTACATGTTAAAGGTTACACAAATGTGCAGAATAGAAACAACTCTACTTACACATTTCTTTCTTTACTTTCTAAACACAGGCAAATGCATATGTGTTGTACAATAGACAACTGAATGCTTGGCTTTATTTGAGGCTAGTGTGATTTTCCTAAAGTTTATCCTAAAATAAAATGTGAGGGTGACAAGGGAGGCTTTGTTTCTCTCTTTTGCATTTTGTATTGAGTTGACAAACCAAATAAGGTGCAATAAGAGAACCTCCCCTGCTTACACATACAGTGAAACAATTCTTTGAGCCCACCTGCAACTGTATTCAGTTTGTATTGGGGCTGAAAAGCTGGTCTTTCAGTGGTCTACTGTCTCTCCTTAGAGCCTGCCGTACTGATGAAGTCCCAAGACAGTTACTTCGAAACTGTTGGACTGACTGACATGGACATGGAGTACAACAGAACATAAAGAAAGGACAACAGGGAAAATAAAACAGAAAAAACTTTTTCTGTGAAAGCTTATTTTTGATTTGTCATTACAGGAAAAGCACACATAGCTAATAATGGCATAATGGCTGCATTGCGTTCCTGTAATTATCATTTAAGTTTCACCTTAATAGTAAGAGCATACACAATACGTAAAGTCTTACTGCTACTACATCACTGTAGAATGCAGAAATTATGCTCCTGGTTGCACCGGTGAATTTTCCTACCACCTACAAGTTTCCTGTGGAGGTCACTGGGGAATCAATTAAGGGTGATATTTCCATTGCTCTATGGAGCTAGCATAAGAAAGAGTGTATGATAATAACTGATACATCAATGGCACTTTCAAGGCTTTAGAATTGTTAACTATGTGGGCCAAGCAATAATAGCGTTCATAGTATTTACTCAATAAAGTTGCAAACCTGAGTCTCAATGAAAGAAGGATACACTGCACTTATTAGTTAGGCGACAGGACGTGCCAGAAGTAGTGCTCATAATTCATTCAATAAGGTGGACAGCATAGCTCCAAAAAGATACAATATCAAAATTGACAATGCAAGGGACAATGCAGTTGAACGTTGTTCCAATACATAGTTTCCTAAATAAATAAAAAAAAATGAAAAACAATAATGAAACCAGATTCACAAAGTAGATCTGCTTTAGACAGGCTTCACTAGCTAACAGTACAAATAGTTAAATGAAGAGTGGGCTACCACTATTGAAAGGACAACTCCCCACAGAAGTCCAACACAGTATTTAATCTTACTCATTGACTTCACAAAGGTAGAGCGAGTGAAATCCACAACATCAACAGTGAGTGCCAACAGTTACCCAGAATGTTGTATTATCAACATGTCTCTAAACTGACAACAGTTGCCATAAAGCCGTGTGAGTTGTCGTTGTGACAGCTGGTTTCTTCGGTGGCAGGGTGTGTGTAAGCCTACACGGATATTATTGCAAGGAAGATTTCATCACTTTTTTTATGTACTGCTGAATGTCAGAAGCCAAAGAACTTTATATCATATCATACTTTCCTGATTGATGGCTGATAACTGTTTACTGTCATCATTCATCGTGATATATGTTGCCATGGGGTCATTACTCTCTCTTGAGGCTGCCTTTCAAGATGATAGAGTAGCTCCAGATATTTGTCTCTTGGTGGAAGGTATAGCAGATATCTGCTTTGATGTTTTGTTGCTAATGGCTCACACGCACTGAAAGCAAGAACTGACGCGCCTTATAACGTATATTGCACTTCAGCCATTGAAATCAGTATTTAGAAACATGTGCGTCAGATGTTTGTTTACCTCCCAGTGCACCACGTAGCTAAGTAAAGCTGACATTGCAATCTATTCCAGGTGTTTGAGATGAGACATAATCAGCCCAGTCGCCAGGGTGTAATGTTAGCAGTTAGCACTTCTGCAAACCGCAGATAGGCTACGTGCTATATTGTCATTTCTGCACAACATGCCATTTAGTTTTCACCGTATTACCTGACTTTCACATCGGTGGGTGTAGGTCATCACAGTGTAATTTGGGTTAGTGTTTCAACATTTGTAAGTGTGACACCACTGGATAACTTTTAAGTGGACCAGGGGACATTTCCACCTGCGTTTGATGTGACCAAAAACTGGCTATTTTTCACGCAGTCGCCAGCAATGTTTTCAGCAACCAAGACAGGTATTTTAAGTGCAGTCATGATGTTTTTCCTCACCCCAACCAAGTGGTTTTTGTGTCCAAATCTATCCAGAACATAAGCACAGCGTTGTTACAAGAAGGAAATGGAAAACGTAAAGCTACAACATAAAGAAATGTAATTAACTTATATGGGGTTTTACAGAAACATTAACTATTCTAATTTTTGGGTAGGTAATCATATGGTTAAATTTTGAAATCAGTGCCTATCATTTTTCTCTGCCACAGGTCTGCCAAAAATTTCAACGTACCAATAGCACATTTTAATTGCTGAAATGTCAGATCATAAAATTGAATAATTTGAAACGTATCCAAGACTTCAAACATGGCCCTACATACTGTACATGTCCAAAGTGGGTTTTTCTTTTGTATTTCAGTATACCGAGATGCTAAAAATATAGCTTAAGGGGGGCAACTTTATCTCAAGAAAACTCAGCTTGCATGTGATTGCAGCATGTGTCCTCCAATTTGTGAGTGAAACAACAAGCCCTCAATCCAAGGACATCGTATCTCAGTAGGCATTTTACTGTTATTCTAATTTGGCTATGAAAATCATATGAAATCATTTCCTGGCGACTTTTTTATATTTGTTCTTTATTTCAACAGATTTCGTCTACACCCTCAAATCTTTTGGTGTATTTCCACAAGCAACTTTTAATCATCATAGATCTGATTCAGAAGCCATTCAGTAGAGGCCTGGAGGTTTATCAGTTTTCATCCAAATGATATTCGTTTAAAAAAGACGAAAATACCAAAAGTTAGTGCCAGAAATACCTTTTGGCCCAGTCAAGTGGAAGTGATATGGCTCAAGGCAAGACAGTGAAAAACAACTCAGCAATGCTCTTTTAATTAAACGCCTGTCTCAAGTCAGACAGGACAGACCTGTGGTATCAGAGCTACTGAGAGGCAGCACAAAAGGATCGCGCCGTGTGTGAAGTCAACAGGATCGCACCAGCCTAAATGAGAGCCAGCGGAGAGATGGCCTCAGCCCAACTGTTTCCTGGAGATAAGGGGGAAGAGAGCATTTGGGACGGAGCAAATTAAATAAGTCAGGCAAACAGAGAATGACAGTTTAACATGGTATCTAATTAACAATTGCCAGATGCAGACACATTCAGAAGTGGCCAAATTAGCTGGAATGTTACACCGAGGAGTTGTAAAATTCCCCACATCGTTAGCAGCTATTTTTAATTGCCTGAAGAAAAAAAATTGTTTTCCAGAAATCTAGAAAATTTCTGTTTTGAGTTTTGAGGAAAAATAATAGTCAACAGAAATGTGTGTATTTATGTAAATGCAACTTGAAATGCAATTATAAGTGAAAACAATGGACAAAATATTGTAGCGATGATATAAACAGTATAACAGACACGGTGTTATTAGTACCTGTGGTTCTACATATAGCTACCTTAAAAATAAAAGTACTTTTTGTGATAAATATATATATATATATATATATATATATATATATATATATATATATATATATATATATATATATATATATATATATATATATATCATGAATAAATAATGCTCTCCTGCCAAGACAAGAACAACCTCTAAGTGCCTTATTTAATACACAGATGTGCTCCAGTATAACCAACAAATCATAGTCTGTGCTGATATTATGATGTGAGTTTGCACTAATTCTTTCAAAATAATAATGACCTTTCACTACACGGTGAGAAATTGCTTTGTGGATTGGAATAATTATGAAAACAGACCTCAACAGAGAGTGAGAGAGAGAGAGAGAGGGAGAGAGAGAGAGAGAGAGAGAGAGAGAGAGAGAGAGAGAGAGAGAGAGAGAGAGAGAGAGAGCAACATCACTTCATCACATTCCAGTGGCAGCTTAAGGCATCACTGTAATGAAATATCAAATGTGTCAGCGACTTAAAGTGGTGGGGGACTTTTTAAATGGAGCCACCCCACCTGAGCTTCAGACATGAGGTCATTATTTTTGTCTGGGCTCGAGGTTTCCATCAGGTTTTTTTGACGTTTGGTTCATGTGCAGTGAAATTCTACATATTCATTACAGATTGGGAGCAGGTGCTTTCAGCTAACTGAATATCATAATGCTGTGTCAGTCAGCACACCTGGGAGGACAATGGGTCTGTCTGACTCTTCGAGGGTCCCATGGGACCCAGGGAGGTTTTGAAATTGGAGTATTCAATGTAGGTCAGAAAAATCATATAAATAAGTTAAAAGCTTAACTGTAATAGAAGTCATGAAATTGGATAACATATATGCACAGTGACTTTACTTCCCACATAAGTGAAACGTGACATGGAAAATGAACAACTCAGTCCACTGTTATAATTGCAAAAGTAGGCTATGTCAAAAATAATGACACAACAATATGTGTAAGTGACATTTAATCTAAATCTTTCTCTTGACTGTCCATTGTAATTATGTACTCAAGAGAGGCCACTCACACAATGACAACTGAAGCAAAAAGATGTTTTGAGCCATCTTAAATAGTTAAGTTTTATTTAATACTGCTGCTGCTTCTAGGAACAATAACAACAACAGCAATAATGATAATGGCACAGTGGTGCTTTGAGCAACATGCTAACATCAACATGCTAATATACTGAAAGTTTTGAGGGGAATTCTGGTATCTTTAAATCTGGGCTCTAAACTTACATATTTTGGTGGCATATTATTCATGCTTAAATCTTGCTTGCAATCAGTCCAGTGTAGATCACCCCAGCTGGAAGCTGCAGCACTGCTGCAATGACGGAATCCTAATCCTTTGGGGCAGCTACAACTGCCAAAGTTACGTTCACTTAAAAGTGCTTGTTTTTAGCACTGACAGGCTGTGGATGTTATTCTAAACATAAAAGTAGATTTAAGCCCAGATCTGTTCTGAGATTAAAGTGATTAAAGTCCGAATTCATACTTTAAATGTCAGAATTTTGAGAATAAAGTCAAAATTCTGACAAATTTAGTGAGAATTCTGACTTTTTTCTCAGAATTCTGACTTTTTTCTCAGAATTCTGAGAATAGAGTCAGAATTCTTAGATTAATCTCAGAATTCTGAAGATTTTGAAAAAAGTCAGAATTCTGACTTTTTTCTCAGAATTCTGAGAATAGAGTCAGAATTCTGAGATTCTCAGAATTCTGACTCTAAATCAGACTCTTAATCAGAATTCTAAAATTAATCTCAGAATTAATCTCAGAATTCTGACTTTTTTCTCAGAATTTATGACTTTTAAAGTCAGAATTCTGACGTGATTCTCAGAATTCTGAGATTAATCTCAGAATTAATCTCAGAATTCTGACTTTAATCTCAGAATTCTGACTTTTTTCTCAGAAGTTCTGACATTTAAAGTCAGAATTCTGACTTTAATTTTTCTCAGAAGTTCTGACTTTTAAAGTCAGAAATCTGACTTTAATCTCAGAATTCTGGGATTAATCTCGGAATTCTGAAATTAATTCTGAGATTCATTCTGAGATTAATTCTGAGATTAATCTCGGAATTCTGAAATTAATTCTGAGATTAATTCTGAGATTAATCTCAGAATTCTGGGATTAATCTCAGAATTCTGAAATTAATTCTGAGATTAATTCTGAGATTTATCTCAGAATTCTGACTTTATTCTCAGAATTCTGACTTTATTTTCAGAATTCTGACCTTTTTCTCAGAAGTTCTGACTTTAAAAGACTTTAAAAGTCAGAACTTCTGAGAAAAAGGTTAAATTAATGCTGAGATTAATTCTGAGATTAATCTCAGAATTCTGACTTTATTCTCAGAATTCTGACATTTTTCTCCGAAGTTCTGACTTTTAAAGTCAGAATTCTGACTTTAATCTCAGAATTCTGAAATTAATTATCTCAGAATTGTGAAATTAATTATCTCAGAATTAATCTCGGAATTAATTTCAGAATTCTGAGATTAATCTTCTTTCAGAATTCTTTCAGATTAATCTCAGAATTCTGACTTTATTCTCAGAATTCTAACCTTTTTCTAAGAAGTTCTGACTTTTAAAGTCAGAATTCTGACTTTAATCTCAGAATTCTGGGATTCATCTCAGAATTCTGAGATTCATCTCAGACTTTATTCTCAGAATTCTGAGATTCATCTCAGACTTTATTCTCAGAATTCTGAGATTCATCTCAGAATTCTAACCTTTTTCTCAGAATTCTGAGATTCATCTCAGACTTTATTCTCAGAATTCTGAGATTCATCTCAGACTTTACTCTCAGAATTCTGACATTAATCTCAGACTTTATTCTCAGCATTCTGAGGTTAATCTCAGAATTCTGGGATTAATCTCAGAATTATGAAATTAATGCTGAGATTTATTCTGAGATTAATCTCAGAATTCTGAGATTCATCTCAGACTTTAATCTCAGAATTCTGAGATTCATCTCAGACTTTAATCTCAGAATTCTGAGATTCATCTCAGACTTTATTCTCAGAATTCTGACATTAATCTCAGACTTCATTCTCAGAATTCTGACATTAATATCAGACTTTATTCTTAGCATTCTGAGATTAATCTCAGACTTTATTCTCAGCATTCTGAGATTAATCTCAGAATTAATCTCAGAATTAATCTCAGAATTCTGACTTTTTTCTCAGAAGTTCTTTTGAAAAAAAGTGAAAAAATTCTGACTTTTATTTCAGAATTCTGAAACTAATCTCAAAATTAATCTCAGAATTCTGACTTTAATCTCAGAATCCTAAAATTAATCTGAGATTAATCTCAGAATTCTGACTTTTTTTCTCAGAAGTTCTGACATTTAAAGTCAGAATTCTGACTTTAATTTTTCTCAGAAGTTCTGACTTTTAAAGTCAGATTTTTTTTTAGAAAATTCAGAATTCTGAAATTAATCTCAGAATTCTGACTTTAATTTTCTGAGATTAAAGTCTCAGATTAATCTCAGAATTCTGAGATTAATCTGAGACTTTAATCTCAGAATTCTGAGATTAATCTCAAAATTCTGAAATTAAAGTCAGAATTCTGAGATTAAACTCAGAATTCTGAAAATAACGTCTGAGATTAATCTCAGAATTCTGAGAATAAAGTCAGAATTCTGAGATTAAAGCCAGAATTCTGAGAAAGTCAGAAATCTGAGAATAAAGTCAGAATTCTGAGATTAAAGTCAGAATTCTGAGAATATTGTCAGAATTCTGAGATTAATTTGAAAAAAAGTGGAAAAATTCTGACTTTATTTTCAGAATTCTGAGATTAATCTGAGATTTATCTCAGAATTCTGACTTTATTTTCAGAATTCTGAGATTAATCTGAGATTTATCTCAGAATTCTGACTTTATTTTCAGAATTCTGAGATTAATCTGAGATTTATCTCAGAATTCTGACTTTTAAATAGATTAATCTCAGACTTTATTCTCAGAATTCTGACATTATTCTCAGAATTCTGACTTTAATCTCAGAATTCTGACTTTATTCTCAGATTTCTGACTTTATTCTCAGAATTCTGACTTTAATCTCAGAATTCTGAGACAACCTTATCTTAATGTGTGCACAGGCTAACAGTGCCAACACAAAGCACTAATTTGCATTGCACCTATTATTATTTATTTATTTGAAGTTATTTGATATCACAATGACAATCAGAAGTTTATGGCCTCATGATGGCACCAGAGGAATTCATCACCTCAATCACCCTCAAGGGACATCGTCTGAACCAAATTTCGTGGCAGTTCATACAGTAGTTATTGAGCTCATTCACACAAAACCACAAATGGCTCTAAAGGAAACATTGTACCATAGTTCAGAATCAGAATCAGAATTCCTTTCTTGTCCCTCAAATGGGGAAGTTTCTATGTCAGATACATTGTCTGGAGACCATGAATGTCTGAAAATAATTTCATCAAAAAATTATTGTAATACATCAGCCACAGAATATCATTTCCATACCCACAGCCATGCCTTAGTGTGCAAGAATGGACTTTGCACCCACCAAAACAGAGACATGTTGTCATGTCATTTAGATTACATGGCGAGGCAGCTCTGTTTAGTGTAGCAGACTGTGAAATGCAGACTAAAACATTAAAAAGATGAGTGGATCTCTGAGGTGAGATTGTTTTGTCGCACACAATGTGCACAAGGTTGGGACTTGCTTTAAACAGTGACTAGTGTCAGGAGGTCTTTCAGCTTTCAGGTCTCATATGGTACTATCATATTAACCTTTGATAGTTAACAAAAAGTTGAGTTGTATCAAATATGTGGTCAATACGTGTGAGCAAAGAATGAATCTAGTTAACCTCTCACAACAAAACATAAAAACAAAATGTTCTCTTGTGGCCCGAGTGGTCAATCTTGCATGTCTAATTAGTATTGCCAGATGTTTCGAAGCACTCCAGTGTGTTACAGAATTAGTCCTCTTGCATAACAGATGTCAAACGGTTCCTCTGAATGAGCATTTTTGGGAAGGAATTTATGCCAGCTTCGTCAAGTAGTGTGGAACTCAACAAGGTGTGGTAAACCTGTCGTGGCTGCCCCATTTTACAGTACACTTCCCACAGCAGCTTCCTCTGGGATCTGTGCCTCATTCCACACCTGATGTTGGTTACCCCCACCTGATCACAGCAGTCTTTCAAAACAGCCACGCTCAGTTTCACACACAGATGCCACACATCAGGCCCACGGATGGTTCTGATCGCGAATCGTTCTTCTTCTCATTTGTTTGCACCATGCCTGGATGACTCACACACATTTACAGCCCTGAAGTTTGGCGAGTATCATCATCTCCATGGAGTCAGTCTGTCTGATTGACAAGCAGGGTATTACACACAGACAAATGAGCACTGTAATAGCTAACTGACCGCCATTCATGTCCTGAACACAATGTTCCGTGCAGAGGGGAGGGGACTGTATAACAGCAATTACATTCAGCAGTGGAAGTCAATGTGCTTATCGATTCTGCCCATTTTTCTCCTCCTTTGGGTAAGAAAGTCCTATGCTGTTCCTCGGAGATAGCAATAATATCAGATGGGTTTAAATGAGCTAGTCCCTTGAAAGCAGTCTATATTTCAAAGTAATCTTGCCAGAGCAGTGTGGTGAGTGTGGTTAAAAGCCACAGCTGATCCCGAGATTACACCATAACCCACTTGCTCTTCGTCGAGATAAGCTGGGAAAAAAATCCTCTGGCTAAAATATTCATCCTGCATTCGAGTACAAGTTCCCATGTCTGTTAGTGTATATGATTCGGCACTCACTTTGGTGGAGCGCTCATGTTTTAATTAAACCTGCTGTGTTTAGTGCAAAGCTTTAATATGTTGCTCCATAATGCATATGTTGTAAAGTGCCTCTTACATACAGAACTGCTGAGCTGATTTGAATCACTGCACAGAAGGGATGAGAATGAAGTTTATGGCATGATTATGTGAAGGGGTAAAAAAGCAATCAAAGAGACACACAAGACGCTACGAAAGAGAAGAAAGAAGAAAGAAGAAGACATCAAGAACTGGCCTGAAATCAATCCTGAGCTTCACCTCAAAAATCTGCAAGATACTTTCTAAAACTTTTAAAACAGTAATAGTAGCAGCCATAATACACTCAAGTACTGCGCCTTCCATGTCAGCTAAGTTATTTTCGAGCAACCATGCGTCCCTCCACCCGCACATTCGTGAAAACATGCTGCAGATATTCTTTAGAAAATTTGAAACGAAGGACATGAAGCATAAAGACCAATTTCGTCGACTGCTATTACACATAAATCCCCTGGCATCCTCTTTGCGCTCCCACTGCTCCCCCCCCCCCCCCCCCTTTTTTCTCCAGCCATTTTCTCTCATTATAGGCCACACACACAGCAGCCAGCGAGTGCCCACAGCTGGACATCAGTCCTCAAATGAAAACCACTCACCACCTCCATTCTTACCTCAGATGCATCAAACAAGAAAGTACATTTTGTGCTCCATTACAAAAACGGAGCGGGCCTGAAATTTTGCATTTAGCCCATAATGACTCAATGAAGACTGCGCGCGTTGACATCTTCAGCATATAGAGGCAACTTAAATAATTCAGATCACGTCGGGAATGCATTTCAGACATGCGAGAACAAGGTTTGTTACATGTCTGAAGACAGCTTTCGCTAATGCACTGAGACAGTAGAGTGGTGAGGTCTGCCACATGAACAGTGCTCTGTGTATCATTCATGTGCGGTTAAAAAATGAATCACCCGACCTCCATCTTGGCATCTTCCTCGCTTCAGCACTTTTTTTCTCAACCATGAAATAAACCTTGCTTTGGTAAAACTGTGTCAAATGTTGTTGGAGGGGCTTTGTCGGTTTTAAGAGTGTCTCAGTGGCCGTGCTAATGAAGGGGATTGTTACCTGTAGTTTCCCCAGTAAACACACTGACTTCTTCGATTGTTGCAGTCCAAAGCGCAGGCTGCCCCTTATGAGCAGCCATGTCGCAAATGCTGCCTTTCCAAAAACCAAGTCTTGCTTTCAAGCATGTGCCTAGCCGCGAGACACAGCTGTGGGCTGAAGAGTTGTTTACTGTGTGTGTTACCGGGGCACCATTATATCATCACCGCCAGCCACACACACCCCAGCACACAGGTATAAATGCTCCTGCGCAGATTATGCCGTAGGTTTGTGCCGTCATAAATCAGTCTTTAAATCAATATTCACAAAATTTCAAAGTGAATAAATACACATTTGAAAATGACCGTTGGTAAGCAAATGACATCAATCAGGCTGATACAGCATCCATTTTGTCATTTCAGCCCCGAGCAAGCTAGTGTGTCTGTGCATGTGTAACACTCTGTGACAGTCTGTCTTTATGTCCATCTATCCTTAACACACACACACACACACACACACACAAAGCACTTTCTGAGTGACAACCTGTCAACAGAAGCCCGACCAATTCATTTTCTGACAGACGCCAATTCAGCTAAGATCCTTTCAAAGTGCCCACATCTCCTCACAGACCACAGAAGAAGAACGCATTCAGCACAAGCTTACAAGTGCTGAGCATAATGTCAGGTTGATCAGACGGGAGATATTCATATCTGAGTCGGGGAATCTTCCCACATTGTCAGGTTTGCTCGAAAGACAAATCCTTTCAGAGATTTTCTATTTAAAGTTCTAAAAAGAGTAAGAATGACGCAAAATATTGTGTCTGACATTTACTATGACATTCAGCAGCCATGTGTTATTCATACTTTTTTCTGCTGCGATCTGACATCATGCTCAGAGGTTTTCTGTCATCGCCATCAGAGAAAGCTGGAAAATGTGGTGTGTATGTGGTGTGTGTGTGTGTGTGTGTGTGTGTGTGTGTGTGTGTGTGTGTGTGTGTGTGTGTGTGTGTGTGTGTGGTTGTGTGTGTGTCTGTGTGTGGCATTGCTAAGGGGAAATACAGTAGACCCTTTTACCTACACGATTGAATATCCATGAAATCAGCAACTCTTTCTGAACCAGGGACTGCGAATAGCTGGTACTCAGCAATCAACAGCTTTGTGCGTTCTTGTGTGATAATTGCAATCCAGAGAGGAATTGTACCAAAAATAGTTTCTCGACTCCCGTTATAAATTTGCTGTGCAGAGCTCAAATGTAGCCGAAATTCCAATTTGTGATCCCGATGTGTGATGGAAGCTGTGCCATGGGAAGCTGCACATGAACCAGGCTTGTATGTAGCAAATAGTAAATGGAGAATGTTTGATTTTTTTTTTTAAACTCAGAGGTAACGCTTTCATTGATCATGGGGCACAGTGGGAAATAATCACCTAGAGGACAAATATGCTTTTAGACAAAACATGCTCACCTAAAGCAACAAAAACAAGCAGAGTTGGAGTCATGTGCTCTGTGATGAAACTTAACTATAAGTTCTCGAGGGCAGAGGGATAGAAAGACCTACCATACTATGCTCGTGTTTGCATGTATGCGCTACTAAAGCGGTGGTCATATTATTGATTGGTGCTTAAGTAAGAGAGGATGGTCCTAAGCCATGTGTGCATGGAAATTTGTGACACATGAAAGAAAAAATGAAACAAAATACAAAAATCTGCATGACTTTTTTAAGCAACAATTTTCCTCTTCTTTTTTTTTGTCTCACACAAACCAATATTATGTAAAAGCTTTTTCAGAGCTTTTTTGACTCATTATTTTCAGAGGGGAAATTGAAGCAGCATGCTGCAAATGTTATACTGTGTGTTGTTGATTGTTAATGTGACCGTGGTTGACAGGAAGCCAATTGTTAGATGAGGGAGGAGTGGCTGTAAGGCAGGTCAGCAGTGTGCTGGACTCAAAGCTCACTGAGTAAAATGGCCAAAGGCAAACATTGACCACCTCATATATTGTGAATCAATCACACACACACAGCAGTGAGGCACAGGCAAACTGTGTGAGGGTGTATAAATAGAACACCAGAGCATATGAATATTCTCTGATGGATGTATCCTTAGTTGAGAAATGGTTTCAGCATCTGATCAACATAAATCATCAGCAAGAAAATGAACGATAAATGAAAAATGATGGTAAGATCAATGAAAGTATGAATCCAAACAGTCGAGCTAGAGTGATTTTTGATCTGTGTAAGACATCTTTCATTGACTCCTCTCAGGAAAATATTGTTTCACTAGCACTCAGCAGTGAGGTCTGGACATGTTGTCAGCTACAGAACAGCACCCCTGCTGGTGGCAAGAACTCTCAAGAACATTAAGGGCAGCTTCTTTTACTTCTATATCACGTATTTGATTGTATGTATTTTTGCATTTTTTGTTAGGAATTAAGTTGTATCGCATTTCAATTTAAGCCAGTTCTTGATCTTGAAACTTGATTATCTATTTTTGCCAATTAAATATCAGCTGTTCGTGGGTTAATTTTCAGTTGGATACAGAAATTTAAGGTGTAAATTGTCCTGAATTAATAACAAAAATGTATTTACTTTAAAATTTGATTTACATATTGAATGCATCATTTTAGAGTTTTGTTATGTCATGTTGTGTTTTTACCAGTGTCTGATTGTTGGTTGGTTGGTTGGTTGGTTTGTCATCAGTATTACACAAAAACTACTGACAGCTTACCATTCAATTTGAGGGCGCCGTATTGAGGATAACAATTTCTATCAGTAATATTTTAGTTTAATTACTCAGTATGACCGAAAACATTTGCAGCTATGCATCAGTGATGATTCATGGTTTGTTTTGTTTGTTTGTTTCCCAGAAGACAAGTGATGCACTGTGGTTGACTGACTCCCATCATTAGGTTGAAGCTCGATCCATCACTGCCCCTCACTGTCGCCTTGTTGTCGTTTTTGCTTGTTAAGAGAATGGATAGGGAATTCTCCCGCACTTGTCAGTAAATACATCAGAGTTTATTGCAGTCTACCTCGAGTGTGGGATCATCTGTTTCCCTACTCTTTGTTGCATGCTTCATACTCCAACAGCCCCTTAAATCCCAGGGACGACTTCACAGCAAACAACAGCACTGAGCAGCATATAGATAAGCTTCACATCACAAACATCTGTGGCAACCGTTTTTCTTTTTGAAAAGATCTTGAACGATTGTTCAAAATGTTTGAGTCGGTGGACATGTTATCTCTACAGGACAAAAGCAGCAATAAAAGAAAATCTATTTGTTCATTAGGCCATCAAACTAATTTTCTGTTTGAATAAGCCTCATAATGGGTGAGCTGCTGCTTAACCCTGCTTTGTGTGAAAAATATACGACCAGGCTGCAGGAGGGAGAGGACCACGGCTGTGTTAATGGCACTTAAAGACGCAGAAAGTGACCACTCTCTAATTTCCCTACCGTCACCAGGAATGATTCCAGCTACAGACAGCCAGGAGAGCCATGTCACAGAAGCCAATAATTGGAAAATCACAGCCAGTTCTCCAAATGATCCCCAATACACCAAGGTAATTTAGCTGTGTCTGAACACCAGCTACTCCAGCTTCTGAAATGGGCACCTGTTTCAACATCTGAAATAGCATTCATTTCAACAGTGCAAAGAATTACCTGTCTGGCAGAAAAATCTGTCTCATTTGCAAGGGAGGGCAGGTGTAGGTTGCAAATACGTGGATTATCTAACACAGAATGTAATTAAGTTCACAATGACATTTAAGACACACAATTTCACACAACACCCTTATTATTTTTGAGGTACAAATACAAGAAACAAGAAAACAAGAAACAATACGAATTTTAGCTGTATCAAAACCGCATGTTTTGGATGTCCAGCTGTTGTAAATTGCTATTTTTAGACGCAATTGTCTGTACAATGTATCTGCATGATCTTTATGGATGTATTGCATTGTTTATTTATCTTTTGTCTATTTTGGATGTGTTTTTCTATGTTTGCGTCTTTTCTGTCTAATCTTGGAGGTTGGGATATTTAAACATATGTTGAATGTACTTATATCATTTCATTATCATATTTAAACTAATCTGACTATATTTTAACATATTTTACATTAGTTTTGAGTATTACATTTCATTACATTTTTTTTTTTTACAGAAGATGTTGTTCAGTCTACAGTCTATTGTATTTTATGGCTCTCGCGTAATTGTACAGTAAAATCACAAAATACTACCACTCCCGCTGTTTTTTGCGCATTTATGCACATTACTAACGCAGAGTGACGCTTCGGAATCTTCACCTCTGACCTCTCAGCGCTGCGGAGAGAGTCGAGCCAATCATCGTGCTCGTTGTTGAGAGGTGCTCAAGTTTCTAGGAGGTCTTACCCTCTCGTCAACATGGTGAGTACAGTCATTCAAAAGAATATGTGACTAACTGTAAAGTAAAAAAATAATAACTGACTAATGCGAAATTGTACTTATTCTGCGTTTGTTTAATTGCCGGTTCTTTGACTCCGCGATGTTATAACAATGTCGCACTTCCTTGAACATCACAGGTTAGCATGTCGTGTTAGCGCTGAGCTAACATAGCGGCACACTCAGATCGTCATGGTTCGGACTATTTCCTGAAATCGATACTAAGCATAAAATAAAAGTAGAGACTACTAAGAGGCAGTTCGGTTTGCTTACATGTATTATAAGTAAGTATATTAAGCGGTATATACAAAATTAATCCTGAGACAGGTGAAAGGCGTATTTAGCTAGTTGAACAGTTAGCCAACTAGCTTTAGCTGACTCTCAGGTTAGCTGGACTGCTTCCACTAACCATTCTTCATTGCCAGGATGTAGACGGGGGTCAGCCTTTCAAAACGAGCAGCACTTTACAAGGGGGCAGTTGATTTCCAAGTTATCATGACTCTGATGCAAATGTGAGATACTTGGCCATGTGTTCACGTAAAATGAATTAGGACAAACGACAGTGATCTGCTGTTAGAGACACTGCTAACATTAACGTTATAACGAACGTTACGTTAGCATCTCTTAGGTGTTTTGGTTACGTTTACGTCAATGCATTTGTGCTATCGTCTGCATGGAAAATCTTATGAAGTAAAAATAGTTTGATCTTGATTAATTGAGCCCACAGCAATATTTAATCACATTATATAACATTTCTTGACTTGACTAAAAGATAATTAACTTCTGGTTAGTTTGGTCAGCTAGACTTAAATAATAAAAGTAATTGACGTTTTAACTTTGAACGGCTGGTATGTCTCATTTAGTTGGATACATGGAAGTCTATTGACAACAAAAGATATGGAAGAGCACTAAAAGTTAACCACCAGGAACACACACATGGGCAGATATGTAAGCAGAATCAGATTGTGGCAAATAGGGAAAAACACCCGAGCCTGAACAGGTGATTTGAGCATGCAAGATAAACTAAAACCTGGGACAGAGGTGTTTTTGAACCACCTAAATTAGACAAAGCGCAGTATTGCATTTTATTTTATGCTACAAAATCAAAATGCTTTGACACTATATAATCAAGATCACATTCATTTTGTTGGCAAAGTATCTTATCTTTGTTCAGGGTGGAAATCAGAGTAACTCATGGTATAATTTACGGTACATTTTCCATAATAAGAGTGATATCACAATATAGTTATTCCACTATAAACATCAGAGCCAAAGTAGCACATTTTTAAATTTGTTCATTTTTATTGGCAATCTGACAGAAAAATCACAGATAACAATAATTGGGAAATGCTGAAAATAAGCCCAGATAATTGGTCTATACCAAACCACAATATAGCGATTCTGCAATAAACATTGGAGGGGTAGACTGACATGGCTTCTTCAGGGCCAGTACCGTTTATTAGAAAACAAGGAGATCAATTCATTTGCGGTACAAATTAAACTTTTTGACAAAATTTCGAACAACCAGTAACATAATAACTTGAGTACAGTTTACTCAAGTACTGTTATAATTTTCAGGTACTCTACATGAGTACTTCGATTTCTGCTATTTTATACTTCCTCTCAACAACATTTATTTGGTATATTTAGTTGCGAGTAACTTTGCAGATCCAGATTATTCAGTGTTTAAAGGCTGTTAATTGTGATGTGTTACCAATCAGATAGTGTTGTGGGCAGGACGTTGTGGGAGGATGCTGTATCAGATCCAAAGTATCACATTATTAAATTGGTATATTGTCTGCAATCTGAAAGAAAAACAAAACAAAACACACATTTTCAATTATCAGAAAAATGCTGAATATTGGCCCTATAATCGGCGTACCACTAATCAGTATACTGCAAGACAATCATCTAATGATGCATCACGATATCTGTCCAACCAAAGACTACAAAATATCCCTGCAGAAACAAAGCGCTGGAGTTATGTATTTATTCACGGAATTGTGGTGTCAGTTTAACAGAATTTAACAACTGAGAGTAAACAAAGTGTTGAAAAAGTACATCAGGAGTATTGCTTAGCGCCACACACTGACTGCAGCTTGCTCATTTCATGTGTGTTGTCATTTAGTTGTTAAATAGTCACCAAATGGCAAAAGCCTAAACTGCCAGGAAGCACAACAGTTCTGGAGGTAAAAATGTTTAAAGGAAGAATACAACAATGCCTCACTTAATTCACAAGTCTCAGCAAGTCATATTTTCAGGGGAACCTATTGAGAGAACCTGCATGTTTGAATGAAAATACTGATTTTTGATGTAATTTTATATATAACTTGTCCCACCCCTTGTATTTAAGCTATAAGTAATGTTCATAGTAATTTCCAAGTTAGTGGCTGTATAGCATCATGGCCGTATTAGGTTTGTGTTTAGAGAGAACAACTTTTCAAACAAATATGTGAAAAAATATTTATGAATCAGGCTCATTGTCACTTCTGATCAGAACGTTGCCCCCAAAAATCTAGTGAGCCTGATATACGGTGGTCAAACTGTGGGATTAGAAAAATACAAATGGATTAAAAAAAAAAAACCATCATAATGATAATAATAATAATACCATGATAATATTATCATAGTGTTAATAAAAGATTATTATGGGCTGTGACTACATTCAGAATGACATCATATAGGCATAAAATATGTAAACTGCACGTTGTCTTAAATAGTTAATAAGTCATCACTTGCTTCTTTTACAGAGGAGAAGTTACTAAAAGCTGAATTTGTGCAGACTCTAACTTTGAAAAAGACATGACCCTGACCTCCTGATGTGAGTGTGTCCTCTTGCAGCTTGCTAGTAAAAGATGGCAAGCGACCTCGTTGAGACGAGGCTGCTGCACCAGCTGGAGGAACTTGAGCTCGGATTAAAGCCCACACATCGTTGGGTTTGCATGCACAACTCCGATTCTTCACTTATATATCCAGGCCTGTGCAATCTTAATGGTTGACTTGCAGATCAAGTTGTGGCCAGAATTTGTTTTCACTTCAGATCTTTTGTTGTCAGTGTAGTTCTATATAGGTGTACCGGACTAAAACGAACACAGACTTAAACAAGAGCCCTGCATTAAATCGTGTTTAAGGTTATATTCTGTTTTTTTTTTTTTGTTAAAACTGTTTTAGTGAGGTGTTGATTTCTTGTATTTCTGGTGATTTAGGAGGCTGTAGCTTGTGGTGCTTTTAAACTGCACTGCCTCATCTGAGAGGTGTTTCTTATTCCCCCCCCCCTCCACACAAACACACTTTTAATAAATATTGTGGAGTGATACTACCTGAAAATTGATATTCATTTACTCCTTTTAATCATATTTAACTGTAAGTGTGAAATCATTTAACCTTCTGTCCTCATCATTAGATGTAGCATTAATGAGAAACAGTTTGCACATGTTATGGTAAAACTTTTATTTTCTCCTCAGCTACAGTTAACTGTCATATTACAGCATGAAATTCTAATTTAACAACTTTAAAAAAAACTTAATGACATATTTGGAGACTCAATGATGGTGGCTTTATTGAATTAAGCACGCTACCTGTTAACTACGCATTACACCACCAGCTGCCGTGAGTTCACTAACTCTCTGTGGTGTTTCTTATTCATGACAGTCTTCATCGGAGGCAAATAATGGCCCGAGCCAAGCGCCACCTTATCCAGGTGTACCGCCCTCAGGGATACCTCCCCCATTTGTAAGTCAGTGACAGATATGTTTATCACAATTAGCTTTTCACCTCATGTTTCCAGTCATCACACAGGGCTGTACTGAGAGTAGTTAATATTAAAGGTCTTCATCATTGTTTAATCTAATCTAATCTAATGCATCTTCCTCTATCTCCCCGCCTAGATGGGACCACCAGGAATACCGCCTCATTTCCCTCCCATTGGAATGCCCCCTATGGGACAGCGACCGCCCAGCATGACTCCCATGCCTCCTGGTATTATTCCTCCAGGTATAATGCCACCAATGGGTGCACCACCAATGGGACAGGTGAGCATGGTAGGAAGCATTGCAACCTGTGTTTCTGCTTTTACTGTTACACCATTATTCATCATGTTCTTAATCTGAGCCAGACAAGGATTTACCACTTTACACATCCCAAAAAATGAAAAAGCTAGATGGTAGACATTATTACTTTATCAAAGAAAGACACATGGTGCTGGTTGTGGGTGGATCAATACACAAATATTGATAAATCCAGTCCCAAATGTATCTGTTTTGGGATCAGATTTAATATTACAAGATTGATATCTAAGCTCAGTTATTTAGGGTAACTGTGTATTTTACTATCAACAGGGACACAGTAGAAAGTAATTACACCACGACCAGAATCTAGTCTGAATAATATTCAGTTGACAGGAACTACTCCTTCTGCCTGTTATAGTCAAATGCAAACTATCTGTTTTTATAAGTGCATGAGACACCACTCTGATAGAGAGTGGTCAATAACAGCTGACCAAAGCAGAGGAGTGGAGTCTTTTCAGAACAGAGGGGACGCTGCATGTGATCTGTATGTGCGGTATTGCAGCGACACCACAAACTTTGTTAAGCATCTGAGATATACTCATATATACAGAATATAATTAAGTAATGCAGTGACAGTCTAAAGAAGGGGTGAGAAAGGTACTGATAGGGTGAGATGGACTTCATTCACAGTCGTGAGGAACTGGCATTATCCCGATTCAGAGAAACTGGGTGTAGCTATTGGCGATGTTTATTACTGTCACTGACCATGGGAAAGTGATACACGTCTGCCTAGATATCAGTTTTTGCGCTGATGGTTAAACAACAAGTGATAGTCGCTTTCTTAAAAATGTTGACTGTTGTTTTATTAAGCATTACAAGCATACAAATGTCAGTATTGTATTGGTATTGGCGATACTAGTGTAGTGGGGAAAAAACAAACAGCTGCTCCTTTTTCCATTGTCACTTTGGTTGATTTTTTTCAAACTGTACTAATACAGTAAACCATTTTTATTTAAATCTTGTTCTGCCACTGACAAGGTGATTCTGCTGTTATTGTCAGTTAGCAAAGTTAAGATAGTTGAACAAAAAAAACTGTGTTCCATTACAACTTGGATTATCTTTAAATTCCATCCTCAATGGTTTTAGAAGTGTTAATAATGCTCAATGTTGTGAAAGCCTGAAGATATGTAGTATGACATTTTCTGGTAATGAATGGGCTTATGTATCAAAAGTGCAACTTAAAGTTGAAATTATTCATATATTAACATACTGTATATGCGTGAATGATCAGGTGAACGAACCACCAGATTTTGGCAAATGTTAAACGTCCATCACAGTTTAGAGATAGACTTATTTAGTTACTGTAGATGAGTGCACTCATGAATGTTCCTGTGTACTGAGGTAATGATGGGTGCATTCACTTTTGGTTTTACCTTGTAAAAATAAACCAATCTGGGAAAATTGTTATGTTTAAACCTGCTGGCCAGCTGACGGCTCACGTTCCTTAGTGTGTTGGATGTATTTTTTAAAATGTTGTCATTCTGAGATCTCAGAAATTACATTGAGTGCACATTATCATTGCTAAAAGTTGTTGATCAGAAATAAACACAATCAAATCACGTCTTAAGATTACTTTTAACACAATCATAAGAGAAGTAACTCTTGACTTCCCTTTTTGTTAAGCACTTCTGCACTGAGGCTGATGGGTTCGACATTGAAAAATATCTATTAAATGAACAATAATAATAATAAACTGCAAAGTGCTTCACAGAAAGGGAAAGGAAAGTAAAAACAAACAGCAGCTAAAAACAGCACACGAAGAGCAGTAGTTTTAAGTAAAGACGCTTAATGATACAGCAAAAGCTTTATAAACATTTAGGGATTAAATAAACTTGACTAAGCAATCAGGGAAATTATTTGATAGTCAATAAATTCCTTCCTTCATATTTAACTCCACCCTCAGTTGACTGAATACTGTTGAGGTAGTTTGTTTTAATTAAATGTGTGTTGTTGTTTTTTTTTTTTCTTTGTTTTTTTTTAAAGCAAAAAGGTGTCCACATTTAGTCAGCATATGTGGTCCTGTCATGCACATAAATAGGTGTGATATTGGGGGGTGTTTGATCAAGGAGCCAGCTACACAAGTCTGAAAAGGTGGTGAGGTGTTGTAGTTTGGTGTGTTGCTGCTTCACAGATGACAAGCTGTGGCTTCACACCATTAAATAAGCACAGCAGAATCAGTTTCAGTCTCACCTTCACCCCCAGTTGCCAGCCGCTCATCTCACACACACAGACCCAAATACACACCAGCACTCTGTCTCACACTGTGTCTTAAACTTCTGCCTGCACTAGGTGGTATGGAAATACCAGATGAATATTTCATGATGCTTCTTTTATTAGATGCCAGGCATGATGCCACCTATGATGCCAGGGATGATGATGCCCCCTCGCATGCCAGCTGCGGCTGTACAACCAACGGGACCGGTAACCCTCCTCACTACTTGCTCAGCCATCCTCTGCTTCACACATCTTTAAAAATACACTGCAATCTGTGAGATGCTAAATGATCATGTGCACAGGATCTGTTACTGTCGGATATGAAAAATTGTCATTTCTATTTTTAGACCAAATTTTTAACCACGTGTTTGAATGAGACAGCTGAAAAACACTGAAATACAGTTTGTAATTAAAATGAACACCTGCATCCAATATGTCCGTGATTGTCACTTTTTGTTTTCACTTTGGTTCAGCTGTAAAAGTAATGAATCACATGAACCCCTCACTGTTCATCTTCTGTTAATTTTTATTTTTTACTGAGTACTAAACAAGTTATGCAAATGAGCAATCTGAAAGATTTATTGTGACAACAAGCAGGCGGCTTTAGAGATCCACTTAATCACCGCAAGAATATTTTTGCATCTTAAGGGTAGGAGTTTTGCACTAATTAGCAAAGCTTTGTCAGTTACTGCTTATTGTGAATGATGAGTCTGTATTCCCAGCTGAATTCACCATTCAGTATTAGAGAGGCACTGTTATATGCTTCCAGATTTGTGCGTGTTTCTTCATGGGGAATAATCCACTAATAAAATTGTCTTTTTCCACAGCCTGGTGTTGACTCCACAGGTAAGAAGATCCTTAATTTGTCACTTCACTCACAAGCTATATTGTTTAATTTTTTTTAAAAATTATATGACAATATATTTCCTGACTCATTTCTGATTTTATCCTCACAGCTGCTGCACCTGGAACAGCTGTAAGTGTAATCTAATTATACAATTTTGATTTCACATCATTGACTGATGTTTTTCAATAACTGCAGTTTTTTTCAACCTTTCATGTGTTCCTCTGTCCCCTGTAGAGCACCACAAATGGATCTCCACAGGAAGACCAGCCAAAAAAGGTTTGTGCATGTTGAAATTGGAAAGATTATAACCCTAACCCATTTAAAATACGTAAAGCCAAAGTAAGTGGTGTCTTGCTGTTTCTTTTTATTGTCAACGCTAAAATAGTTGAAGTACCTCTTGTTTTCATCTGCCTCAGAAGTCCCTGTGGACAGAACACAAATCACTGGATGGGAAGACCTACTATTACAATACAGAGACAAAGCAGTCCACATGGGAGAAACCAGAGGACCTCAAATCTCCTGCAGAGGTACAAACATTAATCACTTACATCACACCTTTAACACCTACTTTTAAATTGCCCAAGAATAACCATTTGCTTACTGACTTCACTACGTCTTCACTAGAGCTGCAACAATGATAGATTAATTCATAAATTAATTGTTTCAGTCTTTTTTCAAGACAAAGTGTCAGAAGTTTGCTTCTTAACAACTTCTTGAATGTCAGGACATTCAGCTTCTCTTTGTCATGTATGGTGGAACAATAAGGTGGTTGTAGTTCAAACAGCACATTTTAGGTGAATTTGATCTTTTCAATACTTGAATGTATTCACTAGACATAATGAAAAATTTGGTGTGTCGCAATATACCAGTATTAACTCTAGTTGTGATATTTACAAAATGAAATGTTGATATTGTGTTAAAAATACATTGCCTGTTTGCAGTGAAGCACCAGGCCGTATAGTAAATAAAAAGGTGTTGACTGTCGTTTATGTCCATATTGAATAGGATCTTCTTGCATATACAAATCTCACTAAATAAATGCAATTAAATTCTTGGTTTGGGTCATTGTAACATCACTTTTCACTTTCCCTTCTATTTTCTCCCCCTTTAGCAAATGCTGGGTAAATGTCCATGGAAGGAGTACAAGTCAGACACAGGGAAGCCTTATTATTACAACTCTCAGACGAAGGAGTCCAGGTGGACCAAACCCAAAGAGCTGGAGGATCTTGAAGGTAAAGACCTGTAGTCTGATGATATCAGACCTGCTGTGAGAAATACTGTGATGGTCCGTACTGAGCCAGGCTGCTCTCCATGGCTGAGCCTTTAATGGCATGATGATTGACATGCCCGCTGAGGAGGTTTTGGGCAGCACTGGAGTACAAACGCAGGAAGCACAAATACAGGAACACATGATCGCTCCTGCTGCACATGTATCTCTGTGCTGTCCTCTTATCTGCAGTCTGCTTTGAAATGAAAACAAGTACCCTAACAGCTGTCTCCTTTTGTCTATTCCAGCTATGATCAAAGCAGAGGAAAATGGGTAAGAGCTTCCTGTTTACCTTTGGTTAGCCATCACTGCAGCACCATGTATTATAAACAACACATTCAGCGGTTATTAAAAGTGATTTCTTCCTCCATCAAAAAGCTTTCTATTTTATTATTAATACGGTTGTGGATTTCAGCCTCATTGTCCTGGTATTCTTCCCATCATGTGCTGTGATTTGTCATGCTCTGAATGCAGAACGGCAGAGGCAGTGGCTCCAGGCACCACAGCAGCTCCAGCAGTGCAAGCAGATATTACAGCCACTATGGCAACCGTAATGGAGGCGGAAACTGCAACAGCAGTCTCAGAGGAGCACCTGTCTCAGGCGGCCGTGCATCACACAGCTGAGGTCAAGACTGCAGATGCACCTGTGGTGTCCTCAGAGAGCTCCATCGCCACAGAGGCCGCAGCCAGGTAAACAATAATGTCAGCACAGAGACAGGTAATGTCTCCTCTACTCAGTTAAACACTGTATACATCAAGTCAGAGACATAGAATCACATTGACACTGGGTTCATGTACACAGGAACCTTTCAACTTGGATCAGGATGTCTGTTTTTGTCTTTCATTAATTTACGTGTTAAATGTTTGATGCAAACACAACTAGGTTAATCCGTCTTCTTCTGCCCACAGTGTTGAAGTCGTAAAGGAAGAACGACCAGAACTTCAGAAGAAAACTTACAAGTGGAACACGAAAGAAGAGGCCAAGCAGGCCTTCAAAGAGCTGCTGAAGGAGAAGGTGAGTCAGGCTGTCAAATGGGGTCAACATGTATGTGAACTAGAGGCCACATGCTACAGGTGAGTGCATGTACACATGACTTGATATGTAGCATGCTGGCCTGGACATACATTAGTTTCCATTAATTTGCTCTCATCTGTGCAGCAGCACCATAAAAACTTAATCTGTGAGATGTTTGGTCCGTCCCCAAGATTGAAGACTTAATATTGCTTATGCTATCACAGCCACTTAAACTGTACTGTTGCTGACTGCA
Organism: Acanthopagrus latus; assembly: GCF_904848185.1. Classification (NCBI taxonomy): domain Eukaryota; kingdom Metazoa; phylum Chordata; class Actinopteri; order Spariformes; family Sparidae; genus Acanthopagrus; species Acanthopagrus latus. The sequence continues at coordinate 16,933,360 of NC_051047.1, forward strand.
TCATCTGCCTTTGAATGAAACTAAAGTTACAACATGAGATATCTTTTTCACAAAATACTTGGAGTACAAATTGTTTGTCATGAGGTCAGTGGTGCTATGAGTTTGTGTGAGTGAGTAGAAACCACCAAGGTTAACGATTTAACAAGCTAGTGAGTGGGTTACACAGTTTATGCAATTGCATTATATAAAATTACCGCCTACTAAAAATGTTCTTCCTTGGCCTCTGCTATTTCTGAAAAAGAAAGCAAATGTGTAAACTTGAGAACAATTCCCAAGGTTGTCAGTAGTACAAGCGAGGGTGGGAGGGTCTTCTCATGAACATTTGAAAGGAGCATCTATCCAGAAAATTCATAATCAGTGCAATTTATCAGCAATTATGGGCTTGTTGTTTGATAATTACATCTATGTCTAGATAACAAATGTTTAGTTTTTAGTTTTTGTCTGTCTCTTCAATGTATTTTAGTTTGGTAATAATAATCCTGATACAGCCATGTTAGAGCTCTTGTTTAAGTAGTGCCTTACAACAAGTCTTCTATTTTAAGTATTAATAAGTGATTCGGCTTCCCTGATCAACATATGTCGACTTTGGAAACATAAGGTGGCCTCATATATTTCATCAAAATAACTCCACTAAGTGTTTTGGTGATTGAGTTGTTCACCCTTACACTTTGAAGGCTTGTTTGTCAGGGATGTACATTATGAATTATTAAATTTCATCATTGGTGTCAGACCAATTCAGAGGAAGACAACACGTGTTTCTTGCAATACATGTTGCAAGAGGAGGTAAAAAGTCTATAAGTTGTAACACTACAACCTGTGGAATATAAAATCATCCTTCTTTGCTCTTTACATTTGAACCTTTTTCAATTCCCAAAAATGTCAAATTAACAATAATCTTTTGATCATGAGAAGCAGTTAATCATCCCTTATTGGCCGACAAAGTCCACCTCATTTTAATTTTTTTTTAGGTTAATTAAACCTTGTCTATCAGCATATCCTTTGCATTTTGATCTGAATCTAATCCCTGTCCCTCCTCATGAACCCCTCTGACGTTTTAGCACGATTGTTAAGCTTCACCTCCTGTTGCTGTGGATGTGTTGTGTGTTCGGTCACAAAGGAGGCCTAGCGCCACCCACCTTGAATGGTGCTATATTTAGGCTCATTTTAATTTTGTGCACAAAGCTCTCCTCTGAGATTGCTTGCCATTTCCTGCAAGATCTTAATGGCTCTGTCTTTATGATTAGCTTTATTGGATCAAAGGCACAGGGCTGGCTGGGATTAAGACAGTGAGAGAAAGTGGCATGCCTCAGTGAGTTAGAATAACTGTGACAACTGACGAGACAGAGGCACACGGTGGAGTCAGTTCATAATGGATGGCGGAGTCACTCGCTGGAAGAGGCAAATGGCAGAAAGGGCGCTTATAGAAGTCCTCAGTGGCACTTCTTTGAATTATTGCCACTCCACACGTCTTAACCCGGAATCTATTAGTAATTAAGAAAATGTGCGAAGGCAAAGCAGCACAGCTCCCTTTTCTGCCTGTCTATCATGTAATAAAGGGCAATGAACAGTTTTCCTTCATCTGCTGTTTGAAAGTGTTTGAAACATGACATCTAAATTTAACTTCTCAGTTAAAGAGTATAGTCACTCACGACTTTGAATTTTATTCTCTGTATTTCAGGGTGTGTCCTCAAACTCCTCTTGGGAACAGGCTATGAAAATGATTATCAATGATCCTCGCTACAGGTACACTATTAATTTATTTTATTTGTTTTCTCTTTTAAAACCCACTCTAAACTCTTGATTTTGGTTAGATTAATTGTTTTATGACATTTATGTGCTTTTTTTTTCTTTTTAATGTGTTCATTCATTCTTGAAAGATGCTGCATATGTAAAGTTAGTAATGCTTTATAGTAACCATTAATAAGACATGGTAAATTAATAGTTATTCAGTCTTTAGTTAATATTTATATCCACTTTAAACAATTAAATGTTTTATAAATGATTTATTGAGCAATTATTTATTGTGAAGTTGCAACTGATTTCCACAGAACTGTGTTAGTGATTAATAAGAACGGTTTAGTTCATCTATAAACATTTTTTGGACGGCCATTATAAAGTTGCAACTGATGTTTTTCTAAACCTTTAAGACCACTCAGTAAATCTTTTATAACCCATTTCCTGGTCTGTTAACAGGGAAATTACTATCAACAAAAGTTAACTAGGAAGTTACCATTTATTATATCAAAATGTTACCATTAATTTAATATTATTATTATTATTATTATTATTTGCATTAGCAGTTGAGAACTGTCCAGATCTGACATGTAATTTTCACTTTTCTATGCCAACAAAGTGCCCTTCCCAAACTGAGTGAGAAGAAACAGGCATTCAATGCGTACAAAGTCCAAACAGAGAAAGAAGAAAAAGAGGAGGCCAGAATTAAATACAAGGAGTCCAAAGAGACCTTTCAGAGGTTCTTGGAGAACCACGAGAAGATGACATCTACCACCAGATACAAGTAAGAGCTGCACATTTTGTTGGTGTCTTTTTTTCCTGCATTGACTTGTGCTTCCATGAATTGTCAATATGATTATGCAGATGGGATCAGTAAAAGGTCATCTATGGCTTGTGCACGCCAGCATGCCGCTCTAGCACTGTTAGCTTCCACTTAAACTGCTTTGACCTGTTAGTTCTTGTCACATTGAATTGGGTTCACCTTAACTTAATGTTGCTAGGTCACAATCTAGTGAACAAGAGGACTTAAGGAATATTGTGGTATGTTGGTTCTGATGTTCATTTTGAATTTCTATCTGTGCTCCAATTTTTCCTCTCATCATGTTCAATTGTTTTCATGCACAAATGCAACAAAGATCTTTTTTACATGACTTGTACCTATATAGTTCAGTTTCTTTTGCTCGCATGTAGTCAAGAGTTCAGTGCTGGAAATGATGCAGACAACATTCAAATTGTTAAAGTTTTGATCCTTGGTCTTGCATGTGACATCCAGCTCACTAAGGTTTGGCATTTGGGTGAAAGTCATCATGACGGACAGATTGATGAGTGACCTTGACAGGGAGCCAGTTTCTGAGTTCAGCTGGCACTGGTGTTGTTGTGGTGACTAGTGCAGTAATCTGGGATGGCACACAACAGGCAGTCGGGCAGGATAATGGGGCTGTGTGATGGTGTTTCTGTGTATCTCTTTGAATTTAAAGCATTATTTCACTGTAGTCAACAACCTATTCTGACATTAAGTTTGGAGCAGCCCACTAAGTTGTTTTCTGTGTGCATGATGAAAGACAGCTCCTTTTTTAAGTTCCACTGTGCTGTTTCCTTGCTATTTACACAAGTTTTACATTAACTCTACACTACGGTGCATCTGATGAATTTAACTAAGCATTCTATCAATGCTTTAAAGGTACATTTGGCTGGTGAAATGCTGCCCTCATGTGGTTAATTGTGTGAACGTATATCCTAAATGAGTGTGTGTAATTTCTCCAGGAAAGCAGAACAGATGTTTTGTGAGCAAGAGGTGTGGAGCTGTGTACCAGAGAGAGACAGGCTGGAGATCTATGAAGATGTGTTGTTCTACCTGGCTAAGAAAGAGAAGGTAAGGTTTCGGTCTTTAGTGTTCAGTCTTCAAGTTTCATTCTGGCTCTGTTCACATCCTGGTTTTCCTTCTTTACCAATCGTTTTCAGGAGCAAGCCAAGCAGCTTAGGAAGAGGAACTGGGAGGCTCTGAAGAACATTTTGGACAACATGGCCAATGTCACATACCGCACCACCTGGTCTGAGGCTCAGCAGTACCTGCTAGACAATCCTACCTTTGCAGAGGACGAGGAGCTACAAAGTACAATAGCAGACTTTTTTTTTTGACACAGATTGTATAAATGGGTTAACTTGGTTCAGTGTTAATTGGTATAAAAGTATAAATTATTTGAGTTCTCCCTGCTGATAGTGTTATCTGCGCACAGATATGGACAAAGAGGACGCTCTCATCTGTTTTGAGGAGCATATCCGGGCGCTGGAGAAGGAGGAGGAGGAAGAGAAACAGAAGACTCTTCTCAGAGAGAGGAGACGCCAGCGCAAGAACAGAGAAGCCTTCCAGGTGAGACTGACTGGTTGGGATAATGCATATCTGAAAAAAATTACCAACTTACCACCAATTTACATTTCTCACAGTCACAAAAAGGGCTCACTCTGTTTGTAAAAACATTGTGTTCTGAATGTCTGGCTGTTCTGAATGTCAGTTTTCTAATTACATGTATTCCTCTCAGAAATTTCTGGATGAGCTCCACGACCACGGACAGCTCCACTCCATGTCTGCCTGGATGGAGATGTACCCGACACTGAGCTCAGACATCCGCTTTGCCAACATGCTGGGCCAGCCGGGTAAGGCAGCAGGCAAGCAGCAACACACGTGGCCTCACGCATCTGCAGCACGTGGATGTGACATGCAGAGACAGCAGCACATGACACAAAGCACACACAGCTCAGGATGTGAATACTGTATGAACCACGGGAGGGTATTGTTGCATAGGGATTTTATTTTTAATGGCACTCATTTTAGATTTGTCTATTTCTGTTTATTACATTTCCCAAAAACAATTTAAAACAATGTTTTAAACATAAAACAAACTTTTTTTCTTTTTTGACATCCTGTATTTTCTGCAGGTTCAACTCCCCTGGATCTCTTCAAATTCTATGTGGAAGACTTGAAGGCTCGTTACCACGATGAAAAGAGGATCATTAAAGATATTCTCAAGGTACGATTGTTGGTCCTCTTCTAGAATATGCTCTTAATATCTGTACAAGGGTCAAACTGTTTTTATACGACATGTTCATTTTCTGCCTCCTTTCTTGTGTGGTCAGGACAAAGGCTTCCTGGTGGAAGTTAACACCAGCTTTGAGGACTTTGGATCAGTCATCAGCTCAGACAAGAGAGCCACCACTCTGGATGCAGGAAACATAAAACTGGCCTTCAACAGTGTAAGACTCCAGATCTGCATTGCATTTTTCCTCAGCAGATTCCTATGTAGCTTCACGGGGCAAACACAGATGCTGCATAACAAGCATGCTTGTTCAGTCAAAATGTGCACACATGTTGAGTAGCGTAGCTTAAGGTTTCAATTGATGTACACCTGATTTTCGTCTCCCTAAGCCAGATTTATCCCTGTCTTTGTTTCTCAGGCTTTTTTTGTGTTCATATTTTCCTTCAGGGTTCAAACACAATATAGAAAAATATAGAAAAGTATGTTTTGGGATTTTGATCATTTCCAGTGTGAATTTCTAAAAACAAATTGATCAAACAAGCAGACATTTTATGGTGTTTGGAGCTTGGATGTTTATCACTGTGTGAGAGAGTGGTGGCCAGGGCAAACTTGATAGCCAGGCAGGAAGTATGGCATACAACGCTGAAGGCTAACTCCTCACAGCCGTACATCACAGCTGTAAAACAGCTCCAAAATTAAGTGCCTGATAGCTGTACCAGTCTTGACGTACGCAACCAACCAATCTAATTTGAAGTAAAATGCGGAAATATCTGAGAATTCCATACATACATGGCATCACAAATAACCACATGTTAAGCTGTCTGAACATGTCTGAGTTATGCAATGATGCCGTTATCAGAAATGTACACAGACACTCTGTTCTGTGCAATGAAACCATAACTTTATATTTTCATATTTGAGTGTTTATCAATTTGCGTCAGCTACAGTTTTCTGCTTTTATGTAGCAACATAAAAGCATACATAGTTGGAAGGCATCATTCATGTTAACAGCTGGATTAAAAAGCATTTATTTATATAAAAAAAAAACTTCCTGCTATGTTAACTCGAATGTCACATGTGTTCTGTAACATCCACCCACAGCTCTTGTAATGTGTCAGTAAAATTATGGGATTTTTAAATGGAAAATCTTTTGGTATCCTGTTCATTTATTAGATTAACCAATTTTGCAACCTTTTTTTTTCTGTTCAGCTACTGGAGAAGGCAGAAGCCAGAGAGAGAGAGCGAGAGAAGGAGGAGGCCAGGAAGATGAAGAGGAAAGAAGCGGCCTTTAAAAACATGCTGAAGCAAGCAACACCACCGCTGGAGCCAGAAAATACATGGGAGGGGGTATGTGGTTCAGCTATTTTCCATTTAGATTAAACTCCCCGCCATTCAGTTCTGATAACAGTGATAAACATTATTGTGGCTTTGCTCAAGTCATTGTACTTACTTTACATTTCAGGTCAGAGAGAGATTCTTAAAAGAATCAGCCTTTGAAGACGTGACTCTGGAGTCAGAGAGGAAAAGGATATTCAAAGATTTCATGCATGTCTTAGAGGTGAGTCTGTCATTCTCACTGGGAATGGGTTGAGAATGATTTATCTTGGTGACAAAGACGATGCTGATTTTTAACATGGCATGTATTTAACAGCATGAATGCCAGCATCACCACTCCAAGACAAAGAAGCACTCGAAGAAGTCCAAGAAGCATCACAGGAAGCGTTCCCGCTCCCGATCGGTTCGTAGCCCCTTTATTAATCTAGAACACGGCTGTAACTAACAACTGTTTTATTGTTGATTCATTTATTGGTTGTTTGGTCTGTAAAATGTCTGAAAATGCTAAAAAAAAAAAAAAAAAGTCAACTAATGTTTCCTAAAGCCCGAGAGTATATCATTTTTTGTCCACGACCCAAAGATAATTCGATTACTGCCATAGAGAAGAAACCAGAAATGTTTACATGTAAGAAACAGGGATCAGAATTGTGATGATTTTATTCCTCAAAAAATTACCCATCGATCAATGGGTAATTAAATCTACAAGAAATGCTCCACATCATGCCTCTTTAATCTCTCGGTTACTTACTTTGTCAACAGGGCTCGGAGTCTGAGGATGAGGAATACCACAAGAAGAAAAAGAGGTCACAGTCCAAGTCTCCCTCTGAACGCTCGTCTAGTGGAGAATCTGGTAGGTGGCTTTCAAAGCCGAGATGATCCATTTATTTATCATGTTTGGAAGAAGTGCAGCCATATTGACATTTACTGACATTTTCTGCCTGAAACCAGAGAGAAGCTATAAAAAGTCCAAGAAGCACAAGAAGAAGGGCAAGAAGAGACGTCACAAGTCTGTAAGTATACAGCCCATTAAATTATGTATAATATAAATGTGCAAGTTGTGTCTGTATGTGCACTGATGGTGATTGTGACCAACAGGCATCGCCAGACTCCGACAATGACAAGAAGGGAAGAGATCGCGATGGGAAGCGTGAAAAAGACCTAGAGAAGGACAAAGAGAACGATAAGTCTCGGGGGAAATCACGCTCGGACTCTAAACAGAAGTCTCCTAAAAGGAAAGCGCCAAAGGAGGAGGTTGGTTTTGTTTATTACTGTTGTGTACAAAGATTCTTTGGGTATGAAGGACAGTGCGAGTACACGTTGCCATGGTTAAGGAAACTGGGGGGGCCTGAGGGAGCTTCACACTTGGCTTACTTTGTGAGGAAGCTCAGGCAGTCTGGTAGATGAGCTGAAGACCTTGGAGACGCATCATCTTTATAATAAGCACAGATGAGAACTGGTCACACAAACGTGGATGCGCATCATAATCTTAAAATGAAGAGACCTACATCAGTATGACATTTTGATCATGTCGCACAGCTCTGTGCTAAAATCTCAAGACGTGACTGTCAAATCGGTCAGTTTTATTAGCCACTACCATTTCAAGGTCGACCTCTGAGGACTCATTATCATCTTCTTTCTTTTTCTGTGTTGTGTTCAGGGCGGCTGGGATACATCAGGCAGTGAGCTGAGTGAAGGAGAGCTGGAGAAAAGGAGAAGAACTTTACTGGAACAGCTGGATGCACCTTGATGACGGCACTTCTGTGGCCCTTAATTGTATTTGTACACTTCGACAAACATGCATTCCCCTCCGAGCTCATCTGACCGTACTGCAGTGTTCATACGGACTGTGTGAGAGAACACCATCATGGGAATGTGCTACACTGAGCTTATACACGTACTTGGTTACTAATTTGATATCAGGAAACTGATCAGCTGATCAATCTCTAAATGTCAGGATGTGTTTTTGTTGCTTTTGTTAGCTTTAACTATTTTTTTTTGTTAGTTGGCTGTAGCTGTACATGTTTTCCATCGCCAATAATTTTTTATATTCAATTAAGCGTACCTGAAACGTCAAAATGACTCAAATGGAGTTCAAGTCTTTGTCATCATAACTGGAGCTATCCAGAGATAAAGAAAACATATTTTTGATTTGATCCCACCAAACTGCAGCTGTACTTGAAGAATAAATAAAAGAACGATTTTAATTGGAGCATTTGTTAAAAATTGAACTGTAGTGAAATGAAATAAAATGATGTTTCAATGGATTATGTCTGAATCTTTATGCAATTATGAAACCACTTGAAGAAACAAGTGTTTCATAACCTCCACCAAGGAGGTATGAATTTGTATGTGTGTTATTTGTTTGTTAGCAGGATTAGACAAAAACTGCTGTATTGATATCAATAAAACTTGGATGGAGGGTGAGTCTCAGCCCAGTATAGATCCCATTTACTTCAGGTGTTGATCCAGCTAACAAATATTCCCCCTCCAATATTGAGAGAGGGTTTTTTTTTTCTCCAACATTTATGTTTATTTCTAGAGGGATTAATGCATGGATCTCCATGAGTACCATCTGATGAAGATCTAAACAATCTGGATGTAATGGTTTTAAATATGTTTTGTGTGATATTGGATTAGGCTGTTAGGCCTTGGTGGAGATATACACTGAGAGCCATTGTAGTTAATATATAGAGGCTGCTTCTATGACAGCTAATTAGTAGGATATTTATCAGTTAATATTAATAAATGACCTGCGTTTCATCCACTTCAGTGGATGTGCGACGTGTAAAATATAAACCCATCTAAGGCTAAGTGAACGCAATAACTCCTCCCTTAATTAATGAAGTCCTGGTTTGGATGCTAATATAAAGCTTCTGCGATAATAATCAGTTCTGTATTAATGTTTGTCCAACACATTTATATCACTGATGGTATACTTGATGTAACCACTCATTTTAACACAATACAGTTAAACTGCAGCCTGAACACTCATCTATACTATGAAACTTTCCTGAAGGTGGAATTTATTGCACAGGTGTCACATTAGATAGCCTGTTTGCTTGACATACAGCTCTTTATGTAACTATTGAGCAAATGCTAAGTCTTACATCTCATGAAGGGTTGTTTTTTTATGGGGGGGGGGGGCGAGCATTCTCCACTTAAATCTCCCACTGGTTGTGTGGCTGTTTCAAAAAGAAGAGACAAGTTTTTTTATATTCAATGTAAATAGTTTATTTGATCATATTTGTTGAAAATCTCATATCACCTAATTTTTAAAAAAGCTTGTTATTTTGTAATCAGCACAAACTGCCTAAAATACATTTCTGGTGAAAGTAAAAAAAAAAACAAAACAAAACAAAACAAAACATGCCAGTATTATCCAGTTAGAGATAGAGTCACTATTACAAACAGTGAAGTTGAGAAAAAAAGAGATGAACGGCAGCATGTGCTTCAGTGGAGATAATCACAGGAGGGTGTGTGACAAGGACACAAAACCAGCTGATCACAGGCCAACCAGTGGAGACCGGTGTTTGATTCAAGAGTTTAAATCTGTTCAAATGCACCAACACTTGCACATCAGAACATGTTTTTTTCTCAGCTGGCTTTGACGCCCCTGTGACACACCCGCGAGCAAGTTCAGTGATCCGCTGCCTCCTGCATGAGACACGATGATTTAACACACTACTGTAGATTCATTTGGCTTAATTAAATATACAAAAAATGGAAACAAAAAACTATAAGTTAAAATAACATTCAAGTTGTATAGCACAAGGCAATGGAAACTTTTGTTTAAACAATATGTACAATAATAACCATCTGGTGATGTGAATAAAGTAAAAAAAAAAAAAAAGTTGTAACAAAATATCTGTACATTTAGGAAACTTTTTTTGTGTGTTGTGAATTTGTTTTTTAATGACCGTGGACACGTTTAAATGATGATGATGAGCTTAAAGGAATCCTTTCAGTGGTTAAATACTATACATTAAAATTACAATAAAGTGAGTAGACACAGTAGCCTTGGATATAATTAATCTGTAAAAAACTTTTGACAGAGATGAAATGCAGAAGGTATATCCAGTTATGACGATGAGATCATCCAGTAAGGTTCATGCAGCTTGGTAGGAAAACATCTTTTACGTTGCTTTACAAGTTAATTTATTCTCGTTATTTGTTCCCACAAACCAAACAAAATGATGTGCTGCTACAGAAATGCAACAATTCCAAATGGACGGTAGACTTAAGTTAGCAGGCGGCCTACTTCTGTGGATTAAGAGCTACAAATTCAGGCTTGAGCTGTTAACAACTTCAGCATGGAGAGGCCTCACATCTAACATTCACATTAGCCCAGACTTGAATTACTGTTTTAATTTTTTATTTTTTATTTCATGTGTTCTTCATCATCCTTATACAACCCATACTCCAAAAAAAGCTGAGACCTTGTAACATGTAAATAATAATCGAAAGCAATGGTTTACAAACCATTTTTGACCTATTTTCACGTGAGTACAGTGCCAGGACGCCATATTTAAAAAGGTCCCATATTGTAGAGTTACACCTCCATGTCCTTTTGGTTATAGAGCAGGTCTAAGTGCTGTATGAATGTTGTGGTTGCAAAAACCAGCGTCAGAGCTAATGTGGAAACACAGCGGGACAGTCACTGCTCGGGCCTGTGAAAGCTGACCAATCAGAGCAGATTGGGCTTTGTGGGGGCGGGGGGGCGCTGAAAGAGACAGGAGAGTTCAGATGGAGGGTGAACAGAAACTTACCAGCCAACCTTGAGAATATAAAACTAGGGAGAATTTCAAAACCGAAGTGCGGTTCTGAGGCTCCCACCCCCCAAATACTTGAGGTTCAAGGACGTTTTTCCTGCATGATTTTTAAAGCATGACAATGACAAAATACTGCATTTTATGTTAATTTTACTCTTTATTTTTACTTTTAGAATAATTCACTTTCTAGTGTAAACTTGCATACATCTGTAGCATAAAGTAATATATATATCACTTTTCATTCATTCTTTAATTTTTTTGCCTCAGCCCTTACGAAGCCCACTGCCCTGTTTGTCAGACTTCTGATGGGGAATGACGCAGTGCGACCAGTGTGATCAACAGAAAAACTGACTTGGCAGACTTTCCTTTTAAACTGTACACATGAATCTAGAATTCTTATCTCCAGGGCATCTGAAATGTGTTCCAGTATTTCTTCTCCTGTCCATTTCTCTGTCTGTCTGTCTCTCTCTCTCTGGACGATGAGGCGTAACAATACAGCAGAGTACACGCTGTAAAGTGACAGGAACTGGTAATGATAGTTAAAAAGGGGAAAAACTGAGAAGAAATGTCAAACAACAGGGGAAATAAGGGAGAATTGTAAAACCAGGGGGGGTATGAGAAAAATGTGTTAATTAAAAAGTAAAGATTTTCCAGTAGACACCCAAAATAAAAACATGATATGAAAATTAGCATTAAATAGGGCCTTTGATGTTCAAACTAATATTGACTTTTGCTGCCCGCAACATTTCCCAAAAAATTTGGGAGGGACCAAAATTTTTTGGAATAGGGGTTGTACACACTTTTGTACAAATATTGAGTTCAGTGATTTTCTCATCACCATCTTCAAGCCTGCTCATCAGCCCTTTTAAGTCAAAGTTTTGAAGCCTCGAGATGTTAAAAAAGAAAGTGCAGGGCGAGCACGCGTCTGTATGAGGAATGGAAAAGGAGCACCGGAATGTACCAAGATACTAAGAGATGTAATATTTGTAACAGCTACAGGGCAAACGTCCCGTATACATTCTACATTCTGTTTCCGAGGAAGCGTCTCTTCACGTGGCTCTTAAGGCCACAGCAAGTCCACTTGTACACACATATTAAAGCCAGGTCAAGTTGTATTGCTCGAAGTGGGGGAGTATTAAAAAAAAAAAAAATCAGACAAACAGAAGACATTAGCCCACAAAAATAAGTTCAGGCACTTGGCTTGTCTAAGGTTTGTGAATCAACCTTTCCGACACTTTAAATCCAGTCCCACACATGTCTCAGTCCTTCATGAAAAGCTACGATACCACAGACATGGAATAACGTGTATTCTTATGTAATATATATACATACTCGTCTCTATGGTTGCTACAACTCGTCATCTTTCACTTATCCATCCTTCAAACTGCATCCGACCTCCCGTCCCTCCCTCTCTTGACGTCACACACATCCTCACCATCTTCTCCCCTCCCAGCACATGCACTGTCCCCCTCGTCACATGACCACTTCGCCGTTGTTCACCGGCCGCAGGTTCTGATCATCAAAGCGTCTCCTGACACTCCTCCGCACAGCGTCCGCTCGCCTGTAAGGCTGATTCCTCAAATCTGTGAAGGGATTGATGGGGAGGGATGAATAAAAGAGCTGTCAGTCATCTTGTCAGGGCGGTTTTGATGAGCCCACATGCTCAGAGTGCTGGCAGCCTGTCTTTCAAAGCAGCATGAGGTCTACACAGAAAAAAAGCCTCACGGGTCGACTGTCTCTGGGAGTTACCACTGAGACATGCAAACAGAGATACTGTTAAGAGGTGTAACTGTTTCTTTTCTTTTTTTTTAATCATTCAACATTAGCATTGTCATACCGGGGATAAGAGGAGGAGGTAACAGAGGAAGAGGGAGGATGATCCTAAAGGAGAGGACAGTAAAAGAGGAAGGGAGGTAATAAAGAGATGCTTGCCAGGTTTGGGACACATCCACCACTACAGGGGTGCTACTGGACGAGTTCCTTACCCTCGAGTGGACATTGGGAAATTTAGTTATATTATTCTTCTTTAGAGCTAGATGAAGAGAAGACAAAATGAAGGTTAAAAGTGGAGGAGGAGGAGGCCGACCGGAGCGCGTCAGCCCGACATATTCACACTGGCTTTGCTAAGAGAGCGCCGCAAAGCAGAGTGGCAGCAGGCTGCATGGGGAGGAGGGGCGGGGGAGAAAGGGAGACAGAGCTGGAGGATGTTAACTAGTTCAAATGGCAAGGAGGAGGATGAAAGCTTCTGTAGGTTGTCTGTTTTTTTTCTGTGTTATAAACCCAGTCTGCTTTGCAAAGTGGCTACCAGCAGGACAGAAGAAGAGCCCGTTTCAAACGTCCACTGAAATATACAGATACAGTTCCGGGACACAGCGTTGTTGTTAAAGTTCGACAGCATCTTGACCGAAAACCAAGCAAAGCATGCATGCATGCATCCAGGGAAACCACACTGTTACACAAAACAGGTGCGATTGCAGTGAAACGACCTGGTTGCGCGTTAGTAGCACACACGGAGCTGCAGAGACAGACTGCTGCAAGTAAAGGAGTATTTGTACGCAGGCATCATGCAGAATATTAGTGAATTTGCCAGAGCACAAAGTTTGACAGAAGGGTGACCCGCAGGGGCAAGCAAAAGCATATGGGACTAGCAGGGATGCATTGTGGGAAAGCAGGCAGGGATGAAAGCAATCTGCATGCACGAAGCTGTATCAGCTGCAGCAGCAATGATTTTGTGATAATGAACACACACAAACAGTCATTTTTAATCAAAAAGAATGACTGAACACACACAGAGAAAAAAGCAAGTTATAATGCCACAGACGCTTCACAACCATGTAACATGTAGGCGATGAGTGAAACCCTAAGTGTTTGTTTTCAGTCTGTCACCACTAGATGGCAGCGCAACGTTTCTGCTCGATGATGAAAAAGTGCACTCTCCAGATAAGAGTTTGACCTTGGAGACAGTTTCTTCTGTGACATTATTGTTTGCCGTGGTTGATAAAAAAAATGGTGATAAATGAGGGTGTCACACGTCATGCAGGTGGGGGAGCGAAAACCATCCCGACACCAAATCATGCTTAGGGGTGGTGGGGAAGAAAACACGTGAACACTCAGACAACGTGTGTACGTCTCAGGTCCGGTTTAAAAAATAAAATAAAATAAAATAAAAACAGAAAACCAGGCATGCAAGGATGGAAGGAGGAGAGAGAGAAGATATAAAAAAAAATCTGAGAGAATTTGTTCCAGCAACCTTAGAGAAGAGAGACAGTTCTATAAGCTTTAGTAATGGTACTCCTCATTGAGGGCGGGCTCGCAGAAGAACCGAGAGCCGCGCTTGGCGGTGCGGGCGGTAAAGGGCACGGTCTTCAGCACTGCATTGAGAACAACAAGGACAACAGCCAGGACAAGACAAGACAAAGACAATATAAGAAAAGCAGACTCCTACAGGGGGTTTAGCACTGGTTAGCACTAGGCAAATACCCGACAACAGCATCAGGAGGAGGAAACATGTCTGTAAAGAGGGTGAGGCTTTACTGAAGGGCCTGAAATACACTTGGATTATCACAGGACTCCTACTTGTACTGTAAACTCTTCCTGGCTTTGAACACAGCAAGTTTATGTTGTTACACAGATTTGGATCGACCTGAGTTTGTATTAAAGTCTTCAACACTAAAAGCACATTAACATTACTCCTGTAGCAAGTGGTGGAAAGATATCGAGAACCTTCATTTAGAATAAGCAGGAATACCTCAAAGAAAAGGTCCTCAGATTACAGGTAAAAGTATCAATGGGTAACACTTCATACTGAAGCAGCAGACTAGACTTAAGTAATGATTAACTACTGCATGACTCATGACAATTTAATTCAGGATGTATTATGAATTTCTGTTGCTTACTGTGAACAAACAATCAAGTTACGTTGACTTTAAGTGATTAGATTACTTATGAATGTTTATCCCTTGTTACCTCATATAGTAGCTGCTATGTGACCAAATTAACTGGATTCCAGCTCCATTAAAACTGCATTTGCTCAACCTCATATGAAAACTGTTCCTGTTCTCATGAAAAAACTAAGCTTTTCTTTTCTTTTTTAAATCAGACTGGTAAGAAAAGGTCAAGTTAGCTCTGAATATAGAGAGTGGGTTAGGATAATGACAGGGAAAATCGTTTGAGTTAATGTTACAACCATAAAAAGTCTGCTGAGTCATATCTGCTAAGTTTTGTCTTTTATAAAAGGAGCCCAACACTATATTTTGGAAAAATGCATTTTCCCTTTGGATGCATGTCTGTTTTTGACATTATGAACATCTGTAAATAATCATACAGGTGTAAGGACAGGCTCTCTCACTTATTTAGACTTCTTATTAGTTTCCAGGTTTGATTTCTAGAATGGGTGGATTGGTTCATAATTCACATTGAATCATCATGAGTCATGTGTTAGTTACGCATTACTGAATCATATGATTTGTACCCTTATTATAAAGTGTTACTGTATTAACAACCAAATGTTCTCCAAGTACTAAAGGACATTTTTTATGTATTTTATCATCTTTTAATGTATAATATTATTGTATAGTAATTATTAATATATCAGTATGTGAGTAGCATTTTACCGTTGTGGTTGGTCGAGCTGGAGTCGACTGAAGCGACATTAAAACTACCCAAACAGTAAATAATCTATATCAAGGCACTCAAAATCTCACTTTGCAAAGTAAATCAGAGCCATTAGAGCGAGACTTAGGTCATCTTATATTAGATTTTTGCAGATATTTATCAGTATAAATGGCAGCTGATAAGAAACTGCTGTACAGACATGCAGAAACTATGTTTGAGATAAACGAACGGTGTCTCTATTACATAATTTGTCACCAGAGAACACTGACATGGTTGTTTTTCAACTGTAAAATGTTCCAGTCAGTATTTATGTGTTTTCAGCTTTCTAATATCAACATAAATATTTGCCTGAAGTTAGCTGATTGCAGTAACTATAGAGGTCAAATACATGCCAGAAGTAGAGTAAAATGACAATATATGATTATGAAAGTAGCGAAAAAGACATATAAATTGCCTTTATATAGAAATACAAGTTCCTCCATAATGTACCCGAGTAAACTTGAGTAAACTTCCACCACCGCCCTTCAGTAAACAGAAGATTGATTAATTCCCTTCCAGTTAATTTATATTCCAGGAGCTAGTCACATCCCGGCCCCCGTCACACAGATGGTGTTACGAAGCAATGACAGAGCAGATAAGATAAGCAACGACCATCAGACACATTGGAGCTGAGTGTCACTGGATTAGCTGGACTGTCAGCGCATGTTTGTACTCATGAGGTTATCACACCTTCAGTTCTCAAACATCTGACAGCTGAGTTTTAAAAAAGAGCCACAGTCATCATGTTAGTGGTTTAGATTCCCCTTTGTTAATGACCGAATGTAGAGCACCAGAGAGGACCTTCATGCAGAGCGCTCTGAACGTGTGTGTGTGTGTGTGTGTGTGTGTGTGTGTGTGTGTGTGTGTATGGAGAGAGACTGCAGCCAGGCCCGTGTGACGTTACCCGTGATGATGTCCTCTATGGCTCCGTCTTTGCCCTCGTAGACGTGTCGGCTGTCTTTCACCTGTTTCCTCCTGAGCTCTTGGATCAGCTCTTGCTGCTGCCGCTTGTTCTTATGAGATGGAGACTGAAGACGACACACACACGCACAGTCATCATCTAACATCTTCAACTAAGTCTCTCATACATGAGTATTCTTTAATTAGCCAAGGATTCTCCCAACATCAGTATCTATCAGTCAGTCTCTCTCAACTCTTTGTGCATGTTTTTAGTAATTGGAGCAGTTAGGAAGTATAAGCGCTGATCCTGAGTAGATGTGATGAGGCTCAGCAGGGTGTCGGGCTGTAGAACCAGATATAACTACCCCCGGCACTCAGTCAGAGCACAACTAATCCTGTGATCAGGAGTCTGGAGGATGAAGCGGAAGGGGAGGAAGTGGAACCGGCTTACCTTGATCCACTGTAGCCTCCTGCTCTAAAAAGCAGTGGGGGCAGTAGTACAGTGAGAGAAGAGGTGGCGAGTCGGGTGACTTACCTTCTGATCTTCCTCCATCATAGCCTCCTGTTCCAGAAGTTTCTCCATCAGAAGCTGCTCCTGTCTCTTTCTCTGCTCATTGTCCTCCTCCGCTTGCTGAGGAGATTACGAGCATATGTCATGTACACTCAATGAAGAAAGTGTTGAAATGCACAGTGTTATTTCCCGCCTTTAATTTGTGACACCATGTCACACACCTGAATAATTTATGCCTAGCAGCTAGTTTGTCATGTAAGCATACAATTAGCACAGCTGCTCTGCTGTAGTTGCCGGTGCTGACTCAGACTTGTGTGAGCTGACCAATCAGAGCAGACTGGGTATTCAGGAGGATGGGCCTTAAAAGAGATAAAGGCTAAAACAGAGCGTTTCAGTCGAAGGGGAATACAGAGCTGCAGCACTGGACTGTAGTAAGCGGATGTGTTTTTTGAACATGAAAGTATGTACACCTATTCTAGTAGTAACCATAAATAATACTATGAACATGAAAATGAGCAAAACATGTCTAGTTGGCAACTTCTTTCCTCACTCTCTGACTGTCTCCCAGGAAGTTATTGTAACAGGCACAAAATCAGTGTGGTTACATTGTTATAACATTATTTCATCAGATGTTCCTCTCTCTCTCAGGAACTCTCTTTTTAAAAATATTCACCACACGTGCTGGTGCAATCTGAGCTTCTATTTCAGTGTCAAAACACGTGGTAAATTAAGTCATCAGAGTGGTTTGGAATAGTAAAGACGAGAAAGAGCAGCACTAAACAGAGTTGACATGCAGCCGTGAGACACAAACAGCTGAAAACACATCGAGCAAGTCTTGGATTGAAGCCCAGTTCCTGTAAACATATTGATCAAACTGCTACTTTAAAGATCATTAAGAAAAGAGTCAAACATTATCAACACAGATGGCGCTGTGCAGTAACACATAATGTGATTGGTTTTGTTTGTTATAGCCACAGTACAAAATACTTGCTCATTCAATTGTAAAATTCTTAAACTTTTAACTATTTTGATAATCAATTAATTAGTTTGAGTATTCAGATCCAGAACACCTCGCACACACAAGACACACAAGCATTTCAAACTCATTTACCACACTGATCCTCCTCAGACGCTGTTGTGATTTAAAGAAGAACTCCACCAATTTTACACATCAAAGTTTGTTCTATGGATCTTGGAGATAAGTGAAATTTGTGGCTCCAGAGGGAGCTGCAGGGAAATAAACTGATTCACTTGAGTCAGTCTGTGAGCGTACCAGACCTCTGCAGCCTGCTCCTCATCTTTGCCTCAGGGTAGAGACTTGAGGCTCTATTAGCTGCTATCAGCTTTAAATCTGTCTTGACTCACTGGTTGATGTGGATGATGTAGGAGCAATACTTAGACAAGAATGTCTGGAATCAGTAAGACAATATCTCTGGTTCTGTTGCATCAATTTTGTGCTATATAAGCAGTGAAGTATGTTGTATGTGTGTGTGTGTGTGTGTGTGTTTGTCAGACTTTTTTCAACTCACCCTGTAAGCTTTAACAAATCGCACAAACACAGGGAAGAAGACAGAGGGTGGCGTCGTTTTGGAGTTCTCCCCGAAGAACTTCACCGCCTCGTCGAAGGCGTCCTTTTTCAAAGACAGGGGACTTATGTTAGACAATATTTAGATGACTTTGTGTACAACTTTGTTGGATTCAGCAGATGGCACTACATCATGGTGTGCTCATGTTACCTGTGCAATCTTGGCATCATCCTGCAGCTTCTTCAGCTTGCTCTCATTGTGTGCAATGAAGTCTTTCAGCATGGTGTTGTGTCCGTGCATGCTGTACTCTCGTTTGGTCAGCTCCATGCCTCTGTTCAGCTCCTTGACGTCCAACAGGACATTCTCCAACGACACTGTGAATACGAGCAGCAGCAGTGTGAGCAACATGTGCAAATCAGAGTTACTATTCTAAACTAAAACTTAAACTAAAATGAATATAAGCAGTGAGAGAAATTAAATTAAAAGATAATGCCTGGTTACAAAAGAAATCAAAATGAAATAAAACAAAAAAAAATAGTCAGATTTATTTTGTTGGTAATAGGCATCAGGTCCATTTAGTGTCATTGAATTAACAAACAAAGATTTGAGAAGTGACTAAAACTAAACTAAAATCTTAAAAACATAAATTAAATAAAAAAACTGAAAATTCAAAACTACCAAAACAGAACAATGTCAAAGAGAAACAAATCTGTACGACTCACCTGCTGCAGCTTTCTCCACGTAGTGCAGCTCATTGTAGAAGAGAGAAACTTGGGCATATTTCTCCTTTACCACATTGGCTATGTAGTGTAAAAGCGTTAACTTGCGGTCCGTCGACTTGGTATCAAGTAGCTGTAAGGAAAGTTAAAAAATATAAAACTCTACAAAACATTTGTTTAGAAAAATTAGAGGGTTTAATAAAGGAAAAAAAAGAAACTTACCAAGTCTAAACTTTGCAGCTTGAAACCGTACACAGCTCCTCTTTTGCTGCTGTTCATGTAGTTTCCAAGCGCCAAGATAATCTGAGAAGAAGGAACAAGAAAAATGTGAAGAAGGAAACTATACATTGAATCAACATCATGTTAAGTCCATAAATGATTCAGTCACCTCAAGGATTTTCTTTAGCTTCTGTGACGACTTGATGGACACAGATGCTGCAATGACGGCATGAAGTTGCTGTGGGTAAACAAACAAGATGGCATGAGATCACTTCCTCAAACATCACATAATAATCCTCATCAAAGAGGTCCTGGTTCTCACCGGCGTGAGCATCTGCACACTCTCGCAGAAGTTGCCGATGAACGCCATGATGGTCATCTTCTGCATGAGCCGCTCAATTTTACTGAACTGCATCATGAAGCGGTCTTCGTCCGTCAGGCTCTCAATGGGCTTGCGCTCCTTCTCAAACTGCCGCATGACTTTGATCTCATTCTCTGTGGGCTGGAAGCGCATCAGACACTCCACAAAGTCCACCGGCAGAGTCCGTAAGTCGAAGCTGAAAAAACAGAAGAGATGATGGACATTAAAACACACTCATAACACAGAAAATTAGTGCAAAATGCATAGAAATTACTATGGAAGGACTGGAGTCTCTGGTTTTATTTTGAAGGGGCTTACATCTGAATGGCCTTGCAGATCTCTTCAGGAGTCTTGCCCACTTTCCTCAGTGTGATTGCCAGGTTCTTTGCTCTGTTGGAGTCCAGCAGTGTCACCTTGTTGGGCCCCTTCTGGATGACCTTCTGCTTGTTCATGGTGATGTCAATTGCCTGTCCCTGGGCCTTCGTCTTAAACATCTCCTCAAACTCGTCCACGTTCAGGTCCTGAAAGGCGGCAACAAATAATCAGCTCATTGCCTGTTATCAACGGAAATGGATTTGCTAAACTGAGAGAAGACTCTTACCTCGAGTATCCTCTCATCATCGATCTCGTTGAAGACAGTCCCATTGATCTGGTTTGGTTTCAGAGCGACCCAGTTGAAGACGGGCATACGGAACTTTGTCTTGATGGGTTTCTTGATCTTGACAGCTACACAGGATGCACAAACGTTAGCACAGCATCCTTGTCTGCTATCAGAGTGCACACACGTACATTCACACACGTGCAGGGTAGACATTGATCTGGGATTGGTAACACACATGGAGTTGTCTCTAAAAACACACAATTCAACTTGTGATGGACTAATTCATTCAGGTTGAACATGAGGCAACCCCAAAGAAAATTGGCGAGCCAGGCGAGAGGGATCTTTCAGGAGACTAGACCAACGCGATGAAGCCACCCCCACCCCAGACTAATGCACCAGCTCAACTAATAACCCTGAAGGCTGTCAGGGGAAAGGTGAACTGCCATCGGTTTGTTTTTATTATCTTCTGTTGGTCATTGTGTCCAAGCATGCAACCAACACTCTTCAGTCATCCATACAATCACAAACAATATCAAAACTACAATAAGGTGTGAAGGTAAAGCATGCAGAGTTTTGAAATGTGGTATTTTCTTTGCCATCTAAAAGTCATAGAAGAAATTCAAAAAAATATCGTGTTTCATATATGTTTGCCAGGTTCATATTTGTTAGAAGTGGCAAAAAGAAATAAACAGAAAAAAATAACGGGAAAAAGTAAGCGTTATTTCTAAGAGACTTGAAATTACACAAATGCAACATATTTCTGTCTTTGTCTACTTTTAGTCAGAGACTGAAAATACCAGTTTCAAAACATGTGATAAAGGAAGGGGAATAGTGGAGGGACAAAACACCGAGCATGACAAGCAGAACCTACAGAAAAGTTTGATGGGTCCCTCTGGTTGGCAGAAAAAGAAACAATTCAAAAGACAAATCATTAAGAAATTGAATTGGCAAAGAGTTAGTGAGAAAGCTTCCACATGCACATCTGAAACACACATCTCACTGTTTACGGACGGATGGAACGGAATGTGCACCAATATCTATCAATCTACATACAGTACAGTACAGTACAGTACAGGTTGATCTGGTTACATAAGAGTATAACTCAATGAGTCACATTAGAGTGTGGCCTTATCAATACTCATCATCTCAGCAGCAACATGTCTGAAACTGAGTTTTAAAGTTACTTTGATTTGGAAACCTACGTACAAACTGTCTTAAAGTATAAATAAATTAAAGCATTTGACAAGACATAGACGACAACGAAAGCCATTCCAACCTTTCGGTTACCATTAACTATCTTGAAAAACCATACAAATACATACTTAGGGCAGAAACAAGGTCCACGCAAGTAGGTGAATGCAACTAATCAAACCATGGCCAGCTGGCAGAAATACGCATCCCCACTCTTTTGACAGGTGGAGGTAACAAACCCCTCTAAATCCTGATAGAGATAATCAGAACGATTCCATGAAGGAAGTAGCAAAAAGTCATGGTGTCTGTGGATGAAATAAATAAATGAGAAGAAACAACGTGACAAGGTGTCACAATTATGCCGATCCATATGGACATGTTCAGCTCGAACTTCATCAAACTGTGATCACTTTAAGTGGAAGTGAACCAAACAGAAGGGGTCAGACTGCAGCGTTGTGTTACAAATTTTTCCGGAGACAAATTCCAGGAAGCAACAATGTGTTAAATCGATCTTGCATCACTTGAAGCGTCTGCACGTGTTCTTGTGTGGACCATATTTCTGCCCCGCTGTGCACCTTATTGAGCAACAAGCCAATCAGCACATTCAGCCTTCCTGCTGCACGTCACGCCTCAAACTTTTGCTTTCATCACATTCCCAGCGACAGGAAGTCTTTTACTGTGAAGCAGCTTCAGGTGTTAGGTTTGCATTAAACTAGTTGGAATATAGTTTGTTGTTTGTTGCACTGAGAAGTTCAGGTCATAACAAATCCTGCATATTATCATATATAAACAACTGCAAACTGCTATGACCATTATAGGATTTTTCAAAATATATGACCTTACCCGCTAACCCGGAGTTCATGATGACAGTCGGTGTGCCACAGCCAGGCAGAGGAGGGGCTACAGGAGGAGGCGGAGGAGGCAGAGGTGCTGAGATCTCCGAGGCTGGCCCTGGGGGAGGAGGTGGTGGTGGAGGGGGAGGTGGTGGAGGAGGCGGAGCTGGTGCTGCAGGAATGACTGATGATGGTCCGTTCAACACTGGTAGAAAAGAGAGACGATAATCATAAATAGCAGGAAGGTTAACTATTGGAAACCAAACATCAGTTTAAAATAACAACTGCAAAAATATCTGGACTAATATTAAACCTACATGTGCCGTTCACTGGCAGTGGAGGTGGTGGTGGAGGCGGTGGAGCAGGCGCGCCCGCAACAATTCCCACATGGTTTGGACCAACAGCGACACCGTTTCCTCCCATCATGACCCCCGACGAGCCCTCCACACCCGAGGATGGCGTGGGCAGGATGGAGATGTCTCCATCTCCTTTCTTGTGGATCTTGATGGTGCCTTGTTTCTCCAGTTCATGGATCTTCTTCTCTAGGTTACTCTGCCGCTGGATGGCCTCATCCTTCTCCTTCAACATCTGCCGCAGCGAGTGGACCTGCGTGCTGGTGTCTTTGTAGACTTCCTGTATTGATGAAGGACAGAGAGTGTAGATTTGTAAAACATTTGAAATCATCATGCTTGATCCAACTGGTACAAATATGTGGTTGATTGGTATAAATATGAATTTGTATTTGAACATATGTTGCAGGATATGTGGATGCATGACTATTTGTATTTAGCTTAAATGACAACTTGAGGATGAACATGAATGGTAAGAGTCTGACCCTGATGGATTCAAGATCCTTGTTCCTTTGCATCAGCTGCTTCTCCAGCTCCACGATCTTGGACATGGCCTCGTTCTCCATGTCCTGCAGCTTCTCCGTCATCTATAGGAACAATAGCCAGGAGGAAAAAGAGTCACATACATGAACTCATTGTTATGACAGCATCAGACTCGATATATCACAAGGAAATCCAGTGGGTCATTGATGTGCAGCATTTAATATACATGTCAGGATTAATTGTGAAAAGTCTTAAATTATGATCATTAAAAAAGTGTGTGTGTGTGTGTGTGTGTGTGTGTGTGTGTGTGTGTGTGTGTGTGTGTGTGTGTGTGTGTGTGTGTGTGTCTGTGTCCATATATGAGTCTTTCTATGGTGGCTGACAATCAACAGCAAGCATGAGATCATAGTGATCCCACTCTGAAGGGGCAGTATGTGATAACAAGCAAGTGTGACAGAGCTTCAAACAGACTGCCAATTCTCTGTGCCACCAACATCCTGACATCCAGGATAATAATATGTAGTGACAGCAGAGAAATGAGATGGACGAGTCTGCGTGAGTAAAATCAATCGTCCCATGGACTCACATGCGACATGTTCTCCTCCAGCTCCTCCACGCGCTCCAGGGCAGCGTTTTTGGTCTCGGCATCCTCCAGAAGGGCTCCAACATCAAACACATTATCCAAGTACGCCTGGATCTGGACCTGCAGCTTATCACTCTCTGTGTGCTTTAGTTTCTGGAAAACATGCAAACAAATAGAGATATTGTTAAGGGAAGACCAAGATTTCTTTTTTTAGTTCAGTCCCCTCGGCCAACATATCATCCTGCAAAGGTCAGCATTGATCTCACCTACGCACTCAGCCAGGAGATGAGAATTTCAAAACTCATCAATATTTCCTTAAGTAAAGGAAAAGCCATTATCAAGGTGTCTTAAGACAACTTGTTTTCTGATTACCTTTCCCTTTAAACATCAGATTCTGAGAACTGAGAACTTTAACAATGACAACTATCAAGCTTTAAAGATGAGCTTTGCATTAACCTGCATCATTCAACTTCAGTTACTCATGAACACACCTGACCATTGCACTTTTCACATGCAGACAGCATGATGTAGCCTATCCAATAATGACAAGTAAAAACAATATCAAAAGAACTACAATTTCAATTTCTGCACAAAATATATACATTCAAGCACTTTCAATGACCCATATCTAAATATTCAAGGACTTTAAGTTCACAAACTTGTGCTTTAAGGACCGTTGGGAGCCTCACATTTTTGACTGGTTTTCTGTCTCGGGGGTGATGTAATGACAAGCTGCTCTGCACTGAGCCAAGTATAAAGAGTCTGTCTGTCCATGTGTGTTGCATCGTAATGTCTCAACTCACGTCTAAGTAGTCGTCCAGACACAGCTTGGTGAAGTCGAACTGTAGATGAACTCTGAAGTTCATGTCCTCCACTGAGTGCACGACTATGTTGATGAACTGCATACAGGCCACCTAGGGATTAGAAACAGAAAAGCTGAAGACCGAGGACTTGACAAGTCAAAGTTTAACAACAGCCTAACCTGCAATAACACATTTATTTGTGACGTTTTGGTGACGGACCTTCATCAGAAAAATACAGTGTGACAGTGAGAGGCTTATCTTAAAAAGAGAGTGGCCATAATACAGCAACCAATCACATCATACACAAGTAATGTCAGGCCTAAAAACAAAATTACTTGAAAGTCTCCAATATCTTACACAGAGCAAAAAATCCAACACTCTGCAGAATAAACTACTTTTTTAGAAGGAACACAATTTTCCTTTCAAGATTTAAGATGTTATTGTCACTCTGGTTGTACAAGAACACTCCTGTGAAATAAAATACAAGTGCATAACTTAAGTACAAATACAGAATTATGCAGAATTTAAATAGATGGGAAATACATTCCCATGAGTCTGACCAGTCTCTGATGTGTTTATTAGTTTCACAATTGAAACAGAATGAAAACAACCTGCACCTTTCTAATCTTAAAAGTAGGTTGTCAGTTTAATTCTCATAAATTCCCTCTGATTATACAGATTTTTACTTATTTATTCATTCATTTATTTATTTATTTTACTTTTTAATGCAATAATGTTTGTGCTTAGCAACAAACATAACTTCTGAACGGGCTCATTAGCTAACCAACAAAATGATCAAACAGCAGGAATGAGATTGCTGAATGGCCGGATTTGGCCCACTGACCAGCACTTCCAGGTCTGCTGTAACAATCCTTAAAGCACCCTAACATACGTACATTAAATGGTCACTTACTTACTATTCACTTAACTTTTAGTATAAAATCAATGCTTAAAGCCTGACAGGCTAAATCTGAAATGAAACACTCCAAGATATTGCAGGTTCAATTTGTAGATGCACTTGCGGAGATACATTAACTTGGCAAAGAGAAAATCAGCATCAATAAACAAATAGAAGCTTCATAATACATTTCTAAAATTCTAATGGGCAAACACTAAATCAATGTGTAATAAAATAAAATAAAACACATAAATGATCTGTCAAATAAAAAATAAATAAAATGGCCATGAGATCCAAACAAAATGCTGTAAACTCAAAGTAAGAATGTGTTGATGGGCTGTGAAAGGGTTTTATGTTCATTATCACATCTGTTTTCTTTTAACACAGCTTCCACTGAAACTGTGGGTAGAAATCCTGATTATTGGGCCAAAAGAATCTCAAAGAATAAATGAACAAAATCAACCCGTTAATCTCTATTGGCTGTCTGAAACAGATTAGTGGGGATCTCAACACGGCATCTAATGTCCACACATACTCCTCAGCCTGACAGTGGCTTAATAAACGTCCGGTAAGAAGTTCTGTTGTCTCTGTGTGACATGGCAGCTTCGACAAAATCTGTTTGCTTTAGTCTGATGAAAGCCCACATAGGGACTGTGGGTGGATTTGAGACTGAAATCCTACTGAAGGGCACTTCAAACACAGCATCTGTTGGTTTTCACTGTATTTGCCTCACATCAATTAAAAGACACACACTGGATGAAATCATGTCTTAGTTGGCACTTTCCATACAGTGTCTTTTACTCTTATCTGCCAGGCTAATTAGCACTACTCAGCCTGGAAATGACAGACTTAGCATGGATTCCTTGCTCACTGCCACTCCCCCTTGATGCACTGCACCACACATCTGTAGTTTCTGCTCTGATGAAAGAAATTAGAGGGCTCACACACAGACTGATAGTCCTGTGAGCCGTCAAACTGGAAGCAAAATGAATCTTTTCATGGAGTTATTTTTGACTTTGGACAAACATTTGAGGACACATGCTCAAAATGTTAAAAATATCTATACTTACAACATAAACTATGAGTCATGTTTCTATTTAATAACATCTGGATGTTTGCGGCTCCCTGTGCACCTGTCTAACCTTAAGATTACAGCAAGTCAGAATCACTGTCTCTGAACATCGGACAGCAATAGTGAAGAAACTTAACTCAGGGTTTTCCTAGCTCAAAAAACCTCCAAACCATCTGCAGTTCGCAGGGTGATGTAGGATTTTCAAGGGATTGCAGAGCAATCAATAAGCCATTAGGAGAGTGTGTGTTCAAGTGTGTGTGTGTGTGTGTGTGTGTGTGTGAACCTACCATAAAGTCGATGTTGTTGTCCTCGTTCTTGAAATACTCCATTAGCTTTTCGAACCGCTGCGTCTCCACACACACCTGCACAACAAATGACATCTCACTTATTGTATTTATTGGAGTCCAGCTTTTAAGAGCAACTCAAAGTGATTTTTGCATAAATGACACCAGCGACTTCTAGGATGAGAACATTCTTATTGTTGAGAGGTTTTTAATTGGTTTTCACCTTCACACAAAGCAGCCATTTGACAAGGTAAACAAAAAAAACAACAGCTTTGATTTCAGCTTTAATCATGGGGTCTAAAGGTAACAGTTTTTTAATGATTTTTTAATGCTTTTTATAACCATTTCAAGCTAATCATTAACCAAATTTAAGACAGATTTTTAGACAAATCACTGTTTTCTCATTCAAGCATTGCAGATAAGTACAAAATTATTTACTACACACTGTTCAGTGCAGAGGTAGGTTATATGAAGTAACATGGTTATTGTAGAGAGCCAGGTTAAAGGTGCAATATGTAAGAATTGTGGGTGAAAAAAAAGATTCTAAACTAAACTTAAAAATAGTAACAGTTTTAACAGTAAGACTATGTATTGCACTGCAAAGCATGTTTAGCATGCTAACCAATTAGTCCTGGCCCACCCCAGTTGTTGCACGAGTGTGCAGCAACCCTGCAGGCACGACCTTAAATGACCTCAGACATCTGCAGGAGGTTAGGACAGATACATTGAATTACTTGAGAACTCATTTGTCATGCTGCTTTTGGCCTTTTAAATGAGTTAATATGATACAGTTGTTTGTATTTATTGTTGTAATTTCTTTTTCTTTTTTTGTGTAGTTGCTGTTGCCTGATTGTCATGTGCTTACTGCTGCCTGTACCACGGAATTGGCCCTTGGGGATAAACAAAGATACCTTGAACGTGGGTGAGGATACAAAATTAAGTGATGTTCAAATACATCACTGCTTGCCATAAACTCAGAGAAAAAGAGCAGATTACAGAGTGACTGTTAATCTAAATTAGCAGTACACTGTACATCTGTGTTCAACACTGCTTGTGGTGCAACTTTTACCACCCATTCTGGAGTTTTTTCGTCCTGCCAGTGAAGCCCATTTGAACGAGATTTTGGGAGACAGAAAAGAACGGAGGGGGAGAGGGAGATGCTCTGCAGTTCAGACAGTTCATCTGGAGGCCAATGAAGGAGATGGAGCATGATAAAGTATTGAGAAGGAAGGGAGGAAGAAGAAGGAGGGGTGTGTGTGTGTGTGTGTGTGTGTATTCAAAAAAACCTCTGAGCAACGTTTCTCCGCCTGCAGCCTCTCCATCTCCATTAAACCAGCAATATCAAAGTCACTTAGCAAACTAGATGTAATGACGCTACATTTGAGTGTCAGTTTACAACTAAACAACCGATCTCTGCAGGAAGGATACAGAAAATGTGTCCTCAGATGCTCCCGGCTGCCTACACTATCATTACACTAACCTTCATCTCATTAGACGAGCCTCTCCCTAAGACTTATTCTCCAACTAATGCCACTGAGAGCAACACTCAATATTTCATTCAGGGGTGTAAATATTGCATTAACTGCGGTCGGCCCATTTTCGTGGACCGTATGCTACAAAATGGGGCTGCAGTTAGCGCCCCACTCCATCAGAAACCACCCTTTCCTCCGGCAACCAGAATACCTCATTCAGACAGGAAAGGGTCAGACGAGGCTGTCCGTTACATCTTTCTCTCTGCTATTCTGAGCTTTGATGCGTCTGCCAAATCCCTTTGGGACTCACGTAACTGTTTTCTCTGGACACCGAGAGAGTCCTCCTGTGCTAAGCAGCTAAACCACTGTCTGTAATCTGTGCACAATAGAGCTCATTCCTAGATGCAGAAGCGAGGAATCTGCCAGTCTCATGTGCGCCTGGGGGAGCATTCCTCCAGGGCTGAGTCACCACTTGAAATGTAATGACATATTCGTCTCCCCAGACCCCCACTTCCTCTCTCTCTCAGTGCAGCTCGTACCTCCTTAAAGTTGTCGAACGCGGAGAGAATAATTTCGTGGCCTCCCCTCACGAGACAAACTGCCGCCAGGAGCTCCAGGACGAGAGCTTTCGTTCTGTGAAAACAGGGAAAAATATAAAGGCATGGATGGTTAGTAAATGACAAGCGCCAGAGCTGCGGCTAACCTGTACTTAAACATGGAGCAAACAAAGAGGAAAACAGGGTGATATAACATCCTGCCTGTGCTGAAACCTCTGTGTGCAATGGGGCAGAATTTATCACAATTAATGTGTTTTAAAGATGTTTTAAAAATAACTTTATAAAAGATGTAAAAACTCAAGGATAAGAAGCCTACATTAAATAACTCACTGAAAAAAATGAAAAAAGTCCACATTTTTATCTTATCCGATAGGATTAAAAAGATGGGCCACAAAATTAATACTTCAGTCCTAATCCGTGTGTGTGTGTGTGTGTGTGTGTGTGTGTGTGTGTGTGTGTGCGTGTGTGTTGGGAGCGCAGAGGACGGCTACATCCTGTGCGGCCACTCTTCGTTCGAAGCAGGATTTGATGTGACAGGTGATGCGGAGTGGTTTCACATCCACTTTTGAGGAAATCCTTGAGCCTTGCAGGCATGAAGTGAAAACACACACACATATACCCAGCCACACACACACAGAGAAGTGAGTCCTTCTTGCTGGCTGTTTCAGTGAGCAGCTGCCAGTGCAGTGGAGTGTGCCAGCGGTGCCCTGACCCGTCTGTCTGCATGAATGTGCCCCAGAGCTACAAAGACACTCACTCTGGATCAGACTGTGCAGGTGCACTGAGGCTCATGTTGAATGCTCCATTATGGATGTTGGTCTTTGTTGGTGAAATACTTGTATTTGTTGAGCTTCAAATGTATCAAATCTGTTATTATCTATTTTTATTTGAAAAGAGAGACACAAAAACCTTCAGGTTTCCTTGTAGATAACGAGCAAGCAAATTATGTAGTGTTCTCGCAGAGTTAACTGCTAATAAATGCAATATGCAACTGTTTTTTAGGTTTCAAAACAAGTCCCCATCTACTTCAGGTTTTAGGAGAAAAACTGCATCACTGTGTTGCTGCGAAGTTTTGTGGACCCACGAAACATCAGTAGTTAATGTAGATATTGACTGGGTATTCATTTTTGTGTGAACTGTTCCTTTATTGTTAACCTATATGGACTGTCAAGTTATCTTTAACCTTTGCTTTTACTTACCTTGGGTTTTTATTGTTGAGACTTAGTGCAATTTCATTCACAGCATGTGGGTGTGACATGACCATGTTGAAGCCATACTGCAGGATGAGAAACAAACAGGAGGCAGTCAGACGCAGACAAATCAGCTAATTTACAAAGAAGAGGAGGCACAGAAGAAGCATTCCTCTGCATAATAAATGAAACATGGAGGACTGGCAGTGGAACAAATTGAATTTGGCTTCCGTTAGATAAGTGTGCTTTAGTCCAGAGGGACACGCTTCCTTCGAGGACTGACCTGGTAGTTCATGATAGCGCGCAGGCACATGATGCAGACGTGGACGTCGTCTTTCTTGCAGACCAGCCTTGAGTTTTTCAGAGTTCTCCGACTCGGCAGCGTGTTGCAACTAAAACAGACGATGGAAAGGATGAAAACAAATCAGTGATTAAAGAAAACCAGGCTGTTTTTTACTTAAACAGGTGTCGACTGTATGAGCATCTGAGCACAAACACAAGTGCACTAGAAATAAGAAAAACAGATGCCATTAGTGAATGAGCCTCCTCCACATAGTGAGGCTATTAAACTGCCCCGCCACCTTACATTAACACACAAACAAAGGACATATAATCTACAGCCTCACCAGGGGCCACAGGATGCCACTCTTTCAATTGTTTTAATTTTATGTCCTCCACAAAGATATCACTTACAGCCTGCACAATAGAGGCCAGTCATTTGCATGCAGCTCAGTGATTGGGCAGCTCAGTGTGGATAGAAACGAGGCCTTTTCTCACAGCGCAGCTCTCACAATAAAGAGAGAAATGCTGCAGCAGCAGTATTACTGAATGATATGCAGAGTCAGTCTGAGTAAAACAGTTTATTTTCAGACTTTTGTCACGAGGTTCAATTGCCAGCCCGAGTCCTGGAGAAAAATGTGTCCTCAGGCTACTGATAGACACGCCGATTCGTGTCAGCTCGCATGTCTGAAGGCATGACTCCTCTGTGAGTCACAATGTGGTGTTTTGTTTGTCTGTAAACGGCTAGATAGTTTAGACAAAGATAGTTTTTTGATAAACTGGCAAACAAATGTCAAATTTGTGCTATTTACTGTGTGTTTGTGTGTCTGACGTACATGGGAGACACTGTGCGGTAAAAATAACCTAAAGAGTTCATTCGAGGCTTTTCCTCTCCCGATTTATCAACAGCTACACTGAGGCGTGGCACAACAAGCAGGAAATGAGTAACAATATTTCTCAATCTCAAACCAAGGTTCAGTAATGATAAATGATTACGTGACACCCACAAAATGTAATACCTTGACCTGCATTGACTCGTCTGAAATGACTCAACTAAACTTTACATAACACATCAAATACAACACGGTAGATCCAAGAGGCTTTACAGACAAGATCAGACAATAGGACAGGGGAAATACATTCAGGATGGTTTAAGTCAAAGTAAGGACAAACAAAGAGATACAGACACAGCTGAAAGACAGACACAGATGAAGGAGCTCAGGTCTGTGACACTGTAATATGGAGACAGGAGGTCCCAGAGATAAAAAATAAAAAATACATTCTTGTGACCTCGAGGTTTAAGTTGGTGACTTTGTGACCACAACATTCCTGGTTTGAGTCAGGTGAGGGGACATAGGTTACGTCATGTCCTGTTCGCTCTCCAATAAAAACAGAAACAGACAAACAGAATCATCCTGAATGTAAAAAATCCTCAACCCGTTTCAGCCAGGAATGGGCCATGAGTTTGAATTTTCACATTGTCTTTAAATCAGAAAAAAATGGAATAGCTCGTGCGACTATGGTTATGTCTCAAAAATCATACATTTCCATTGTTTTTTTTTCCTCTTGTCATTACTGGCACCTGAAAATAATGCTATACCACAAGGTATCTCATCATTACAGGCCACAGGTAGAGCTGAGCTATTATTACCAGGCTCCAGGAAAACTTGTGTAGCATGGTCTCTTCCACACAAGTTCAGTGCCGCTATATGTTCATGTACATGCTTACATTTATATCATTCAACAATTGCTGAATAGTTCCCAGCGATCCCTCGTTTCACCATCAAGCCTTCGTCAGGGAGTCAAAGGTTTGATGCTGAAATTAGTCTGAGTTTGGTCCAAACATGAGCATACTGTGACACCAAAAGCACTTAATAGTTTAAAAGTTAGTGCCTTGGAGTTTTTCTTGTGATTTTTATAGATATATATATCACAATCCACAGAGAACCTCACACAAACTCAATTTGAGTCCAGGAAGCACTCCAACTTTTTCATGTTAAGAATTGTCCAGAATTTAGATTTTGCTCCCCAAGTTACTTGTGTGTTGCATTTTATTGCCGGATGACTGTATGAGGTTTAGGGAAATATTGTGGTTTTGTTCAAAACAAGGACATTATTTACATAATGACATAAATCGAGTTCCTGCTACTTAGTTGAGGTTGGCATAAAACTTGCACACAAGAGACACATTCAATTATGATTTGTCTCTGTTCCCCGCCATTTAGAGGAAGTGGAAATATGAAGCTTGTGCAAGTTTGAAAACATTTTTAAAAAATAACATTGCACTCTATTGCCTTATAATCACGAAACGTGGTGTGGCCCTGGAACATAACTCGGGACAAGACGTCCGAATTGAAGGAGAGAGAGCAGTGAGTGGTGCTGTGAGGATTTAATGGTTGCAAAAACACAAAGACAAAACTTCTACTTTTGCCACTTTTCTCAAAACAGCACGAGCACAACAAACAGAGGATGTTCTAAATCACACCACAGAACAACATCAACCACTACAACTACAATCTATAGAACCACAGGTCAAACACAGCTATGTCTT
This sequence comes from Acanthopagrus latus, assembly GCF_904848185.1. NCBI lineage: Eukaryota > Metazoa > Chordata > Actinopteri > Spariformes > Sparidae > Acanthopagrus > Acanthopagrus latus. The sequence continues at coordinate 16,966,269 of NC_051047.1, forward strand.
GCGAGCTCCATGTAGCTCTTCACACATACCGTCTGATTTGAGAGCACTTTGGACAGTTCAGCGTGCTCGTGGTCCTTCAAGATGGCAGTTTGCAGAAGACACACACAGATCTTATTTCTACACCCAGTTACTGATCTTACATCATGCTAATCTAAGCGTGACAACACAATAAAGGCAAAACATTCTGTATAATGGACATCAAGAATTTCAAAACTGACAGTAGATCAGAGCAAATGCTTCATAATTAGTGTGACATCTCAAAGACAATGTATCCAAAATACAGAAGACTTTCAGAGGCAACCTAATCTATCCCCGGTGGTTTTGTGGCTGAGTGAAAGCCTAAGCTTTTACAGGGCTTTTGTAGAAAACTAGGCTAGCTTCTGCACAGAATGGCATTTAGGGAGCCACACAAGCAGCACACAGGCACAGAGGCAAGAACAATGAGTGCAGAAAAACCCATTTGCTCCGAGGAAAAGGAGAACTCAGTCTGAAGCGCAGGAGGGGAGGCTGGCAGTACAAATAATTCACATCCCAGACACAGACAGCAGGACAATTAAACCGGGCAGCGCTAGCAGGGAGGTATAACGTACAATGAGGCAGGGGGATTTGTATGTGTGTATTTGTGTGTGTGTGTGTGTGTGTGTGTGTCTGGGGAGGGAGCAGGGATGCAGGGTCACGGCTGCAGAGAGCTCAGTCAGCCAGCAATGTGAACCTGCCTGCTGTCGAAGACTGGCAGACAGAAGAGGAGATGACTATGGACGAACACGAGGACAGAACAGAAGAGACGGTTAGCCTCACTGAAGACCTGTTACACACACTGTACGCACTCAAGAGGGAAGACACAAGGACGCCTGATTGTCTGGTGATTGTTAAATATCAGGTCGTTCCCATGAAAAGGTATCTTTAGCATTGATTTTCTGATAATCTTTACAAACAAGTCACACAATTCACATCTATAATTGCCTACGATGGATTAATTGGATTACAGTGTGTAAGACAAGAGAGCAATACAGTGAAACAGTTCTTTCTAAGCTACATTTTCTTTAGCTTTTGTCATTGTTTTTGTCCCAAAATTGAAGATAAGTTTTTCTCCTCTTACCTCTAGTGCTATTTATCCATCTAGATTGTTTTGGTGTGAGTTGCACAGTTTTTGAGATATCGGCTGTAAAGATGTTTGCCTTCTCTCAGATATAATGGAACTAGATGGCATTGAGTTTATGGTGCTCAAAGTGTCAAATAATACTTTTGAAAGACTCAACAACAATGTGTTTTTCTAGACATTATGACCCGATTACTAAAGATAATCCACCAACTTCGTTGTGAGGAGTTTCATGTTGGAAGTATTTTCTCTTCGTATCATTGCGAGGGAAGAGGGAATTGTGCACCTACTCATAGATGAGACGCTAGCTAACTAAGCTAACTAACGTTACAGCTCAGCTGAGGAGGACGCCAATTAAGGTGTGCATCCCATGTCACAAGCCTCTCGTCCATGAGTAGATGCACACACAAGAAATATTTTACAACATCTTTATAAAGATAAGATAATAATGACAACTGAAATTATCTGGAGCAGGGGTCAGCAACCTCTTTGAGACAGAGCAAGAACAGAGTAATATGGTGGGACGGAGTAAAAAATAAGTAATATCTGTGTGGGAAACACTGTTATAGACTTAATAGGTTACATGTATTAGGAGACAAGTTTGAGGTGCTCATGTTGGAGACCCCTGATCTTGAGTAACCACGTCCTGATTTCTGAAAAAAACACACTACTGATGACATTTTCAAATGTTTGCTTTTGCCTCTCAAGCCAAGTGCCATCAAGTTCCATTATATTCAAGTGAGGTCAAACATCTCTCAGCCCAATATCTCCAAAACTCAGCAACACACACCCAAACAATCTACACAGATAAACGGCATTACAGCTAAGAGGAGAAATACAGTATGTATTTTGATTTTGAAGTGAACTGTTCATTTGAACACATGGAGAGAAAACTAAAGCAAAAAGTGCTGTACTGAAACATCAATGGAATGACATGGAGGATTAGCAAAATAATGCACAACTGAAAAGGATTTATGCTTCGGAGCATATATTAGCATGGGCTTTTGAATTAACCGCTGTGAAATCCTCTGTGTGAAGGATTTGGAGTTAAAATGGTCGGTTTGGTCTTCATAAAAACAAAACAGAAAAAAAAGGTTTGCCCCATAAAAGAAATATTTTCCTTCTGCAGCATCGTCTGTAATATGAAAAATTGTGTGTCATGATTGTGTGAAAACCAGCGTGAGTTTGACAGGCCAAATTATCCGGACAAATATTACGTCGCCTCACGCTGAAAAAAATGGGTCTTAAGCCATTTAAAGTCTTACAGACCTCATGACTGCTGCAGAGGCATCATATGAATTGTGTGACTTCTGAAAATAATCACAATACAACCATGTAGCTCCAGCTTAACACTGGGTAACAATGAGAGGGGGAAAGAAAGAACTCTGAAAGGCAAAAGTAGCTGTTACAAATCACACAAACACACACACTGAATGCTGAATCTTTCTTAACCATCGATAAGTGTGTGCACCATACCGTAACGTGGAATGTCGCCCAGCACGTGTGATGCCATTCCCAGTGATGGGTGATGGCAGGGTGCTTCCTCCATGTAGGTCTTCTATAGAGCGGCTCCAGGGTTTAGACTTATCCATCACAGCCTCAGGGTTGTTCTCCAGAGAGTCTCCATCAAACCTGTCGCACAATAAAAACAAAACAAAAGTCTGACTGCTGAAGCACCGATGTATGGGCTGGACATTAGTATTGGCTGAATTTTATCTGTTGTTTGCCAATAATTTTTTGTGCTGGTACAGTCATGAGGTGCTGGCTCGTGACGTCCCTGCCATCAGTGTGTAATGCTAAGTACTGAAAAGTTGTTAACCTGGAGTAAATAATCATTTTTGAAGCTTTTATTGCATAAAACACCTCAGTAAATACCCTTGTTTGAATTATAAAAGGTTTAAGTGTCTTGTAAAAGATAAATTGCAGGTTAGTTTACAAAAATATGACATCTCAGCAGCAGTCTATACAGTATCTGTTTTAAATCCCATTTAGCGTTTCTCATATTTTGGTCCAGCATTAGTATTAATGAGTGCTGGCGCAGATGAAAATATGCTCAACTGCAGTGCTAAAGCTAGGATTTCAGATTTTTGGTTTACGCATAATACTGTAGGTAAGCAAAAGGTCTCATGTTCTGTTGTACTTGGAGGAAACCTCGGAAAGAGCTGGTAGTTACAGCATACCTGTTATGATCTATTTCAGACTGGTCGTTTTAAATGCTGCTGCAGTGGTTCTGAGGGTAAACACATTTTTACTGCTAACCATTCATAATGTGGACAGACCATAATGACATATGGTGAAGTGGGGGAGTGAATTAGAAATTTAACTGCGTGGCTCTTTGGCCCTGAACAGGGACCTTGTGACTGACTAATAATCACACCGTCAATCTATGAATAGAAGCCTATGGCTGGTATAATACACAGTGCCAATGTGTCAGCAATGGGCCCCGAGTGACTCAGTGTTTCTGACAACCAGGCAGCAGCCACAGTGATGGCAATGGTGGTGGTGGTGCTGTGTGGAGATGCATCAGCGGCTGTGCAGAATAGCAGCATTGTGTTGCTTGTCGGTGCTGCATATAGACTACACTGGTGGTAAAGACAGAAAGAGCTGGTAGTGACTTACGTGACGGCATACTGTGCAAAAGAAAGATACTCCACCAGCACATCCAGGCCTTTGTTGTCTTCATTCAAGAACTCTCTCACCCACCTGAAGAGAGACAGAAACAAGTACAACTGAACAAAGGCACACAAACTTCTATAAAATCATGTGGTCAGTTTCTGTCTAGAGTTCCCCAGCAGTTTGAGCAAGAACCAGCTGCTGTAATACCCATTTCTGACTTTAAAGGAGACATACCATGCTCATTTTTAAGGTCCATCATTTTATTTTGGGTTTGGAAAAGGTTTACATGTTTCAGTGTTCAAAAAACACATCTGTTATCTCATACTGTGCAATGCTGCAGCACTGTATTCCCCTTCTGTCTGAAATGCTCTGTTTTAGCTTCTGTCCCTTTAAGGCCCCCTCCTGAATATCTAGTCTGCTCTGACTGGTCAGCTCACACACGCCTGAGCCAGCACCACTAACAACAACAGAGAAGCTGTTATAAATCATTTATTTTATGCCGAATTAGTTGCTAGTTCGAGAGGAGCCAGTTGAGGTGGCTCGGGCATCTATATCGGATGCCCCCTGGGCGCCTTCCTTCGGAGGTGTTCCTGGCATGCCCCACTGGGAGGAGACCCCGAGGAAGACCCAGGACACGCTGGAGTGACTATGTTGCTCGGCTGGCCTGAGAACACCTTGGGATCCTCCAGGAGGAGCTAGGGGAAGTCTAAGGGTGAGGGAAGTCTGGGTGTCCCTGCTCAGGCAGCTGCCCCTGCGACCCGGCCCCGGATAAGCGGAAGAAAATGGATGGATGGATGGATGGATGGATAGTTGCTAGGCAAAATTATTCAAAAATTTGACATGTTGATGTGGTGTGATGTCACAAAGACACAGAATTAAATGGGGGACCACTGACGAGGCGTTTCAGAAGCAGTGTTTTCTGTGGGAAAGAGGAGCTTCTGTTGACAGTTTTAACTTTCAAGACCAGAACCTTTACAACATACTGGAGGAAACAAAAAAAAGGTCTCCTTTAATCATTTAGACTAAAACTGATCTACTTTGGGATAATCACAGCTTAAAAACTTATTTTCAGTCTGTGGTACTCTACAGTAAAGCAGTAGCATGAAGAAATTGCCCTGTAAAATTATCAAACATGCTTTAAAAGACAAATGTAATGGTTTAATTTTACTAATATTTTCTCTTTACTTTGTTTAGTGAGTGATGTTTTAATGTTAAACATGTCCTAACATCTGAAATACATCACCATCACAGGTCTTTTAGTCGAAGGATCTACAAATTAACACTAAGATAGTTTTAAGGCTCTTATTTGAGTGGTATATAATATGTTACTTCCTTTTTTCTAACCCTCTCTGCAGCCTTTGGCCATACCTGACCTCGGTGTCCAGATGTTTTCAGATCGTTTCCCCCCCTCTCCTTTAGTTTCTCCCTCTCTTTGCCAAGAAAAATTGTAAAAAAACTTCAAAGCTTCCTGGCTCAGAGCAGCAAACATCTCACGCATGTATGTGTTTGCAAAAGCAGAGGCATCCACACACATATCCAGAATCTCATTACTGACTGTCTCCTCTACAAGACGCTCACACCGACACACAGTTTCTACTCTGGTAAAGACAAGCCTCCAGAATGATCAAAAGCCCATTCTCACCTTCCTTGCAGGCACTGAAGTGGGCCACCCATTCAGCACTCTGTGTGCTTTAATTTCTTATTCTGCACAGAAAACCCCAAGGTTTTCACAGGAAACTCCCGCTACTTTTGGCATGTGCCATTTTTCTCCATATTTATAGGCACTGTAAGCTAAATCACAGAACATATTTATTTAATCGTGTCCTATGAGGGTGATGGTGTCTTTTTATTGGAGCCTCAACAGCTTCGACAGGCCTGATTGCTTTGTGATTAGAGAAATTTGCAGGGCATAAACATAATGACATGCAGCCAGGTTTCTGAGTTGTACCGTGCTGATGGAGAAGTAAGGCTAAACTGCTTTAAAAATCCACTAGCTGCTTCTTTATTAGCTCCCCTGTGGTGTAACTGCATGGGAGCGAGCGAGGCTAACGAGAGCATCCAGTAAAGCGGTGCCTGGTGGGGCTCGCCGTGTTTTAAAAGGCCCCGGAGGTGTGGTCTTGTCGGGCCACATGGTAATCATTACGGCAGGACACTAGCTAACAATCCTCCCATTCACCACATGTTGTTGACCACTGCACAACATGTGAGGAGCAGGCAGGCAGGCAGGGGGCCGGGGTTATCGACAGCAGGGCTCATACAGGGACAATCTGCCTTTTATACACAGCCTACATGGTGCTGATATTCCTGTTTCACCTCTGAAAAGAAACAGTAATCATTCACTGTCTGAACGGGTGACATCTTGCTCCCCCCCCCCACCTCAATCTATCTCCCTGTCCCTCAGCCATTATTCTAATGCCATATTGTCTAATCTAGATTAGGCCGATTATTTATGTAATCTAGTTTACCAACGTACGGTCTCACAAATGAGATAATCCAAGTAAACAGTGCCGTGACTGGTTTGCCAGACGGACATCCTCTCTGGCTGTGGTTGGGAGTTTATTTTGGTTTGAGGAGCAGAATCTGACCTGTGTGTGGAGGAGTGTGAGAGACGGTGTTGTCAGAAATACAAGATGAATTGTGTGAGTGTGAGTGAATCAGGAGTAAAGTAATATGTGTGTAGGAGGGAGGAAAAGAGAAAAACAGAGGGATTAAAGGATGTACAGTAGTTTAGATAACGCGTGTGTGTGTGTTTGAGATCTTGTGACGGTTGTGTAATCAGCGTGCCTCAGCATCTTTGTTGTCACAACAGTCTGTGGACAGCGGATGCTCTCATGGCCATCATGGCTGCTTCTTCCTGTGCTTGATGGGGTCTCCATGTCTCCTGTGACCGCCCACCTCAGACAACCCTCCAAGCTGCTAGCCCTCATCCTCTTTCCTACCAAACAATCCTGGTGCTTTCCTCTCCCTTGTCAAAAACAAGCACATTTCCAGAAGCAGCTCCCACAAGTTGGATTGGTTGGATGGGCACTTCTTGCGTACCATACGGTCAAGCTGCTCCCACAACAGCTCAATGGGGTTCAGATCTGGTGACTGCGCTGGCCACTCCATCACCGATAGAATACGAGCTTCCTGCTTCTGCTCTAAATAGTTCTTGCACAATTTGGAGGTGTGTTTAGGGTCATTGTCCTGTTGTAGGATGAAATTGGCTCCAATCAAGCGCTGTCCACTGGGTATGGCATGGCGTTGCAAAATGGAGTGATAGCCTTCCTTATTCAGAATCCCTTTTACCCTGTACAAATCTCCCACCTTACCAGCACCAAAGCAACCCCAGACCATCACATTACCTCCACCATGCTTAACAGATGGCGTCAGGCATTCTTCCAGCATCTTTTCATTTGTTCTGCGTCTCACAAACATTCTTCTTTGTGATCCAAACACCTCAAACTTAGATTCGTCCGTCCACAACACTTTTTTCCAGTCTTCCTCTGTCCAATGTCTGTGTTCTTTTGCCCATCTTAATCTTTTTCTTTTATTGGCCAGTCTCAGATATGGCTTTTTCTTTGCCACTCTGCCCTGAAGCCCAGAATCCCGCAGCCGCCTCTTCACTGTAGATGTTGACACTGGTGTTTTGCGGGTACTATTTAATGAAGATGCCAGTTGGGGACCTGTGAGGCGTCTGTTTCTCAAACTAGAGACTCTTATGAACTTATCTTCTTGCACAGTTGTGCAACGCGGCCTCCCACTTCTTTTTCTACTCTGGTTAGAGCCTGTTTGTGCTGTCCTCTGAAGGGAGTAGTACACACCGTTGTAGGAAATCTTCAATTTCTTAGCAATTTCTCGCATGGAATAGCCTTCTTTTCGAAGAACAAGAATAGACTGTCGAGTTTCAGATGAAAGTTCTCTTTTTCTGGCCATTTTGAGCGTTTAATTGACCCCACAAATGTAATGCTCCAGAAACTCAATCTGCTCAAAGGAAGATCAGTTTCATTACCCATAATACAACTCATTTACTGAAAGTTTTGGTAGTGCCTTATATAGCCTTGAAGGAGCAGGCTACAGAGCTCACTTCTTTCTAAGTTCAAACCTCAGTACAGTCAGTACTGAGGCAATGTCAGACTTCATGCAGCTCCTACTGGAGCCACAAAAGCATTTATACGACTATTTAATGGCAGTATTTTCTAATGTTTTTGCCATACTGCAAAAAATAACAGTGGCTGAGTTTTAGTTCTGTTTATTTATACTGCTATAACTAAGCCAGGTATATTTTCTATTATTCTAAAAGAGCTGAAACGTTTTATGAAGGGAATGAAAAGCAAATAGCTATCCTTGGCTGTAGCAACCAGTTGCCATGCTAGCTGCCATTAGCAAATAACACAGCTAGCCGTGAAGCTAAGTGGCTCTATTAGCTGACTGAAGTCTGCCTGCAGGTAAAACAGCTCAGTCAACCGGTGAACACTTAAATCAGAATGTGACTGAACAAAGCCTCAGAGAGCAACTGGTGCCAGTTTGAAGACAGGGGATACAGTAGGGAGGTGAGTTACAACTGCTGTGATTTGGATGAGATGATATGCAGGCAGGGACAGGAGAGGCATGTAAGGACAGGGGTGACAAAGAGATAGTGTGAGAGTCGAAAATGGCGTGTAGAGCCTGCATATTTTCATATCTACTCTGTGATTTGAAGATTTATTTACACCAAACCAGTGGTGTCTGTGGAAAGACAGTTTAATAAGTTTGTTAATGTTAAATGTTAATGTCTATACTCTGAGCCAAGGAGGCACTAAGCTTGTCTTGGCTCCTTGAATTCAGGCATTGTTCAGTTGTATTTTTCTATTTTGTAAGGAAAAAAGGTTTGAAAAATATCTATTTTCTTGACTAGGGAGAGTTCAATTTGCTTCCTTATTAGATTAAGCAGCAAACTCAGCCCATTACATCTGCTACCTTAAACTATAGACGGCTATCAGACTATCGTCTCTTGCTGTTCAAAGAGGTATTAGAAGACAAGACAAAAACAAGGGCTAGCTGGTTAGCATGCTTTGTTCACACTGTTGAATGCTGCAATTCTTTACTTTTCCATCACATAAAGTTAAATCTTTTTGTATCTCTTTTAGATGTTGCATTGATAAATGAAGCCCGTGGATCCTGCATATCCCAGAATGCATTAGGCCACATTAATGATGTGGAGCAATCCATCACAGTCTATCAGGGTCTCCAATCACAGAGACCCATGATCTAAAGCGAGACTAAACACTGAGCCGTTGCTGTGATATTGATCTTTCCTGTGGCTTGACTATACAACACTGAATCAATATCAGCTGCAGCACGTTGAGGCCTGTTAACTCAGAATACCTGGAATTACCTGTGAATACTGCAGGGTTTTTAATCTGTTGTGAAATCATGATCTCTTTAGCAATCTCTACAACAGTACCACTGATGAATCAAGTAGTGCAACTCAAGCACTGCAAGAAAAATGTGTTTTCCTTCCAGAGGCTGCTCATGTGTCAGCCGTCCCAAACAATCAATCGATTCATCTTTTCTCCATCGCCACATGGCTTTCTGTGTAATATTAGGCCGGAGATGAATGGGGGATGGTGGTGGTGGTTAGTGTCAACGTCTCTGGGTGTCTGGAATGTCAGATTTTTTCCCCCTTGAATCTAATATAACCAGGTCCAGGACATTCAAGCTTCACACAATCCTGCAGTGACTCACCCTATATGATTGGTCCGTAACGAAATTTCCAGTTCTCTCAGGACTTGGGTGGACTCCTGAACCCTCCGTCTGAATTTCTGAGGAGGGAAAGAAAGGGGGGAGTTAATGTTTTCTCATACGGCTAGAACTGTAAATCATCAAGTGGTAGCGTCGGGAAGTTTTGGCCAAGGGAGAACTTTTTTAAATGACTGAAAGGTCAGAAAAACAAGAGACAAACCGCAGTGACATTTAAATGTGAAACCAGACAAACCGTGCACTGATTACATAATAAAAAAAATCAAGGTTGGGATTTGCTTGTTAATAAGATTTTTAAAGTGGGCCTTTTCCTTGCCAGTAACGATTCAACAGGCTTAAAGAGAAGCTGACTCATTGGAAACTGTGAATATGGAACAGCTCCCGTTATCTTGTTTGCTCACATTGCTTCTTTATATAGCAGTAATCCCTCCTGCTAGCACCGTGATAAAATCAAGTAACCTAATTGGTTACCTCTCAGGCCCTGCAAGGACACCCAGCCACCACACAAACACACAGGTATACACACACACACACACACACACACACACACACACACACACACACACACACACACACACACACACACACACACACACACACACACACACACACACATTCTGTACTCGTTACTGTGGCTACAGCTTTCAGAGAGTGAGGGATGAGCATGGAGGCATGAGCTGCCAGGGAATGAAACAGAAAACAACAGAGCAGAGAACATGAGCCGGTTCCTCTTTGATTTCATCCTCTGACAGCGGGTGATCTGTAGAAAAATGAAAACAAAAAGGCTCTTCAGGCTGTTACACAACCGCAGCAACAAAACAAGAAAAAGTGAATGACCAGTAGCGATCAAACAGGAGTGGGAATCCCTGAAGAGAGGGAGTGTGAGTGTTGCATCAGAGGAGGAGGTAAATATGTTAATGCATCACAATGTGTGTGCGGTTAAAAATAATACATTATGTCAAAAGGGAAAAAAGAAGCTTTAGTAGACACATCCAAAAGTTCTGACATTATGCTGTCTGGATGTTTTGTTTCAGAGATATCTACTCAAGTTAGCATGCTAACCAGCTAGCCTCCATCCTTCCCAGTCCAAAGCTCCTCTGTTATTGTATAAACACCAGCACTCGCCTGGTCCCAGAGCTCCCAGTCGCAAAACACTAGCTGCTTGGGTCTGAATTTGACAGGATGAGTTGTTTCATATCAAAATGAAAAATTATCAAATTATTCCACCCATTAGCGAACAGAAATTGTGTTTTTTACACGTTTTTGTACAAATAAAACCTTTTTATAGGTGAACTTTGGAGGATTTTATCCAGTCTGGACCATCTCCTTGCTGAAGCTTTAAATATTTATTAGACAGTCGTCTCTAACAAGTGAGTAAGCCCATTTCATAATTGAGTTACAGCACCACAAATGGGAGGATTTGTTGAATTTCTCTGTTTTATATCAATGTAAATTGATAATATTTACATCTTGGACAGCTGACAGAATATAGTAAGATATCTCAAAACGTCTTCTTGGACTCATTTATGATTTTTGAAACTGAATAGACAAAATCATGTATCGATTAAATCTGCAAAATAAGTGTCGGACCAGTTAAAAACAATTACACACAATTGTGAGGAGAGGAGAGGAGAGAAGAGGAGAGGAGAGAAGAGAAGAGAAGAGGTCTCCACCCAGGGTTGGAGGGCCTGGTCACTTTCCATGATGTGTTTGTATCACGGAGGAAACAGAGCTCAGCCCTGCGTTAACCTATTATTACCATCCACAGAGACGAGAGCAGTTCCCATAGCTGGGGTCGCTCTCTCTCCCTCTCCAGTCTGTGTCTTTGGGCTTGGGCGGTGTGTGTTTGGCACATGAGGAGATGAGAAACAGAGTGTTTTTATTAGGGAGGAGCCCTTTGTGCGTTGGTGTGGAGAGCAGAGCATATTTAGGGGTACTGCGCAGGCTCCCAGAGGCACCCCGTCCTCCTCCTCCTCCTCCTCCTCCTCCTCCCTCTTCTCCCACCAAACGCCCTACACTCCACACTTTAAGTACTACCAGCTGCAACACAGAAGAGAGAGCAGGAAGAAGAGAGGAGCCGACAGTGGGGGGAGAGGGTGAAAGACGACATGAGCGGAAAGGAGAAGAAGAAGAAGAAGAGGAGGAGACGGGGAGGGAGCAGTGAAAGGGGAAAGTAAAAGCAAAGGAGACAGCACGGAGAGTGTGAAGGGGGAGAAAGAAAAAGAGAGGTTTGAGGGGAGTGTGAGCTCAGGAGGGGTCATCCTGGAAACAAATCAATGGCTGATACATTCTTGGGGACTAGTTGGACTGGAGCTCTTCCTCCTTGGCTGCCTATTGGCTGGGAGCTGCCCAGAGGAATGCACCGGAGCCTGCCTATGGAAAGCAGAGGCAACGACCTCCAGCTCCCTCACAGCGGCACAAAGTGGCAATTGTTTTGAGTTGGAAGAAAAGGGGGATGGAGCAGGAATGTAGAAAGAAGCCCATAACTCTTTCTTTCCCTCTCTTGTGCTTCTCTTTTTTTGTGTCTCTCTCTCATTCTCTACCCATCTTTCCCTCCAGCCAGTCTACATTATTCAGTCCTGCTCCTCACTCTCTCATGCAATTCCTGTTCACTCGTCTGCTTCAGGTTTCTGATCCAAGCAAGGCAGAGGCAGCCATTCAAGGCAGACTGTTTTGTTTTTTTTTTCAAAAATCCCACGCGTCTCAAGCTCGTGAGACTAAACATTCAAAACAAAAATGTGTGTAAACAACGAGGTGTTGGGACAGTTTCTCCTATGTTGCCTCATCAGGAGCAGTTAGTTAGTCTTGCAGCCGCAGATGAGTTGAATCAAAAGAGAGAGGAAGGATGTGGCTGAGATAAGCAAACTAGGTAGACAAACAACAAACCTAAGTGATGTCTTGTCTGTCTGTGGTCCCTCAGTCATAACTATGTTGAGCGTTTACACCAGAGAGGTTCAAACATCTTCAGCAACTCCCTCAGTTTGACATTTTTGCTAAAGTGTCTTGCTCAAAAGCATGTCAGCAAAAGGTGAAGAAGCAGTGAAGATGATTACTTATTTAAGTCATGGTTGGCAACCTGTCAACAAGCCTTCCTCTCTTACCTTGACACTATCTCTGCCCCAGCACACAATGCCACGATTAACCTTAAGAAAGTGTTATGTCTGGTTAAACTTGCGTCAGTCTTCTCTCACTTCCTGCTTTTCTTTTTTTTTCTTTTTTTTTTTTTAAATCATAGCTCCTGTGAGAAACAACAGGAGCTGAGCAGTCTCCTACAACAATAGTTATCATCCTGTTCCACGGAACTATCAGATGAAGCCTTCAAAAACTTCATCAATATGCTTATTTGAAATTATTTTGAACTGAACTGCCAGCTAGCACCATCAATCGAAGTTAGATTGGTTTGGTGTAGTTTGCAATTGGCAGAGGGTAAAAGTGTGAACCATTTAACCGTTACTTTTAGCTATTTATTTATCTATTAATGTTAAACCACCTAGCCATTACTTTACAAGCTGCTACTGCTATTTTTAGCAAGCCGTTCCATTTGTATCCTTTGTTGTTTTGATAATCTATCCATTACTTTTAGCTATCCATACCAACTGCTACTTTTAGCAAACTATTCAAGCTGTTTTGCTGTAGCTAGCTGTCCCAAATTTTAATCTACAACTATAAACTAATTTAATAATGTATCCTTTTAGGATATCCAATACTTTTTGCTAACTATACCATTTGCTACTTTTAGCTAACTGTTTCATCTGTATCCTTTAGCCTACCTAGCTACTTCAACCATGTTAGTCATCACTTTTAACTTACAATACCAACTGCTAGATTGTAGCAACACTGTAGCTATTTGAGCCTTTCATCCAGAACTGTTCCAACCTGGAGCTATTCCAACCTTTTATCCCCAACATTCAGCTATTTCAATCATGTATTCATTCAACAAATACCCATTACTCTGAGGTATGACTAGAGCACAGTAGGAATCAACCAATTATCCAATATATTTTTAGCATGTTCCAATATTTATCAATTACAAGGCTGCTTTTGACCTTTAATTCAACAAACTGTTACTTATAATTAGGCCAACTATTTCAACTGCTTTAGCCTACTACTTAAACTGTTAATCCATTACCTAAGTAACAAAGTTTCAGTCATTTGTCATTTACTATTAGCAAGCTCACTATGTACTTGTAGCTAATGTTCAGCTCTTTATTTATTGTGATTATTTACAACTTTCAGCTATCGATTTCAAACTCTTGTCCACTACTTTTTTAGCTATTTTCTGACAATTTGAGTCTTTTCTGTAACACCTTTGGAAAATTCCCAGATGTGAGCCTACTGTATAACATATTTTTTGCATCTTAATTCAATCAACCAGGGAGAATTTAATTCCACAACCATGCCTTTTAAAGGATTTTCTGTGTCTCTATGCATGTGCCACTGTCTCTTTTGCTACAGTCATTACAGCTCAGCTCCTGCTGCTCTAGCTGGCTTATTGTGATGTAAAATTTTAATTCCAGTCAGTGCAAATTGAATTATTCAGCGATTTGTTGTTATTCTGGCAGAGTCCATTGGTTAATTTGTTTATCACAGAGACCGGTCTCCCGGCACCACCCCCCCACCCCCACAGCGCTCTCACCCTGGCCAAAAGACTTAATTTTGGCGAAGCATGAGAGCTGGCTGATACTTTGCTTCATGGAGCTCCTCCTCTTACTCCCTTCTTCTCCTTTCCAAGCAGCCAGGAAAGCCAGAGCTGGCTGCTAGGATGACATGAGACAATTTTTATCATGTTGTGAAAAAAGCTTAAGCTACTTCTCATGTTTGCTCCTGCCATGCGGCAAGCAACTAGCACCAGTTTCAACACTATTATTCTCTCCACTGCCTCAACTCATATGGTTTTCTGTTGCTCTTCCTCAGAGAGAGGTCAGAGCAAGACAATACTGTCAGCCACAGAACAGCATCACAACGGATTGGTAAGGATTCAAGGATTCTTGCTTAATGACACTTCAGCTGGGCAGATGTTTCTCAAACCTGGGCGTTCCAGATAAACAACTGTCTCCTTTATCACAAACTCACTCACACTGTTGACTGTTTTGTAACTAAAATTCCCAAGCTGTCTGCTCCAGAAGCCTTGTGTGCAATCTTTCCTCAGCTGTAGGGATATCCTGGATGAGAGATAGAGGGTTAGAGGGGAAGGAAAAGCTGCAGTAGTGGAACGGCCAGAGGAACAGGATAGCATGTTGGTGAGGGCACTCACCTTTCTTGTGACTGCTGGGTCTAGATAACTCCTCAGCTTCTGGAGGTACGTGTGAGGCGGGTTTTTCACTTGGAATCGTTCCTGCCAAAAAAAAAAAAAAGAGAGTCAATTGAGTACAAGAAGAGGAAAAATATTAGAAAGCATAGAGAGACAACATAAAAAAAGAAGGGAAAAAGATAAATCCCATAGAGAAAAGTCTGAACACATGTCTGGTAGAGGGTTAAACTGTCGTTGAGAATATAGCCATCAGACTGAAACTGAACAGGCTTTGAGTAAACAACAGTCATCATGAGTCATCCTTCAATTGTTGGGAACCAAGATTAAGTTCTACATTAAGGGTTGGAAAGAGACTTGCAACAATGATCCCTCTATTTCTGCTGCAGTGGACATGACAAGCCTTTGTCAATGACCAGCACTCAACAGAGCATATTTTCTTGGGGGACTTCTTTGTAAATATGGGCCCATTCAATGATACTGTGTCACATTTTAGAGTGGTTCATGTTTATAATATTTCATACAGGTAGATGAGAGCAGGAACGTAAATCTCTTTAGAAACCTGGTCGCAGTCTGGGGAACACCAAGAAAGGTTTGGCTGTTGACTGAGCTGACAGAGTCGTTCTGCCTGCAGGTGGTCATAAACGATTCTGCTGTTAATGATCGTGATTAGTACTAATGAGCTATAAAGCAAGACCTGCATGGGGATTCTAGCCAAACGTGTTTGGCTGTGTGCGCAGGTGTCTTAAGTTCAGCCAGGAACAGTTTTAGGTCAAATCCCTCAGCGTTGTGCTCTAAATATAAATACAAGAGATTAGAGGTGGATTTGGATCAGTGTGTTGAGCGGGAAACAGTATTTGGATCAGGCTGAGTGTCACACCACAGCAGCATGAATGGTTCCGTTACCGCACTACACTGAATCAGAGAGTATGAGACTTGAGGACATTTCATTCATGAAATGTATTCTTCAGATGTGGGAAAAGACGGGGAAGATAAATACTGACAGACAGCTAGGCTGTTATATATCATCCATCTTTGATTTTGATTTTCAGTGCATGCCAGAATATGCAAGGACCTCAGCTGCGCATCTGTATGTTGCTTGTTAGATTCGCTTCTCACACGAAGACATATTTTCTCAAGTACAGTAGGAAGTCAAACATTCATTAATCTCCTCAAGGAGACCTGTAAATCCACATACCAGGATGTAGTTCTATGGTTTCCCAGGTCAATGGACATTGTCTACATTCTCTGTTTTGTGGATCTAACAACACCAAAGTTCTCAGTGGTGTTTTATAGCGAAGATGGACCAACCAATCTGAAACAGAGTCTACTTCTGCTGACATCCAAAAAAAAAGACACAGTGACACAAAGAGTAGTGACACAATAAAAAACATACATTTTAAGGGTGTGGTTATTGTTGAAGTTGTAATCAATTAACTAAACTGTTGATGAAACAAGATGCATCAGGTTAAGGGTGCCTGGTGGTTCCCCACCTGTTTCTTTTCATCTGCCAATGCAAACAGAAACAGAGGTTTATTATTTCCACCAGATCCAACCCTACACTCATCAGACATCAAGGAAATGCAACATGGAAATGATCCCTCAACACCTTCCCACCAATATACACTCATTTGTGTTCACAGGATCACAGAAATTAAAAGTTTCATGATTGGAAAAGGAGCCCTTGATCTCTGCAGGTCTGCTACAATGACATCTTTTTTCAACCTGTGCTGTCAACTGTAAGTCTACATAAGTTGAAACATTTTCATGCTTTTCCCAGAATTCATTTTGTCATATAAAGACAAAGTTGTTGCCAAGATTAATTTTCAGTTTTTCCAGTTGGAAAAAAAGCAAATGTATTCATATGGAATTTATCATTTTGCTTGCTTCAACAGAAATTAGAAAAGGGTGATGTGGCCGTTACAACCAATTGCAAATGTACGATGTCACTGTCCACCCAACACAACAAACATCAAAAGCCACAGCCTAAAAATGACCTCTCCCTCTCTGACAGTCAAAATTAAGTTATTAGTTTCATAAAAGGAAGCATTTTCTTCAACTCCACTGTATTGCAGCACATATTATGAAGTTGTTCACATTACTGTGCCTCCTTCTGTATACAGATAGTGATCGGATCACATTTCTGGGCTTGCCTGTGTTATCAGTATCATCACATGATTCACTGCCAGAGTGTGTCTATCTCACAAAAACAGGAAAGACGACAGTGGCGTCAGGAAAGGGAGCTGGCTCTCATGGACACAGCTGACACACGGCTCAAGTCTGCAAAATGAACACTGTATATTTCCTGTTCTGTGCAAAGAAATGTGAGGAATGGAGGGTAGTCAATACATGAAGCAAGATACGATACTGTCTGTTTTTAGGACATATAAACTTGTTCGAGCATGCTCTGCAGCAGTTAAAGTTTGTCTGAGGGAGCTGGTTTGGAATAAATTTCAAGGTTGTGCTACACCTCCCTTTCTGTACCTGAGGAACCAAGCACTGACTCAACAGGGGGAAACGCTTCATATGAAAGAGAGAAACCGGCTGTATATAGACGCCCTGCTGCTTCCAAACAGCCACAGGACTGCAACAGATTCTGAGAAGTCTCCAGATTTGACAGTGATGAGTTCATCATATCTCTTTCTTTATACTCTTTATACTTTTAACCTTGTGCTAACATCAAGAGCGCCCTCCATATTTCATAAATTCTTGTAATTGCCTGAAAAATGTTTAATATTTCAACCTCTGGTGGCATTTGCCAGGGCCTGTTTTTCATAGGGGATGTACCTGTCATCTCTGCTTCCTTGCCTCCCTCCATCACTGCTGTTTCCATGGTTACATAAAGAGATTCACTGAAGCTATGACACAGAAAATATTCACTCCCAGAGCTGCCGGTGTTGTCAGGGGTATAGGTTTGTTGGGAAAACAAGAGAGGGATGAAGATACTGGAGGGCTAGTTTAGCAACATTCTTTCATGTTTCACTGCTGAAACAATGGGAAAAATGGATCGTCTTACATCATAAATGTTAACTTTCTGGTATTTTGTTGACAGGAATTACAGTGCTATATTGTTTTCTTGTTTTAAACTTCACATGCAGCCATTTAACAAAAGATAGACTGATTACTGTACACTTCTTTGTGTTATGCTCTGTTTCAGTGCATGAGAAAGCTGAGACGCTTGTCATCAAAATCACCAGGTCATGTTTTGGGGAAACCGCTTCACCGACAATAAAAGTGAAAGCAACTATTTTCACTTCAGTTCTGACCGAGGAACATGCAGTCCCTCTCTGAACTGAAAGAGGATCTCTGACTGCTGTTCTACGGACTGGTGAGCTCTCTCTGGCACCGTTCCCTTCAGGTTCAGCGGCTATCAATACAGCGCGAGTGGGTGGTGGTCTTGATCTTGTCTCCGTTTTTTCTCCTCTGCTCAGGGAGGCAGAAAAACTCTGTCACGGAGGCTGCAGGCTGAGTGGAGCACTCAGACCACAGCTCGCTGCACAACGTGCACCCTCTGTTATTTCCTATGTGTAGCAATGACGCCAATAGCAGGCTGAGTTTTTTAACTGGCTAACTGATGTGTGCACCCTGCTGCGCCACTTAACCCACTTGACCAGGGAAGCCATGGCAGCGTGTAAAGACAGGAGAGGCTTACAGGATAAAGGCAGGGCAATGGAGCATGGGTGCTGTGTGTGGGACAGACCCTCTCCAGGATTAGATCAGAATCATTTTGTTAAACTGTAAAGACAGCTGATTAGTTGATGAGTGCACCTGAGCTTAATTACTTCCAATATCACTTCTTTTGTGTCAGGTAACCATGCAGCCTCCAGTGCATGAAGTGTGACTTGTACAGCACTACATCACAGCATGTCAGATGAATGTGACTGATGCTCACCTGATCACAGATGAGTTCCCACTTCTTCTCGTTGTCATACTGCCGCAACAGACGTGCTTTGTCCGGAGGAAGATTCATCGAGTTCTGCAAGAGAGGAAAAACATCAGAGTTAATTGGTTGTGGATAATGAAACATCATCAGTCACACAAGTCCATTAAAAACTGACATCCCAGATTAACTAAAACCACTGAAGCTGTGAACCCAAAACAAGTTACAGCCCTGCAGCCTCTCTCTCTACTTGACCATAATAACTACATGAAAAATAAGAGTCATGGTAACCAAGACATGGTATGATGGTGCTGCTTGGGAGATGTTAGCGGAATTAACAGGTTTCTTCCTCTCTGGAACACAGCAAACCTCACAGCGAACTGGCCGATTAGTTGAATGAATGTATGAACATTGGTTATATACATTACAGTATATCATTTTTTAAAATTATTTCACACAATGAGTAACCGAAAATAAGAAATAGGCTGAAGCTCAAGGCTTGTTTTTGCTTATCCTATACCATCCATAAAATAACCCTGATAACAATTACAATATGTGTGTTATAATGTATACAGTGACGGCTTGAAACTGATATTTTCTGAGATAATCATTGTGAAAATCCCATGAGGTTGCAACCCGAATATCAATATCTAATAATCAAGCAACAAGACCGACTCCTACCAAGTTTTGAACTGAAACATACAGTCCATGTCTGCTTAAAAACAAACAAATTAGCAGTAAGCAGAAGACATCATAAAATCAAGTATCACCTCAGATACAGCTGTACAGTGACAAGGTTTTCGGTCTAGGATTCAAACCTACAACATCCCGCTAAGTAATTTCCACTTCCAACAACACAGCTACCAAATATCTGGCAGACACAAAAGCCACTAATGAGAAAATCCAAAAATATCCATTGTGAAGCGCTGCAGAGGAGTCAGCAGGGAAAAAGAGGTCTCTCCTTAATGAGAGTTAGGCTGCGACACTGAGGCAGAGAGGAAAAACATCTAAGATCTGCTGTTTGAGTAAGCACTTTAATTTGTGAAGCAGGTGACCGAGTACAACCCTGACATGCTGAAGTGCACCAACACCAATGAACTAACCAGACATCCTGAGACTCTGACTACACTGAGAGTGAATGAGAGCATGAGCAACTAAGAGGATGCTCAGAACTTTTGCTGTAAAAACGATATTTCTTGTTAATGATGCTCACAGCGGAGAGTGTTTTGTTCAGGACAAATCTAATCCGACCCATGTGTTGGTTTGTCTGAAAATGAGCCCCAATCATCCTGAAACTGTTACACAACTTCTTTCTTTATCCTACTTTCCTTCGTGCACCAACACCTCTGCAGTTGTCTAAAATTTGGCTTGATTTAATACAAGCGTGACTCACCCCACCCCTGTGTGAATTAGACAAGCTTGGAACAATTAAGCAGCACTTAATCGTACCACCTACAGCATTGAGAGCGCACAACATGCAAATACGTCAGCAGAAAAATTAAAATAAAACACGTGACCCAGCGGGATATTAGTGAAGCACTAACATCAACCGCAAAGAAAATTGCAAGAAGTAAATTACAGGCACGAAAACTGCAGGCAGAAGCTGTCAAATCGATACAAGCAAAAGTGCTTCATCTTCCCTCTTCATCTGCAGCTTACATGTGGTTCATTTGAGAATTTTTTCCACTGCTGAGGAAAGAAAAAAAGAGGAAAATGTGGCCATCATGCACCGCTCAGCTTGGGGTTCATTTTCCCCTCTTCATACAATGGCCTGGATCATCTATCAGTGTGTGTTCAGCACACAGGGGGGAGCGAGAGGAAGATGGATGAGGAACATCCTGGGATCCAGCCTGTTTCCATGAGCGAGTAACACCAAAACAGAGTCAGAAACTGACCGAGTGGTCTGATCCACAACTCAGGAAGGATCTTCTCATTTTAGGTGACACATCAGCTACTGATTTACACAATCGTTGGTAGCTTTGGAATATAATATTCATTATAATGTTTTCATTGGTGTAATTGTTGTGTTTTTGTTACTTTAGACTGAACACTTGAACACTATGTCTACAGAGGGAGTGGGTCCTCTTCTATTGAGTCTGCCATGTTGCATCTCCATGTTTCTACAGTAGCTCAGGATGGACAAACCAAAGTCTGGCTCAAGAACACATGGCCCGTTCATGTTTTTCGTGCTTTTAGCAGCCACCATGAGGCAAGAAGTATTCAGTTGGTCGCTGGACCTTTAAATTACTGAGAGTCAGGTAGTTTTTTGCTTCTACTGCAATATTGTTGTATTGTTGTTCAATACCCTGACGAAGACTGTCTCATCAAAACACTGGAAATTCAAATAAAGTGTTTTCTTTATCATGCTTACAAGTGTGCGACTATCTTCCTTCACTCTTGTACTTTTGTCATGGTTAGCACCTCTCCAATCTTGGTGTATGTTCCTCTCATTTTCAGAGGCATCAAAATCACTCTGAAACACAACACTTCAAGGATTATTTGGTACAAACACCCAGGTTGTACCGCGTCCAGCCTCTTCTACAAGAGCGACCAGGAGATGACATTAGTATTCAACAGATGCTGCGAGCCGGCTGATTGCTGCTGTGCTGACTGCAGGGAATCGGGAAGTCTCTATTGACTCAGTCTGGCTGCTAACCAGAGTTAGTCCACTCTTTCCTCCCCTAAACACATTAAAATACAATTTGACACCTTAGCGGATGGTCACATTCAATGACAGGAAGCTACTAACAGTCTCCCCAGATCACACACTAAAGTAAAACAGGCTTTTACATTTTGTGGATGGTGAGTTTGTATTAAAAGGACGGTAAATCATTAAGTTATTTCTAGACTCCTTTCTAGGCACCTTTTTATGTTTGGATACTGGAGAATTGGTTTGTGGTGATGATGTGGGTGCTCCATGTAGGTGCCGCTCTCCCACAGGCTGGCTGGTTGGTTTGCAGAGTCGCCGGGGGCTTCCTGCCTGGTCAGGCTCCAACTAAAGCAGAGAACCACTTCTACCAGCCCTCACTTCATCCAATGCTAATGAGCTGTGACAGGCACTCTGCTTGCCGGGGTCAGGTTACCCTACGTCTGTCTACAAGCATACAATTTGTGTGTCTGAGTGCGTGTGCATCTGCGGTATTAATGGGGTGATGTTGAGAGAGGGTGTGGCAGCTTTTCACCAACACCTGATGGCAGGCCACCCAGACAAATATTCACACACACACACACACACACACACACACACACACACACACACACACACACACACACACACACACACACACACACACACACACACACACACACACACCTAAATTTCACTCATCAAGATTAATTAAAGTATTACTGCAACAATATAAAAAAGATTATGACAAGTCTGACCAATCTGACAGACTCAGACAAATTGTGTAATTTCTATAATTATCCAATGGTTTGGCCACAGTAATTGGGGAAGCACTGAGTAAAAACTTAGTATCAGTATCAGTCTGATACAAACCAGAAAGACTGCAAGTGACAATCTAGAGACAAATGCACCTGCAAATACATGTAAAACGTTTGTGCATGTGAAAAAATATACCCCAAAGCAAAACAGCAGAATTAACTTGAGTGTTTCAAGGGAAGAAATGTGTGTAGTAAGTAAAAAAAAAAAAAAAGGGGTTCCAGGCAGCAACAAACATTGTTGGAAACAAAGACAGCTCGTAAGAAAACTCCCTCCAGACAGCAACAAAACTAAGACCACAAGAAGGGAAATGACGGAATTTACTGTGCTGGACGACCAGCTTCACTCTGTGAAATGTGGGGCTTCAACACTTCGACATCTCCACCCTCACTTCACGCTGCCAAACTGACATTTCAGCTCCAGAGCAGCTGTCCCACATCTGTACTGTCAGAGGGTGAATTCCTTTAGAAACATTTGTAACGAAGCTGAAACTCAAACACAAACACTGGGTCATTAAAAAAACATTTCAACAATATGATCTAAAATCTAAAATCTTAAGTACAACTCCTTACCAGTTAACACCAAGTACTATTTGTTCGTAAAATATGTTCTACTTCATTTATTCTAAATAATGAAATGAACGCCAGTTAAAGTCTATGGAGTTCCAGTCCTGACTCAGGGTTGATCGGTTGAAGATTAAGATGTCACTGACTGTTTTGAAACATTTTAACTTAATCCTCTGAGTTTTTTTTTTTAAGGACAGTCAATACATTTGGTTTATGTTTTAGCTCTGACACTGGATAGACAGGCAACAGTTTAGGGGTTCACACACACAGAAGAGTCAAACAGAGTCAAACAGAGAAGACCACTGTACACTTATTTATACAACATAATGCAAA
The DNA here is from genome assembly GCF_904848185.1 of Acanthopagrus latus. Taxonomy (NCBI): domain Eukaryota; kingdom Metazoa; phylum Chordata; class Actinopteri; order Spariformes; family Sparidae; genus Acanthopagrus; species Acanthopagrus latus. The sequence goes on from NC_051047.1 coordinate 16,989,174, forward strand.
AGGTGCAGGTTAATTGACTATTTACATTTTAAAAGCAATAATGAGTATCTGATTCGTAGATTTTATAAAAGTCATATTAGTTATTGTTGCAAACTTTGCTGCCAGTGAAATTATGCACAATTCTCTCCATTCTTTCCTTTTCAGCAAACCCTTTTCTCCTAGGATGTGATGTATGTGCTCACTGGCAAGTTCAGCCACTACCAATTAGACAAAAAGCAACACTAATGCTACAGCCATAGGAAAGCAGCTGAGAAGACAGTGAGTCTTTTTAGTCTTCAGTTTCTCTTTGATGAAGGAGAAACTTAATCATAAAACTCAACAGAATAATGACTATTGTGTTACTAAGAAGCTGAATGAGTAAACCAAGCACGGCCGTGCACACAGCCTGGGCAACAATTCAGACTGTTAAATGTCTGGACCCTGGTCATGGTGGTTATTCTCTGCAGTGAGGGTGCAATGAAAACACCTGTGATCACATCTCACTATGCCATGAAGTGACTGCAGTATCGCCCTAGTGAAGTCAAAAGGGTAAATCATTAGCTCAACTTTAATATGGCTACTTCTATCAATCCGAGGTTAATGTTTCACTCACATCAGGCCACCAGACCCAGGAATACAGACAGGACTTATTTAGTGTCCATGTATCCTCTCATTAGGCAGCTTGAGTCATAAAACGAGTAAAAATAGGCAGCTGGCTCAAAGCCCACCGAACCAACCCACAACCTTCCAGGAGGTCTGCGGAGGCTCGGCCCTCGCAGCACAGCTGGCTACAAAAGCAAACACAAACACACACATACACACACTGCCCACGTAAAGGGCCTGCTTTAGGGGTGGCTGCTGTGAGAAGATGTGAAGTACATGTGCTCGGTCGCTTTTCTTAACTGATGATGACACACAATGTGCTTTTCTTTATTTAGTTAATACGGTATGTCCATGGCCATTTGTCAATGGCCCGTGCATCATGGTTTACTGTGGTACAACAGAGAAAGTTGACTGTTCTGCAGTCTGTCTAGCTGTACAGGAGTTAACTTACACATCATGGTTTTCATATCATAACTTAAGTCTTGAACATATAAGCAATTTTGACAACACAGAAAAAGAAGGAGCGAACTTGCTGACGCCCTAAATGCAGTTTCCAAAGCTGAAGGCGAATTGTCCTGTTTGAACGCCTTCTTGTTCCAACACAGAATCCAAAAACCAAGCCACCATGACAAGAAAAACTAACTTTCCTAAAAGCAGTCAAGAGATTGAAAACAAGCTCATGCTCCACTGCGTTCATATCCTCTGATGTTTGCATTGTACTGACAACAGTGTGGAGTGCAAACCCTGCCTCCTCTTGGATATCTTTCCGGGATTGATTTGTCCTTGGGGACAGATGAGTTTGAGACACGCCCACGCTCTCCTCTTTCCTCCATCTCTACCTTTTTTCCTCCTAATGCAGCAACAAATGAGAGATCTCCTAATCACTCAGACTGAGCCAACAGAACCAGACCATCAAAACTATTTTCTCTGCATCAATTTATGCTGTAAACACCAAGCTTGCATCATTCAAAATGATGTTCCAACCACTTATTAATTACTGTATTTTAAAATCAATCACTGTCTTTTCAAATGGGAATTACAGACATCACACAACATGCCACAACAAGAAAATCTCTGACTGCATGGCTTATTGACGACTAGTCATAACAAATATCCGCAAATTGCCCAATACTCTGGAAATGATGCTGCTGTACTGTTCTCTCTTAATACTTGCTTCATCAGTCACAGGAGTGTTTTTGAGGCATTTACACAATCATAATGAGGTTAGCGCCACAGGCTGCTCTCAGAGTTGTAAAACACCTCCCCAGGTGTACTAATATGTGACAAACTGCATCACATTCCAGCTTCTCCCTCCTCTCATTCACCCTGCAGGGTAGTGGAGGAGCCCTGCAGCTCACATATGTAAGAATCAAACCTGTCACATTCACAAGGGGGCAGGGAACAATAACTGCCTACATGAGGGAGAAAGGAGTAGGATAGCCCCGAGGCATGCGCCATCCAAAAACAAGCCATCCTCCCCTCATTAGCGCAGCGTGGATCCATAATCCATGGCGTTCTTTGAGGGCACAGGTGTCCTCTGTCTGTCCTCAGATTAGCTTTGTAATCCCCACGACCCCCTGCTCCGGCTCAGCGGCCTCCTCCATCGAGACAGTAGTGTTTGTGTTTGTGGAGCTGTTCGCTGGAATGGCGAGTTCAAATGTTTGAGCCTGCTGGCCTCTCATTTTCCCCCCTTTTTACGGGCACATTCCTTAGAAATTCCTTTCATTTACTTCAGTGTGGCGACCTCACGTCTTCTGACAGGAGTTCATCAGTCTGCAGCAGCTATTCTTAGCTTGGTGAAACAAGCCTCATTGGCATAATTTTCCCCACACTGTCTCTACTGTCATCAGACCACTTTGAAAGAAAACACAGAGTAGAGCAGCTGCAACTGCAGCTTCCTCTGAGAAAACTTACCAAATCTTAGTGTAAGGCAAAACTAACTTCGGGGCAAACAAAAAGGGTTGGTGTGGTTTTTACATTGTGGGTGAAGTCTTAACACAGAGGGGGCTTCAAGCTGGACGTTAACCTAAATGCCGGAGACACTATGAAGATGATCTGGAGCAGCAGGAAGTTGTCCAAATAAAACAAGCGATACACAGAGGATCCCTTGCCAGGCCAGATGTTGCGAGGTTGCGAAAGTGTTTGAAATGAGGTGGAGTCCATGTTCTTGTCGAAGCGGACAAAGAATCAGAAACGCTGTTTATCTCAAAGACAAACAACGGCTTTCGAGACAGGAGTGGGTTATAGAATGAGATCACTGGTTTACTTGAAGCTTGTTATATAAGGTTTGAGGAAAGTTTAGTTACTTCCTCGGTAGTAAACTTTATCCGAGTAGGTGGTGGTGGGATGAACAGGAAATGTATGAGCTCACAAAATGAGGCTGGCTAATTTAATGATGCTGCTAAGCATATAATCCTTCAGAGCTTTTAATCTGTTTTCTGTGAACAACATTCCAACATATCCATCCACACACTCATCTGCAAAATTGTGATGTAACACTATTTATGTGAGTTTTTCACACGTTGTTCACTCTTTAGAAGTGTAATAAATTGATTATTTTTTGCATGCAAAGAGTCTCTGTGTTGTTTTTCAGTGTGTTTGCATCCCCTTGTGTGTTAGGGGAACGTTTCGATGCAGCACGACATTATATAACAAATATAATTAGATGTATTCAGGTCTGATCACACTGGAATTGTTCCTGTGGTGTAATACGTCAACAGCTTCCTCCTGCACTGTCGCTTTAATACAACATAAAACAAACTGAAATGAAAACTTTTCCCTGAAGTCTCTGTCTCAGGACAACACAACAGTAGTGTTGTAAACAACAATGGAAACTATAACAGACTCAATAGGGGTGGAAAATACATGCAACATGAACTTAATAGATTCAGACTTATTTAAGTGTTTCTCAAACACAATCTGGCTTGTTCTCAAACAAACATACACCATAATAACAGGCCCAAACATCTGCACTCATACTGAAAGCTGTGCTTTCGGTTTGTTTTTGCTGATATGGAACCTTTTTTACAGGCTTTGGTGATGTTTGGACATATCAAGTTATTACTCTCTCACACAGGCCGAGTCTCGTCTTTGCCTTCTCTCAAGATTCTGGAATAGTTTTGGTTGCTCTGCTAACAACTCTGAAGGAGGTAAATGGATGATTACTAAATACTAACTTAAACCCAGTAAGTGATTACATCTGATTATTCCCCTAAAATCCCAAACCATCATTAATTCAGTGTTGAAGTGTACAGCACAAACTTTTGAGAAGACACACGCTCCGTTGAAGGCCACTAGTCCAAAGTGTGAGCATGTTGTTTGACATGGTTAGAATAAATTGGTGAAATTGAGATTTGTTAACTCTGTCCCGAAGGAGGAAGTGTGAGCCGCCTTTATCCCTTTGGATAGTTCAGCACTCAGCAATCATCAGAACTCACTTTTTCTATTGAGATAATGGATGAACTCTTAGCTGCACTTTCCCAACACAGAAATGTGATCCTGTCTCATTCAATAAACAAAAGGCTGAACGTAAGCTTCAAAATAAATGATTAAACTCTACAAATTACATAACCACTGAACACATCAACCTTTTCTCAACAACAGCAAAAAAGAACAAAGCAATGACAAGCAATCCAGGTGGACAAGCGGAAGTGTATTAAACAGAGTGAACAAAGTGTTTGCACAACATACTGCGTAGTGTGTTGTTATCAACTGGCATCAGCAGCAATGGCTAACCTGACTTTAACTGGTTTTCTGACTTGTTCTGGAATGCGGGCAACTGTCAACTGAATGAAGTCATTCCCAGCTCCGACTCTAAGATGTTTTCACCGGCTAATATGATTCACAAAAAGTACAACCAACATTGGAGAAAATAAACATGAAGAGCATTTATTTGCACAACTTTAGCGGAGCCAGCAGAGAGGCAACTTGATAGGTCTTTGCTTTCTGGATCACCACAGGAGCTGCGACAGCATTGGAGGGCAGAAAGGTGTGTTATGATTACCCCAATTCAAATTGGTGTCGGATACGTCTACATATCTGTTTTGTATTATGACTATGCTTTATTACAGGCTTTTCATTGATAACTAGACCGGCACTCAGTAAAGCCGTCAATCTGGAATTTTATTTGGATCCTCATCAAGTTACACAAACTCATTAGATACCAGCCACCTCAATATGCTTGATTTTTTTCCTCCGATAGGGTCCATGCATTATTCAGAGGAATAAACAAAAAATGTAGGGGGACAAAAGAAAAGACTAAAAAAAACACACAGTGTTTAAAAAAGGAAGGAAGGAACACATTCCTAGATGCCTCCCTTTATCTGGATATGCACCAAAAGTTAATGGGACCTGTTGTGAGCTGAGACCAATCCCCAGTCCAAATTTCAGGGAAATCTGTCCAGTAGTTTTTGTGTTATCCCTGCTGAAAAGCCAATGCAGACATAGTAAAAATATGACAGAGGTAATTACTTGCTTATCTTTAGCTGTGACCCGGTGATCCCGGGACAGTCCTTTCTGTAATCTGCTGTATTTCGCATTCCAAATGTTTTTTCTAGAAAATGGCATTTGAACAAACTTACTAAAAAAGAAAAGAAGCCATCAAAAAAACAAAAGGCTGCTATAAATGAAACCCTCTAAAAACTAATCTCATTCCAGGGGAACATTTTCTCACATCCCTGCTTTAGTTTTGGTTTTACTGGAAATAAGTGATTACTTAATCTAAACCCAAACACATGAGCACTCCACACTGCTTTTGTTTCACGTGGGGGGTCCGAGGTGATGGTCCCGTCCAGTAAAGCCTGAAACAACAGACTGTTGCATTGTGTGGAGCTGTGATGGGGCCTATATCAAACTCCAGCAAAGAGCATTTAAAGTACATTCAAATTCAACAGGACCTCCCATTCGGCTCTGCACATGTTCATTCTGGCAAGTCGTTACCCGACAGAACCTGCCTTTTTGACTCCAGCGGCTGCAAAAGCAGCATATGTCACAATAAAGAGACATTCAGGAAGAACATCCTGAAAAGAAGTGAAGAATAAGGTGCTGTTCATTACTATTCTGTCTGCTTACTTTTCTACTATTTGGAGGGGAAGGACACAGAGTCGATGTTGTACAAGCTTGTAAAAAGTCCAAACATGCACTAAAAAAACATCAGCTGATAGACCATGAGTCCTCGTCTGTATACGAGCCTCAAAGATCCACATTATTCAGCTCCAAAACAAGGGCAACAGATGAAACCATTATGATGAATCTGCAGTTTGGCCTAAAATCAAACAGTAAACACACCCAACAAAGCTCAAGGCCAGTAAAAGAGAGGGTACAAGTGCCACAAGATAAAGCCGACCCTGACGCCACAACACACCGCTCTTTTGTCACAATGACACGGACATCTGAAGGCTGCTCTGGACATGTGTTCTGATTAAGCTCAACACCATGAACATCAACTAATTCTTGACACTTCACAACAAAACACCCACTCTTGTCTGGTGCCGCCCTTTGGCCAAGCAGTCTCAGTTTTTAAAAGCGCAGCTGCCATCTTGGAGCCCGGACAGATCCTGGACCATAATGCACTTCTCCACACAGCACTGACTCTCCAGTTCTTCTGTGCAGTGACCCCTTGGACAACACTGGCAACCGGCTGTGACCAACATGAAAAGGACTCCGGCTGGCCTTTTCCAGGTGACATCTTCCTGCTTCTTACGCAGGGAGACCTACAGCAAAGACCCCGGCAGCCAAGTGAGGCTTCGTCCAAACTAGACCTTTTTCTCAAGAAAGCAGCCGGGGAAAGTTTCTCTTTCTTTCACAACGACAAACAAAAGCTCAACTGCTCCGGTTATTCTGTAGTACAACAGCGTATTAGGGCCACTGCAGGAGAAAGAAACTACAGAGCAGTGGGACGGGGGTAAACCACAATAATGTGGCCTCTCTGGCATGATGAGGTTGATCCAACCTTGCAAAACGAAGCAATGAGGTTCCTTGACAAAGAAGGAACACATCTTTTTCCTGTAAATTTGTGACAATATTTTTGTTTTTTTTTTCTTGTATATTTGTGACTTTAATCTCCAGTTTATGATCTCAGGGAAAATTCAGTTTGTCTTGTATATTTGGGGTTGTGTTTCCGAAATTCAACACTTTAATCTCCAGGATTTTCTAAATTAAAAATTACATTCTCTTTCTGGTTTATTTAACACATTAATCTTAGCAAATAGTGTTAAATAAATTTGTGACTTTATAATGAACTCAGATGTTTTTTTCAGGGAAATGTATCTCTTTAATCTCAAAGGATGGCAAACTCAAAAATGTTTATTTCAGACACTTTATGTTTTTTTTCTGGAAAATGTATTGCTTTGTCATCTCAGATAAATGTACCAGTTAAATCAGAAAATCAGAAAACATCTGAGTTTTTTCTCTTGAATGTATGCCTTTAAATCTCATGTGTCAAAACAAAATACAAATTCTTGAGTTTCTTCTCTTCTTCGGCTCTGTCATTTTTGCATTTATGGTGCTAATACACTGACATCCTGTAGTCACCAAACCAGACTCTTCTTATTAGTTCAGCACCCAAACAAAGGTCAGGGACTGTCATAATCAGGTATAATCATACTGAAAACACCCTGAAAGCTTTTCACAAAGTTTTAAAGTCAGACTTTGCTTGGTCAATACTCTTGGTACTCCCTGCCACCCACGCAGCAGTGCAGTAAACCGAACCACCCCCAAATGTGCGGATGTCAAAACTGAACCAAGAGAAACAATACAGATTGAAGCCCCAGTGGTTTCATCTCAGCGGTGCCTGCATGCAGCCAAGAGACCTGTTCCCACATAATCAGCTGACCCTCTGCCAGCCAGGCAAGATGCCCCCAGGCTTGGCTTCAGGGTTTTGAGCAGTGCAGTCTCATTCGACACCGCAGCACCTCACATCCCTTCTGGAAGGCTGTGAGGGCCACCGACTGCCGGATCTCATCGCTCCCCGAGCATTTCATGCTCAGCTCTGTTACGGCTAATTGGTGGGTGAGTGTCCTGGGGCTCCGACACAGCAGAAAACATACATGCCCATACACAAGCAATGCACACACTCATATTTGGGTATGTGCGGTGGCCTCTCGCAGCCTGCCGGGTCTGGGTCCAGTGCCAGGCTCCGTCTTGGGCTCTCCACAGAATAAAGAGCAGCTCTGTTCCCCGGGCCTGCTGCACGGGATTCAGCCACAGTTCACCCTCTGCTCCTTAGACAATAGCCATTGTTCTGCTTTTTAATGAAGAAGAGTCGACATGGAAAAACTGAAAGGGTTAGCTTAGTCACTTCCTGGGTCCCTTATGGCAATGTAGAAGATGGAGGGATCACTGTGTTCACACAAGCAACAGATGGCCTCAAGAGCTCAAAGACAAACAATCTATCAGAATGTAACCAGATTAAACATTTATAATTGTATATCTTTTCATTTTCCTTCCACATCCACTTCAAAAACACTATCAAGTGCCCTGGCAAGGTGTTAAACCACCACAAGCCTTCTGATACACACTAGCCCCTCTCAGATAGAAAAGATGGCACATCTGCTGCAAGGTAAAGGCTGCAATGTGCCGCCTTGTCTATCTAAAAGGGAGGTGTAATATTCCTTCTTTTCCAAAAAGCCTCCACTTAGCCGCCACTGGGGTAGGCGTAAACATGTGACGTAAAGTGAAGCACAAAGTTGGGCATGATTAGTGTAACAGGTTGAATTTGTCTTATCAAAATAAGAGCTTTACATTGCACCCCATTGGAGTTTAGAACTGGGTTCTTAGCAGGGGGCTTTCAATTTTAAAGTAGTGACCGTTAGTAACTTGCCGCCACAACAAGTGGACAACAAAGACAGCTACAGAGACAGAGAAGACGCTAGCATCTCCCGGATCTCAGTGGCTTTCCAGTTGCTCTTCTTGACTTCCGTGGATGAAGTGATGGACTAAGTGCTGTGATCAGCTTTTTCCTGGTTTTAAAAACTCCACGGCTGTGGGTCTCACAGCGGTGCACTTCATCGACACGTCCGCATATCTCACACGATTTCTGGCACGTCGACCTAGCAATGGAGGTGGAAATAAGTGTACCCTCCGAGGCGTCAAATTGGCAGACCAAAACTGACTCCCAACTTAATGCCTTCTGTCTAAATCCGCAGACCTAGCCGCTAAAAGGACAGCCAAATTGGCGGCTTGCTGCCCTGTACAAAAATGGCTACAGTAAAAGTCTGTCAAACTCTACTGTGGTGATAAACACATGTTATGTGTTGAGGATCCAAATCTCCCATACAGTGGGTGTTCAGGTAGGTTGCAATGTGGTGACAGAAAAGCCCATCCAATGTGATTGTCAGCATTTATGTTCTCAAAATTCAAAGACTTTTTTTTTTCATGTTTTTGTCTACATGCGTCGTGTTTTTCCTTATATTTGCCATCCATCTGGGGATTCATCTATGTTTCTAAATCAGTTACCACAAAAACACAATGTTTGCAACAATGACAAAGCAAATGTTTAAAGCAGCACTACTCATAGTATTTGTCTGCCTGGGGCCGAACATCTAGCACACATTTGACACGCTTAATCAAATGAAGTCGTTTTGGCTATTGTTATGTTAGCAGGCAGCTGAGTATTTGCACACAGCAGAGAGAAAGCAACATTTACATTCACTGGGGTCGAATTTCTTACCTCCTGACAAAGTCCTCAAGCTCTGTTTCGGTCTCAACCAACACCTCTAAAAAGCAAAAGTCCCATTTATTATTTTCTTATTAAACCTTCCAAACCTTTCACATGATCACTCGTATAGGAGGCACCCATTCGACCCACTGTTTCAATAAAAATATTGATTAGAGCAGCCTATTTTTATCATCATTTAGTTTGGATGAAATACAGCTGAATACTTCTTGGAAGGTTTCATACTGAAAGCACAGCCAGCTCGGACCTGTCAGTGTGACAAATTAGACTTCAGCTGAACATGAAGGCTACTCATGTGATTAATCTGGGGAGTAGATTTCAGATGCGGGGCCTCACAGCACAAATAACAGCAGCTCGGGGTGCCTCAGCAGCCTTTAAACAAAGCAGCTTAGATGTAATCTGGGCAGACTATGGAGAAGAGCAGCCACAACGACTAACTCTAAGCCTATAGTCCCCCATATGGCATTTAAATGAGTGATGACTGTAAACTTTTCTGCCTCCCTGACAGCAGTTGTGATATTCGGCTAACACTGTAGCCCTGAGATTGAAGTGGATGGTGTCCTGGATGTGGGTACAATCTAATTTGATGTCAACTCTGTGGTGAGCTGACGCAGAGGAGCAGACATGAGGCCTGAGTTGAATTCTTGTAACACCGAGTCATTTTCCTGTGGTTCAACTTGAAGCATATAGACTGGCTCATGCTCTACATGTGACTCACAGGGATTGATTGCAGTCATTTCACATGCTTTCAGACCGTATGCACTTACAGACCTGTAAATTGCCACTTTGAAGCTTTGCTTATACCCTCTCTAATGGTCGGCTAAATGACAATGTTGGATTGATTAGGCAATGAGTGCAGAGCAAACTGATCTGCCGGGATGTTGATATGATACCATAAAGTACATTCACTGGGAGCAGGGTAAACATCAAGAGGCCGGCACTGATACTGGCTGAACATCATGTGCAACCCATCTTCTTCTTGTCGACTTCAGTCCTATAGCAACCACAAGAGAGGTGAAGGCTTGCAAACATGCTTCCCAGAGTAACTACAGAGATATTTTCCCTGGGAAAACTTAAGCTCTCACAACACTGCGTTACAGTAATATTCACAAGACATACCAAGCAAAGAGCAGGACAAACACACAGCAAACCACTGGCTGGAAAACTCATAAACAGTGAATAAATTCTAGTTTAAACCAGCATGAAAATCGACCGCCCCTTCGGGACTTTAAACCATGAATATTTGGGTTTAAACTACACCTCACTTCATGGCCAAGGTCACATGTGAATTAGCCTTTCTTATCGTGGCGGAGGCCGTGCATTACAATTAGCCTAAGTCTATTTTGAAGATCAGCCTGTGGCTCCCGGGATTCACGAGACACAGACTTCAATGGGAGTGTTTCATTTGGTAGAAAACACAGACGCAGCCAGCAGTGAACCCGCAACCTTTTTACAGATCACTGTATCAAACTGAGTCAACTATCAGACTGGTAATACTGATATACACATGTAGGCAAAAGCTGGTAGGCTATTACCACAGACTTTAACACTGTGAGGTGTGTTAAAGTGGTTGCATTTTAACTTTAACAAGACCAACAAGAAAACATGAATGTAGCCGAAATAAGTTATTTCTTGCTGAGAACTTCTCTCTTCAGACAGTAAGCAGTGTGCAGTTAGTATAATGTGTATTTCTGTGCTTAGAGGAAATCACTAAGCTTAGACAGGACTCCGGGGTGTGATGGATAGACCTTCATCAAACACAAAAACGTGTTTGCAACTCTGTTCCTGTTCACCATTATTTTCATTACGTGATGAAAAACTAAATGACAAATCTTATTGGCTGCACCAAACTTATGTGCCAGTGCATCTAAATGAAAAAAAAGGTTCGATGTACCCATGCAACCAGTGAGTGTGGTGCCCTGTTAGACATCACAAATTGTGAAGCTGACTTTGGAAAACAGAACAATCTCAACTCAAGGTCCTCTTACTCATGTTGTTCTAAAACTTCATCTGCTGATAAAATACACATGTTCCTGGAGCTTTTTACCTTCAGTGGATACTTTTTTGTCAACCACATTCTTCATGTTTGGTGGGGAAAAAGGCTGGTGGAAAATGTTTTTTTTTTAATACTCTACAAAACTTAATGGGAGTGAATGGATTCTTTCATAGGGAAACAAACAGGCCTGATATCTCCAATTACTACAATGAGGACAGACAACCAGTAAGGGAATTACACATCAATACTTTTTGGCTACTGACAGAAATGTGCCTGTAGCACCAAGTAGCCTTGTTTATCTATTCTTTTTTAGGGTATTTTCTGATTTAAGTGAAGAAATCCAATAATGGAATGAGGCCAATATCAGATGCCGGTCTAAGAATTTGATAATTCTTACAGCCGATGGTCTTCACACAACTCTTCCTGTAGGACTTAGCCTCATTTTATATGTGTGGTTACTTATATATGTGGTCTAGTCAGATGATAGAAGTCATGCGTTGATGTATGAAAGGAGGCTTTTCACAATACGCAGCAGCACCGACCCAAACTCAAATACTATACTCATTGATAAGAAATTCATGGGTTTGGCGAGGTAAATTCTTCAATGTGTCAATGTCCTACACAGCACAAGCCTTTACTCCCAAAGACTTCCTCTTGAGATCCATGACTTGCCTAATGATAAAACGTGTTAGGAGTGGCAGGTAAACAATCCTGCTGCTGTTCTGTCACGCCCAGATTGAGTGAGCACATGTTGAAGGCAGTCTTTGCTGTTGCATCATTGAAAGGCTACAATGGGTGATTTCAGCTCTTAAGGCTCTCTCAGTCTGAATGATGAATATGAAAGATGCAGTTGGATGACATTGTGAAATAGCATGCAAGTTGTCTTCATTTTCAAGTTCAGGGTGGTAATTAAAATAGCCGTTATCAAAAGGAAAGTTTTCTATGTAGGGAGTTGTGATCATTGTACAGCCTCCTGACTGACCAGGAACCAAAAATCCCAAGGGACACCAGGCCATCGTACAGGTAATGTAAAAATGACAGCCCACACTTCTCCGAAGCTTAAGACTTTATGATGGGTGTACTGAAGTGACAGGAATCAACAGCAGACAAAATTCCAGCACTCTCACAGAACAGATTATATGCTTTATTGTTTGCAATAAACAAAGCGTTTCAGCACTAAGTCGAATCGAGTTGAGTTGAGTTGAGTGTGTTGAGTTGAATGAGTTCAATGTGTCCGTTGATATCACGGAACTGATTTACAGTTTTCCTTTTATATCATGTAGCATCAAATGGTAATGGATGATCACTACTGTTAGCTGTTGTCTTTCATTAGCTGAAAGGTAATCAAATATATTGTTTTACCATTAAAGTTTTCATTCACTTTATCTATACGACTTGCAGTACCACAAATGAACTTCCCACCTTACTGTGATAAAAGAAAATTGCCGCCATGTGAATATAGTCTTTTACTGATGAAAATCTGTCCGACATGGCTCTGGCAGAAAATGTTTACGGACGAGGTAATGTATGAAAAATATATCTGTGATACATTTAGTCGTGTTCATCAACTTCCTTTCTCCGTTTCCCCCCAAGTTATTGCAACAGGTGACCAGATGAAACGCAGGTTTAGCTTCAAATTCAAAAGCTTTTCCTTAATTTGAAAATTGTGGGAAACTTATGAGATAGCGTAAAGAAAAAACTCAATAGAATATATATAACAAAGGTGTTGTCCTTTTTACGACCTTTTTATGTGGAAATGTTTTAACAAAAATCTCCTCAACAAAAAAAGGAAGCCAGCCAAACCAGATCAATCAAAACATTTGTAGGTGTTGATGTGACAAATTAAGGCTCAGCATTGGCAAACAACATGAGAACTGACAAACCATCAGGTGAAACGGTGTTTGATCAGCAGCCAAGAACACTTCAAACTCGATCCACTGGCACTGATAACCGCTTATATGTTGAGCTATAAAGAAGAGGCTTGACGAGGCATCGTCCAAATGATCATCTCCCATTCAAGCTCAAGTGAGGTCATCATAGTCGCACCACTTGTGCCACTCACTGCGGCGCTCAGTGGAGCCAACTGCCATCAGGCACGGCTGAGACACATTAGGGTTTAAATGGTGGTAAATAACACTAAACTCTGTGATTACAGCTCTAAATTCTTCTAATGCTGGAGGGCTTCCATCCCGCCAAAGAGCTGAGGCATCACGCTGGCAGCAGGGAGGAAGAGGGGAGGGAGCGGGGTGTTCCTGAAATGCTACGAGGATTTCTGACAGCCAGCCCCACGAAATCCTCCGGTTGGGTTGACTTTTTTGGTTTTTATCTTTCTGGAAAGGTGGACATAAGGATAGTAGTGGATCCTAATCATTTTCTCACCCCTGACATATACTCCTCACAGAGTTTGTGAGGGGGGGGGGGGGGGGGGTGGGGGGGGGGGGGGAGTAGGTGACTGAACCAAAAGGAGGACTCAAATCCCTCTATGATGTGACGTCAAACACTTCCCATCCACCCCAAGTCTTCTGAATGGGATTCATCAGTGTCTGACAAGCAGCAGTCACACCCCAACTACACAACAGTGATCTAACTTCCAACTCTACTTGATCCACTTTCTGTAATGGGCTTACAGGCTAAAAGGATCTGTGCCACCACCAACATTAACAAAAACAAAGCTCTGCAACAGCAAAAAAAAAAAGGAGCACTGAGGCACAGAAAATTAGACCCTTTTCTGTCATCTTAAATACAAGTTTGCAACACAAGAACCTGCTCGTAGAAGTCAAATTCCTTTGAGCAGCTAATGTTTATGAGAGCAGTTGGCCAGGCGACAATCACGTTTGACCCACATTTTGCCAGCTCTCAGATTTCACCATCACTCCACTGTTCTTCCATTTAGGCCTTTCTATTCAGTGACTTGGGGAGAGCTGTGTGCTGGAAACTCTCCTGATCAGCAAAAAGTGAAGTGAGTAACGCTTTAGCACCAAATCTCTGTCTTTTACAACTAAATCCAGCCAAACAAAGCTGCTAACATCAACATAAACACCTTTCCTCTTACATCAGGTCTTCATTATGTGTCTGTCTTACATCGTATCCTCTTTAAAAGGGGACACTATGTAGATCTTGCTGGGAGAGAAAATCTTAAGTGGTTGATTTTTCATGACTAAACGGACCTTAAAGGTGCACTATGTAGTTTTGGAGTTTTTAACTTACAATTCTAATGAGGTAATAAACTCAGAAATCATTTTCCATAATTGAATAAACAAGCTGTTTTGAGAGGAAAATAAGGTCCCCTGAACACTGTTTGTAGCTATAATGGTGGCAGGGTCCGCCACATATAAACAAAGTGAAACAGCATGACATTGTGTTGTCCTTTGAGGTCAGTTTGTTTATTTAGTGTGTTTAGTGAATAAAGATCTTTCTCCACAAAACATACACTGTGCACCTTTAATATTGTAAATATCACATTTCCGAGTTTGAATTTACTTTTATCAAATTACATCAAGTGCTCCTTTAAGTGCTTTAGGGATCTTTCAGCAGCAACAGGAATGTTCAGCCGTCTGCTCCCAGGTAACATAATTGTTGACAGACGCTGTTGACACTTTATGATGTGACAGATGTTTCAAAGGACCCTGGCATGCTGGGCACTTACAGCTTCAGTAGTGAGCCAGCCAGCGTCTGGACTCATAAAGTTGAAGAAGAAGAAGAAGAAGAAAAAAGAAAGCCATAAAAGCAATAATTTGCTGTGTGTTATGACTGCAGGTGTTTCATGTGACCACACTTGGAAAATTTACAGAAGCAGGTACCGGAGGTGGCTGGGAAGCATTTATTATCTTGTAGTGTGGACTCAAAGGAGCCAAAATGTGGATGTTTGATGGGAGGTTTCAGATGTAAGTGGCTGGATAAACTGCAACTTAAAAAAAAGAAGAAAAGGGGGAGGGGGCGTTTGAAAAGGAATGCAACAGATGCAAACCTCTGTGCACTTTTTTGGTCGATATACCCCTTTTTCCCCCTGAACAACAAAGAGCAGGCGTGCTGGACAAACAGAGGTCCAACCTACACACACACACACACACACACACACACACACACACACACACACACAGCTGTCCATGTCCCGTCCCAGGACACTGAAGCATGGAGGGGAACAAAGAGACAAACATTTAAAATTAGTTTATTTTTTCTTACCAGCACGGTTGCAAATCTTTCCTCCAGTTCACCTGGGTCAGGCATGGGCAGTTTCAGAGGCATGTTGTGTCCTCTGAAATCAGTGTGCTGGTCCATGCTCCCCGCGTTCCCCATGTTTCCTCGTTGACCAACAACTTTTCACCCCCACCTTTCCTCTCTCCTCTCCTCCGTCACTCTCCTCTCTTTTCCCACTTAAAAAATAAATTCTCCGCACGGCGATAAAAAACAAAACAAAACAAAACAAAACAAATATCCCCCTTTGGTTTCTTTTATCTTTTCTCGCTCACTTGCGCCTGAACAGCTTCTCTCCTGCTCACTTCTTCTTCTTCTTTTTCTTCTTCTTCAACATAAAGCGCGTGTGAGGGAGGCAGCATAATGCGACGGGTCCCAACAGCAGCAGCAGGAGCAGGAGCAGGAGGAGGTGGAGGAGAAGCAGTAGAGGAGCCCCTGGGTGTTATGAGGCATTTTAACGGCGGACCTGGAAACTTGACTCGATATCCCCACTCTTCTTCTTCTTCTTCTTCTTCTTCCTCGCTGTTATCCGTATCTTGCACAATTTCGGCTCCACTCCCAGTCGGTAGTAATGACGACGGGCATGATTCACACGCTTGTTGCAGTCTCCCCCCTCCGTCCGCCTGTGAGTTGTAGTGTGCGGAGCTGCCTCCTCTAATCCCTCCGCTGCTGACCGGCTCGTTTGAGGAGGGGAGGGGGCTTCACACACACACACTCAGGACACACACACCGCGGCTGCACACACTCCCATACCCTCCCTACAATGAGCTCTTTCAGGAGTAAGCCTCCTACTTCTTCTTCTTCTACTTCTTCTTCTTCTTCTTCTTCTTCTACTTGGAGCGTAGCTCCCAAAAAAAAGCTGTAGCCAAAGGAGATGATGATATTTTCTGTGTTGCATTTGAGTCTGGACGAAACTTTGGCTAACTGCTGTGACGTCATTAGCCTATTTTGCTATGCTAATGTATTGGCAATTGGCAATCTATTGATTTATTGATTGTGTGGGGGCATTTTCTGGTGCTTTAGTGAAATAACAGCAGTGGGAGAAAACTTAAATAGAAATGCCAAATGTCTAAAAATACCTAATTACATGTCGAAGTCCTCAATTCTCTTTGTTGTTGTATCAGCAAAATGTACTTAAAGTGTCTAAACTAAACTTTAATTATATTAATTAGTATTGTTTATCTTTTTTTTTTTTTTTTTTTTTTTAAAACAGTATTAAAATGAAGAAATTTTAATCAGAAGATCTCCACTGGCAGATTTTCAAAACATTTTCAGACAACTTTTCAAAAACGGGGATGGCGGACAACCCGTCCTGCAATCCCATGTTTGTATTTGGCAAACCCTGCCACAAGGTGCTATATCAAATGATAATGCTCTGGGTTTCCCAAATCAACAAAAACTGACATTTTGGGATTGTATGATGTGTTGGCTGCCATCTCAAAGCATCGGTTTTTGTCGAGATGGGAAGAGACTCAAAATAATAACTTTTTTTTTTTTTTTAATTTACACATAGCACCTTTAACACCATGATTATTAAAAAGGGAATGTAATGGTGGGATTTTTATGAGGTAATGAGGGACCACTCCCCAACTACTAAGTATCACTTTACTGTAGGGGGCACAGAAAGGGTAACTAGTGATCAAGTAATTAGGAATGAATGAGTCTCCACTAGTTTGTGCTGGTTGGTGACTGACTCACCGTTGATCTGGAACAGCTCATGAAGAAATAAGTTGTTATTTCAAAACACACATACTAAAGAACTTATAATAAATTGATAGTTGTTTCACTGTTAACAAACAATTTAATGCTTTATATAAACTACTTATGAAGGAATTATGTATTGTAAAGTTGCAACTGATGTTTATTACACTTTGAAAATAGTTTTCTAAAAACATTAATGGGATGGCCATTGTAAAATCGCAATAATCTTTTGCTCTTTATGCAGAATTTAAATGTTTGTTAACAATCAAATGTCTATTAACTAAAGTTTAATTAACTGTAAATTTGCTATTTATTAATGTTGGTTATTAAAAATTGCTCTCCTAACTGCCAGTCTGTTCCCTTGTAACAGTACCTACCCTTTCACATAAGTGAAGTTTATATTCTAGTAGCTCATCATTATACTTGATACAGTCCTTAAATCTGAATCATTCAGGAACTACTCATTGAAGATTCATGAATTATCATTAGATTGTTCCTCACTAGTTCCTTTTAACTACTCACCTTTCTATGCATCATATTGTGAAGTGTTACAAAATAATGTTGCAGTGAATTGAATTGAATAATTGTAAATCTTAGATGTACTTGTTGCATTGATAACCTCAGTTTATTGAATTTACTTCTTCTTAGACGGCTCCATTAGATGCTTTCAGCGGCTCTTTAGCAAACTGAGAAATCAAATTTGTTTCATTTCTTCTTCTACGATTAGATTCTACACCTGGAGCCACTGTGTGATTTGTTTTAACTTTTTTCTGCAACCTACTCTTGTCTCTAACATCTCTATCCAGTCAAAAGCCTTGGGACGAAACCTTTATCAAATGGAGGTCTTTTGTCCTGACTATATCTGAGGATTTTTAATTTAAAAAAAAAATCCATGGGTGAGAAAAGTCACAGGTGTAAATCCTAATTCCATTTAGCTGCTTCAGTTTCAGAGTCCTGGCATCGTGCATGCTGGCTCTGCTTACTGGGACAGTTGACAGTAGAATGAAGCCATTGTTACTGTTATTACTAATAACTAAGACACATAAAAATGTCTGATGTAGAACACTCCCTGCACAATCAACAGTGCCTCTTCATGTGTTCACGTGTATCATGAAGTAAAAACACTAGAATTATCATTGAACTACAATTTTATGATAACACAGTCGCTGAGACAACATCTCAACATGCATTAGGGTGAAATCTGATCCGCTGACAGGGTGGAGACCACATTACGCACACGATGGGTGACATCAGCATGCAGAGCTCTGGAGACAATCCAGAGGTTCTCCTGATGCACAGTGGTCTCATTGAGGCTGCTGGGGCGGTTCAACAGGGGAGGGTGTCACACCGGAGGTGGCTGGCTGGATGCACTGAGGATGCAAAACACAGCTGACTGACCTCATATGATCATTACGTGTTCAGAGTTAAGTTGATCTACTCTGAGGACCCCTCCTCCTCCTCCTCTTCTTCCTCCTCCTGTGTTGTGCACTGTATGTACTGTAGACTACATGTTTATCCACTTATTTACTTAGAGGATGCTGCTTATTCAAGCTGGTTACACATCAAGAATGTAACTACAGCTTTGAGGAAATGAGCTTAAAGGCCTAAATTTAGAGCACAAATACTAATACATGTTGGACCAGTGTTGAAAATAAGCAGAGTCACATTTAAGCAACAATGAGGGTAATGGAGAGAATCTTAATCATGGATGCGGGATATGAAATCAAACTAGTATTTAATTGAATAAATAACCTGGTACAAATCTCAAATGATTAAATCATATCAATGAAATGGGTAATGTTTGTGTTTAGTGTGCATTTTGTCAGTCAAAATCCTATAGACATTTAGTGGATTTAACTATTTTTCATTCATTATGAAAATATAAATAAACATGATATAAGTATGATTCATTTCAAGTCAATTTAACTTTAAAGATCAATCAACTCATTAAACTCATTAAAGGGGCAATATGTAAGAAAAAAAATAATTAAAAACTAATCAAAATCATTGAAAGAATGTAAAGAAATAACAGTTTGACATGATGATGTTTATTTATTGTGTCACGCAAAAGTTAGCATGCTAATCTGCTTGCCCCAGTCAGGCCCGGTCTAAAGCTCTTGGCCATGATCAGCATATTATCAGATTTCCCAGCATGCATTGTTTGAGGGTTAGAAACTCTCCTGAGATCGTTCTCTGTCATAGTTTGAAGAAAACTCTCTCACAGCTACATGTTGACATAGGTCATGGTTATTCTCTTTTACAGTAATGAAAACATTGGTAACCATGGTAAGGGTCAGTATTGAATTGATGACCATGGTTTGCTTATTTGGAAATCAAATCCGTAAAGGAAGGGATGCAGAGTTTCATTCATCAAGAGACTCTAAGTTCATATGCAAATATGTCTTTACTATACATATTAATACAAGTCTATGTTAGTTATTCATATGAACATAAACTCACAGAATACACATTTGTTTTTAATGTGAAAATAACCATTCCTTTCTTGTTTTACATACACATGAGTGGCTCAGTAATCC